>NW_026968068.1:482784-1082784 GCF_028390025.1 Pseudophryne corroboree | reverse complement strand
GAATGTACCAATGTGTTTCTTACTAAAATTCTCCAGATTATTGACTTTTTAAAGTTTTTCTAGGAAACGTTCTAGATGAATGCTTATTAGCCTTTGTCAGTATGTACTTTTGCAAAGTGTCGCTGTGGCGCAATCAGTTAGTGTGTATGGCTATTAACCTAAAGGTTGGTGATTCAATCCCACAGAGGGATGTAATAGACCTTGTTATCAGATTTTGGTGATCTTTAAGTAGACAAGTCAAAATTTCAAACCCCCTCTTAAGGTGTAGGGTACCCGGCCTTCTCTGATGTAATCAGAATTAGATTTGATTAAGTGATTTTATAAAAAAACAGCTAGGAAGCACAATTTAGCAGTGGGTTGCAGAGAAAAAAAACTATGCTGGCAGAAAAGTCCAATTGAGTGATTAAACAGCTCTTCATTTTCTGATTTTATGTTTATTCTAACAAATTTGCTCTCTGAAAAGTGTCCACAAAGCCAAGTCTCTGATTAACACCTTTGTAGGAATGGTTTTTCACCTATTACTGAATTAAACTTGCTTCATTGGAAAGGCAGCAAGATGCATCCTCATTTCAATGTCTACTGAAATAATACAGGTTGACACCAGGAAACATAAACGTCACTGCATCCTTGCTGCTTCCTCATGGGGAAGTCTGTTTAATGTGAAAACAAGGTGATATCTAATCAGCACACAGGTAAGGAATTAAGAAAATCTTTCTTTATGGGTGAAGATGTTTCTCACAAAATTGTTGCACCAAGGCATCATTGAAATTCAAGCTGGAAAGATGATTTTAATATATCACTTGTACATTTTGTACTGCTCTTCTGGTGACAATGTAGATTGTTTTTGTCAATTACCATTTTAATAATCGGGTAAAGAAAATTAATTGGATTTTTGAAAGAAAACAATACTGTCAATATACTATTAAAACAAATTAAAATGGTAAAAGTTATTGTACTTTAAGTAAAAATAAAAGAGCAAAAATATCAATCCCAGTTTTGGATTACTTTAATTAATAAAAACAATGCATATAGCAGAGGATAGTTTCAATCTGCCTACCTCTGGGTTATGGACCCAGCATGCTTCCATTACAGTACTCTGCTGCACATGTAAGTGCAAGAGATCCTGAAGCACTCACTCATCATAGGAAAGTACCAATGTGTTTCTTCATTGGTTGATGGAAGAAACATCTTACAAAAACTCTCCACATTATTGACTTTTTAAAATGTTTCTAGGAAACGTTCTAGATGAATGCTTATTAGCCTTTGTCAGTATGTACTTTTGAAAAGTGTCGCTGTGGCGCAATCAGTTAGTGTATAAGGCTATTAACCAAAAGGTTGGTGGTTCAATCCCACCCAGGGACAAAATTGACCTTGTTATCAGATTTTGGTGATCTTTAAGTAGACAAGTCAAAATTTCAAACCCCCTCTTATGGTGTAGGGTACCTGGCCTTCTCTGATGTAATCAGAGTTAGATTTGATTAAGTGATTTTATAAAAAAACAGCTAGGAAGCACAATTTAGCAGTGGGTTGCAGAGAAAAAGAAAAATGCTGGCAGAAAAATCCAATTGAGTGATTAAACAGCTCTTCATTTTCTGGCTTTATTTTTATGCTAACAAATTTGTTCTCTGAAAAGTGTCCACAAAGCCAAGTCTCTGATTAACACCTTTGTAGGGATGGTTTTTAACCTATTACTAAATTAAACTTGCTTCATTGGAAAGGCAGCAAGATGCATCCTCATTTCAATGTCTACTGAAATAATACAGGTTGACACCAGGAAACATTAAAGCCACTGCATCCTTGCTGCTTTCTCATGTGGAAGTCTGTTTAATGTGAAAACAAGGTGATATCTAATTAGCACACAGGTAGGGAATTAAGAAAATCTTTATTTAAGGGTGAAGATGTTTCTCACAAAATCGTTACCTCAATGCATCATTGAAATTCAAGCTGAAAAGATGATTTTAATATATCACTTGTACATTTTGTATTGGTCTTCTGGTGACAATGTAGTTTGTTTTTGTCAATTACCATTTTAATAATAGGGTAAAGAAAATTAAGTGGATTTTTGAAAGAAAACAATACTGTCAATATACTATTAAAACAAATTAAAACGGTAAAAGTTATTGTACTTTAAGTAAAAATAAAAGAGCCAAAATATCAATCCCAGTTTTGGATTACTTTAATTAACAAAAAAAATGCATATAGCAGAGGACAGTTACAATCTGCCTACCTCTTGGTTATAGGCCCAGCATGCTTCCATTGTAGTCCTTTGCTGCACATGTAAGTGCAAGAGATCCTGAAGCACTCACTCATCATGGGAAAGTACCAATGTGTTTCTTCATTGGTTGATGGAAGGAACATCTTACAAAAACTCTCCAGATTATTGACTTTTTAAAGTTTTTCTAGGAAACGTTCTAGATGAATGCTTATTAACCTTTGTCAGTATGTACTTTCGCAAAGTGTCTCTGAGGCGCAAACAGTTAGCGTGTTCAGTTGTTAACCAAAAGGTTGGTGGTTCAATCCCACCTAGGTACGTAATTGACCTCGTTATCAGATTTTGGTGATCTTTAAGTAGACAAGTAAAAATTTCAAACCACCTCTTATGGTGTAGGGTACCTGGCCTTCTCTGATGTAATCAGAGTTAGATTTGATTAAGTGATTTTATAAAAAAAACAGCCACGAAGCACAATTTAGCAGTGGGTTGCAGAGAAAAAGAAATATGCTGGCAGAAAAATCCAATTGAGTGATTAAACAGCTCTTCATTTTCTGGCTTTATTTTTATGCTAACAAATTTGTGCTCTGAAAAGTGTCCACAAAGCCAAGTATCTGATTAACACCTTTGTAGGGATGGTTTTTCACCTATTATTAAATTAAACTTGCTTCATTGGAAAGGCAGCAAGTGATGTCATCCAAGCAGTGGGTCAAAGTTGGCTTCAAACCTCGTCTGCTTATGAAAAGAGAAAAGGGGTATGCAGGGCATGGCGGCCTTTTGCGGTGCTTGGATGACCCCTAGTTCGCATTAAATAATGCAGTCGAGTTTCCCACATTTGGGGAAATCACAGGGGTCAGCATACCCAGAATGCAATGAATGAACCGCACCCTGGGAGAACAGTCTTCATGACCATGGTATCTCCTATGCAAAATAAGTATGATTTGGGATAGGGCTGGGGAGGGCCGCTGCTCAGGCACATCTCTGTCAAGTAAAGGAGATTCAACTGAGGCAGCACAAGGGAACTCTCATCTGGGGACAACAACTGCAGAGAGAACACATATTTTCAGATGAACATGGGAGGGCAGAAGGCTGCCTAATACTGAAGCACCCCCAAACAACAAACCAAATGCAACAACTAGTGCAAGCATTCCTGGGGGAAGGCCTGCAGCAGATGGATTTGCATATGGCGATGTCATCCAAGCAGTGGGTCAAAGTTGGCTTCAACCCTCGTCTGCATATGAAAAGAGAAAAGTGGCGTGCAGGGCATGGCGGCCTTTTGCGGCACTTGAGTGACCCCTAGTTCGCATTAAACACCTCCACCCTCCGTCGGTGTGGGGCTCATGTTGGATATGCCCCAGCCCCTGAAGCATTCAAGCTGATTTCTTGCAGCAGCTGGGCACTGTAACAGCTCCAGAGCTGCTCTGTAAGGCAAGTAAAAGGGTGTGGGCCCTGCAGCACTACCTGTAGTTCGCATTGTGCGAGACCCCTAGTTCGCATTAAACACCTCCACCCTCCTTCGGTGTGGGGCTCATGTTGGCCATGCCCCAGCCCCTGAAGCATTCACGCTGATTTCTTGCAGCAGCTGGGCACTGTAACAGCTCAAGAGCTGCTCTGTAAGGCAAGTAAAAGGGTGTGGGCCCTGCAGCACTACCTGTAGTTTGCATTGTGCATTGGAAGGCACAAAGTAAGCAGACGGGAGGAGAAGTCAGGATAGTGCACAAGGGTATAGACGGGAGGGGCTCAAGAAAAAAGAAGTGGAAACAGACAGCAAACTAGGCTTCCAATGCACAATGCAAACTACAGGTAGTGCTGCAGGGCCCACACCCTTTTACTTGCCTTACAGAGCAGCTCTGGAGCTGTTTAATCACTCAATTGGATTTTTCTGCCAGCATAATTTTTCTCTTACGTCCTAGAGGATGCTGGGGACTCCGTAAGGACCATGGGGGATAGACGGGCTCCGCAGGAGACATGGGCACTTAAAGAAAGACTTTAGATCTGGGTGTGCACTGGCTCCTCCCTCTATGCCCCTCCTCCAGACCTCAGTTTACTACTGTGCCCAGAGGAGACTGGGTGCTTTTCAGGGAGCTCTCCTGAGTTTCCTGACAGAAAGTATATTTGTTAGATTTTTTTATTTTCAGGGAGCCTGCTGGCAACAGACTCCCTGCATCGAGGGGCGGAGGGGAGAGATGCACACCTACTTCTGTGAGTTGATAGGCTCTGCTTCTTAGGCTACTGTACAGCATTAGCTCCAGAGGGATCGGTACGCAGGTCTCACCCTCGCCGTCCGTCCCAGAGCCGCGCCGCCGTCCCCCTCGCAGAACCGGAAGATAGAAGCCGGGTGAGTATGAGAAGAAAAGAAGACTTCAGAGCCGGCGGAAGACTTCATGATCTTCACTGAGGTAACGCACAGCAGTAAAGCTGTGCTCCATTGCTCCCATACACCTCACACACGGCAGTCAGTGTAAGGGTGAAGGGCTCAGGGGAGACGCCCTGGGCAGCAATATAGACCTCTCTTTGGCAAAATAAATATATATGCAGCTAGGCACTGTATATATATATATAAGAGCCCCCGCCATTTTTTTACTATATTTGAGCGGGACAGAAGCCCGTCGCTGAAGGGGTGGGGCTTCTCCCTCAGCACTCACCAGCACCATTTTCTCCACAGCACCGCTGAGGGGAAGCTCCACGGACTCTCCCCTGCTTATACCACGGTAGAAAGAGGGTCTTAAAGAAGAGGGGGGCACATAATTAGGCGCATATATATATGGAAATACAGCGCTACTGGGTAAACATAAAATTATTGTGTTTTTTTCCTGGGTCATATAGCGCTGGGGTGTGTGCTGGCATACTCTCTCTCTCTGTCTCTCCAAAGGGCCTTGTTGGGGAACTGTCCTCAGATAAGAGGATTCCCTGAGTGTATGGTGTGTCGGTACACGTGTGTCGACATGTCTGAGGTAGAAGGCTCTCCTAGAGAGGAGCAGGAGCAAATTAATGTGGTGTCTCCATCGACAACGCCGACACCTGACTGAATGGATATGTGAAATGTTTTATGTGCTAATGTAAACTTATTACACAAGAGATTAGACAAAGCTGAAGCTAGGGAACAGTCAGGGAGTCAACCCATGCCTGTCCCTATGTCGCAGGGACCTTCGGGGTCTCAAAAGCGCCCACTATCCCAAATAGTTGACACAGATACCGACACGGATTCTGACTCCAGTGTCGACTACGATGATGCAAAGTTACAGCCAAAATTGGCTAAATGTATTCGATATATGATTATTGCAATAAAAGATGTTTTGCACATCACAGAGTCCCCTGTCCCTGACACGAGGGTACACATGTATAAGGGAAAGAAACCTGAGATAACCTTTCCCCCCTCACATGAGTTGAACGAATTATGTGAAAAAGCTTGGGAATCTCCAGACAAAAAGCTGCAGATTCCCAAAAGGATTCTTATGGCGTATCCTTTCCCGCCAATGGACAGGATACGGTGGGAATCCTCCCCTAGGGTGGATAAAGCATTGACACGCTTATCCAAAAAGGTAGCGCTGCCATCCCAGGATACGGCTACCATCAGGGACCATGCTGACCGCAAGCAGGAGGTTACCCTAAAGTCCATTTACACACATTCTGGTACCTTACTCAGACCGGCAATTGCGTCGGCCGGGGTTGTAGCGCGGTGGCAGCATGGACAGATACCTTTTCAGCAGAGATTGAGACCCTAGATAAGGATGCTATGTTATTGACCATAGGGCATATAAAAGATGCTGTCCTATATATGAGAGATGCTCAAAGTGACATTAGTCTACTGGGTTCTAGAATAAACGCTATGTCGATTTCTGCTAGACGAGTCCTATGGACCCGGCAATGGACAGGTGATGCCGACTCAAAAAGGCATATGGAGGTTTTACCTTACAGGGGTGAGGAATTGTTTGGGGAAGGTCTCTCGGACCTAGTCTCCACAGCTACAGCTGGTAAATCAAATTTTTTGCCTTATATTCCCTCACAGCCTAAGAAAGCACCATATTATCAAATGCAGTCCTTTCGATCACAGAGAAACAAGAAAGTACGAGGTGCGTCCTTTCTTGCCAGAGGTAAGGGCAGAGGGAAGAAGCTGCACAACACAGCTAGTTCCCAGGAACAGAAGTCCTCCCCGGCCTCTACAAAATCCACCGCATGACGCTGGGGCTCCGCTAAAGGAGTCCGCCCAGTTGGGGGCACGTCTTCGAGTTTTCAGCCACATCTGGGTTCATTCGCAGGTGGATCCCTAGGCAATAGAAATTGTTTCTCAGGGTTACAAGCTGAAATTCGAAGAGGTGCCTCCTCGCCGGTTTTTCAAATCGGCCCTACCATCTTCTCCCCAGGAAAGGGAGATAGTGTTAAATGCAATTCACAAATTGTATCTTCAACAGGTGGTGGTCAAGGTTCCCCTGCTTCAACAAGGAAAGGGAAATTATTCGACCCTGTTTGTAGTCCCAAAACCGGACGGTTTGGTCAGACCCATATTAAATTTAAAATCCCTGAACCTATACTTGAAAAGGTTCAAGTTCAAGATGGAATCGCTAAGAGCGGTCATCGCCAGCCTAGAAGGGGGGGATTTTATGATATCTCTGGACATAAAGGATGCATACCTTCATGTACTCATTTATCCACCTCATCAGGCGTACCTAAGATTTGCGGTACAGTATTGTCATTACCAATTTCAGACGTTGCCGTTTGGTCTCTCCAGAATTTTCTCCGAGAATTTTCACCAAGGTAATGACGGAAATTATGGTGCTCCTGCGAAAGCAAGGTGTCACAATTATCCCGTACTTGAACGATCTCCTCATAAAAGCGAGATCAAGAGAGCAGTTGCTGAACAGCGTATAACTTTCACTGAAGGTGTTACAGCAACACGGCTGGATTCTCAATATCCCGAAGTCGCAGTTGGTTCCTACGACTCGTCTGACTTTGCTTGGGCATTATTCTGGATACGGACCAGAAAAGGGGTTATCTTCCGATAGAAAAGGCCCAGGAACTCATGACTCTGGTCAGGAACCTATTGAAACCAAAACAGGTGTCAGTGCATCACTGCACTCGAGTCCTGGGAATGATGGTGGCATCATACGAGGCCATTCCCTTTGGCAGGTTCCATGCGAGGATCTTGCAATGGGACCTACTGGACAAGTGGTCCGGGTCACATCTACAGATTCATCAGTTGATCACCCTGTCCCCCAGGGCCAGGGTATCTCTCCTGTGGTGGCTGCAGAGTGCTCACCTTCTAGAGGGCCGCAGGTTCGGCATTCAGGACTGGATCCTGGTGACCACGAACGCGAGCCTCCGAGGTTGGGGAGCAGCCACACAGGGAAGAAATTTCCAAGGTCTTTGGTCAAGTCAGGAGACTTGTCTTCACATCAACATCCTGGAGCTAAGGGCCATATACAACGCCCTATGTCAAGCGGAGACCTTACTTCGCGACCAACCAGTTCTGATCCAGTCAGACAACGTCACCGCAGTAGTTCATGTAAACCGCCAAGGCGGCACAAGGAGCAGAGTGGCGATGGCGGAAGCCACCAGAATTCTTCGCTGGGCGGAGAATCATGTAAGCTGTCAAAGTCAGAAAAATATCACGATGCACACTGCCATATTTGCACCTCATATGTGTCCCTGCTGCGCATGCGTGCGCTCTCCCGTGCGTGCGCATACTCGCTGTTGCGGGCACCCGCAGGCGCACGGTATGCGCATTTACGGTAGAGATTGTGTGCGTCTAGCGGGCAACTCTTTCGTTACATATTTTCACCATATAATGCATTTTGTAGATTATGGTCCCTTTGATAGATTCTGAAAGTTTAGTTAATGTAGTATGTTCCTGGACAGAGAGATCCCTCATTGTTTGATACGAAGGGTCAGACAGGAGTAATACAGTGGTGTTTAGTATCCATCGGAAGAGTATTTAATTAGCAATATTCCGGTGTTGGTTTGAAGCGGATCAATCGCTCGTGCGAATAGTTATGGACATAAGAAGTTTATGAACATTTACTGTATTTGCACTTACTTATCCATGCGGCGGGAAACCCAGTTTCCCTCCCACCTGAGCTGTTGGAAATAGTCACAGCCCACCTGTATGAATCAACCTATGACCTTTTGTTATAATGCAAAGACGAATTCCTGTGTCCAATGAACAATGAGATTGTAGGGACCATTGAATTGTATTGTGTGTGGGGCATAAATAGACAGGCCGATCACATCCAGCACTCACTCTTCATCGGTTATCATTGCTGAAAATCGGGAGCTGGATGTCCAGAGGCGCATGCAATCGTTTCCTTTGTGCGTAAGTTTTCTCCGTAATCATATTGTCTTTTCTTGTTATTATGGGCCATATCTTTCTCTCTCGCTCTTCTCTTTCTCTCATTTTCTCTTAAACGTGCTTGTATTGTATTTACTGTGTAGTTACCTGGTTAGTTAGTCTATGTTATATTGTAGTGTATGACTTGTATTGTGTTAATTCTTTTGCAAGTATAACATTCATAATATATATATTAGGCGTTGGACCCTAAGCACGGTATTTGTGTATTTCTTATAGTGTTAAGTATTCTCAGAGCGTCGGTGACGCTCGAACAGCTTTTGAGTTAATAAGGTTATACAGTGTTGCATTTACACCCTATCTCTACACTAAGGTTTTACAGCAAATTACATTGTTTGTGGTTTAGACATAAAGGTTTAACATTGTGAGCGTCGGCGCCGCTCGTGATCTCCTCGTGGTCTCGAGCGTCCGCTACGCTGATAGCGTAGCATTACGGTAGTCGCTCACCTATAAGTGTGCCCGATACCAACAGCGTATTCTCGTGAGCGTCTGTATCGCTCGAGCAGCCCGCTCCCGATACAGCGTCCGTTACGCTATAGCGAACCATTACGTTAGTCAGCAGCCAATAGCGTGCCTGCCTGTGATCTCTTGGCCGTGAGCGAACGTGACGCTTGAGCGTCTCGACCACGGCTAAGCGATTGTTACGCAACGAGCGTACCCTTACGGTACTCCATACGCAAATAGCGTACAGTGTTCTTAGACCTCACAAAGGGTTTTAAATAAGATAAATATTTAGCTTTATCAATTGGCGGCTCGTCCTGTCCTTCACATATCTCTGCTAGGTAATTTCAGCAGACATTATCCATCAGCAAAGGGTGGGAGATCATATTCTTCGCAGTGCTGACGGGTTAAGCGTCTGTTTCGCTTAGTAAAGGGTGCTGAAGGAATCCGGGAACCGGAGGTAAGAACAACACACTAGTGTCTTTTAAAACTGTTTATTTCTATCTTGCGTACGCACACACGCATATCTGCATTTCTTTTTCATTCGTGTATTTTCATATATCACTCTCCTGTTTGCCATTTTATAATTGATAAAACGTGCTAAGAGAGATTTGTCGCTATTTCATAGTTAAAGTGTAAAAGTAATGCGTTAAGGGATAAAGTGTAAAGCACACACGCAGCTCTACCTAAAGGTAAAAGGAGAGATTGGTGTGTTGCACGGTAGACGATCGAGGATCATCTACATTGATAAAACGTGTTAGTTGTGTTACGGTGGACATTGGTTTTGTATACACGTGTCTCTAACAAAAGGCTGAGACTCGCGTACGCAAAGGCCGACGCACGTAGCGTAAATTACGCAACGGAGCGTCTGGGTACGCCCACGTAACTCAAATCACACGATAGTGTTGATTTTTAAATAGCACAATAAGCGATAAATAGCGCAATAAGCGATAAATAGCGCAACAGGCGATAAATAGCGCAACAAGCGATAAATAGCGCAACAGGCGATAAATAGCGCAAATCTATTTTAAATCCGAAATTTAAATTAACAGATCCTTCTCCAAATTTACAACACATCTGGTCTAAAGAAAAATTTCTGCGCAGAAATAGAAATAGAAACAAAAGTGTGTATGTGGTGAGTGAGTGTTTGTTTTTACAATTTTGGGGATTGAACCACAGAAATCATCGAGTTCTCGTGAAGTACATACGTGTAAGTGACATACGTGGTGGCTAGGGAGGCATCTCTGGTTAAACATAAAATTTGAGCATTAGAGTGTAGCAGACCAGGAGGTCATACTGTAACAGACCAGGAGGTCGCATAACAGACCAGGAGGTCCAAGTACAGCAGACAAGGAAGTCCGCTATAGAGACAAGGCACAACACCAAGAAGGGTTGGTGCGACACCCATATAGGCCATAAAAAGCTCAGGCTGAAGGAATTCGCAGCTGCTGAATGTCGATTCCACTTGTCGCTCCGTACATAAGATTAGTTGCTTATGTGCTGAACGATTGTACCGCACGTAATTGTGTGCATTAAGTTAGTCTGACCAGTACCATTTGTGTACAAACCCGGTCATAAAACTATTTGTACATTCTGACGTGATTTGTGTAATTTTTTATTTTCTGAAGGGAAGTTCGCTGGTCACTCAGGAATTGTCCAACAACCAATAGTTACTGGAAAGAGTAAGTGTTCTTCGGATATCTCTCGCATGTTCCAGTAAATAGAGGTTCATAGGGGCCCTGGGTCGAGTACGCCAGCGCTATATCAGTGTGTGGGCGTATTGGTCGGCGTGGGCGAGTGAGTGAGGTGCTCGGTAAACTTCACCGTCAACCTATCTTTTAATATTTTGGTTTTTTGTAAGGGTTCGCTGAAGACCCTGAGATAAAGGTCAGAGGTAGAGCAAGCAACACCTGCAAATTATGGGGGCCAGTTGTTCAGGAAGGGGGCGATCAACCTCGGTTCGGGTTGATTCAGTAAACCGACCAGTCGGGTCGGCAAGGTATGTAATGTGTGAAAAATATGGTTTACATACAGAAATTTTATGTGATGAATGGGAGAGAATGACAGTACATGACGGGGAGAAATTCCCAAGAGTAGGTAGCTTCAGCCTAGAAGTGTTAATGAATTTAAGGAGGAGGATATGTCTCATTAAATCAACAAAGAGACGAATCCAACATTATGATTATTTGCAGCTATGGCAACAGGAGGGTGAAATACAGAGAGGATTGGCTCTGGCGGCGGGATCTGGCCCTATCAGGAAACTGATAGCCACGGCCCCGCCGCCACCATACATATCAGGAGAGAAATTGGTTGCGGAGAATGACGCATCAGGGGGTAACAAACAGGCACTTAGCAACTGTATAAATGTTAAGGATAATGTTAATAAGTTAACCAATGCAAGTATTAACCCGTGCAAGTTGTACCCTGTTTTGAACTTTCCCCAGGAGTGTGATCAAGAGGACGAATCGGCAACAATATCGGCGCTCTCTCTAGCAGCCACTATATCAGAAACAACAGTAGGCACGGCCCAACCCATAAGATTAGTAACAAAGCCCCCTAGCGGAGGGACAGGTGAGGTCGTATCAACGGGTAAGTACGGCACCTTACACTATGCTGAAACCATTTCACCACAGGCTGTAGAATCTACACAGAATGATGTTAGTAGACTTAATCCTGTTAGGGTAATAGCTGTTCCAAATGGGAAAACTGACACATCAGGAGTCACTCCTATCAGGAACATTGCCATGTATAGCCCATTTTCCAGAATGGAATTAAGGACCATAGTGTCTGAATTCCATGACCCCAGAAAAGACTTAGTTGCTAGCCAAAAATACATCAGAGACCTAGGAAACACTTTAGAGCCCAATAACAAAGACTGGCAGATATTGCTGAGGGCATGTTTACCCTCCAATGTCGACTCAGCTCAATTTTTAGCTGACTGTGGATTGGATCTGGATGTACCTCTTACAGATGTGTACAACAAAGATAACGTAAAAAGAATAAATTTACAGTTAAAGGAGTATTTCCCAGCTGTAGCCAAATGGAATAGAATTTTTTCCATTAAACAAAAAGAGACAGAAACAGCTGCTGATTATTTTCACCGGGCATTATTAGAAATGGCAAAGTACACTGGCATAGAGGACATTAGGACCAATGCAAACCATCAAGAAGTAGCAGTATCTGTGCTAATGGATGGTTTAAAAGAAGCATTAAAGACAAGGGTACAGACCACGCAACCATGTTGGCGAGGTCTGTCAGTGGCTACTTTGAGAGAGGCTGCTATTGATCACGACCGGAATATCACCAGACACAGGGAGTCGCAAGGTGATAAGTTAATGTCAGTAAGTATACAGGCCCTGACCACAAAACAGCCTGTGTTTATATCACCAAACCCTGTGGGTAAGTCAAATGTGGTAACATGTTATTTTTGTCATAAACAGGGACACATAGCACGAGACTGTAGAGCGAAAAATTCGCAAAGATCTTACCAACCCCCTAGACAACGACACGACACACGACATTGGGAGCAAGGTCCGCAGAGACGGAGTTATGAGCCACATGCAGGAGAAACAAAAAGATACCCCCCGAACAGAGACTGGCAAACTCCTGGCAGTTCCCATTTAACCCCTTCACAAGTAGTTGCTGCCAGCGGGATTCAGGGAGGTCACCATACCCAATAGGGGTGTGGCCATACCTGTAATCTGCAGCCAGTAAAATTGATTGCAAGCCTTGGGAGTGAACCTGAAATTGCAATCAATGTAGCTGGTAAATCATTAAACTTTCTTGTAGACACAGGGGCGGCCAAATCAGTGATAAATTCGACAGTGGGCATGAGAACCACTGGTAAGACAATTCCAGCCATAGGGGTAACGGGAGTAGTCCAGCACTACCCTGTTAGCAAACCAGCCGAGATTACAGTAGGGCCTTTACATACCAAGCATTCCTTTTTGCTGGCTGCATCGGCACCGACTAATCTCCTGGGAAGAGACTTATTGTGTAAAATGGGGTGCGTCATTTATTGTACTCCTGAAGGTGTATTCTTGGACATACCTGAGAATCACGCTCAGGAAGTGCGAGACATGTTAGACTCCCCATCAAAATTAATGTCACATACCATTATGACAAATAGGACTCCATCCCAAGTAGAAGAAATGACATCCCAGATACCAGAGTCACTTTGGACTAAAGATGGACAGGACACTGGATTAATGGCAAACGTAGCTCCAGTAGTTGTACAAGTAAAAGATGGTAGGATAGCTCCAAAAATCCCACAGTACCCTCTGAAGCCAGAGGTGGAGTTAGGAGTGTATCCCGTAATAGAGCGCTTGCTACAACAGGGTATTCTGGTAAGAACGTCCAGCACTGCCAATAGTCCCATCTTCCCTGTGAAAAAGAGTGGGGGGAGGGGTTACCGGCTAGTGCAGGATCTAAGGGGGATCAACAAAATAGTTGAGAGTCAGTTCCCCGTAGTGCCAAATCCAGCTGTCATCCTTATGCAAATCCCTCCCACTGCGAAATTTTTCACTGTTATTGACCTCTGCTCCGCTTTCTTTTCGGTACCTCTGCACCCTGACAGCCAATATTTGTTTGCATTCACATACAGAGGAGTCCAATACACATGGACTCGATTACCACAAGGTTTCATAGACAGTCCAAGTATATTTTCCCAGGCTTTGCATGATTGTTTACAGTCTTTCCAACCAGAGAGTGGATCAGTATTAATACAGTACGTGGATGATCTACTACTGTGTTCTGATTCATTGGAAGCATCCCTGAAGGATACGAAACAGCTCCTGTTTCATCTTTCAGACACAGGACACAAGGTTTCCAAAGACAAGTTGCAATTATGCCAAACTAAGGTAAAATATTTGGGACACTGTCTAACACAAGGACTGAGACACCTGACCACTGATAGAATTCCAGCAATTAGAGACATGACTCTGCCAAAAACCCAGCAACAGATCAGAACATTTTTAGGAATGTGTGGGTATTGCCGTAACTGGATCCCAGGGTTTTCCATTCTAGCGTTACCTCTGCAGGAGATGGTCTCCTCAAACAAACCTGATCGGATTTCGCATACAGACGAGTCCGAGATGGCATTTGAGAGACTTAAACAGTGCCTAACGCAGGCACCAGCATTAGGTATGCCAGACTATGGGAAACCCTTTGAGCTGTACGGAACAGAAAGTGCTGGTTGCGCGGCAGGCGTCTTAACCCAAAAGCACGGTGATGCCAGCAGGCCAGTAGCATACTACAGCGCTCAGCTAGACACGGTAGCGCGATCCCTCCCCACATGCTTGCGAAGCGTCGCTGCGATAGCATTGCTAGTAACGAAAAGCGAAGATGTAGTGCTAGGTCACAACCTCACAATTCATACACCACATGCAGTGTCAGCCTTGCTAAATTCTGCCCAAACCAGGCACGTCTCATCAGCGCGGTTTACAAGATGGGAATTGGCACTAATGGCCCCCGTAAACATCACCATAAGGAGATGCAGTGCATTAAATCCTGCAACATATCTCCCAGGTGTGCCTGGACAGGCACAAAGGGTGGAGGATGAGAGTGGTGGGGAAGGAGAATTTAACACACAGAAGGACACACATGATTGTATGGAATATTTGACCCAAAATTTTACCGCAAGGCCTGACATCAGTGACAACCCGCTGGAAAATGTAGATCTAACTTTCTACACGGACGGTAGTTGTCACAGACAGTCAGACTCGGGAGACTTGTGTACTGGATACGCAGTCGTAGATGACCAAGGCATCATAGAAGCGGAACCGCTAGGCCCACCTCACTCAGCCCAGGTTGCTGAACTGGTCGCCCTAACCAGAGCATGTGAATTGGCTAAGGGCAAATCAGCCAATATCTACACCGACTCTAGATACGCATTCGGGGTAGTCCATGATTTCGGAGCCCTATGGCGCCTCAGAAATTTCATGACGGCAGCTGGTACACCGGTAGCGCATGCAGCTCACATCAAAAGGCTTCTAACAGCGATACAGGAACCCGACAGAGTGGCTGTTATCAAGTGTAAAGCACACACATATAGCCAGGACCCAGTATCACTTGGTAACAGCCGAGCAGACGAAGCAGCTAAGTTAGCAGCTGGTACCCCCAGACAGACAGACACCACACAACTGATGGTATTTAATACCATCAACACACAGAAGTTGTGTGAAATGCAAAATTTGTGTTCCACACAGGAAAAGGCAGTCTGGAAGGCGAAGGGATATGGCCAGGAGTCCTCAGGACTCTGGACGGATGGACAAGGTAAACCGGTGGCCGCCAGAGCATATCTTCCATGTTTAGCTGAGGCAGCTCACGGGCTGACTCATCTGGGCAAGGAAGGAAAGTGCAAGTTGGTAAGAGCATATTGGTGCGCCCCAGGATTTTCATCTCATGCAAGTAAGAGAGCAATGTCATGCCTTACCTGTTTGAGAAAGAATATCGGAAAGGCAATACCAACAGAACCATCTCATATCCCACCTGCAGGCGGTCCTTTCCAGGCAATACAGATTGACTTCATTCAATTACCCCCTTGTCGAAATTTGAAATATGTACTTGTTTGTATAGATGTGTTCTCAAATTGGGTTGAAGCATTCCCGGCGGCCACAAATACCGCTATGTTTACTGCTAAGAAAATTGTGCAGGAATTTGTATGTAGATATGGTATCCCTAGAATTATCGAAAGTGATAGGGGTACCCATTTTACAGGTGATGTCTTTCAAGGAATGTGTAAGTTGATGGGAATTGATAGCAAGCTGCACACTCCATACCGTCCACAGGCGAGTGCGAAGGTGGAAAGAGTGAATAGCACTATTAAAAATAATTTGAGCAAAGTTATGGCAGAAACAGGATTGACATGGCCAGAAGCTTTACCCATTGTACTGTACAGCATCAGAACCACTCCCAGGTCCCCTCTTAATCTGTCCCCTTTTGAAATCTTGTTTGGTCGACAACCGCATGTTATGATTAACCCTCAGGATGATTTGAAGTGTAACAATGAAGTGACTGTAAAGTACCTGGTTAATATGAGTAAACAGCTAAGGAATCAAAATAATAATTTGAAGTTGGTGATTCCTGATTTACCAGATAGTAATTGTCATGACATTGAACCTGGGGAGTATGTAATGATACGAAATTTTCTACGCTCAGGTTGCCTTATTGACAGATGGGAAGGACCATACCAAGTCTTATTGACTAGCACTACAGCATTGAAAGTTGCCGAGAGAGAGACTTGGGTTCATTCGTCCCATTGTAAGAAGGTTGCTGATCCAGAGAGGTCCCGTGATAAGGAACAGACGGTAGAGGACGTTGTATCACTGGAGTGTCTGTTCCAGGAGGACTGAGGCGGCACCTGAGCATTGAAAATCACAAGATCAAAAGCAGTTGTCGATTCCCTGTTCCCTTTTATTGTTTTTCTCCAACTTCCCATCCCCTCTCCCTCAAATTATTTTCCCCCCCTTCTCATTCTTCTTCGTTTCCTCCTATAAGATGGACTTGCCCCAAGAGACTGTGATCCGGATTTTCCTGTTGACCATGATGTTGACCAGAGCAGTCTGTTCCGGCGAGAGTACCATGGAGGTCGAGAGAGATTCTGGAATGGGTTCTGATGACAGAGATGGAGGCGTAGTTTTCCGAGAACAACATAATCAACAAGCAAAGGCGAGTATCAGAAAACGATCCGATAGCATTGACAATAGAAGGAATTGTGAAGGATTGTTAGCTGAAGAAAACTGTATCTGTAGGCTCTGTGACAACGTAGTCGAGGATGGGTGCATTAAGAAATGCCAATCCAGTTTTAATATCCACATGGACCGGCATCCCTTGAGTGACTATCACTCCTTAGTGGGTAGCGTGTTAAATCAAACAGATTGTTGGGTATGCTCTCAAGTACCTCAAGGTCATAGCAAATCAGGACTAGTACCATTTCCTTTAACGATAGGGGAGGTACTTGAGCTAAGTGGTGGGAGACCGGTGGACAGGAGGTTTAATATCTCCAGTCCTCCTAGTTTGAAGCTCCACCAATATCATGTGGATAGATCCCTCATATGTTTTAACATTTCCAATCCCCGAAAGCCGGGAAATTGGGAAGTGTCATGGAGTAACCAAACCATGACCTTTTCATATAGAGCAGATAGAATGCCGACAGATACAGAGCTTATACGCCACATAGCCAGTAGAGGAAAATCTTTCCGGTATAGGTATACCCTAGGAAGTAGGATTACGAGAGTTGGAGAGGTATCACCAGGATACTGTGCACATATCGTACAAGCTGATACGTGTACTAGACAGATGGGAGAATTAGGGTTAGGAGATTTCACATGGAAAATGTGTAATATGGTTATGTCCTACTCCGTCCCATATGTTCTCCCCGATGATGCATATTTCATATGCGGGAGGAAGGCGTATAAGTGGCTTGCCCCAAACTCTGAAGGATTGTGTTATATTGGAAAAGTATTGCTTGAGGTAATGACTGTATCACATGCCAAAATGAAAGACATACACCGTGTTGCCCAAACTCCTTATACTCACACCCATTACGAGCACGTAGTTAAACGGCACCTGATAGAAAGAACAGAGCACCCGGCCTCTGACATGATCCATGAATCAACCGGGATTCAGTTTCTACTTGCGTTAGACCTCACTCGCACCGCCAGAGGAGTGTTGAATTATAAATACATATCTGCGCTCGCAAATTTGTTAGACAATATCACAGAAATGTATGATGACACATTTAGGTATACTGGAAGAGAACTTCAAGCTTATAAAACAGAACTAGTTCAGCATAGAATGATTCTCAATTATCTCACAGCAGTAACAGGTGGATATTGTGTCACACTGGCAACGCAGTACGGCGTGAAATGCTGCACATATATAACGAATAGTACCGAGGACCCGGTCGAGGTCATAGACCAAAAGATGGACGATATTCTCCAATTGAAGTGGGAATTTCGCAGGAGACACAATCTCACCCTTGCTGCTGTGAGTAATGAGCTGACTAGTTGGGTGTCATGGTTGAACCCGCGAAATTGGTTCTCCGGTTTAGGAGAATGGGCTCAAGGAGTTATAATGGATGTAGGGAAGTTTCTCCTATGTATCTTAGGTGTTATCATAACGATTGGCTTGATATTTAGATGCGGTCAGGCTTTAACGAAGTGCAAACGAAGTACCAGGGTGATGAGTTTAAGGAGTGAGGAAATTGTAATGCGATTTCTACGGTCCGTTTCTTTCATCTGTTTTTCCGTTTTCCTCTGAGGTAAAAAGACCCACTTGGACGAGGAATTTGATGAGCCGATATACAGACAACAGATGGATTAAAGAAGAAGTTTTGACAACCTTATACACAGATTTTTGATGAACTATGCCATAGATCCCCAGTTTCCCTAGAAATTTTAAAATTACGCTAGCCCAACACTTTTGTAAATCTATGGACATTGACAAAGCTTTTTGCTCGCACCTTATGGGCAAAAGCACAAAGAAGACTGCATTCAACAGACACCAAACAAGACCTCAATCGACGAATGTTCATTAACCTGACATAGAATACCACTGCATTTACCGTAATTATGTATTTTCTTCATCTCTACAACCTTCAGGTAATTACACACATAGTATAGGGAATACAGGCACAGATATCAGCAATCACATATTCCCCCATTCATGTATCATCAACTAAAATGTGCTCCCCATTTTTGTTACAACCAAAATCCGAAAAAAGCTTGGTAAAGTTTGACAGCCCATCCACAGACCCGTACCACGGGATAAGAAGGAATTCAAATGTATACTTCGCAATACCTCGAAGCTTGATTTAAAACACGTACGGCACGATGATACATGACCCCCCAAACATGGATTCATACACACATGCTTCTGCTATCTCACTAGGTCATACCCTTTTCCTACCTTCTCCTCTCCTCCCCTACCCAACCATGTAAATGTATTAACCCCTGACATATATTTTTCTCTTTTTGAAATGTTTTAGGAAGTGGCAGTTATTGTTGACTGCCAAAGGGTGGACTGTCAAAGTCAGAAAAATATCACGATGCACACTGCCATATTTGCACCTCATATGTGTCCCTGCTGCGCATGCGTGCGCTCTCCCGTGCGTGCGCATACTCGCTGGTTAAATCTAGGATCGAGCACGGTGGCCAAAATGTAGTGCTCTGATTTCAACAGATTGACCACCCGTGAATCCTGGTTAAGCGAATGAAGGGCTCCATCCACAAGTCCCACATGCCTAGCGGAATCGCTCTGTCTTAGCTCCTCCTTCAATGTCTCCAGCTTCTTCTGCAAAAGCCTGATGAGGGGAATGACCTGACTCAGGCTGGCAGTGTCTGAACTGACTTCACGTGTGGCAAGTTCAAAAGGTTGCAGAACCTTGCACAACGTTGAAATCATTCTCCACTGCGCTTGAGACAGGTGCATTCCACCTCCTATATCGTGGTCAGATGTATAGGCTTGAATGGCCTTTTGCTGCTCCTCCATCCTCTGAAGCATATAGAGGGTTGAATTCCACCTCGTTACCACTTCTTGCTTCAGATGATGGCAGGGCAGGTTCAGGCGTTTTTGGTGTTGCTCCAGTCTTCTGTACGTGGTGCCTGTACGCCGAAAGTGTCCCGCAATTCTTGTGGCCACCGACAGCATCTCTTGCACGCCCCTGTCATTTTTTAAATAATTCTGCACCACCAAATTCAAGGTATGTGCAAAACATGGGACGTGCTGGAATTTGCCCAGATATAATGCACGCACAATATTGCTGGCGTTGTCCGATGCCACAAATCCACAGGAGAGTCCAATTGGGGTAAGCCATTCTGTGATGATCTTCCTCAGTTGCCGTAAGAGGTTTTCAGCTGTGTGCGTATTCTGGAAAGCGGTGATACAAAGCGTAGCCTGCCTAGGAAAGAGTTGGCGTTTGCGAGATGCTGCTACTGGTGCCGCCGCTGTTGTTCTTGCGGCGGGAGTCAATACATCTACCCAGTGGGCTGTCACAGTCATATAGTCCTGAGTCTGCCCTGCTCCACTTGTCCACATGTCCGTGGTTAAGTGGACATTGGGTACAACTGCATTTTTTAGGACACTGGTGAGTCTTTTTCTGAGGTCTGTGTACATTTTCGGTATCGCCTGCCTAGAGAAATGGAACCTAGATGGTATTTGGTACCGGGGACACAGTACCTCAATCAAGTCTATAGTTGGCTCTGAAGTAATGATGGATACCGGAACCACGTTTCTCACTGCCCAGGATGCCAAGGCCTCAGTTATCCGCTTTGCAGCAGGATGACTGCTGTGATATTTCATCTTCCTTGCAAAGGACTGTTGGACAGTCAATTGCTTGGTGGAAGTAGTAAAAGTGGTCTTACGACTTCCCCTCTGGGATGACCATCGACTCCCAGCAGCAACAACAGCAGCGCCAGCAGCAGTAGGCGTTACACTCAAGGATGCATCGGAGGAATCCCAGGCAGGAGAGAACTCGTCAGAATTGCCAGTGACATGGCCTGCAGGACTATTGGCATTCCTGGGGAAGGAGGAAATTGACACTGAGGGAGTTGGTGGGGTGGTTTGCGTGAGCTTGGTTACAAGAGGAAGGGATTTACTGGTCAGTGGACTGCTTCCGCTGTCGCCCAAAGTTTTTGAACTTGTCACTGACTTATGATGAATGCGCTGCAGGTGACGTATAAGGGAGGATGTTCCGAGGTGGTTAACGTCCTTACCCCTACTTATTACAGCTTGACAAAGGCAACACACGGCTTGACACCTGTTGTCCGCATTTCTGTTGAAATACTTCCACACCGAAGAGCTGATTTTTTTGGTATTTTCACCAGGCATGTCAATGGCCATATTCCTCCCACGGACAACAGGTGTCTCGCCGGGTGCCTGACTTAAACAAACCACCTCACCATCAGAATCCTTCTTGTCAATTTCCTCCCCAGCGCCAGCAACACCCATATCCTCCTCATCCTGGTGTACTTCAACACTGACATCTTCAATCTGACTATCAGGAACTGGACTGCGGGTGCTCCTTCCAGCACTTGCAGGGGGCATGCAAATGGTGGAAGGTGCATGCTCTTCACGTCCAGTGTTGGGAAGGTCAGGCATCGCAACCGACACAATTGGACTCTCCTTGTGGATTTGTGATTTTGAAGAACGCACAGTTCTTTGCTGTGCTTTTGCCAGCTTAAGTCTTTTCATTTTTCTAGCGAGAGGCTGAGTGCTTCCATCCTCATGTGAAGCTGAACCACTAGCCATGAACATAGGCCAGGGCCTCAGCCGTTCCTTGCCACTCCGTGTGGTAAATGGCATATTGGCAAGTTTACGCTTCTCCTCCGACGATTTTTATTTAGATTTTTGAGTCCTTTTTTTACTGATCTTTTGTGTTTTGGATTTTACATGCTCTGTACTATGACATTGGGCATCGGCCTTGGCAGACGACGTTGATGGAATTTCATCGTCTCGGCCATGACTAGTGGCAGCAGCTTCAGCACGAGGTGGAAGTGGATCTTGATCTTTCCCTATTTTTGGAACCTCAACATTTTTGTTCTCCATATTTTAATAGGCACAACTAAAAGGCACCTCAGGTAAACAATGGAGATGGATGGATACTAGTATACTTATGGATGACGAGTGACTGACGACACAGAGGTAGCTACAGCCGTGGACTACCGTACTGCGTCTGCTAGTATAGAGATGATAATTAATGATATAAAAAATATATATATATAACTACTGTAGGTATATATAATATAATGACGGACCTGGTGGACACTGTCAGCAGACTGCTAAACTACTAGTATGAAGAAGATAGAAAAAAACTTCCACCACAGGTAGGTAGGTATACAATTATGGACGAGCACTGACGACACAGAGATAGCCACAGCCGTGGACTACCGTACTGCGTCTGCTAGTATAGAGATGATAATTAATGATATAAAAAAAAATATATATAACTACTGTAGGTATATATAATATAATGACGGACCTGGTGGACACTGTCAGCAGACTGCTAAACTACTAGTATGAAGAAGATAGAAAAAAAAAACCACCACAGTTAGGTATACAATTATGGACGAGTGACGACACAGAGGTAGGTACAGCCGTGAACTACCGTACTGCGTCTGCTAGTATAGATAATATACTAAATATATTACTACTGTAGGTATATAATATAATGACGGACCTGGTGGACACTGTCAGCAGACTCCTAAACTACTAGTATGAAGAAGATAGAAAAAAAAACCCCACCACAGGTAGGTATACAATTATGGACGAGCACTGACGACACAGAGGTAGGTACAGCCGTGGACTACCGTACTGCGTCTGCTAGTATAGATAATATAATAAATATATTACTACTGTAGGTATATAATATAATGACGGACCTGGTGGACACTGTCAGCAGACTGCTAAACTACTAGTATGAAGAAGATAAAAAAAAAACCCCACCACAGGTAGGTAGGTATACAATTATGGACGAGCACTGACGACACAGAGATAGCCACAGCCGTGGACTACCGTACTGCGTCTGCTAGTATAGATAATATAATAAATATATTACTACTGTAGGTATATAATATAATGATGGACCTGGTGGACACTGTCAGTAGACTCCTAAACTACTAGTATGAAGAAGATAGAAAAAAAAAAACCACCACAGGTAGGTAGGTATACAATTATGGACGAGCACTGACGACACAGAGATAGCCACAGCCGTGGACTACCGTACTGCGTCTGCTAATATAGAGATGATAAAGATGAAAAAAAAATATATAACACTACTGCAGATAAATATTTATATAATATATGTATGACGGACCTGCTGGACACTGTCAGCAGAATGCGTTTATAGAATAAAAAAAAAACACCACAGGAGTCCAGTTCCTGATAGTCAGATTGAAGATGTCAGTGTTGAAGTACACCAGGATGAGGAGGATATGGGTGTTGCTGGCGCTGGGGAGGAAATTGACAAGAAGGATTCTGATGGTGAGGTGGTTTGTTTAAGTCAGGCACCCGGCGAGACACCTGTTGTCCGTGGGAGGAATATGGCCATTGACATGCCTGGTGAAAATACCAAAAAAATCAGCTCTTCGGTGTGGAAGTATTTCAACAGAAATGCGGACAACAGGTGTCAAGCCGTGTGTTGCCTTTGTCAAGCTGTAATAAGTAGGGGTAAGGACGTTAACCACCTCGGAACATCCTCCCTTATACGTCACCTGCAGCGCATTCATCATAAGTCAGTGACAAGTTCAAAAACTTTGGGCGACAGCGGAAGCAGTCCACTGACCAGTAAATCCCTTCCTCTTGTAACCAAGCTCACGCAAACCACCCCACCAACTCCCTCAGTGTCAATTTCCTCCTTCCCCAGGAATGCCAATAGTCCTGCAGGCCATGTCACTGGCAATTCTGACGAGTTCTCTCCTGCCTGGGATTCCTCCGATGCATCCTTGAGTGTAACGCCTACTGCTGCTGGCGCTGCTGTTGTTGCTGCTGGGAGTCGATGGTCATCCCAGAGGGGAAGTCGTAAGACCACTTTTACTACTTCCACCAAGCAATTGACTGTCCAACAGTCCTTTGCAAGGAAGATGAAATATCACAGCAGTCATCCTGCTGCAAAGCGGATAACTGAGGCCTTGGCATCCTGGGCAGTGAGAAACGTGGTTCCGGTATCCATCATTACTTCAGAGCCAACTATAGACTTGATTGAGGTACTGTGTCCCCGGTACCAAATACCATCTAGGTTCCATTTCTCTAGGCAGGCGATACCGAAAATGTACACAGACCTCAGAAAAAGACTCACCAGTGTCCTAAAAAATGCAGTTGTACCCAATGTCCACTTAACCACGGACATGTGGACAAGTGGAGCAGGGCAGACTCAGGACTATATGACTGTGACAGCCCACTGGGTAGATGTATTGACTCCCGCCGCAAGAACAACAGCGGCGGCACCAGTAGCAGCATCTCGCAAACGCCAACTCTTTCCTAGGCAGGCTACGCTTTGTATCACCGCTTTCCAGAATACGCACACAGCTGAAAACCTCTTACGGCAACTGAGGAAGATCATCACAGAATGGCTTACCCCAATTGGACTCTCCTGTGGATTTGTGGCATCGGACAACGCCAGCAATATTGTGCGTGCATTATATCTGGGCAAATTCCAGCACGTCCCATGTTTTGCACATACCTTGAATTTGGTGGTGCAGAATTATTTAAAAAATGACAGGGGCGTGCAAGAGATGCTGTCGGTGGCCACAAGAATTGCGGGACACTTTCGGCGTACAGGCACCACGTACAGAAGACTGGAGCAACACCAAAAACGCCTGAACCTGCCCTGCCATCATCTGAAGCAAGAAGTGGTAACGAGGTGGAATTCAACCCTCTATATGCTTCAGAGGATGGAGGAGCAGCAAAAGGCCATTCAAGCCTATACATCTGACCACGATATAGGAGGTGGAATGCACCTGTCTCAAGCGCAGTGGAGAATGATTTCAACGTTGTGCAAGGTTCTGCAACCTTTTGAACTTGCCACACGTGAAGTCAGTTCAGACACTGCCAGCCTGAGTCAGGTCATTCCCCTCATCAGGCTTTTGCAGAAGAAGCTGGAGACATTGAAGGAGGAGCTAAGACAGAGCGATTCCGCTAGGCATGTGGGACTTGTGGATGGAGCCCTTCATTCGCTTAACCAGGATTCACGGGTGGTCAATCTGTTGAAATCAGAGCACTACATTTTGGCCACCGTGCTCGATCCTAGATTTAAAACCTACGTTGTATCTCTCTTTCCGGCAGACACAAGTCTGCAGGGGTTCAAAGACCTGCTGGTGAGAAAATTATCAAGTCAAGCGGAACTTGATCGGTCAACAGCTCCTCCTTCACATTCTCCCGCAATTGGGGGTGCGAGGAAAAGGCTCAGAATTCCGAGCCCACCCGCTGGCGGTGATGCAGGGCAGTCTGGAGCGACTGCTGATGCTGACATCTGGTCCGGACTGAAGGACCTGCCAACGATTACGGACATGTCGTCTACTGTCACTGCATATGATTCTCTCACCATTGAAAGAATGGTGGAGGATTATATGAGTGACCGCATCCAAGTAGGCACGTCAGACAGTCCGTACGTATACTGGCAGGAAAAAGAGGCAATTTGGAGGCCCTTGCACAAACTGGCTTTATTCTACCTAAGTTGCCCTCCCACAAGTGTGTACTCCGAAAGAGTGTTTAGTGCCGCCGCTCACCTTGTCAGCAATCGGCGTACGAGGTTACTTCCAGAAAATGTGGAGAAGATGATGTTCATTAAAATGAATTATAATCAATTTCTCCGTGGAGACATTGACCAGCAGCAATTGCCTCCACAAAGTACACAGGGAGCTGAGATGGTGGATTCCAGTGGGGACGAATTGATAATCTGTGAGGAGGGGGATGTACACGGTGATGAATCGAAGGATGATGATGAGGTGGACATCTTGCCTCTATAGAGCCAGTTTGTGCAAGGAGAGATTAATTGCTTCTTTTTTGGTGGGGGTCCAAACCAACCCGTCATTTCAGTCACAGTCGTGTGGCAGACCCTGTCACTGAAATGATGGGTTGGTTAAAGTGTGCATGTCCTGTTTATACAACATAAGGGTGGGTGGGAGGGCCCAAGGCAATTCCACCTTGCACCTCTTTTTTCTTTTATTTTTCTTTGCGTCATGTGCTGTTTGGGGAGTGTTTTTTGGAAGGGCCATCCTGCGTGACACTGCAGTGCCACTCCTAGATGGGCCAGGTGTTTGTGTCGGCCACTTGGGTCGCTGAGCTTAGTCACACAGCTACCTCATTGCGCCTCTTTTTTTCTTTGCGTCATGTGCTGTTTGGGGAGTGTTTTTTGGAAGGGCAATCCTGCGTGACACTGCAGTGACACTCCTAGATGGGCCAGGTGTTTGTGTCGTCCACTTGGGTCGCTGAGCTTAGTCACACAGCTACCTCATTGCGCCTCTTTTTTTCTTTGCGTCATGTGCTGTTTGGGGAGTGTTTTTTGGAAGGGCCATCCTGCGTGACACTGCAGTGCCACTCCTAGATGGGCCAGGTGTTTGTGTCGGCCACTTGGGTTGCTGAGCTTAGTCACACAGCTACCTCATTGCGCCTCTTTTTTTCTTTGCGTCATGTGCTGTTTGGGGAGTGTTTTTGGAAGGGCCATCCTGCGTGACACTGCAGTGCCACTCCTAGATGGGCCAGGTGTTTGTGTCGGCCACTTGGGTCGCTGAGCTTAGTCACACAGCTACCTCATTGCGCCTCTTTTTTTCTTTGCGTCATGTGCTGTTTGGGGAGTGTTTTTTGGAAGGGCCATCCTGCGTGACACTGCAGTGCCACTCCTAGATGGGCCAGGTGTTTGTGTCGGCCACTTGGGTCGCTGAGCTTAGTCACACAGCTACCTCATTGCGCCTCTTTTTTTCTTTGCGTCATGTGCTGTTTGGGGAGTGTTTTTTGGAAGGGCCATCATGCGTGACACTGCAGTGCCACTCCTAGATGGGCCAGGTGTTTGTGTCGGCCACTTGGGTCACTGAGCTTAGTCATCCAGCGACCTCGGTGCAAATTTTAGGACTAAAAATAATATTGTGAGGTGTGAGGTGTTAAGAATAGACTGAAAATGAGTTGAAATTATGGTTATTGAGGTTAATAATACTTTGGGATCAAAATGACTCCCAAATTCTATGATTTAAGCTGTTTTTTAGGGTTTTTTGAAAAAAACACCCGAATCCAAAACACACCCGAATCCGACAAAAAAAATTCGGTGAGGTTTAGCCAAAACGCGTTCGAACCCAAAACACGGCCGCGGAACCGAACCCAAAACCAAAACACAAAACCCGAAAAATTTCCGGTGCACATCTCTAGTGGCCATGCCATGTCACTGTGCAGGAGCCAGCACCGCTCACACACTAGTCCCCGGTGCAGCCCCCAACCCCCGGGACACCCGGAGCAACAAAATGTAGATTCAGGCCACCAGGCAACGCCCCTACCTATGAAACCATGCCTCCTTTTTACCATTGCGCTGCTTATCTGCGCGCACTGCATTACAATCTCCCTCGCCACCTCTCTGGGTGTCACCAGTGATAGTGACACCTCTGCCATGCTTGTAGCAGCTGGTCCTAAGATCTACGCCTCAAGCCCTGAGTGTTTGCCCTTGTGACTTGTTGATCATCATAGCAAAGCAGATGCTTACAGAAAACTGCAGGGGCTTAGATTGAAAATAAAAAAAATTGATGGGTATAAGGTAGAGAGGAGCGGGTTCGGTTCTCCGAGAACCGAATTCCCCACGAACTCCACGTGGTTTACACTGGTACGAGGCAGGCTCGGTTGTTCCCGCCTGACTCGGAAAACCTGAACAAGGGAAAATGTCATCATCCCGCTGTCGGATTCTCGCGAGATTCGGATTCCATATAAAGAGCTGCGCGTTGCCGCCATTTTTACTCGTGCATTGAAGAGAGAGCGGAGAGGACGTGGCTATGTTCTCTCAGTGGAAATCTCAATATCAGTGCTCAGTATCAGTGGATACTTATTGCTGCTCAGTAATACTAGTAGTGTGTCTCTCCTGCTCAGTGTCAGTTCTCAGTAGTATCCTCATCAGTGCTCAGTATCACTGCTCATTGTCTTGTGCTGCATTGTTGTGCTCAGCATACTACAGTACATTACTAATAGTCCAGTGCTGCATCTTGCTGCTCAGTGTCAGTTCTAGTATCCTCATCAGTGCTCACTATCCCTGCTCATTGCATTGTGGTGTTCTGTATACTACAGTAACATAGTAATATAGTAACATATAGTAACATAGTTTTTGAGGTTGAATAGAGGCAAATTGCCCATCGTGTTCAACCTGTTTTAAGTTGTGATGATTCTACATACTTGCTGAATAATGTTTTATGACTAGTTAGCTACTACAACTCATGTTACCCCCGGATTAACCATGTTGATATTTTAAGTATTATAACCTTGGATAGCTTTTTCATTCAGAAATTTATCCATTCCTTTTTTAAATCCAATTACAGAGTCCGCCATTACCACCTTCCCTGGCAGGGAATTCCACATCCTGATTGCCCTAACAGTGAAGATCATAGTATCTCACCTGGCAGGTAAGTAGGAGTTGGGCCAGAGCTGTGGAGGATTGCTGCTCGGGCACCCCCTGTCAAGTGAAGGAGATCCAACTGAGGCAGCACAAGGGAACTCTCGAAAGAAGAACAAGGCTAGAGGAAGATCTGAGACAAAGAAATCTGACTTTTACCAGAGCTGACCAGAGGAAAGCACAAACACAGTCCCCCACTACCACAAATAATGCAGTCGAGTTTCCCACATTTGGGGAAATCACAGGGGTCAGCATACCCAGAATGCAATGAATGAACCTCACCCTGGGAGAACAATCTTCATGACCATGGTATCGCCTATGCAAAATAAGTATGATTTGGGATAGGGCTGGGGAGGGCCGCTGCTCAGGCACATCTCTGTCAAGTAAAGGAGATTCAACTGAGGCAGCACAAGGGAACTCTCATCTGGGGACAACAACTGCAGGGAGAACACATATTTTCAGATGAACATGGGAGGGCAGAAGGCTGCCTAATACTGAAGCACCCCCAAACAACAAACCAAATGCAACAACTAGTACAAGCATTCCTGGGGGAAGTTCTGCAGAAGACGGATTTGCATACGGTGATGTCATCCAAGCAGTGGGCCAAAGTTGGCTGGAACCCTCATCTGCATATGAAAAGAGAAAAGGGGTATGCAGGGCATGGCGGCCTTTTGCGGCGCTTGGATGACCCTTAGTTCGCATTAAACACCCCCACCCTCCTTCGGTGTGGGGCTCATGTTGCCAATGCCCCAGCCCCTGAAGCATTCAAGCTGATTTCTTACAGCAGCTTGGCACTGTAACAGCTCCAGAGCTGCTCTGTAAGGCAAGTAAAAGGGTGTGTAGTTTGCATTGTGCATTGGAAGGCACAAAGTAAGCAGACAGGAGGAGAAGTCAGGATAGTGCACAAGGGTATAAAAGGGAGGGGCTCAAGAAAAAAGAAGTGGAAACAGACAGCAAACTAGGTTGGAGAGAGACCTGAGACAAAGAGATCTGAATTATACGAGAGCCGACCAGGGGAAACACAAATTATGCAGTCAAGTTTCCCACATTTGGGGAAATCGCAGGGGCAGCACACCCAGAGTGCAATGGGTGAGCCTTGCCCTGGGAGAAGCACCTTCATGATCATAGTATCTCACCTGGCAGGTAAGTAGGAGTTGGGCTTGAGCTGGGGAGGGTCGCTGCTCGGGCACCCCCCTGTCAAGTGAAGGAGATCCAACTGAGGCAGCACAAGGGAACTCTCGAAAGAAGAACAAGGCTAGAGGAAGATCTGAAACAAAGAAATCTGACTTTTACCAGAGCTGACCAGAGGAAAACACAAACACAGTCCCCCACTACCACAAATAATGCAGTCGAGTTACCCACATTTGGGGAAATCACAGGGGTCAGCATACCCAGAATGCAATGAATGAACCTCACCCTGGGAGAATAATCTTCATGACCATGGTATCTCCTATGCAAAATTAGTATGATTTGGGATAGGGCTGGGGAGGGCCGCTGCTCAGGCACATCTCTGTCAAGTAAAGGAGATTCAAGTGAGGCAGCACAAGGGAACTCTCATCTGGGACAACAACTGCAGGGAGAACACATATTTTCAGATGAACATGGGAGGGCAGAAGGCTGCCTAATACTGAAGCACCCCCAAACAACAAACCAAATGCAACAACTAGTGCAAGCATTCCTGGGGGAAGGCCTGCCGCAGATTGATTTGCATATGGTGATGTCATCCAAGCAGTGGGTCAAAGTTGGCTTCAACCTTCGTCTGCATATGAAAAGAGAAAAGGGGCGTGCAGGGCATGGCGGCCTTTTGCGGTGCTTGGATGACCCTTAGTTTGCATTAAACACCCCCACCCTCCTTCCGTGTGGGTCTCATGTTGGCCATGCCCCAGCCCCTGAAGCATTCAAGCTGATTTCTTGCAGCAGCTTGGCACTGTAACAGCTCCAGAGCTGCTCTGTAAGGCAAGTAAAAGGATGTGGGCCCTGCAGCACTACCTGTAGTTTGCATTGTGCATTGGAAGGCACAAAGTAAGCAGACAGGAGGAGAAGTCAGGAAAGTGCACAAGGGTATAAAAGGGAGGGGCTCAAGAAAAAAGAAGTGGAAACAGACAGCAAACTAGGCTGTAGAGAGACCTGAGACAAAGAGATCTGAATTATACGAGAGCCGACCAGGGGAAACACAAATTCTGCAGTCAAGTTTCCCACATTTGGGGAAATCGCAGGGGCAGCACACCCAGAGTGCAATGGGTGAGCCTTGCCCTGGGAGAAGCACCTTCATGATCATAGTATCTCACCTGGCAGGTAAGTAGGAGTTGGGCTAGAGCTGGGGAGGGTCGCTGCTCGGGCACCCCCCTGTCAAGTGAAGGAGATCCAACTGAGTCAGCACAAGGGAACTCTCGAAAGAAGAACAAGGCTAGAGAAAGATCTGAGACAAAGAAATCTGACTTTTACCAGAGCTGACCAGAGGAAAACACAAACACAGTCCCCCACTACAACAAATAATGCAGTCGAGTTACCCACATTTGGGGAAATCACAGGGGTCAGCATACCCAGAATGCAATGAATGAACCTCACCCTGGGAGAACAATCTTCATGACCATGGTATCTCCTATGCAAAATAAGTATGATTTGGGATAGGGCTGGGGAGGGCCGCTGCTCAGTCACATCTCTGTCAAGTAAAGGAGATTCAACTGAGGCAGCACAAGGGAACTCTCATCTGGGGACAACAACTGCAGGGAGAACACATATTTTCAGATGAACATGGGAGGGAAGAAGGCTGCCTAATACTGAAGCACCCCCAAACAACAAACCAAATGCAACAACTAGTGCAAGCATTCCTGGGGGAAGGCCTGCAGCAGATGGATTTGCATATGGTGATGTCATCCAAGCAGTCGGTCAAAGTTGGCTTCAACCCTCGTCTGCATATGAAAAGAGAAAAGCGGCGTGTAGGGCATGGCGGCCTTTTGCGGCGCTTGGATGACCCCTAGTTCGCATTAAACACCTCCACCCTCCTTCGGTGTGGGGCTCATGTTGGCTATGCCCCAGCCCCTGAAGCATACAAGCTGATTTCTTGCAGCAGCTGGGCACTGAAACAGCTCTAGAGCTGCTCTGTACGGCAAGTAAAAGGGTGTGGGCCCTGCAGCACTACCTGTAGTTTGCATTGTGCATTGGAAGGCACAAAGTAAGCAGACGGGAGAAGTCAGGATAGTGCGCAAGGGCATAGAAGGGAGCAGCTCAAAAAAAGAGAAGTGGAAACAGACAGCAAACTAGGCTGGAGAGAGACCTGAGACAAAGAGATCTGAACTATACGAGAGCCGACCAGGGGAAACACAAATTATGCAGTCAAGTTTCCCACATTTGGGGAAATCGCAGGAGCAGCACACCCAGAGTGCAATGGGTGAGCCTTGCCCTGGGAGAAGCACCTTCATGATCATAGTATCTCACCTGGCAGGTAAGTAGGATTTGGGCTAGAGCTGGGGAGGGTCGCTGCTCGGGTACCCCCCTGTCAAGTGAAGGAGATCCAACTGAGGCAGCACAAGGGAACTCTCGAAAGAAGAACAAGGCTAGAGGAAGATCTGAGACAAAGAAATCTGACTTTTACCAAAGCTGACCAGAGGAAAGCACAAACACAGTCCCCCACTACCACAAATAATGCAGTCGAGTTTCCCACATTTGGGGAAATCACAGGGGTCAGCATACCCAGAATGCAATGAATGAACCTCACCCTGGGAAAACAATCTTCATGACCATGGTATCGCCTATGCAAAATAAGTATGATTTGGGATAGGGCTGGGGAGGGCCGCTGCTCAGGCACATCTCTGTCAAGTAAAGGAGATTCAACTGAGGCAGCACAAGGGAACTCTCATCTGGGGACAACAACTGCAGGGAGAACACATATTTTCAGATGAACATGGGAGGGCAGAAGGCTGCCTAATACTGAAGCAACCCCAAACAACAAACCAAATGCAACAACTAGTGCAAGCATTCCTGGGGGAAGGCCTGCAGCAGATGGATTTGCATATGGTGATGTCATCCAAGCAGTGGGTCAAAGTTGGCTTCAACCCTCGTCTGCATGTGAAAAGAGAAAAGGGGCGTGCAGGGCATGGCGGCCTTTTGCGGCGCTTGGATGACCCCTAGTCCGCATTAAACACCTCCACCCTCCTTCGGTGTGGGGCTCATGTTGGCTATGCCTCAGCCCCTGAAGCATTCAAGCTGATTTCTTGCAGCAGCTGGGCTCTGTAACAGCTCCAGAGCTGCTCTGTACGGCAAGTAAAAGGGTGTGGGCCCTGCAGCACTACCTGTAGTTTGCATTGTGCATTGGAAGGCACAAAGTAAGCAGACGGGAGAAGTCAGGATAGTGCGCAAGGGCATAGAAGGGAGCAGCTCAAGAAAAGAGAAGTGGAAACAGACAGCAAACTAGGCTGGAGAGAGACCTGAGACAAAGAGATCTGAATTATACGAGAGCCGACCAGGGGAAACACAAATTATGCAGTCAAGTTTCCCACATTTGGGGAAATCGCAGGAGCAGCACACCCAGAGTGCAATGGGTGAGCCTTGCTGTCACGTTTGAATAGAGAAAGGAGGATCACAAATTATATGTGATCTAAGGTGTGGTGATTACCTGCAGGAATAATCACCAATAATGTTTTCAAGTGACTGTATATATATAATTTTGTATTCTTTCAGCCGAGATGTGACAACATGGCTGACATGCAATGTCCTGCATTTGACCCCCATAGGTCCAGGCCAAGAGAGATCTGCAGTCCATTTAAAGTAATCCAAAACTGGGATTGATATTTTAGCTTTTATTTTTACTTAAAGTACAATAACTTTTACCATTTTAATTTGTTTTAATAGTATATTGACAGTATTGTTTTCTTTCAAAAATCCACTTAATTTTCTTTACCCTATTATTAAAATGGTAATTGACAAAAACAAACTACATTGTCACCAGAAGAGCAATACAAAATGTACAAGTGATATATTAAAATCATCTTTCCAGCTTGAATTTCAATGATGCATTGGGGCAACAATTTTGTGAGAAACATCTTCACCCTTAAATAAAGATTTTCTTAATTCCTTACCTGTGTGCTAATTAGATATCACCTTGTTTTCACATTAAACAGACTTCCACATGAGAAAGCAGCATGAGAATGCTTATTAGCCTTTGTCAGTATGTACTTTTGCAAAGTGTCGCTGTGGCGCAATCAGTTAGTGTGTACGGCTATTAACCAAAAGGTTTGTGGTTCAATCCCACCCAGGGATGTAATTGACCTTGTTATCAGATTTTGGTGATCTTTAAGTAGACAAGTCAAAATTTCGAAAACCCCTGTTATGGTGTAGGGTACCTGGCCTTCTTGCTGCAATTGTTCATGCCGTTGGCTTGTGTTCTGTTGAATGCCACGTTCTGCCACGTTCTGCGGCATGCTTAAGGTGTGAGCTGGTAAGATGCTCACCTTAGTTTAACAATAAATCATTTCCTCGAAATGTCCGTCTCCCTGGGCACAGTTCCTATAACTGGAGTCTGGAGGAGGGGCATAGAGGGAGGAGCCAGTTCACACCCTTTGAAAGTCTTAAAGTGCCCATGTCTCTTGCGGATCCCGTCTATACCCCATGGTTCTTAATGTGACCCCAGCATCCTTTACGGACTAAGAGAAAAGGATGCCCTTGTGTACTATCCTGACTTCTCCTCCCGTCTGCCTACTTTGTGCCTTCCAACGCACAATGCGAACTACAGGTGGTGCTGCAGGGCCCACACCCTTTTACTTGCCTTACAGAGCAGCTCTGGAGCTGTTACAGTGCCCAGCTGCTGCAAGAAATCAGCATGAATGCTTCAGGGGATGGGGCATGGCCAACATGAGCCCCACACCAAAGGAGGGTGGGGGTGTTTAATGCGAACTAGGGGTCATCCAAGCACTGCAAAAGGCCGCCATGCCCTGCATGCCCCTTTTCTCTTTTTATATGCAGATGAGGGTTCCAGCCAACTTTGGCCCACTGCTTGGATGACATCACCGTATGCAAATCCGTCTGCTGCAGACCTTCCCCCAGGAATGCTTGTACTAGTTGTTGGATATGGTTTGATATTTGATGGTGCTTCAGTATTAGGCAGCCTTCCGCCCTCCCATGTTCATCTGAAAAGATGTGGTCTCCCTGCAGTTGTTGTCCCCAGACGAGAGTTCCCTTGTGCTTCCTCAGTTGAATCTCCTTAACTTGACGGGGGAGGGGCTGCCCGAGCTGCCACCCTCCCCAGCCCTATCCCAACTCATACTTATTTTACATATTAGATCTCTTGATCATGAAGATTGTTCTCACAGGGTGAGGTTCATCCATTATATTTTAAAATAGGAAGGTACAAATTACATATTTGAATTGCATCTATGTGCTGGATTCAAATGCCCCCCCCCTTCCTTTCTCAATTGTGCCCGTCAGCAGCTATTCTAAGGTTGCTGCCAATGGGTGTGACACATTAATTTCTTCTGTGGGGTACACTGGACTCCACAAGGATTCACATTGGGGTGTAGAGTAGGATCTTGATCTGAGGCACCAACCGGCTCAAAGCTTTTGACTGTTCCCAAGATGCTCAGCGCATCCTCCTCTATAACCCCGCTTCCATGAACAGGGAGCTCAGTTTGTAGTTGGTGCCTTCAGTAGCAGGCCACTTAACAGGGGCCTGCCTCAGGCAGCCTATTCTTAGCTATTAATTTTGACAAGAAAAGAAGAACTTGTTTTATGAGAATCTACAAGGGCTGCAGCAGGCTAGGTCTAATAGACATCTTTACTGCAGCTTCATCACTCCCAGCGGCGCTGTATACTCCCGTGCCCTGGTTGCTGGGTCACTGCAGCGGAGGCTCCGGTTTCTTCCTAAGGTCAGTCACACACACACCGCCCTTCCGGATCACGAGGCCGCTGATTAAGGGGAGCGTGGCCGTAGGGGGTGGGCCGTGTGCGCACTGGGGTGGACACTGATTACTGGGCAGCCGCTCCACTAGCCACCAGGTACAGTTAAGGAGCACAGGTCTGGGGGTTTTTCTCCTATATTAACCCAATTTTGTACTGCCCGCAGCGCTATGTGATAGGTAATAGGGCCTGATTCAGGTTGGATTGCAATCACAATAAGCAATCCAACTGCAAAAATTGCTAAGAGCATACGCATGTGCCTGCATGCGATCGCCTCTGCCTGTCAATCGGGCAGGGGGGGAGAGTGGGGTCAGCAACACTCCATTTCCAAGTCAGGGATGGAGCAGTGCGGGGGCAAGGCTTCAAAATGGGGTCTGCAATGGAGGAGACACAGGGGGCGTGGTCACAGCGGCTGTATGACATCACATTCAGCCGCTGTGATCACAAAAATGGTGGCGGCTTCCTGCGCGCACATACAGTCTGCACCAGCAGGAGGCTACACCATTGTTTATGATCACGCTGAACTGCAGTGCGACTGCAATTACAGCATGGTCAAGAAGGGAGGTGTCATACTGGGTGGCCATGCCCTGTCACTGTGCAGGAGCCAGCACCGCTTACACACTAGTCCCCGGGTGCAGCCCCCAACCCCCGGGACACCCGGAGCAACAAAATGTAGATTCAGGCCACCAGGCCACGCCCCTACCTATGAAATCATGCCTCCTTTTTACCATTGCGCTGCTTATTTGCACGCACTGCATTACAATCTCCCTCGCCACCTCTCTGGGTGTCACCAGTGATAGTGACACCTCTGCCATGCTTGTAGCAGCTGGTCCAAAGATCTATGCCTCAAGCCCTGAGTGTTTGCCCTTGTGACTTGTTGATCATCATAGCGAAGCAGATGCTTACAGAAAACTGCAGGGGCTTAGATTGAAAATAAAAAAAATTGATGGGTATAAGGTAGAGAGGAGCGGGTTCGGTTCTCCGAGAACCGAATTCCCCACGAACTCCACGTGGTTTACACTGGTCTGAGGCAGGCTCGGTTGTTCCCGCCTGACTCGGAAAACCTGAACAAGGGAAAATGTCATCATCCCGCTGTCGGATTCTCGCAAGATTCGGATATTATATATAGAGCTGCGCGTTGCCGCCATTTTTACTCGTGCATTGAAGAGAGAGCGGAGAGGACGTGGCTATGTTCTCTCAGTGGAAATCTCAATATCAGTGCTCAGTATCAGTGGTTACTTATTGCTGCTCAGTAATACTAGTAGTGTGTCTCTCCTGCTCAGTGTCAGTTCTCAGTAGTATCCTCATCAGTGCTCAGTATCACTGCTCATTGTCTTGTGCTGCATTGTGGTGCTCAGCATACTACAGTACATTACTAATAGTCCAGTGCTGCATCTTGCTGCTCAGTGTCAGTTCTAGTATCCTCATCAGTGCTCACTATCACTGCTCATTGCATTGTGGTGTTCTGTATACTACAGTAATATAGTAACATATAGTAACATAGTTTTTGAGGTTGAATAGAGGCAAATTGCCCATCGTGTTCAACCTGTTTTAAGTTGTGATGATTCTACATACTTGCTGAATAATGTTTTATGACTAGTTAACTACTATAACTCATGTTACCCCCGGATTAACCATGTTGATATTTTAAGTATTATAACCTTGGATAGCTTTTTCATTCAGAAATGTATCCATTCCTTTTTTAAATCCAATTACAGAGTCCGCCATTACCACCTTCCCTGGCAGGGAATTCCACATCCTGATTGCCCTAACAGTGAAGAACCCTTTCCTCCATTGCATTCTGAATTTCCTCCAGTCGCAGCGAGTGACCACGTGTTCTTTTAATAAATAATTCCTCTGATAACTCTTTGTTATGTATCTTTACATATTTGAAGATATTAATAATATCTCCTCTTAGGCACCTCTTTTCTAGTGTATACATATTCAGCCTAGTAAGTCTTGGGTATGGGTGAAGATGTTTCTCACAAAATTGTTGCACCAAAGCATCATTGAAATTCAAGCTGGAAAGATGATTTTAATATATCACTTGTACATTTTGTACTGCTCTTCTGGTGACAATGTAGTTTGTTTTTGTCAATTACCATTTTAATAATAGGGTAAAGAAAATTAAGTGGATTTTTGAAAGAAAACAATACTGTCAATATACTATTAAAACAAATTAAAATGGTAAAAGTTATTGTACTTTAAGTAAAAATAAAAGAGCCAAAATATCAATCCCAGTTTTGGATTACTTTAATTAACAAAAAACAATGCATATAGCAGAGGATAGTTTCAATCTGCCTACCTCTGGGTTATGGGCCCAGCATGCTTCCGTTGCAGTACTCTGCTGCTCATGTAAGTGCAAGAGATCCTGAAGCACTCACTCATCATGGGAAAGTACCAATGTGTTTCTTACAAAAACTCTCCAGATTATTGACTTTTTAAAGTTTTTCTAGGAAACGTTCTAGATGAATGCTTATTAGCCTTTGTCAGTATATACTTTTACGAGGTGTCTCTGTGGTGCAATCGGTTAGCATGTTTGGCTATTAACCAAAAGGTTGGTGGTTCAATCCCACCCATGGATGTAATTGACCTTGTGATTAGATTTTGGTAATCTTTAAGTAGACAAGTCAAAATGTCAAACTCCCTTTTATGGTGTAGGGTACCTGGCCTTCTCTGATGTAATCAGAGTTAGATTTGATTAAGTGATTTTATAAAAAACAGCTAGGAAGCACAATTTAGCAGTGGGTTGCAGAGAAAAAAAACTATGCTGGCAGAAAAGTCCAATTGAGTGATTAAACAGCTCTTCATTTTCTGATTTTATGTTTATGCTAACAAATTTGCTCTCTGAAAAGTGTCCACAAAGTAAAGTCTCTGATTAACACCTTTGTAGGAATGGTTTTTCACCTATTACTGAATTAAACTTGCTTCATTGGAAAGGCAGCAAGATGCATCCTCATTTCAATGTCTACTGAAATAATACAGGTTGACACCAGGAAACATAAACGTCACTGCATCCTTGCTGCTTCCTCATGGGGAAGTCTGTTTAATGTGAAAACAAGGTGATATCTAATCAGCACACAGGTAAGGAATTAAGAAAATCTTTCTTTATGGGTGAAGATGTTTCTCACAAAATTGTTGCACCAAAGCATCATTGAAATTCAAGCTGGAATGATGATTTTAATATATCACTTGTACATTTTGTACTGCTCTTCTGGTGACAATGTAGTTTGTTTTTGTCAATTACCATTTTAATAATAGGGTAAAGAAAATTAAGTGGATTTTTGAAAGAAAACAATACTGTCAATATACTATTAAAACAAATTAAAATGGTAAAAGTTATTGTACTTTAAGTAAAAATAAAAGAGCCAAAATATCAATCCCAGTTTTGGATTACTTTAATTAACAAAAAACAATGCATATAGCAGAAGATAGTTTCAATCTGCCTACCTCTGGGTTATGGGCCCAGCATGCTTCCGTTGCAGTACTCTGCTGCTCATGTAAGTGCAAGAGATCCTGAAGCACTCACTCATCATGGGAAAGTAGCAATGTGTTTCTTACAAAAACTCTCCAGATTATTGACTTTTTAAAGTTTTTCTAGGAAACGTTCTAGATGAATGCTTATTAGCCTTTGTCAGAATGGACTTTTACGAGGTGTCTCTGTGGTGCAATCGGTTAGCATGTTTGGCTATTAACCAAAAGGTTGGTGGTTCAATCCCACCCAGGGATGTAATTGACCTTGTGATCAGATTTTGGTGATCTTTAAGTAGACAAGTCAAAATTTCAAACCCCCTCTTATGGTGTAGGGTACCTGGCCTTCTCTGATGTAATCAGAGTTAGATTTGATTAAGTGATTTTATAAAAAACAGCTAGGAAGCACAATTTAGCAGTGGGTTGCAGAGAAAAAAAAATTATGCTGGCAGAAAAGTCCAATTGAGTGATTAAACAGCTCTTCATTTTCTGACTTTATTTTTATGCTAACAAATTTGCTCTCTGAAAAGTGTCCACAAAGCCAAGTCTCTGATTAACACCTTTGTAGGAATGTTTTTTCACCTATTACTGAATTAAACTTGCTACATTGGAAAGGCAGCAAGATGCATCCTCATTTCAATGTCTACTGAAATAATACAGGTTGACACCAGGAAACATAAACGTTACTGCATCCTTGCTGCTTTCTCATGTGGAAGTCTGTTTAATGTGAAAACAAGGTAATATCTAATCAGCACACAGATAAGGAATTAAGAAAATCTTTCTTTATGGGTGAAGATGTTTCTCACAAAATTGTTGTCCCAATGCATCATTGAAATTCAAGATGGAAGATGATTTTAATATATCACTTGTACATTTTGCATTGCTCTTCTGGTGACAGATTTCCGCAAATGTGGGAAACTTGACTGCATAATTTGTGTTTCCCCTGGTCGGCTCTCGTATAATTCAGATCTCTTTGTCTCAGGTCTCTCTCCAGCCTAGTTTGCTGTCTGTTTCCACTTCTCTTTTCTTGAGCTGCTCCCTTCTATGCCCTTGCGCACTATCCTGACTTCTCCCGTCTGCTTACTTTGTGCCTTCCAATGCACAATGCAAACTACAGGTAGTGCTGCAGGGCCCACACCCTTTTACTTGCCGTACAGAGCAGCTCTAGAGCTGTTACAGTGCCCAGCTGCTGCAAGAAATCAGCTTGTATGCTTCAGGGGCTGGGGCATAGCCAACATGAGCCCCACACCGAAGGAGGGTGGAGGTGTTTAATGCGAACTAGGGGTCATCCAAGCGCCGCAAAAGGCCGCCATGCCCTGCACGCCCCTTTTCTCTTTTCATATGCAGACGAGGGTTGAAGCCAACTTTGACCCACTGCTTGGATGACATCACCATATGCAAATCCATCTGCTGCAGGCCTTCCCCCAGGAATGCTTGCACTAGTTGTTGCATTTGGTTTGTTGTTTGGGGGTGCTTCAGTATTAGGCAGCCTTCTTCCCTCCCATGTTCATCTGAAAATATGTGTTCTCCCTGCAGTTGTTGTCCCCAGATGAGAGTTCCCTTGTGCTGCCTCAGTTGAATCTCCTTTACTTGACAGAGATGTGCCTGAGCAGCGGCCCTCCCCAGCCCTATCCCAAATCATACTTATTTTGCATAGGAGATACCATGGTCATGAAGATTGTTCTCCCAGGGTGAGGTTCATTCATTGCATTCTGGGTATGCTGACCCCTGTGATTTCCCCAAATGTGGGTAACTCGACTGCATTATTTGTTGTAGTGGGGGACTGTGTTTGTGTTTTCCTCTGGTCAGCTCTGGTAAAAGTCAGATTTCTTTGTCTCAGATCTTCCTCTAGCCTTGTTCTTCTTTCGAGAGTTCCCTTGTGCTGCCTCAGTTGGATCTCCTTCACTTGACAGGGGGGTGCCCGAGCAGCGACCCTCCACAGCTCTAGCCCAACTCCTACTTACCTGCCAGGTGAGATACTATGATCATGAAGGTGCTTCTCCCAGGGCAAGGCTCACCCATTGCACTCTGGGTGTGCTGCCCCTGCGATTTCCCCAAATGTGGGAAACTTGACTGCAGAATTTGTGTTTCCCCTGGTCGGCTCTCGTATAATTCAGATCTCTTTGTCTCAGGTCTCTCTACAGCCTAGTTTGCTGTCTGTTTCCACTTCTTTTTTCTTGAGCCCCTCCCTTTTATACCCTTGTGCACTATCCTGACTTCTCCTCCTGTCTGCTTACTTTGTGCCTTCCAATGCACAATGCAAACTACAGGTAGTGCTGCAGGGCCCACACCCTTTTACTTGCCTTACAGAGCAGCTCTGGAGCTGTTACAGTGCCATGCTGCTGCAAGAAATCAGCTTGAATGCTTCAGGGGCTGGGGCATGGCCAACATGCGACCCACACCGAAGGAGGGTGGGGGTGTTTAATGCAAACTAAGGGTCATCCAAGCACCGCAAAAGGCCGCCATGCCCTGCACGCCCCTTTTCTCTTTTCATATGCAGACGAAGGTTGTAGCCAACTTTGACCCACTGCTTGGATGACATCACCATATGCAAATCCATCTGCGGCAGGCCTTCCCCCAGGAATGCTTGCACTAGTTGTTGCATTTGGTTTGTTGTTTGGGGGTGCTTCAGTATTAGGCAGCCTTCTGCCCTCCCATGTTCATCTGAAAATATGTGTTCTCCCTGCAGTTGTTGTCCCCAGATGAGAGTTCCCTTGTGCTGCCTCAGTTGAATCTCCTTTACTTGACAGAGATGTGCCTGAGCAGCGGCCCTCCCCAGCCCTATCCCAAATCATACTTATTTTGCATAGGAGATACCATGGTCATGAAGATTATTCTCCCAGGGTGAGGTTCATTCATTGCATTCTGGGTATGCTGACCCCTGTGATTTCCCCAAATGTGGGTAACTCGACTGCATTATTTGTGGTAGTGGGGGACTGTGTTTGTGTTTTCCTCTGGTCAGCTCTGGTAAAAGTCAGATTTCTTTGTTTCAGATCTTCCTCTAGCCTTGTTCTTCTTTCGAGAGTTCCCTTGTGCTGCCTCAGTTGGATCTCCTTCACTTGACAGGGGGGTGCCCGAGCAGCGACCCTCCCCAGCTCAAGCCCAACTCCTACTTACCTGCCAGGTGAGATACTATGATCATGAAGGTGCTTCTCCCAGGGCAAGGCTCACCCATTGCACTCTGGGTGTGCTGCCCCTGCGATTTCCCCAAATGTGGGAAACTTGACTGCATAATTTGTGTTTCCCCTGGTCGGCTCTCGTATAATTCAGATCTCTTTGTCTCAGGTCTCTCTCCAGCCTAGTTTGCTGTCTGTTTCCACTTCTTTTTTCTTGAGCCCCTCCCTTTTATACCCTTGTGCACTATCCTGACTTCTCCTCCTGTCTGCTTACTTTGTGCCTTCCAATGCACAATGCAAACTACACACCCTTTTACTTGCCTTACAGAGCAGCTCTGGAGCTGTTACAGTGCCAAGCTGCTGTAAGAAATCAGCTTGAATGCTTCAGGGGCTGGGGCATTGTCAACATGAGCCCCACACCGAAGGAGGGTGGGGGTGTTTAATGCGAACTAAGGGTCATCCAAGCGCCGCAAAAGGCCGCCATGCCCTGCATACCCCTTTTCTCTTTTCATATGCAGATGAGGGTTCCAGACAACTTTGGCCCACTGCTTGGATGACATCACCGTATGCAAATCCGTCTTCTGCAGAACTTCCCCCAGGAATGCTTGTACTAGTTGTTGCATTTGGTTTGTTGTTTGGGGGTGCTTCAGTATTAGGCAGCCTTCTGCCCTCCCATGTTCATCTGAAAATATGTGTTCTCCCTGCAGTTGTTGTCCCCAGATGAGAGTTCCCTTGTGCTGCCTCAGTTGAATCTCCTTTACTTGACAGAGATGTGCCTGAGCAGCGGCCCTCCCCAGCCCTATCCCAAATCATACTTATTTTGCATAGGCGATACCATGGTCATGAAGATTGTTCTCCCAGGGTGAGGTTCATTCATTGCATTCTGGGTATGCTGACCCCTGTGATTTCCCCAAATGTGGGAAACTCGACTGCATTATTTGTGGTAGTGGGGGACTGTGTTTGTGCTTTCCTCTGGTCAGCTCTGGTAAAAGTCAGATTTCTTTGTCTCAGATCTTCCTCTAGCCTTGTTCTTCTTTCGAGAGTTCCCTTGTGCTGCCTCAGTTGGATCTCCTTCACTTGACAGGGGGTGCCCGAGCAGCAATCCTCCACAGCTCTGGCCCAACTCCTACTTACCTGCCAGGTGAGATACTATGATCTTCACTGTTAGGGCAATCAGGATGTGGAATTCCCTGCCAGGGAAGGTGGTAATGGCGGACTCTGTAATTGGATTTAAAAAAGGAATGGATACATTTCTGAATGAAAAAGCTATCCAAGGTTATAATACTTAAAATATCAACATGGTTAATCCGGGGGTAACATGAGTTGTAGTAGCTAACTAGTCATAAAACATTATTCAGCAAGTATGTAGAATCATCACAACTTAAAACAGGTTGAACACGATGGGCAATTTGCCTCTATTCAACCTCAAAAACTATGTTACTATATGTTACTATATTACTATGTTACTGTAGTATACAGAACACCACAATGCAATGAGCAGTGATAGTGAGCACTGATGAGGATACTAGAACTGACACTGAGCAGCAAGATGCAGCACTGGACTATTAGTAATGTACTGTAGTATGCTGAGCACAACAATGCAGCACAAGACAATGAGCAGTGATACTGAGCACTGATGAGGATACTACTGAGAACTGACACTGAGCAGGAGAGACACACTACTAGTATTACTGAGCAGCAATAAGTATCCACTGATACTGAGCACTGATATTGAGATTTCCACTGAGAGAACATAGCCACGTCCTCTCCGCTCTCTCTTCAATGCACGAGTAAAAATGGCGGCAACGCGCAGCTCTTTATATGGAATCCGAATCTCGCGAGAATCCGACAGCGGGATGATGACATTTTCCCTTGTTCAGGTTTTCCGAGTCAGGCGGGAACAACCGAGCCTGCCTCGTACCAGTGTAAACCACGTGGAGTTCGTGGGGAATTCGGTTCTCGGAGAACCGAACCCGCTCCTCTCTACCTTATACCCATCAATTTTTTTTATTTTCAATCTAAGCCCCTGCAGTTTTCTGTAAGCATCTGCTTTGCTATGATGATCAACAAGTCACAAGGGCAAACACTCAGGGCTTGAGGCGTAGATCTTAAGACCAGCTGCTACAAGCATGGCAGAGGTGTCACTATCACTGGTGACACCCAGAGAGGTGGCGAGGGAGATTGTAATGCAGTGCGCGCAGATAAGCAGCGCAATGGTAAAAAGGAGGCATGGTTTCATAGGTAGGGGCGTGGCCTGGTGGCCTGAATCTACATTTTGCTGCTCCGGGTGTCCCGGGGGTTGGGGGCTGCACCGGAGACTAGTGTGTGAGCGGTCCTGGCTCCTGCACAGTGACATGGCATGGCCACTAGAGATGTGCACCGGAAATTTTTCGGGTTTTGTGTTTTGGTTTTGGGTTCGGTTCCGCGGCCGTGTTTTGGGTTCGAACGCGTTTTGGCTAAACCTCACCGAATTTTTTTTGTCGGATTCGGGTGTGTTTTGGATTCGGGTGTTTTTTTCAAAAAACCCTAAAAAACAGCTTAAATCATAGAATTTGGGAGTCATTTTGATCCCAAAGTATTATTAACCTCAATAACCATAATTTCCACTCATTTTCAGTCTATTCTTAACACCTCACACCTCACAATATTATTTTTAGTCCTAAAATTTGCACCGAGGTCGCTGGATGACTAAGCTCAGTGACCCAAGTGGCCGACACAAACACCTGGCCCATCTAGGAGTGGCACTGCAGTGTCACGCATGATGGCCCTTCCAAAAAACACTCCCCAAACAGCACATGATGCAAAGAAAAAAAGAGGCGCAATGAGGTAGCTGTGTGACTAAGCTCAGCGACCCAAGTGGCCGACACAAACACCTGGCCCATCTAGGAGTGGCACTGCAGTGTCACGCAGGATGGCCCTTCCAAAAAACACTCCCCAAACAGCACATGACGCAAAGAAAAAAAGAGGTGCAATGAGGTAGCTGTGTGACTAAGCTCAGCGACCCAAGTGGCCGACACAAACACCTGGCCCATCTAGGAGTGGCACTGCAGTGTCACGCAGGATGGCCCTTCCAAAAACACTCCCCAAACAGCACATGACGCAAAGAAAAAAAGAGGCGCAATGAGGTAGCTGTGTGACTAAGCTCAGCGACCCAAGTGGCCGACACAAACACCTGGCCCATCTAGGAGTGGCACTGCAGTGTCACGCAGGATGGCCCTTCCAAAAAACACTCCCCAAACAGCACATGACGCAAAGAAAAAAAGAGGCGCAATGAGGTAGCTGTGTGACTAAGCTCAGCGACCCAAGTGGACGACACAAACACCTGGCCCATCTAGGAGTGTCACTGCAGTGTCACGCAGGATGGCCCTTCCAAAAAACACTCCCCAAACAGCACATGACGCAAAGAAAAAAAGAGGCGCAATGAGGTAGCTGTGTGACTAAGCTCAGCGACCCAAGTGGCCGACACAAACACCTGGCCCATCTAGGAGTGGCACTGCAGTGTCACGCAGGATGGCCCTTCCAAAAAACACTCCCCAAACAGCACATGACGCAAAGAAAAATAAAAGAAAAAAGAGGTGCAAGGTGGAATTGCCTTGGGCCCTCCCACCCACCCTTATGTTGTATAAACAGGACATGCACACTTTAACCAACCCATCATTTCAGTGACAGGGTCTGCCACACGACTGTGACTGAAATGACGGGTTGGTTTGGACCCCCACCAAAAAAGAAGCAATTAATCTCTCCTTGCACAAACTGGCTCTATAGAGGCAAGATGTCCACCTCATCATCATCCTCCGATTCATCACCGTGTACATCCCCCTCCTCACAGATTATCAATTCGTCCCCACTGGAATCCACCATCTCAGCTTCCTGTGTACTTTGTGGAGGCAATTGCTGCTGGTCAATGTCTCCACGGAGAAATTGATTATAATTCATTTTAATGAACATCATCTTCTCCACATTTTCTGGAAGTAACCTCGTACGCAGATTGCTGACAAGGTGAGCGGCGGCACTAAACACTCTTTCGGAGTACACACTTGTGGGAGGGCAACTTAGGTAGAATAAAGCCAGTTTGTGCAAGGGCCTCCAAATTGCCTCTTTTTCCTGCCAGTATACGTACGGACTGTCTGACATGCCTACTTGGATGCGGTCACTCATATAATCCTCCACCATTCTTTCAATGGTGAGAGAATCATATGCAGTGACAGTAGACGACATGTCCGTAATCGTTGGCAGGTCCTTCAGTCCGGACCAGATGTCAGCATCAGCAGTCGCTCCAGACTGCCCTGCATCACCGCCAGCGGGTGGGCTCGGAATTCTGAGCCTTTTCCTCGCACCCCCAATTGCGGGAGAATGTGAAGGAGGAGCTGTTGACCGATCAAGTTCCGCTTGACTTGATAATTTTCTCACCAGCAGGTCTTTGAACCCCTGCAGACTTGTGTCTGCCGGAAAGAGAGATACAACGTAGGTTTTAAATCTAGGATCGAGCACGGTGGCCAAAATGTAGTGCTCTGATTTCAACAGATTGACCACCCGTGAATCCTGGTTAAGCGAATGAAGGGCTCCATCCACAAGTCCCACATGCCTAGCGGAATCGCTCTGTCTTAGCTCCTCCTTCAATGTCTCCAGCTTCTTCTGCAAAAGCCTGATGAGGGGAATGACCTGACTCAGGCTGGCAGTGTCTGAACTGACTTCACGTGTGGCAAGTTCAAAAGGTTGCAGAACCTTGCACAACGTTGAAATCATTCTCCACTGCGCTTGAGACAGGTGCATTCCACCTCCTATATCGTGGTCAGATGTATAGGCTTGAATGGCCTTTTGCTGCTCCTCCATCCTCTGAAGCATATAGAGGGTTGAATTCCACCTCGTTACCACTTCTTGCTTCAGATGATGGCAGGGCAGGTTCAGGCGTTTTTGGTGTTGCTCCAGTCTTCTGTACGTGGTGCCTGTACGCCGAAAGTGTCCCGCAATTCTTGTGGCCACCGACAGCATCTCTTGCACGCCCCTGTCGTTTTTTAAATAATTCTGCACCACCAAATTCAAGGTATGTGCAAAACATGGGACGTGCTGGAATTTGCCCAGATATAATGCACGCACAATATTGCTGGCGTTGTCCGATGCCACAAATCCACAGGAGAGTCCAATTGGGGTAAGCCATTCTGTGATGATCTTCCTTAGTTGCCGTAAGAGGTTTTCAGCTGTGTGCGTATTCTGGAAAGCGGTGATACAAAGCGTAGCCTGCCTAGGAAAGAGTTGGCGTTTGCGAGATGCTGCTACTGGTGCCGCCGCTGCTGTTCTTGCGGCGGGAGTCAATACATCTACCCAGTGGGCTGTCACAGTCATATAGTCCTGAGTCTGCCCTGCTCCACTTGTCCACATGTCCGTGGTTAAGTGGACATTGGGTACAACTGCATTTTTTAGGACACTGGTGAGTCTTTTTCTGAGGTCTGTGTACATTTTCGGTATCGCCTGCCTAGAGAAATGGAACCTAGATGGTATTTGGTACCGGGGACACAGTACCTCAATCAAGTCTATAGTTGGCTCTGAAGTAATGATGGATACCGGAACCACGTTTCTCACTGCCCAGGATGCCAAGGCCTCAGTTATCCGCTTTGCAGCAGGATGACTGCTGTGATATTTCATCTTCCTTGCAAAGGACTGTTGGACAGTCAATTGCTTGGTGGAAGTAGTAAAAGTGGTCTTACGACTTCCCCTCTGGGATGACCATCGACTCCCAGCAGCAACAACAGCAGCGCCAGCAGCAGTAGGCGTTACACTCAAGGATGCATCGGAGGAATCCCAGGCAGGAGAGAACTCGTCAGAATTGCCAGTGACATGGCCTGCAGGACTATTGGCATTCCTGGGGAAGGAGGAAATTGACACTGAGGGAGTTGGTGGGGTGGTTTGCGTGAGCTTGGTTACAAGAGGAAGGGATTTACTGGTCAGTGGACTGCTTCCGCTGTCGCCCAAAGTTTTTGAACTTGTCACTGACTTATGATGAATGCGCTGCAGGTGACGTATAAGGGAGGATGTTCCGAGGTGGTTAACGTCCTTACCCCTACTTATTACAGCTTGACAAAGGCAACACACGGCTTGACACCTGTTGTCCGCATTTCTGTTGAAATACTTCCACACCGAAGAGCTGATTTTTTTGGTATTTTCACCAGGCATGTCAATGGCCATATTCCTCCCACGGACAACAGGTGTCTCGCCGGGTGCCTGACTTAAACAAACCACCTCACCATCAGAATCCTCCTTGTCAATTTCCTCCCCAGCGCCAGCAACACCCATATCCTCCTCATCCTGGTGTACTTCAACACTGACATCTTCAATCTGACTATCAGGAACTGGACTGCGGGTGCTCCTTCCAGCACTTGCAGGGGGCGTGCAAATGGTGGAAGGTGCATGCTCTTCACGTCCAGTGTTGGGAAGGTCAGGCATCGCAACCGACACAATTGGACTCTCCTTGTGGATTTGTGATTTTGAAGAACGCACAGTTCTTTGCTGTGCTTTTGCCAGCTTAAGTCTTTTCATTTTTCTAGCGAGAGGCTGAGTGCTTCCATCCTCATGTGAAGCTGAACCACTAGCCATGAACATAGGCCAGGGCCTCAGCCGTTCCTTGCCACTCCGTGTGGTAAATGGCATATTGGCAAGTTTACGCTTCTCCTCCGACGATTTTTATTTAGATTTTTGAGTCCTTTTTTTACTGATCTTTTGTGTTTTGGATTTTACATGCTCTGTACTATGACATTGGGCATCGGCCTTGGCAGACGACGTTGATGGAATTTCATCATCTCGGCCATGACTAGTGGCAGCAGCTTCAGCACGAGGTGGAAGTGGATCTTGATCTTTCCCTATTTTTGGAACCTCAACATTTTTGTTCTCCATATTTTAATAGGCACAACTAAAAGGCACCTCAGGTAAACAATGGAGATGGATGGATACTAGTATACTTATGGATGACGAGTGACTGACGACACAGAGGTAGCTACAGCCGTGGACTACCGTACTGCGTCTGCTAGTATAGAGATGATAATTAATGATATAAAAAAATATATATATAACTACTGTAGGTATATATAATATAATGACGGACCTGGTGGACACTGTCAGCAGACTGCTAAACTACTAGTATGAAGAAGATAGAAAAAAACTTCCACCACAGGTAGGTAGGTATACAATTATGGACGAGCACTGACGACACAGAGATAGCCACAGCCGTGGCCTACCGTACTGCGTCTGCTAGTATAGAGATGATAATTAATGATATAAAAAAAAATATATATAACTACTGTAGGTATATATAATATAATGATGGACCTGGTGGACACTGTCAGCAGACTGCTAAACTACTAGTATGAAGAAGATAGAAAAAAAACCCCACCACAGTTAGGTATACAATTATGGACGAGTGACGACACAGAGGTAGGTACAGCCGTGAACTACCGTACTGCGTCTGCTAGTATAGATAATATACTAAATATATTACTACTGTAGGTATATAATATAATGACGGACCTGGTGGACACTGTCAGCAGACTCCTAAACTACTAGTATGAAGAAGATAGAAAAAAAAACCCCACCACAGGTAGGTATACAATTATGGACGAGCACTGACGACACAGAGGTAGGTACAGCCGTGGACTACCGTACTGCGTCTGCTAGTATAGATAATATAATAAATATATTACTACTGTAGGTATATAATATAATGACGGACCTGGTGGACACTGTCAGCAGACTGCTAAACTACTAGTATGAAGAAGATAAAAAAAAAACCCCACCACAGGTAGGTAGGTATACAATTATGGACGAGCACTGACGACACAGAGATAGCCACAGCCGTGGACTACCGTACTGCGTCTGCTAGTATAGATAATATAATAAATATATTACTACTGTAGGTATATAATATAATGATGGACCTGGTGGACACTGTCAGTAGACTCCTAAACTACTAGTATGAAGAAGATAGAAAAAAAAAAACCACCACAGGTAGGTAGGTATACAATTATGGACGAGCACTGACGACACAGAGATAGCCACAGCCGTGGACTACCGTACTGCGTCTGCTAATATAGAGATGATAAAGATGAAAAAAAAAATATAACACTACTGCAGATAAATATTTATATAATATATGTATGACGGACCTGCTGGACACTGTCAGCAGAATGCGTTTATAGAATAAAAAAAAAACACCACAGGAGTGTTTAACTTTTTCAGGCAGACAATATACTGGTGGTCACACTGGCAGCAAAAGTGTGCACTGTACTCCTGCTATAACTGCTCCCCAGTCTCCCCCACAATTAAGCTGTGTGAGCAGTGAGCACTCAGCACAGTCAGATATACATAGATGATATATCATGCAGCACACTGAGGCTGAGCACAGATATGGTATGTGTATCGTTTTTTTTCAGGCAGAGAACGGATTATAAATAATAAAACTGGTGGTCACTATCAGCAAAACTCTGCACTACTGAGTACTCCTGACAAGTTCAACTGCTCCCCAAATTAGTAGTAAATCAAATGTCACTCGTCTCTATCTTCTAATCTAAACGGAGAGGACGCCAGCCACGTCCTCTCCCTATCAATCTCAATGCACGTGTGAAAATGGCGGCGACGCGCGGCTCCTTATATAGAATCCAAGTCTCGTGAGAATCCGACAGCGGGATGATGACGTTCGGGCGCGCTCGGGTTAACCGAGCAAGGCGGGAGGATCCGAGTCTGCTCGGACCCGTGCAAAAAAGGGTGAAGTTCGGGCGGGTTCGGATTCCGAGGAACCGAACCCGCTCATCTCTTATGGCCACCCAGCATGACGCCTCCCTTCTTGACCATGCTGTAATTGCAGTCGCACTGCAGTTCAGCGTGATCATAAAAAATGGTGTAGCCTCCTGCTGGTGCAGACTGTATGTGCGCGCAGGAAGCCGCCACCATTTTTGTGATCACAGCGGCTGAATGTGATGTCATACAGCCGCTGTGACCACGCCCCCTGTGTCTCCTCCATTGCAGACCCCATTTTGAAGCCTTGCCCCCGCACCGCTCCATCCCTGACTTGGAAATGGAGTGTTGCTGACCCCCCTCTCCCCCCCTGCCCCGATTGACAGGCAGAGGCGATCGCATTCTCTGCGGGGTGCCGCAGAAAATGCAGGCACATGCGTATGCTCTTAGCAATTTTTGCAGTTGGATCACTTATTGTGATTGCAATCCAACCTGAATCAGGCCCTATTACCTATCACAATGCGCTGCGGGCAGTACAAAATTGGTTTAATATAGGAGAAAAACCCCCAGACCTGTGCTCCTTAACTGTACCTGGTGGCTAGTGGAGCGGCTGCCCAGTAATCAGTGTCCACGCCAGTGCGCACACGGTCCACCCCCTACGGCCACGCTCCCCTTCATCAGCGGCCTCGTGATCCGGAAGGGCGGTGTGTGTGTGACTGACCTTAGGAAGAAACCGGAGCCTCCGCTGCAGTGACCCAGCAACCAGGGCACGGGAGTATACAGCGCCGCTGGGAGTGATGAAGCTGCAGTAAAGATGTCTATTAGACCTAGCCTGCTGCAGCCCTTGTAGATTCTCATAAAACAAGTTCTTCTTTTCTTGTCAAAATGAATAGCTAAGAATAGGCTGCCTGAGGCAGGCCCCTGTTAAGTGGCCTGCTACTGAAGGCACCAACTACAAACTGAGCTCCCTGTTCATGGAAGCGGAGTTATAGAGGAGGATGCACTGAGCATCTTGGGAACAGTCAAAAGCTTTGAGCCGGTTGGTGCCTCAGATCAAGATCCTACTCTACACCCCAATGTGAATCCTTGTGGAGTCCTGTGTACCCCACAGAAGAAATTAATGTGTCACACCCATTGGCAGCAACCTTAGAATAGCTGCTGATGGGCACAATTGAGAAAGGAAGGGGGGGGGGACATTTGAATCCAGCACATAGATGCAATTCAAATATGTAATTTGTACCTTCCTATTTTAAAATATAATGGATGAACTTCACCCTGTGAGAACAATCTTCATGATCAAGAGATCTCATATGCAAAATAAGTATGAGTTGGGATAGGGCTGGGGAGGGTGGCTGCTCGGCCCCTCCCCCGTCAAGTTAAGGAGATTCAACTGAGGAAGCACAAGGGAACTCTCGTCTGGGGACAACAACTGCAGGGAGACCACATCTTTTCAGATGAACATGGGAGGGCAGAAGGCTGCCTAATACTGAAGCACCATCAAATATCAAACCATATGCAACAACTAGTACAAGCATTCCTGGGGGAAGGTCTGCAGCAGACGGATTTGCATACGGTGATGTCATCCAAGCAGTGGGCCAAAGTTGGCTGGAACCCTCATTTGCATATGAAAAGAGAAAAGGGGCATGCAGGGCATGGCGGCCTTTTGCGGTGCTTGGATGACCCCTAGTTCGCATTAAACACCCCCACCCTCCTTTGGTGTTGGGCTCATGTTGGCTATGCCCCAGCCCCTGAAGCATTCAAGCTGATTTCTTGCAGCAGCTGGGCACTGTAACAGCTCCAGAGCTGCTCTGTAAGGCAACTAAAAGGGTGTGGGCCCTGCAGCACTACCTGTAGTTCGCATTGTGTGTTGGAAGGCACAAAGTAAGCAGACGGGAGAAGTCAGGATAGTGCGCAAGGGCATAGAAGGCAGTGGCTCCAGAAAAGAGAAGTGGAAACAGACAGCAAACTAGGCTGGAGAGAGACCTGAGACAAAGAGATCTGAATTATACGAGAGCCGACCAGGGGAAACACAAATTATGCAATCAAGTTTCCCACATTTGGGGAAATCGCAGGAGCAGCACACCCAGAGTGCAATGGGTGAGCCTTGCCCTGGGAGAAGCACCTTCATGATCATAGTATCTCACCTGGCAGGTAAGTAGGAGTTGGGCTAGAGCTGGGGAGGGTCACTGCTCGGGCACCCCCCTGTCAAGTGAAGGAGATCCAACTGAGGCAGCACAAGGGAACTCTCGAAAGAAGAACAAGGCTAGAGGAATATATGAGACAAAGAAATCTGACTTTTACCAGAGCTGACAAGAGGAAAACACAAACACAGTCCCCCACTACCACAAAAAATGCAGGCGAGTTTCCCACATTTGGGGAAATCACAGGGGTCAGCATACCCAGAATGCAATGAATGAACCTCACCCTGGGTGAACAAGCTTCATGACCATGGTGTCTCCTATGCAAAATAAGTATGATTTGGGATAGGGCTGGGAGGGCCGCTGCTCAGGCACATCTCTGTCAAGTAAAGGAGATTCAACTGAGGCAGCACAAGGGAACTCTCATCTGGGGACAACAACTGCAGGGAGAACACATATTTTCAGATGAACATGGGAGGGCAGAAGGCTGCCTAAAACTGAAGCACCCCCAAACAACAAACCAAATGCAACAACTAGTGCAAGCATTCCTGGGGGAAGGCCTGCCGCAGATGGATTTGCATATGGTGATGTCATCCAAGCAGTGGGTCAAAGTTGGCTTCAACCCTCATCTGCATATGAAAAGAGAAAAGGGGCGTGCAGGGCATGGCGGCCTTTTGCGGTGCTTGGATGACCCCTAGTTCGCATTAAACACCCCCACCCACCTTTGGTGTGGGGCTCATGTTGGCCATGCCCCATCCCCTGAAGCATTCAAGCTGATTTCTTGCAGCAGCTGGGCACTGTAACAGCTCCAGAGCTGCTCTGTAAGGCAAGTAAAAGATTGTGTGGGCCCTGCAGCACTACCTGTAGTTTGCATTGTGCATTGGAAGGCACAAAGTAAGCAGACGGGAGGAGAAGTCAGGATAGTGCACAAGGGTATAGAAGGGAGGGGCTCAAGATAAAAGAAGTGGAAACAGACAGCAAACTAGGCTGGAGAAAGACCTGAGACAAAGAGATCTGAATTATACGAGAGCCGACCAGAGGAAACACAAATTATGCAGTCAAGTGTCCCACATTTGGGGAAATCGTAGGAGCAGCACACCCAGAGTGCAATGGGTGAGCCTTGCCCTGGGAGAAGCAACTTCCTGATCATAGTATCTCACCTGGCAGGTAAGTAGGAGTTGGGCTAGAGCTGGGGAGGGTCGCTGCTCGGGCACCCCCCTGTCAAGTGAAGGAGATCCAACTGAGGCAGCACAAAGAAACTCTCGAAAGAAGAACAAGGCTAGAGGAAGATCTGAGACAAAGAAATCTGACTTTTACCAGAGCTGACCAGAGGAAAGCACAAACACAGTCCCCCACTACCACAAATAATGCAGTCGAGTTTCCCACATTTGGGGAAATCACAGGGGTCAGCATACCCAGAATGCAATGAATGAACCTCACCCTGGGAGAACAATCTTCATGACCATGGTAACTCCTATGCAAAATAAGTATGATTTGGGATAGGGCTGGGGAGGGCCGCTGCTCAGGCACATCTCTGTCAAGTAAAGGAGATTCAACTGAGGCAGCACAAGGGAACTCTCATCTGGGTACAACAACTGCAGGGAGAACACATATTTTCAGATGAACATGGGAGGGCAGAAGGCTGCCTAATACTGAAGCATCCCCAAACAACAAACCAAATGCAACAACTAGTAAAAGCATTCCAGGGTGAAGGTCTGCAGAAGACGGATTTGCATACGGTGATGTCATCCAAGCAGTGGGCCAAAGTTGGCTGGAACCCTCATCTGCATATAAAAAGAGAAAAGGGTTATGCAGGGCATGGCGGCCTTTTGCGGCGCTTGGATGACCCCTAGTTTGCATTAAACACCTCCACCCTCCTTCGGTGTGGGGCTCATGTTGGCTATGCCCCAGCCCCTGAAGCATTCAAGCTGATTTCTTGCAGCAGCTGGGCACTGTAACAGCTCCAGAGCTGCTCTGTAAGGCAAGTAAAAGGGTGTGGGCCCTGCAGCACTACCTATAGTTCGCATTGTGCGTTGGAAGGCACAAAGTAAGCAGAAAGGAGGAGAAGTCAGGATAGTGCGCAAGGGCATAGAAGGGAGCGGCTCAAGAAAAGAGAAGTGGAAACAGACAGCAAACTAGGCTGGAGAGAGACCTGAGACAAAGAGATCTGAATTATACGAGAGCCGACCAGGGGAAACACAAATTATGCAGTCAAGTTTCCCACATTTGGGGAAATCGCAGGAGCAGCACACCCAGAGTGCAATGGGTGAGCCTTGCCCTGGGAGAAGCACCTTCATGATCATAGTATCTCACCTGGCAGGTAAGTAGGAGTTGGGCGAGAGCTGGGGAGGGTCGCTGCTCGGGTACTTCCCTGTAAAGTGAAGGAGATCCAACTGAGGCAGCACAAGGGAACTCTCGAAAGAAGAACAAGGCTAGAGGAAAATCTGAGACAAAGAAATCTGAGTTTTACCAGAGCTGACCAGAGGAAAGCACAAACACAGTCCCCCACTACCACAAATAATGCAGTTGAGTTTCCCACATTTGGGTAAATCACAGGGGTCAGCATACCCAAAATGCAATGAATGAACCTCACCCTGGGAGAACAATCTTCATGACCATGGTATCTCCTATGCAAAATAAGTATGATTTGGGATAGGGCTGGGGAGGGCCGCTGCTCAGGCACATCTCTGTCAAGTAAAGGAGATTCAACTGAGGCAGCACAAGGGAACTCTCATCTGGGGACAACAACTGCAGGGAGAACACATTTTTTCAGATGAACATGGGAGGGCAGAAGGCTGCCTAATACTGAAGCACCCCCAAACAACAAACCAAATGCAACAACTAGTACAAGCATTCCTGGGGGAAGTTCTGCAGAAGACGGATTTGCATACGGTGATGTCATCCAAGCAGTGGGCCAAAGTTGGCTGGAACCCTCATCTGCATATGAAAAGAGAAAAGGGGTGTGCAGGGCATGGCGGCCTTTTGCGGCGCTTGGATGACCCTTAGTTCGCATTAAACACCCCCACCCTCCTTCGGTGTGGGGCTCATGTTGGCCATGCCCCATCCCCTGAAGCATTCAAGCTGATTTCTTGCAGCAGCTTGGCACTGTAACAGCTCCAGAGCTGCTCTGTAAGGCAAGTAAAAGGGTGTGGGCCCTGCAGCACTACCTGTAGTTTGCATTGTGCATTGGAAGGCACAAAGTAAGCAGACAGGAGGAGAAGTCAGGATAGTGCACAAGGGTATAAAAGCGAGTTTCCCACATTTGGGAAAATCACAGGGGTCAGCATACCCAGAATGCAATGAATGAACCTCACCCTGGGAGAACAATCTTCATGACCATGGTATCTCCTATGCAAAATAAGTATGATTTGGGATAGGGCTGGGGAGGGCCGCTGCTCAGGCACATCTCTGTCAAGTAAAGGAGATTCAACTGAGGCAGCACAAGGGAACTCTCATCTGGGGACAACAACTGCAGGGAGAACACATATTTTCAGATGAAAATCTTGGTCATGCTCTGGTTTCTCTTCAGAACGAACAAATCTTTCGCCTTTTACTAAAGATTTCCGTGGAGAGGAGCAAAACCGAGTTTTATCTCAATTTTTGCATGCCCCATATTATTGGGGTTTCTTTTATCAGTTTAAAGACAGAACGAGTGTGCTTTCTTGTTAGCTTTAATGTAAGCTCATTTGCATAGAAATGACAGTAAATGTTTGTTTCTTTTCAAACAGAACTTTCTTGACCATGCTACTTGCTTGAAAGATCTGGGAGCACATGGAATACAGTACAAACCATGCTTATAGCAAGGAGAAGCCAGGTGAGAAATCTGCTTTCTTTCAAGTTGGGCGCTCACTTTGATCTGAATGAGGACTGCTGGCACAGCATTTAGGCGACAGGTGGAATCTTGGTCATGCTCTGGTTTCTCTTCAGAACGAACAAATCTTTCGCCTTTTATTAAAGATTTCTGTGGAGAGGAGCAAAACTGAGTTTTATCTCAATTTTTGCATGCCCCATATTATTGGGGTTTCTTTTATCAGTTTAAAGACAGAACGAGTGTGCTTTCTTGTTAGCTTTAATGTAAGTTTATTTGCATAACAATGACTATAAATGTCTGTTTCTTTTCAAGCAGAACTTTCTTGACCATACTAATTGCTTGAAAGATCTGGGAGCACATGGAAAAGAGTACAAACCATGTTTATAGCAAGGGGAAGCCTGGTGAGAAATCTGCTTTCTTTCATTCAAATTGGGTGCTCACTTTGATCTGAATGAGAACTGCTGGCATGGCACTCAGGCGACAGGTGGAATCTTGGTCATGCTCTGGTTTCTCTTCAGAACTAACAAATATTTCGCCTTTTATTAAAGATTTCCGTGGAGAGGAGCAAAACTGAGTTTTATCTCAATTTTTGCATGCCCCATATTATTGGGGTTTCTTTTATCAGTTTAAAGACAGAACGAGTGTGCTTTCTTGTTAGCTTTAATGTAAGTTTATTTGCATAACAATGACAGTAAATGTTTGTTTCTTTTCAAACAGAACTTTCTTGACCATGCTACTTGCTTGAAAGATCTGGGAGCACATGGAAAACAGTACAAACCATGCAGTATCACAAGAGCCTTTATTTGATCTTTCATGAAGATAGAGCAGAATTGAGGACACGTCAACAATTTCTGCCGAAGGTGGTTCATCTTTCCACATGGTGCCTTTGGCCACTGACACCTTCGTTGAGTCAAAGTCTCTGGCTGTGGTCAGAACTTTGAAAATTTATGTCACCAGAACGGTTCAGATTAGGAAAACAGAGGCTCTGTTTGTCCTGTATGCTCCCATCAGGATTGGGTGTCCTGCTTCCATGTAGACCATTATGCGCTGGATCTGTGGTAAGATTCAGCATGCTCGTTCCACGGCAGGATTGCCGTTACTGAAGTAGGTGAAGACCCATTCTACTAGAAAGGTGGGTTCATCCTTGGCAGCTGGTCGGGGAGTCTCGGCATTGCAACTTTGCCGAGCAGCTATTTAGTAAACACTTTTGCTAAGTTTTACAAGTTTGATACCTTGGCTGATGATAACCTTAAGTTGGGTCATTCGGTGCTGCAGAGTCGTACGCACTCTCCCACCCGTTCAAGAGCTTTGGTATAACCCCATGGTTCTTAATGTGACCCCAGCATCCTCTAGGTCGTATGAGAAAATAGGATTTTAATACCTACCGGTAAATCCTTTTCTCTTAGTCTGTAGAGGATGCTGGGCACCCGTCCCAGTCCATACTGTGTCTGCAGTTATTACTTGTGGTTATACACATGTTGTGTTATGGTTCTGGTCAGCTTTTTGCTGCAATTGTTCATGCCGTTGGCTTGTGTTCTGTTGAATGCCACTTTCTGCGGCATGCTTAAGGTGTGAGCTGGTAAGATGCTCACCTTAGTTTAACAATAAATCCTTTCCTCGAAATGTCTGTCTCCCTGGGCACAGTTCCTATAACTGGAGTCTGGAGGAGGGGCATAGAGGGAGGAGCCAGTTCACACCCTTTGAAAGTCTTAAAGTGCCCATGTCTCTTGCGGATCCCGTCTATACCCCATGGTTCTTAATGTGACCCCAGCATCCTCTACGGACTAAGAGAAAAGAATGCCCTTGCGCACTATCCTGACTTCTCCTCCCGTCTGCTTACTTTGTGCCTTCCAACGCACAATGCGAACTACAGGTGGTGCTGCAGGGCCCACACCCTTTTACTTGCCTTACAGAACAGCTCTGGAGCTGTTACAGTGCCCAGCTGCTGCAAGAAATCAGCTTGAATGCTTCAGGGGATGGGGCATGGCCAACATGAGCCCCACACCAAAGGAGGGTGGGGGTGTTTAATGTGAACTAGGGGTCATCCAAGCACTGCAAAAGGCCGCCATGCCCTGCATGCCCCTTTTCTCTTTTCATATGCAGATGAGGGTTCCAGTCAACTTTGGCCCACTGCTTGGATAACATCACCGTATGCAAATCCGTCTGCTGCAGACCTTCCCCCAGGAATGCTTGTACTAGTTGTTGCATATGGTGCTTCAGTATTAGGCAGCCTTCCGCCCTCCCATGTTCATCTGAAAAGATGTGGTCTCCCTGCAGTTGTTGTCCCCAGACGAGAGTTCCCTTGTGCTTCCTCAGTTGAATCTCCTTAACTTGACGGGGGAGGGGCTGCCCGAGCAGCCACCCTCCCCAGCCCTATCCCAACTCATCCTTATTTTGCATATGAGATCTCTTGATCATGAAGATTGTTCTCACAGGGTGAGGTTCATCCATTATATTTTAAAATAGGAAGGTACAAATTACATATTTGAATTGCATCTATGTGCTGGATTCAAATGTCCCCCCCCCCCCTTCCTTTCTCAATTGTGCCCGTCAGCAGCTATTCTAAGGTTGCTGCCAATGGGTGTGACACATTAATTTCTTCTGTGGGGTACACTGGACTCCACAAGGATTCACATTGGGGTGTAGAGTAGGATCTTGATCTGAGGCACCAACCGGCTCAAAGCTTTTGACTGTTCCCAAGAAGCTCAGTGCATTCTCCTCTATAACCCCGCTTCCATGAACAGGGAGCTCAGTTTGTAGTTGGTGCCTTCAGTAGCAGGCCACTTAACAGGGGCCTGCCTCAAGCAGCCTATTCTTAGCTATTAATTTTGACAAGAAAAGAAGAACTTGTTTTATGAGAATCTACAAGGGCTGCAGCAGGCTAGGTCTAATAGACATCTTTACTGCAGCTTCATCACTCCCAGCGGCGCTGTATACTCCCGTGCCCTGGTTGCTGGGTCACTGCAGCGGAGGCTCCGGTTTCATCCTAAGGTCAGTCACACACACACCACCCTTCCGGATCACGAGGCCGCTGATGAAGGGGAGCGAGGCCGTAGGGGGTGGGCCGTGTGCGCACTGCGGTGGATACTGATTACTGGGCAGCCGCTCCACTAGCCACCAGGTACAGTTAAGGAGCACAGGTCTGGGGGTTTTTCTCCTATATTAACCCAATTTTGTACTGCCCGCAGCGCATTGTGATAGGTAATAGGGCCTGATTCAGGTTGGATTGCAATCACAATAAGCGATCCAACTGCAAAAATTGCTAAGAGCATACGCATGTGCCTGCATTTTCTGCGGCACCCCGCAGAGAATGTGATCGCCTCTGCCTGTCAATCGGGGCGGGGAAGGGGGGGAGAGGTGGGTCAGCAACACTCCATTTCCAAGTCAGAGATGGAGCGGTGCGGGGGCAAGGCTTCAAAATGGGGTCTGCAACAGAGGAGACACAGGAGGCATGGTCACAGCGGCTGTATGACATCACATTCAGCCGCTGTGATCACAAAAATGGTGGCGGCTTCCTGCGCGCACATACAGTCTGCCCCAGCAGGAGCCTACACCATTTTTTATGATCACGCTGAACTGCAGTGCGACTGCAATTACAGCATGGTCAAGAAGGGAGGCGTCATGCTGGGTGGCCATGCCCTGTCACTGTGCAGGAGCCAGCACCGCTCACACACTAGTCCCCGGGTGCAGCCCCCAACCCCCGGGACACCCGGAGCAACAAAATGTAGATTCAGGCCACCAGGCCACGCCCCTACCTATGAAACCATGCCTCCTTTTTACCATTGCGCTGCTTATCTGCGCGCACTGCATTACAATCTCCCTCGCCACCTCTCTGGGTGTCACCAGTGATAGTGACACCTCTGCCATGCTTGTAGCAGCTGGTCCTAAGATCTACGCCTCAAACCCTGAGTGTTTGCCCTTGTGACTTGTTGATCATCATAGCGAAGCATATGCTTACAGAAAACTGCAGGGGCTTAGATTGAAAATAAAAAAATTGATGGGTATAAGGTAGAGAGGAGCGGGTTCGGTTCTCCGAGAACCGAATTCCCCACAAACTCCACGTGGTTTACACTGGTCCAAGGCAGGCTCGGTTGTTCCCGCCTGACTCGGAAAACCTGAACAAGGGAAAATGTCATCATCCCGCTGTCGGATTCTCGCGAGATTCGGATTCCATATAAAGAGCTGCGCGTTGCTGCCATTTTTACTCGTGCATTGAAGAGAGAGCGGAGAGGACGTGGCTATGTTCTCTCAGTGGAAATCTCAATATCAGTGCTCAGTATCAGTGGTTACTTATTGCTGCTCAGTAATACTAGTAGTGTGTCTCTCCTGCTCAGTGTCAGTTCTCAGTAGTATCCTCATCAGTGCTCAGTATCACTGCTCATTGTCTTGTGCTGCATTGTGGTGCTCAGCATACTACAGTACATTACTAATAGTCCAGTGCTGCATCTTGCTGCTCAGTGTCAGTTCTAGTATCCTCATCAGTGCTCACTATCACTGCTCATTACATTGTGGTGTTCTGTATACTACAGTAACATAGTAATATAGTAACATAGTTTTTGAGGTTGAATAGAGGCAAATTGCCCATCGTGTTCAACCTGTTTTAAGTTGTGATGATTCTACATACTTGCTGAATAATGTTTTATGACTAGTTAGCTACTATAACTCATGTTACCCCCGGATTAACCATGTTGATATTTTAAGTATTATAACCTTGGATAGCTTTTTCATTCAGAAATGTATCCATTCCTTTTTTAAATCCAATTACAGAGTCCGCCATTACCACCTTCCCTGGCAGGGAATTCCACATCCTGATTGCCCTAACAGTGAAGAATCCTTTCCTCCATTGCGTTCTGAACTTTCCTCCAGTCGCAGCGAGTGACCACGTGTTCTTTTAATAAATAATTCCTCTGATAACTCTTTGTTATGTATCTTTACATATTTGAAGATATTAATAATATCTCCTCTTAGGCACCTCTTTTCTAGTGTATAAATATTCAGCCTAGTAAGTCTTTCCTTATAGTCAAGTACTTTTAGGCCTTTAATCAATTTAGTCTTCAGGATCTCTTACACTTCCATGAGCAGCAGAGTAGTGCAATGGAAGCATGCTGGGCCCATACCCCAGAGGTCGATTGATCGAAACTATCCTCTGCTATGTGCATTTTTTTTTTTATAATTAAAGTAATCAAAAACTGGGATTGATATTTTGGCTCTTTTATTTTTACTTAAAGTACAATAACTTTTATCATTTTAATTTGTTTTAATAGTATATTGACAGCATTGTTTTCTTTAAAAAATCCACTTAATTTTCTTTACCCTATTACTGAAATGGTAATTGACAAAAACAAACTACATTGTCACCAGAAGAGCAATGCAAAATGTACAAGTGATATATGAAAATCATCTTCCATCTTGAATTTCAATGATGCATTGGGACAACAATTTGTGAGAAACATCTTCACCCATAAAGAAAGATTTTCTTAATTCCTTACCTGTGTGCTGATTAGATATCACCTTGTTTTCACATTAAACAGACTTCCCCATGAGGAAGCAGCAATGATGCAGTGACGTTTCCTGGTGTCAACCTGTATTATTTCAGTAGACATTGAAATGAGGATGCATCTTTGATGCCTTTCCAATGAAGCAAGTTTAATTCAGTAATAGGTGAAAAACCATTCCTACAAAGGTGTTAATCAGAGACTTGGCTTTGTGGACACTTTTCAGAGAGCAAATTTGTTAGCATAAACATAAAATCAGAAAATGAAGAGCTGTTTAATCACTCAATTGTACTTTTCTGCCAGCATAATTTTTTTTCTCTGCAACCCACTGCTAAATTGTGCTTCCTAGCTGTTTTTTAATAAAATCACTTAATCAAATCTAACTCTGATTACATCAGAGAAGGCCAGGTACCCTACACCATAAGGGTTTTTTTTGAAATTTTGACTTGTCTACTTAAAGATCACCAAAATCTGATTACAAGGTCAATTACATCCCTGGGTGGGATTGAACCACCAACCTTTTGGTTAATAGCCAAACATGCTAACCGATTGCGCCACAGAGACACCTTGCAAAAGTCAATACTGACAAAGGCTAATAAGCATTCATCTAGAACGTTTCCTAGAAAAACTTTAAAAAGTCAATAATCTGGAGAATTTTTGTAAGAAACACATTGGTACTTTCCCATGATGAGTGAGTGCTTCAGGATTTCTTGCACTTACATGGGCTATTAACCAAAAGGTTGGTGGTTCAATCCCACCCAGGGATGTAATTGACCTTGTCAACAGATTTTGGTGATCTTTAAGAAGACAAGTCAAAATTTCATACCCCCTCTTATGGTGTAGGGTACCTGGCCTTCTCTGACGTAATCAGAGTTAGATTTAATTAAGTGATTTTATAAAAAACAGCTAGGAAGCACAATTTAGCAGTGGGTTGCAGAGAAAAAAATAACATTTTAAACCTACCGGTAATTTTTTTTTCTCGTAGTCCGTAGAGGATGATGGGGACTCCGTAAGGACCATGGGGGATAGACGGGCTCCGCAGCAGACATGGGCACTTTAAAAAAGACTTTTGATCTGGGTGTGCACTGGCTCCTCCCTCTATGCCCCTCCTCCATACCTCAGTTAGAGAAACTGTGCCCAGAGGAGACGGACAGTACGAGGAAAGGATTTTTGTTAATCCAAGGTCAAGATTCATACCAGCCACACCAATCACACCGTATAACTTGTGATATACTACCCAGTTAACAGTATGAAAACAACATAGCATCAGTCCAAGACCGATGAAAACTAACATATAACCCTTATGTAAGCAATAACTATATACAAGTCTTGCAGAAGTAGACCGCACTTGGGACGGGCACCCAGCATCCTCTACGGACTACGAGAAAAAGATTTACCGGTAGGTTTAAAATCTTATTTTCTCTTACGTCCTAGAGGATGCTGGGGACTCCGTAAGGACCATGGGGATTATACCAAAGCTCCCAAACGGGCAGGAGAGTGCGGATGACTCTGCAGCACTGATTGAGCAAACAGGAGGTCCTCCTCAGCCAGGGTATCAAACTTATAGAACTTTGCAAAGGTGTTTGAACCAACTTTGACCCACTGCATGGATGACATCACCATATGCAAATCCATCTGCGGCAGGCCTTCCCCCAGGAATGCTTGAACTAGTTGTTGCATTTGGTTTGTTGTTTGGGGGTGCTTCAGTATTAGGCAGCCTTCTGCCCTCCCATGTTCATCTGAAAATATGTGTTCTCCCTGCAGTTGTTGTCCCCAGATGAGAGTTCCCTTGTGCTGCCTCAGTTGAATCTCCTTTACTTGACAGAGATGTGCCTGAGCAGCGGCCCTCCCCAGCCCTATCCCAAATCATACTTATTTTGCATAGGAGATACCATGGTCATGAAGATTGTTCTCCCAGGGTTAGGTTCATTCATTGCATTCTGGGTATGCTGACCCCTGTGATTTCCCCAAATGTGGGAAACTCAACTGCATTATTTGTGGTAGTGGGGGACTGTGTTTGTGCTTTCCTCTGGTCAGCTCTGGTAAAAGTCAGATTTCTTTGTCTCAGATCTTCCTCTAGCCTTGTTCTTCTTTCGAGAGTTCCCTTGTGCTGCCTCAGTTGGATCTCCTTCACTTGACAGGGGGGTGCCCGAGCAGCGACCCTCCCCAGCTCTAGCCCAACTCCTACTTACCTGCCAGGTGAGATACTATGATCATGAAGATGCTTCTCCCAGGGCAAGGCTCACCCATTGCACTCTGGGTGTGCTGCCCCTGCGATTTCCCCAAATGTGGGAAACTTGACTGCATAATTTGTGTTTCCCCTGGTCGGCTCTCATATAATTCAGATCTCTTTGTCTCAGGTCTCTCTCCAGCCTAGTTTGCTGTCTGTTTCCACTTCTTTTTTCTTGAGCCCCTCCCTTCTATACCCTTGTGCACTATCCTGACTTCTCCCGTCTGCTTACTTTGTGCCTTCCAACGCACAATGCAAACTACAGGTAGTGCTGCAGGGCCCACACCCTTTTACTTGCTTTACAGAGCAGCTCTGGAGCTGTTACAGCTCTGGAGCTGTCACAATGTTTTATGACTAGTTAACTACTACAACTCATGTTCCCCCTGGATTAACCATGTTGATATTTTAAGTATTATAACCTTGGATAGCTTTTTCATTCAGAAATGTATCCATTCCTTTTTTAAATCCAATTACAGAGTCCACCATTACCACCTTCCCTGGCAGGGAATTCCACATCCTGATTGCCCTAACAGTGAAGATCATAGTATCTCACCTGGCAGGTAAGTAGGAGTTGGGCTAGAGCTGTGGAGGATTGCTGCTTGGGCACCCCCTGTCAAGTGAAGGAGATCCAACTGAGGCAGCACAAGGGAACTCTCGAAAGAAGAACAAGGCTAGAGGAAGATCTGAGACAAAGAAATCTGACTTTTACCAGAGCTGACCAGAGGAAAGCACAAACACAGTCCCCCACTACCACAAATAATGCAGTCGAGTTTCCCACATTTGGGGAAATCACAGGGGTCAGCATACCCAGAATGCAATGAATGAACCTCACCCTGGGAGAACAATCTTCATGACCATGGTATCTCCTATGCAAAATAAGTATGATTTGGGATAGGGCTGGGGAGGGCCGCTGCTCAGGCACATCTCTGTCAAGTAAAGGAGATTCAACTGAGGCAGCACAAGGGAACTCTCATCTGGGGACAACAACTGCAGGGAGAACACATATTTTCAGATGAACATGGGAGGGCAGAAGGCTGCCTAATACTGAAGCACCCCCAAACAACAAACCAAATGCAACAACTAGTGCAAGCATTCCTGGGGGAAGGCCTGCAGCAGATGGATTTGAATATGGTGATGTCATCCAAGCAGTGGGTCAAAGTTGGCTTCAACCCTCATCTGCTTATGAAAAGAGAAAAGGGGCGTGCAGGGCATGGCAGCCTTTTGCGGTGCTTGGATGACCCCTAGTTCGCATTAAACACCTCCACCCTCCTTCGGTGTGGGGCTCATGTTGGCTATGCCCCAGCCCCTGAAGCATTCAAGCTGATTTCTTGCAGCAGCTGGGCACTGTAACAGCTCCAGAGCTGCTCTGTAAAGCAAGTAAAAGGGTGTGGGCCCTGCAGCACTACCTGTAGTTTGCATTGTGCGTTGGAAGGCACAAAGTAAGCAGACGGGAGAAGTCAGGATAGTGCACAAGGGTATAGAAGGGAGGGGCTCAAGAAAAAAGAAGTGGAAACAGACAGCAAACTAGGCTGGAGAGAGACCTGAGACAAAGAGATCTGAATTATATGAGAGCCGACCAGGGGAAACACAAATTATGCAGTCAAGTTTCCCACATTTGGGGAAATCGCAGGGGCAGCACACCCAGAGTGCAATGGGTGAGCCTTGCCCTGGGAGAAGCATCTTCATGATCATAGTATCTCACCTGGCAGGTAAGTAGTTGTTGTCCCCAGATGAGAGTTCCCTTGTGCTGCCTCAGTTGAATCTCCTTTACTTGACAGGGGGATGCTCGAGCAGCGACCCTCCCCAGCTCTAGCCCAACTCCTACTTACAAACGAAGGACACTAGAATGAAAATTTTAAAGCCTCCTGTTAGTGCTTCATCTACACGTTATAGCCCTGAATTTTCCAATGCCTATCTCTTTGCAAAAGAGAGATATCGGCAAGGAAAAGCTGTATTGTACCTTTGCATTTTTCTCCCAAACGAAAGACACTAGAATGAAAATTTTAAAGCCTCCTGTTAGTGCTTCATCTACACGTTATAGCCCTGCATTTTCCAATGCCTATCTCTTTGCAAAAGAGAGATATCGGCAAGGAAAAGCTGCATTGTACCTTTGCATTTTTCTCCCAAACGAAAGACACTAGAATGAAAATTGTAAAGCCTCCTGTTAGTGCTTCATCTACACGTTATAGCCCTGCATTTTCCAATGCCTAGCTCTTTGCAAAAGAGAGATATTGGCAAGGAAAAGCTGTATTGTACCTTTGCATTTTTCTCCCAAACGAAGGACACTAGATTGAAAATTTTAAAGCCTCCTATTAGTGCTTCATCTACACGTTATAGCCCTGAATTTTCCAATGCCTATCTCTTTGCAAAAGAGAGATATCGGCAAGGAAAAGCTGCATTGTACTTTTGCATTTTTCTCCCAAACGAAAGACACTAGAATGAAAATTTTAAAGCCTCCTTTTAGTGCTTCATCTACACGTTATAGCCCTGCATTTTCCAATGCCTATCTCTTTGCAAAAGAGAGATATCGGCAAGGAAAAGCTGTATTGTACCTTTGCATTTTTCTCCCAAACGAAAGACACTAGAATGAAAATTGTAAAGCCTCCTGTTAGTGCTTCATCTACACGTAATAGCCCTGAATTTTCCAATGCCTATCTCTTTGCAAAAGAGAGATATCGGCAAGGAAAAACTGTATTGTACCTTTGCATTTTTCTCCCAAACGAAAGACACTAGAATGAAAATTTTAAAGCCTCCTGTTAGTGCTTCATCTACACGTTATAGCCCTGAATTTTCCAATGCCTAGCTCTTTGCAAAAGAGAGATATCGGCAAGGAAAAGCTGTATTGTACCTTTGCATTTTTCTCCCAAACGAAGGACACTAGAATGAAAATTTTAAAGCCTCCTGTTAGTGCTTCATCTACACGTTATAGCCCTGAATTTTCCAATGCCTATCTCTTTGCAAAAGAGAGATATCGGCAAGGAAAAGCTGTATTGTACCTTTGCATTTTTCTCCCAAACGAAAGACACTAGAATGAAAATTTTAAAGCCTCCTGTTAGTGCTTCATCTACACGTTATAGCCCTGAATTTTCCAATGCCTATCTCTGTGCAAAAGAGAGATATCGGCAAGGAAATGCTGTATTGTACCTTTGCATTTTTCTCCCAAACGAAAGACACTAGAATGAAAATTTTAAAGCCTCCTGTTAGTGCTTCATCTACACGTTATAGCCCTGCATTTTCCAATGCCTATCTCTTTGCAAAAGAGAGATATCGGCAAGGAAATGCTGCATTGTACCTTTGCATTTTTCTCCCAAACGAAAGACACTAGAATGAAAATTGTAAAGCCTCCTGTTAGTGCTTCATCTACACGTTATAGCCCTGCATTTTCCAATGCCTAGATCTTTGCAAAAGAGAGATATTGGCAAGAAAAGCTGTATTGTACCTTTGCATTTTTCTCCCAAACGAAGGACACTAGATTGAAAATTTTAAAGCCTCCTATTAGTGCTTCATCTACACGTTATAGCCCTGAATTTTCCAATGCCTATCTCTTTGCAAAAGAGAGATATCGGCAAGGAAAAGCTGCATTGTACTTTTGCATTTTTCTCCCAAACGAAAGACACTAGAATGAAAATGTTAAAGCCTCCTTTTAGTGCTTCATCTACACGTAATAGTCCTGAATTTTCAAATGCCTATCTCTTTGCAAAAGAGAGATATCGGCAAGGAAATGCTGTATTGTACCTTTGCATTTTTCTCCCAAACGAAAGACACTAGAATGAAAATTTTAAAGCCTCCTGTTAGTGCTTCATCTACACGTTATAGCCCTGCATTTTCCAATGCCTATCTCTTTGCAAAAGAGAGATATCGGCAAGGAAAAGCTGTATTGTACCTTTGCATTTTTCTCCCAAACGAAAGACACTAGAATGAAAATTTTAAAGCCTCCTGTTAGTGCTTCATCTACACGTTATAGCCCTGAATTTTCCAATGCCTATCTCTTTGCAAAAGAGAGATATCGGCAAGGAAAAGCTGTATTGTACCTTTGCATTTTTCTCCCAAACGAAAGACACTAGAATGAAAATTTTAAAGCCTCCTGTTAGTGCTTCATCTACACGTTATAGCCCTGCATTTTCCAATGCCTATCTCTTTGCAAAAGAGAGATATCGGCAAGGAAAAGCTGCATTGTACCTTTGCATTTTTCTCCCAAACGAAAGACACTAGAATGAAAATTGTAAAGCCTCCTGTTAGTGCTTCATCTACACGTTATAGCCCTGCATTTTCCAATGCCTAGCTCTTTGCAAAAGAGAGATATCGGCAAGGAAATGCTGTATTGTACCTTTGCATTTTTCTCCCAAACGAAAGACACTAGAATGAAAATTTTAAAGCCTCCTGGTAGTGCTTCATCTACACGTTATAGCCCTGAATTTTCCAATGCCTATCTCTTTGCAAAAGAGAGATATCGGCAAGGAAAAACTGTATTGTACCTTTGCATTTTTCTCCCAAACGAAAGACACTAGAATGAAAATTTTAAAGCCTCCTGTTAGTGCTTCATCTACACGTTATAGCCCTGAATTTTCCAATGCCTAGCTCTTTGCAAAAGAGAGATATTGGCAAGGAAAAGCTGTATTGTACCTTTGCATTTTTCTCCCAAACGAAGGACACTAGATTGAAAATTTTAAAGCCTCCTATTAGTGCTTCATCTACACGTTATAGCCCTGAATTTTCCAATGCCTATCTCTTTGCAAAAGAGAGATATCGGCAAGGAAAAGCTGTATTGTACCTTTGCATTTTTCTCCCAAACGAAGGACACTAGAATGAAAATTTTAAAGCCTCCTGTTAGTGCTTCATCTACACGTTATAGCCCTGAATTTTCCAATGCCTATCTCTTTGCAAAAGAGAGATATCGGCAAGGAAAAGCTGTATTGTACCTTTGCATTTTTCTCCCAAACGAAAGACACTAGAATGAAAATTTTAAAGCCTCCTGTTAGTGCTTCATCTACACGTTATAGCCCTGCATTTTCCAATGCCTATCTCTTTGCAAAAGAGAGATATCGGCAAGGAAAAGCTGCATTGTACCTTTGCATTTTTCTCCCAAACGAAAGACACTAGAATGAAAATTGTAAAGCCTCCTGTTAGTGCTTCATCTACACGTTATAGCCCTGCATTTTCCAATGCCTAGCTCTTTGCAAAAGAGAGATATTGGCAAGGAAAAGCTGTATTGTACCTTTGCATTTTTCTCCCAAACGAAGGACACTAGATTGAAAATTTTAAAGCCTCCTATTAGTGCTTCATCTACACGTTATAGCCCTGAATTTTCCAATGCCTATCTCTTTGCAAAAGAGAGATATCGGCAAGGAAAAGCTGCATTGTACTTTTGCATTTTTCTCCCAAACGAAAGACACTAGAATGAAAATTTTAAAGCCTCCTTTTAGTGCTTCATCTACACGTTATAGCCCTGCATTTTCCAATGCCTATCTCTTTGCAAAAGAGAGATATCGGCAAGGAAAAGCTGTATTGTACCTTTGCATTTTTCTCCCAAACGAAAGACACTAGAATGAAAATTGTAAAGCCTCCTGTTAGTGCTTCATCTACACGTTATAGCCCTGAATTTTCCAATGCCTATCTCTTTGCAAAAGAGAGATATCGGCAAGGAAAAACTGTATTGTACCTTTGCATTTTTCTCCCAAACGAAAGACACTAGAATGAAAATTTTAAAGCCTCCTGTTAGTGCTTCATCTACACGTTATAGCCCTGAATTTTCCAATGCCTAGCTCTTTGCAAAAGAGAGATATCGGCAAGGAAAAGCTGTATTGTACCTTTGCATTTTTCTCCCAAACGAAGGACACTAGAATGAAAATTTTAAAGCCTCCTGTTAGTGCTTCATCTACACGTTATAGCCCTGAATTTTCCAATGCCTATCTCTTTGCAAAAGAGAGATATCGGCAAGGAAAAGCTGTATTGTACCTTTGCATTTTTCTCCCAAACGAAAGACACTAGAATGAAAATTTTAAAGCCTCCTGTTAGTGCTTCATCTACACGTTATAGCCCTGAATTTTCCAATGCCTATCTCAGTGCAAAAGAGAGATATCGGCAAGGAAATGCTGTATTGTACCTTTGCATTTTTCTCCCAAACGAAAGACACTAGAATGAAAATTTTAAAGCCTCCTGTTAGTGCTTCATCTACACGTTATAGCCCTGCATTTTCCAATGCCTATCTCTTTGCAAAAGAGAGATATCGGCAAGGAAATGCTGCATTGTACCTTTGCATTTTTCTCCCAAACGAAAGACACTAGAATGAAAATTGTAAAGCCTCCTGTTAGTGCTTCATCTACACGTTATAGCCCTGCATTTTCCAATGCCTAGCTCTTTGCAAAAGAGAGATATTGGCAAGGAAAAGCTGTATTGTACCTTTGCATTTTTCTCCCAAACGAAGGACACTAGATTGAAAATTTTAAAGCCTCCTATTAGTGCTTCATCTACACGTTATAGCCCTGAATTTTCCAATGCCTATCTCTTTGCAAAAGAGAGATATCGGCAAGGAAAAGCTGCATTGTACTTTTGCATTTTTCTCCCAAACGAAAGACACTAGAATGAAAATTTTAAAGCCTCCTTTTAGTGCTTCATCTACACGTAATAGTCCTGAATTTTCCAATGCCTATCTCTTTGCAAAAGAGAGATATCGGCAAGGAAATGCTGTATTGTACCTTTGCATTTTTCTCCCAAACGAAGGACACTAGATTGAAAATTTTAAAGCCTCCTATTAGTGCTTCATCTACACGTTATAGCCCTGAATTTTCCAATGCCTATCTCTTTGCAAAAGAGAGATATCGGCAAGGAAAAGCTGCATTGTACTTTTGCATTTTTCTCCCAAACGAAAGACACTAGAATGAAAATTTTAAAGCCTCCTTTTAGTGCTTCATCTACACGTAATAGTCCTGAATTTTCCAATGCCTATCTCTTTGCAAAAGAGAGATATCGGCAAGGAAATGCTGTATTGTACCTTTGCATTTTTCTCCCAAACGAAAGACACTAGAATGAAAATTTTAAAGCCTCCTGTTAGTGCTTCATCTACACGTTATAGCCCTGCATTTTCCAATGCCTATCTCTTTGCAAAAGAGAGATATCGGCAAGGAAAAGCTGCAATGTACTTTTGCATTTTTCTCCCAAACGAAAGACACTAGAATGAAAATTTTAAAGCCTCCTTTTAGTGCTTCATCTACACGTAATAGTCCTGAATTTTCCAATGCCTATCTCTTTGCAAAAGAGAGATATCGGCAAGGAAATGCTGTATTGTACCTTTGCATTTTTCTCCCAAACGAAAGACACTAGAATGAAAATTTTAAAGCCTCCTGTTAGTGCTTCATCTACACGTTATAGCCCTGCATTTTCCAATGCCTATCTCTTTGCAAAAGAGAGATATCGGCAAGGAAAAGCTGTATTGTACCTTTGCATTTTTCTCCCAAACGAAAGACACTAGAATGAAAATTGTAAAGCCTCCTGTTAGTGCTTCATCTACACGTTATAGCCCTGAATTTTCCAATGCCTATCTCTTTGCAAAAGAGAGATATCGGCAAGGAAAAACTGTATTGTACCTTTGCATTTTTCTCCCAAACGAAAGACACTAGATTGAAAATTTTAAAGCTTCCTATTAGTGCTTCATCTACACGTTATAGCCCTGAATTTTCCAATGCCTATCTCTTTGCAAAAGAGAGATATCGGCAAGGAAAAGCTGTATTGTACTTTTGCATTTTTCTCCCAAACGAAGGACACTAGAATGAAAATTTTAAAGCCTCCTGTTAGTGCTTAATCTACACGTTATAGCCCTGAATTTTCCAATGCCTATCTCTTTGCAAAAGAGAGATATCGGCAAGGAAAAGCTGTATTGTACCTTTGCATTTTTCTCCCAAACGAAAGACACTAGAATGAAAATTTTAAAGCCTCCTGTTAGTGCTTCATCTACACGTTATAGCCCTGCATTTTCCAATGCCTATCTCTTTACAAAAGAGAGATATCGGCAAGGAAAAGCTGCATTGTACCTTTGCATTTTTCTCCCAAACGAAAGACACTAGAATGAAAATTGTAAAGCCTCCTGTTAGTGCTTCATCTACACGTTATAGCCCTGCATTTTCCAATGCCTAGCTCTTTGCAAAAGAGAGATATTGGCAAGGAAAAGCTGTATTGTACCTTTGCATTTTTCTCCCAAACGAAGGACACTAGATTGAAAAATTTTAAAGCCTCCTATTAGTGCTTCATCTACACGTTATAGCCCTGAATTGTCCAATGCCTAGCTCTTTGCAAAAGAGAGATATTGGCAAGGAAAAGTTGTATTGTACCTTTGCATTTTTCTCCCAAACGAAGGACACTAGATTGAAAATTTTAAAGCCTCCTATTAGTGCTTCATCTACACGTTATAGCCCTGAATTTTCCAATGCCTATCTCTTTGCAAAAGAGAGATATCGGCAAGGAAAAGCTGCATTGTACTTTTGCATTTTTCTCCCAAACGAAAGACACTAGAATGAAAATTTTAAAGCCTCCTTTTAGTGCTTCATCTACACGTAATAGTCCTGAATTTTCCAATGCCTATCTCTTTGCAAAAGAGAGATATCGGCAAGGAAATGCTGTATTGTACCTTTGCATTTTTCTCCCAAACGAAAGACACTAGAATGAAAATTTTAAAGCCTCCTGTTAGTGCTTCATCTACACGTTATAGCCCTGCATTTTCCAATGCCTATCTCTTTGCAAAAGAGAGATATCGGCAAGGAAAAGCTGTATTGTACCTTTGCATTTTTCTCCCAAACGAAAGACACTAGAATGAAAATTGTAAAGCCTCCTGTTAGTGCTTCATCTACACGTTATAGCCCTGAATTTTCCAATGCCTATCTCTTTGCAAAAGAGAGATATCGGCAAGGAAAAACTGTATTGTACCTTTGCATTTTTCTCCCAAACGAAAGACACTAGAATGAAAATTGTAAAGCCTCCTGTTAGTGCTTCATCTACACGTTATAGCCCTGCATTTTCCAATGCCTAGCTCTTTGCAAAAGAGAGATATTGGCAAGGAAAAGCTGTATTGTACCTTTGCATTTTTCTCCCAAACGAAGGACACTAGATTGAAAATTTTAAAGCCTCCTATTAGTGCTTCATCTACACGTTATAGCCCTGAATTTTCCAATGCCTATCTCTTTGCAAAAGAGAGATATCGGCAAGGAAAAGCTGCAATGTACTTTTGCATTTTTCTCCCAAACGAAAGACACTAGAATGAAAATTTTAAAGCCTCCTTTTAGTGCTTCATCTACACGTAATAGTCCTGAATTTTCCAATGCCTATCTCTTTGCAAAAGAGAGATATCGGCAAGGAAATGCTGTATTGTACCTTTGCATTTTTCTCCCAAACGAAAGACACTAGAATGAAAATTTTAAAGCCTCCTGTTAGTGCTTCATCTACACGTTATAGCCCTGCATTTTCCAATGCCTATCTCTTTGCAAAAGAGAGATATCGGCAAGGAAAAGCTGTATAGTACCTTTGCATTTTTCTCCCAAACGAAAGACACTAGAATGAAAATTGTAAAGCCTCCTGTTAGTGCTTCATCTACACGTTAAAGCCCTGAATTTTCCAATGCCTATCTCTTTGCAAAAGAGAGATATCGGCAAGGAAAAACTGTATTGTACCTTTGCATTTTTCTCCCAAACGAAAGACACTAGAATGAAAATTTTAAAGCCTCCTGTTAGTGCTTCATCTACACGTTATAGCCCTGAATTTTCCAAAGCCTAGCTCTTTGCAAAAGAGAGATATTGGCAAGGAAAAGCTGTATTGTACCTTTGCATTTTTCTCCCAAACGAAGGACACTAGATTGAAAATTTTAAAGCCTCCTATTAGTGCTTCATCTACACGTTATAGCCCTGAATTTTCCAATGCCTATCTCTTTGCAAAAGAGAGATATCGGCAAGGAAAAGCTGTATTGTACCTTTGCATTTTTCTCCCAAACGAAGGACACTAGAATGAAAATTTTAAAGCCTCCTGTTAGTGCTTCATCTACACGTTATAGCCCTGAATTTTCCAATGCCTATCTCTTTGCAAAAGAGAGATATCGGCAAGGAAAAGCTGCATTGTACCTTTGCATTTTTCTCCCAAACGAAAGACACTAGAATGAAAATTGTAAAGCCTCCTGTTAGTGCTTCATCTACACGTTATAGCCCTGCATTTTCCAATGCCTAGCTCTTTGCAAAAGAGAGATATTGGCAAGGAAAAGCTGTGTTGTACCTTTGCATTTTTCTCCCAAACGAAGGACACTAGATTGAAAATTTTAAAGCCTACTATTAGTGCTTCATCTACACGTTATAGCCCTGAATTTTCCAATGCCTAGCTCTTTGCAAAAGAGAGATATTGGCAAGGAAAAGCTGAATTGTACCTTTGCATTTTTCTCCCAAACGAAGGACACTAGATTGAAAATTTTAAAGCCTCCTATTAGTGCTTCATCTACACGTTATAGCCCTGAATTTTCCAATGCCTATCTCTTTGCAAAAGAGAGATATCGGCAAGGAAAAGCTGCATTGTACTTTTGCATTTTTCTCCCAAACGAAAGACACTAGAATGAAAATTTTAAAGCCTCCTTTTAGTGCTTCATCTACACGTAATAGTCCTGAATTTTCCAATGCCTATCTCTTTGCAAAAGAGAGATATCGGCAAGGAAATGCTGTATTGTACCTTTGCATTTTTCTCCCAAACGAAAGACACTAGAATGAAAATTTTAAAGCCTCCTGTTAGTGCTTCATCTACACGTTATAGCCCTGCATTTTCCAATGCCTATCTCTTTGCAAAAGAGAGATATCGGCAAGGAAAAGCTGTATTGTACCTTTGCATTTTTCTCCCAAACGAAAGACACTAGAATGAAAATTGTAAAGCCTCCTGTTAGTTCTTCATCTACACGTTATAGCCCTGAATTTTCCAATGCCTATCTCTTTGCAAAAGAGAGATATCGGCAAGGAAAAGCTGCATTGTACTTTTGCATTTTTCTCCCAAACGAAAGACACTAGAATGAAAATTTTAAAGCCTCCTTTTAGTGCTTCATCTACACGTAATAGTCCTGAATTTTCCAATGCCTATCTCTTTGCAAAAGAGAGATATCGGCAAGGAAATGCTGTATTGTACCTTTGCATTTTTCTCCCAAACGAAAGACACTAGAATGAAAATTTTAAAGCCTCCTGTTAGTGCTTCATCTACACGTTATAGCCCTGCATTTTCCAATGCCTATCTCTTTGCAAAAGAGAGATATCGGCAAGGAAAAGCTGCAATGTACTTTTGCATTTTTCTCCCAAACGAAAGACACTAGAATGAAAATTTTAAAGCCTCCTTTTAGTGCTTCATCTACACGTAATAGTCCTGAATTTTCCAATGCCTATCTCTTTGCAAAAGAGAGATATCGGCAAGGAAATGCTGTATTGTACCTTTGCATTTTTCTCCCAAACGAAAGACACTAGAATGAAAATTTTAAAGCCTCCTGTTAGTGCTTCATCTACACGTTATAGCCCTGCATTTTCCAATGCCTATCTCTTTGCAAAAGAGAGATATCGGCAAGGAAAAGCTGTATTGTACCTTTGCATTTTTCTCCCAAACGAAAGACACTAGAATGAAAATTGTAAAGCCTCCTGTTAGTGCTTCATCTACACGTTATAGCCCTGAATTTTCCAATGCCTATCTCTTTGCAAAAGAGAGATATCGGCAAGGAAAAACTGTATTGTACCTTTGCATTTTTCTCCCAAACGAAGGACACTAGATTGAAAATTTTAAAGCTTCCTATTAGTGCTTCATCTACACGTTATAGCCCTGAATTTTCCAATGCCTATCTCTTTGCAAAAGAGAGATATCGGCAAGGAAAAGCTGTATTGTACTTTTGCATTTTTCTCCCAAACGAAGGACACTAGAATGAAAATTTTAAAGCCTCCTGTTAGTGCTTCATCTACACGTTATAGCCCTGCATTTTCCAATGCCTATCTCTTTACAAAAGAGAGATATCGGCAAGGAAAAGCTGCATTGTACCTTTGCATTTTTCTCCCAAACGAAAGACACTAGAATGAAAATTGTAAAGCCTCCTGTTAGTGCTTCATCTACACGTTATAGCCCTGCATTTTCCAATGCCTAGCTCTTTGCAAAAGAGAGATATTGGCAAGGAAAAGCTGTATTGTACCTTTGCATTTTTCTCCCAAACGAAGGACACTAGATTGAAAAATTTTAAAGCCTCCTATTAGTGCTTCATCTACACGTTATAGCCCTGAATTTTCCAATGCCTAGCTCTTTGCAAAAGAGAGATATTGGCAAGGAAAAGCTGTATTGTACCTTTGCATTTTTCTCCCAAACGAAGGACACTAGATTGAAAATTTTAAAGCCTCCTATTAGTGCTTCATCTACACGTTATAGCCCTGAATTTTCCAATGCCTATCTCTTTGCAAAAGAGAGATATCGGCAAGGAAAAGCTGCAATGTACTTTTGCATTTTTCTCCCAAACGAAAGACACTAGAATGAAAATTTTAAAGCCTCCTTTTAGTGCTTCATCTACACGTAATAGTCCTGAATTTTCCAATGCCTATCTCTTTGCAAAAGAGAGATATCGGCAAGGAAATGCTGTATTGTACCTTTGCATTTTTCTCCCAAACGAAAGACACTAGAATGAAAATTTTAAAGCCTCCTGTTAGTGCTTCATCTACACGTTATAGCCCTGCATTTTCCAATGCCTATCTCTTTGCAAAAGAGAGATATCGGCAAGGAAAAGCTGTATTGTACCTTTGCATTTTTCTCCCAAACGAAAGACACTAGAATGAAAATTGTAAAGCCTCCTGTTAGTGCTTCATCTACACGTTATAGCCCTGAATTTTCCAATGCCTATCTCTTTGCAAAAGAGAGATATCGGCAAGGAAAAACTGTATTGTACCTTTGCATTTTTCTCCCAAACGAAGGACACTAGATTGAAAATTTTAAAGCTTCCTATTAGTGCTTCATCTACACGTTATAGCCCTGAATTTTCCAATGCCTATCTCTTTGCAAAAGAGAGATATCGGCAAGGAAAAGCTGTATTGTACTTTTGCATTTTTCTCCCAAACGAAGGACACTAGAATGAAAATTTTAAAGCCTCCTGTTAGTGCTTCATCTACACGTTATAGCCCTGAATTTTCCAATGCCTATCTCTTTGCAAAAGAGAGATATCGGCAAGGAAAAGCTGTATTGTACCTTTGCATTTTTCTCCCAAACGAAAGACACTAGAATGAAAATTTTAAAGCCTCCTGTTAGTGCTTCATCTACACGTTATAGCCCTGCATTTTCCAATGCCTATCTCTTTACAAAAGAGAGATATCGGCAAGGAAAAGCTGCATTGTACCTTTGCATTTTTCTCCCAAACGAAAGACACTAGAATGAAAATTGTAAAGCCTCCTGTTAGTGCTTCATCTACACGTTATAGCCCTGCATTTTCCAATGCCTAGCTCTTTGCAAAAGAGAGATATCGGCAAGGAAATGCTGTATTGTACCTTTGCATTTTTCTCCCAAACGAAAGACACTAGAATGAAAATTTTAAAGCCTCCTGTTAGTGCTTCATCTACACGTTATAGCCCTGCATTTTCCAATGCCTATCTCTTTGCAAAAGAGAGATATCGGCAAGGAAAAGCTGTATTGTACCTTTGCATTTTTCTCCCAAACGAAAGACACTAGAATGAAAATTGTAAAGCCTCCTGTTAGTGCTTCATCTACACGTTATAGCCCTGAATTTTCCAATGCCTATCTCTTTGCAAAAGAGAGATATCGGCAAGGAAAAACTGTATTGTACCTTTGCATTTTTCTCCCAAACGAAAGACACTAGAATGAAAATTGTAAAGCCTCCTGTTAGTGCTTCATCTACACGTTATAGCCCTGCATTTTCCAATGCCTAGCTCTTTGCAAAAGAGAGATATTGGCAAGGAAAAGCTGTATTGTACCTTTGCATTTTTCTCCCAAACGAAGGACACTAGATTGAAAATTTTAAAGCCTCCTATTAGTGCTTCATCTACACGTTATAGCCCTGAATTTTCCAATGCCTATCTCTTTGCAAAAGAGAGATATCGGCAAGGAAAAGCTGCAATGTACTTTTGCATTTTTCTCCCAAACGAAAGACACTAGAATGAAAATTTTAAAGCCTCCTTTTAGTGCTTCATCTACACGTAATAGTCCTGAATTTTCCAATGCCTATCTCTTTGCAAAAGAGAGATATCGGCAAGGAAATGCTGTATTGTACCTTTGCATTTTTCTCCCAAACGAAAGACACTAGAATGAAAATTTTAAAGCCTCCTGTTAGTGCTTCATCTACACGTTATAGCCCTGCATTTTCCAATGCCTATCTCTTTGCAAAAGAGAGATATCGGCAAGGAAAAGCTGTATAGTACCTTTGCATTTTTCTCCCAAACGAAAGACACTAGAATGAAAATTGTAAAGCCTCCTGTTAGTGCTTCATCTACACGTTAAAGCCCTGAATTTTCCAATGCCTATCTCTTTGCAAAAGAGAGATATCGGCAAGGAAAAACTGTATTGTACCTTTGCATTTTTCTCCCAAACGTGACCTTCGTTTGGGAGAAAAATGCAAAGGTACAAGACAGCTTTTCCTTGCCAATATCTCTCTTTTGCAAAGAGCTGCGCATTGGAAAATTCAGGGCTATGTCGTGTAGATGATGGCCTAACAGGAGGCTTTAAAATTTTCTTTCTAGTGTCCTTCGTTTGGGAGAAAAATGCAATGGTACAAGACAGCTTTTCCTTGCCAATATCTCTCTTTTGCAAAGAGCTGCGCATTGGAAAATTCAGGGCTATGTCGTGTAGATGATGGCCTAACAGGAGGCTTTAAAATTTTCTTTCTAGTGACCTTCGTTTGGGAGAAAAATGCAAAGGTACAAGACAGCTTTTCCTTGCCAATATCTCTCTTTTGCAAAGAGCTGCGCATTGGAAAATTCAGGGCTATGTCGTGTAGATGATGGCCTAACAGGAGGCTTTAAAATTTTCTTTCTAGTGACCTTCGTTTGGGAGAAAAATGCAAAGGTACAAGACAGCTTTTCCTTGCCAATATCTCTCTTTTGCAAAGAGCTGCGCATTGGAAAATTCAGGGCTATGTCGTGTAGATGATGGCCTAACAGGAGGCTTTAAAATTTTCTTTCTAGTGCCCTTCGTTTGGGAGAAAAATGCAATGGTACAAGACAGCTTTTCCTTGCCAATATCTCTCTTTTGCAAAGAGCTACGCATTGGAAAATTCAGGGCTATGTCGTGTAGATGATGGCCTAACGAGGCTTTAAAATTTTCTTTCTAGTGACCTTCGTTTGGTAGAAAAATGCAAAGGTACAAGACAGCTTTTCCTTGCCAATATCTCTCTTTTGCAAAGAGCTGCGCATTGGAAAATTCAGGGCTATGTCGTGTAGATGATGGCCTAACAGGAGGCTTTAAAATATTCTTTCTAGTGTCCTTCGTTTGGGAGAAAAATGCAATGGTACAAGACAGCTTTTCCTTGCCAATATCTCTCTTTTGCAAAGAGCTGCGCATTGGAAAATTCAGGGCTATGTCGTGTAGATGATGGCCTAACAGGAGGCTTTAAAATTTTCTTTCTAGTGACCTTCGTTTGGGAGAAAAATGCAAAGGTACAAGACAGCTTTTCCTTGCCAATATCTCTCTTTTGCAAAGAGCTGCGCATTGGAAAATTCAGGGCTATGTCGTGTAGATGATGGCCTAACAGTAGGCTTTAAAATTTTCTTTCTAGTGTCCTTCGTTTGGGAGAAAAATGCAAAGGTACAAGACAGCTTTTCCTTGCCAATATCTCTCTTTTGCAAAGAGCTGCGCATTGGAAAATTCAGGGCTATGTCGTGTAGATGATGGCCTAACAGGAGGCTTTAAAATGTTCTTTCTAGTGTCCTTCGATTGGGAGAAAAATGCAATGGTACAAGACAGCTTTTCCTTGCCAATATCTCTCTTTTGCAAAGAGCTGCGCATTGGAAAATTCAGGGCTATGTCGTGTAGATGATGGCCTAACAGGAGGCTTTAAAATTTTCTTTCTAGTGTCCTTCGTTTGGGAGAAAAATGCAATGGTACAAGACAGCTTTTCCTTGCCAATATCTCTCTTTTGCAAAGAGCTGCGCATTGGAAAATTCAGGGCTATGTCGTGTAGATGATGGCCTAAAAGGAGGCTTTAAAATTTTCTTTCTAGTGTCCTTCGTTTGGGAGAAAAATGCAATGGTACAAGACAGCTTTTCCTTGCCAATATCTCTCTTTTGCAAAGAGCTGCGCATTGGAAAATTCAGGGCTATGTCGTGTAGATGATGGCCTAACAGGAGGCTTTAAAATTTTCTTTCTAGTGTCCTTCGTTTGGGAGAAAAATGCAATGGTACAAGACAGCTTTTCCTTGCCAATATCTCTCTTTTGCAAAGAGATAGGCATTGGAAAATTCAGGGCTATAACGTGTAGATGAAGCACTAACAGGAGGCTTTAAAATTTTCATTCTAGTGTCCTTCGTTTGGGAGAAAAATGCAAAGGTACAATACAGCTTTTCCTTGCCGATATCTCTCTTTTGCAAAGAGATAGGCATTGGAAAATTCAGGGCTATAACGTGTAGATGAAGCACTAATAGGAGGCTTTAAAATTTTCAATCTAGTGTCCTTCGTTTGGGAGAAAAATGCAAAGGTACAATACAGCTTTTCCTTGCCAATATCTCTCTTTTGCAAAGAGCTAGGCTTTGGAAAATTCAGGGCTATAACGTGTAGATGAAGCACTAACAGGAGGCTTTAAAATTTTCATTCTAGTGTCTTTCGTTTGGGAGAAAAATGCAAAGGTACAATACAGTTTTTCCTTGCCGATATCTCTCTTTTGCAAAGAGATAGGCATTGGAAAATTCAGGGCTTTAACGTGTAGATGAAGCACTAACAGGAGGCTTTACAATTTTCATTCTAGTGTCTTTCGTTTGGGAGAAAAATGCAAAGGTACTATACAGCTTTTCCTTGCCGATATCTCTCTTTTGCAAAGAGATAGGCATTGGAAAATGCAGGGCTATAACGTGTAGATGAAGCACTAACAGGAGGCTTTAAAATTTTCATTCTAGTGTCTTTCGTTTGGGAGAAAAATGCAAAGGTACAATACAGCATTTCCTTGCCGATATCTCTCTTTTGCAAAGAGATAGGCATTGGAAAATTCAGGACTATTACGTGTAGATGAAGCACTAAAAGGAGGCTTTAAAATTTTCATTCTAGTGTCTTTCGTTTGGGAGAAAAATGCAAAAGTACATTGCAGCTTTTCCTTGCCGATATCTCTCTTTTGCAAAGAGATAGGCATTGGAAAATTCAGGGCTATAACGTGTAGATGAAGCACTAATAGGAGGCTTTAAAATTTTCAATCTAGTGTCCTTCGTTTGGGAGAAAAATGCAAAGGTACAATACAGCTTTTCCTTGCCAATATCTCTCTTTTGCAAAGAGCTAGGCATTGGAAAATGCAGGGCTATAACGTGTAGATGAAGCACTAACAGGAGGCTTTACAATTTTCATTCTAGTGTCTTTCGTTTGGGAGAAAAATGCAAAGGTACAATACAGTTTTTCCTTGCCGATATCTCTCTTTTGCAAAGAGATAGGCATTGGAAAATTCAGGGCTATAACGTGTAGATGAAGCACTAACAGGAGGCTTTACAATTTTCATTCTAGTGTCTTTCGTTTGGGAGAAAAATGCAAAGGTACAATACAGCTTTTCCTTGCCGATATCTCTCTTTTGCAAAGAGATAGGCATTGGAAAATGCAGGGCTATAACGTGTAGATGAAGCACTAACAGGAGGCTTTAAAATTTTCATTCTAGTGTCTTTCGTTTGGGAGAAAAATGCAAAGGTACAATACAGCATTTCCTTGCCGATATCTCTCTTTTGCAAAGAGATAGGCATTGGAAAATTCAGGACTATTACGTGTAGATGAAGCACTAAAAGGAGGCTTTAAAATTTTCATTCTAGTGTCTTTCGTTTGGGAGAAAAATGCAAAAGTACAATGCAGCTTTTCCTTGCCGATATCTCTCTTTTGCAAAGAGATAGGCATTGGAAAATTCAGGGCTATAACGTGTAGATGAAGCACTAATAGGAGGCTTTAAAATTTTCAATCTAGTGTCCTTCGTTTGGGAGAAAAATGCAAAGGTACAATACAACTTTTCCTTGCCAATATCTCTCTTTTGCAAAGAGCTAGGCATTGGACAATTCAGGGCTATAACGTGTAGATGAAGCACTAATAGGAGGCTTTAAAATTTTTCAATCTAGTGTCCTTCGTTTGGGAGAAAAATGCAAAGGTACAATACAGCTTTTCCTTGCCAATATCTCTCTTTTGCAAAGAGCTAGGCATTGGAAAATGCAGGGCTATAACGTGTAGATGAAGCACTAACAGGAGGCTTTACAATTTTCATTCTAGTGTCTTTCGTTTGGGAGAAAAATGCAAAGGTACAATGCAGCTTTTCCTTGCCGATATCTCTCTTTTGTAAAGAGATAGGCATTGGAAAATGCAGGGCTATAACGTGTAGATGAAGCACTAACAGGAGGCTTTAAAATTTTCATTCTAGTGTCTTTCGTTTGGGAGAAAAATGCAAAGGTACAATACAGCTTTTCCTTGCCGATATCTCTCTTTTGCAAAGAGATAGGCATTGGAAAATTCAGGGCTATAACGTGTAGATTAAGCACTAACAGGAGGCTTTAAAATTTTCATTCTAGTGTCCTTCGTTTGGGAGAAAAATGCAAAAGTACAATACAGCTTTTCCTTGCCGATATCTCTCTTTTGCAAAGAGATAGGCATTGGAAAATTCAGGGCTATAACGTGTAGATGAAGCACTAATAGGAAGCTTTAAAATTTTCAATCTAGTGTCTTTCGTTTGGGAGAAAAATGCAAAGGTACAATACAGTTTTTCCTTGCCGATATCTCTCTTTTGCAAAGAGATAGGCATTGGAAAATTCAGGGCTATAACGTGTAGATGAAGCACTAACAGGAGGCTTTACAATTTTCATTCTAGTGTCTTTCGTTTGGGAGAAAAATGCAAAGGTACAATACAGCTTTTCCTTGCCGATATCTCTCTTTTGCAAAGAGATAGGCATTGGAAAATGCAGGGCTATAACGTGTAGATGAAGCACTAACAGGAGGCTTTAAAATTTTCATTCTAGTGTCTTTCGTTTGGGAGAAAAATGCAAAGGTACAATACAGCATTTCCTTGCCGATATCTCTCTTTTGCAAAGAGATAGGCATTGGAAAATTCAGGACTATTACGTGTAGATGAAGCACTAAAAGGAGGCTTTAAAATTTTCATTCTAGTGTCTTTCGTTTGGGAGAAAAATGCAAAAGTACATTGCAGCTTTTCCTTGCCGATATCTCTCTTTTGCAAAGAGATAGGCATTGGAAAATTCAGGGCTATAACGTGTAGATGAAGCACTAATAGGAGGCTTTAAAATTTTCAATCTAGTGTCCTTCGTTTGGGAGAAAAATGCAAAGGTACAATACAGCATTTCCTTGCCGATATCTCTCTTTTGCAAAGAGATAGGCATTGGAAAATTCAGGACTATTACGTGTAGATGAAGCACTAAAAGGAGGCTTTAAAATTTTCATTCTAGTGTCTTTCGTTTGGGAGAAAAATGCAAAAGTACAATGCAGCTTTTCCTTGCCGATATCTCTCTTTTGCAAAGAGATAGGCATTGGAAAATTCAGGGCTATAACGTGTAGATGAAGCACTAATAGGAGGCTTTAAAATTTTCAATCTAGTGTCCTTCGTTTGGGAGAAAAATGCAAAGGTACAATACAGCTTTTCCTTGCCAATATCTCTCTTTTGCAAAGAGCTAGGCATTGGAAAATGCAGGGCTATAACGTGTAGATGAAGCACTAACAGGAGGCTTTACAATTTTCATTCTAGTGTCTTTCGTTTGGGAGAAAAATGCAAAGGTACAATGCAGCATTTCCTTGCCGATATCTCTCTTTTGCAAAGAGATAGGCATTGGAAAATGCAGGGCTATAACGTGTAGATGAAGCACTAACAGGAGGCTTTAAAATTTTCATTCTAGTGTCTTTCGTTTGGGAGAAAAATGCAAAGGTACAATACAGCATTTCCTTGCCGATATCTCTCTTTTGCACTGAGATAGGCATTGGAAAATTCAGGGCTATAACGTGTAGATGAAGCACTAACAGGAGGCTTTAAAATTTTCATTCTAGTGTCTTTCGTTTGGGAGAAAAATGCAAAGGTACAATACAGCTTTTCCTTGCCGATATCTCTCTTTTGCAAAGAGATAGGCATTGGAAAATTCAGGGCTATAACGTGTAGATGAAGCACTAACAGGAGGCTTTAAAATTTTCATTCTAGTGTCCTTCGTTTGGGAGAAAAATGCAAAGGTACAATACAGCTTTTCCTTGCCGATATCTCTCTTTTGCAAAGAGCTAGGCATTGGAAAATTCAGGGCTATAACGTGTAGATGAAGCACTAACAGGAGGCTTTAAAATTTTCATTCTAGTGTCTTTCGTTTGGGAGAAAAATGCAAAGGTACAATACAGTTTTTCCTTGCCGATATCTCTCTTTTGCAAAGAGATAGGCATTGGAAAATTCAGGGCTATAACGTGTAGATGAAGCACTAACAGGAGGCTTTACAATTTTCATTCTAGTGTCTTTCGTTTGGGAGAAAAATGCAAAGGTACAATACAGCTTTTCCTTGCCGATATCTCTCTTTTGCAAAGAGATAGGCATTGGAAAATGCAGGGCTATAACGTGTAGATGAAGCACTAAAAGGAGGCTTTAAAATTTTCATTCTAGTGTCTTTCGTTTGGGAGAAAAATGCAAAAGTACAATGCAGCTTTTCCTTGCCGATATCTCTCTTTTGCAAAGAGATAGGCATTGGAAAATTCAGGGCTATAACGTGTAGATGAAGCACTAATAGGAGGCTTTAAAATTTTCAATCTAGTGTCCTTCGTTTGGGAGAAAAATGCAAAGGTACAATACAGCTTTTCCTTGCCAATATCTCTCTTTTGCAAAGAGCTAGGCATTGGAAAATGCAGGGCTATAACGTGTAGATGAAGCACTAACAGGAGGCTTTACAATTTTCATTCTAGTGTCTTTCGTTTGGGAGAAAAATGCAAAGGTACAATGCAGCTTTTCCTTGCCGATATCTCTCTTTTGCAAAGAGATAGGCATTGGAAAATGCAGGGCTATAACGTGTAGATGAAGCACTAACAGGAGGCTTTAAAATTTTCATTCTAGTGTCTTTCGTTTGGGAGAAAAATGCAAAGGTACAATACAGCTTTTCCTTGCCGATATCTCTCTTTTGCAAAGAGATAGGCATTGGAAAATTCAGGGCTATAACGTGTAGATGAAGCACTAACAGGAGGCTTTAAAATTTTCATTCTAGTGTCCTTCGTTTGGGAGAAAAATGCAAAGGTACAATACAGCTTTTCCTTGCCGATATCTCTCTTTTGCAAAGAGATAGGCATTGGAAAATTCAGGGCTATAACGTGTAGATGAAGCACTAATAGGAGGCTTTAAAATTTTCAATCTAGTGTCCTTCGTTTGGGAGAAAAATGCAAAGGTACAATACAGCTTTTCCTTGCCAATATCTCTCTTTTGCAAAGAGCTAGGCATTGGAAAATTCAGGGCTATAACGTGTAGATGAAGCACTAACAGGAGGCTTTAAAATTTTCATTCTAGTGTCTTTCGTTTGGGAGAAAAATGCAAAGGTACAATACAGTTTTTCCTTGCCGATATCTCTCTTTTGCAAAGAGATAGGCATTGGAAAATTCAGGGCTATAACGTGTAGATGAAGCACTACCAGGAGGCTTTAAAATTTTCATTCTAGTGTCTTTCGTTTGGGAGAAAAATGCAAAGGTACAATACAGCATTTCCTTGCCGATATCTCTCTTTTGCAAAGAGCTAGGCATTGGAAAATGCAGGGCTATAACGTGTAGATGAAGCACTAACAGGAGGCTTTACAATTTTCATTCTAGTGTCTTTCGTTTGGGAGAAAAATGCAAAGGTACAATGCAGCTTTTCCTTGCCGATATCTCTCTTTTGCAAAGAGATAGGCATTGGAAAATGCAGGGCTATAACGTGTAGATGAAGCACTAACAGGAGGCTTTAAAATTTTCATTCTAGTGTCTTTCGTTTGGGAGAAAAATGCAAAGGTACAATACAGCTTTTCCTTGCCGATATCTCTCTTTTGCAAAGAGATAGGCATTGGAAAATTCAGGGCTATAACGTGTAGATGAAGCACTAACAGGAGGCTTTAAAATTTTCATTCTAGTGTCTTTCGTTTGGGAGAAAAATGCAAAGGTACAATACAGCTTTTCCTTGCCGATATCTCTCTTTTGCAAAGAGATAGGCATTGGAAAATGCAGGGCTATAACGTGTAGATGAAGCACTAACAGGAGGCTTTAAAATTTTCATTCTAGTGTCTTTCGTTTGGGAGAAAAATGCAAAGGTACAATACAGCATTTCCTTGCCGATATCTCTCTTTTGCAAAGAGATAGGCATTTGAAAATTCAGGACTATTACGTGTAGATGAAGCACTAAAAGGAGGCTTTAACATTTTCATTCTAGTGTCTTTCGTTTGGGAGAAAAATGCAAAAGTACAATGCAGCTTTTCCTTGCCGATATCTCTCTTTTGCAAAGAGATAGGCATTGGAAAATTCAGGGCTATAACGTGTAGATGAAGCACTAATAGGAGGCTTTAAAATTTTCAATCTAGTGTCCTTCGTTTGGGAGAAAAATGCAAAGGTACAATACAGCTTTTCTTGCCAATATCTCTCTTTTGCAAAGAGCTAGGCATTGGAAAATGCAGGGCTATAACGTGTAGATGAAGCACTAACAGGAGGCTTTACAATTTTCATTCTAGTGTCTTTCGTTTGGGAGAAAAATGCAAAGGTACAATGCAGCATTTCCTTGCCGATATCTCTCTTTTGCAAAGAGATAGGCATTGGAAAATGCAGGGCTATAACGTGTAGATGAAGCACTAACAGGAGGCTTTAAAATTTTCATTCTAGTGTCTTTCGTTTGGGAGAAAAATGCAAAGGTACAATACAGCATTTCCTTGCCGATATCTCTCTTTTGCACAGAGATAGGCATTGGAAAATTCAGGGCTATAACGTGTAGATGAAGCACTAACAGGAGGCTTTAAAATTTTCATTCTAGTGTCTTTCGTTTGGGAGAAAAATGCAAAGGTACAATACAGCTTTTCCTTGCCGATATCTCTCTTTTGCAAAGAGATAGGCATTGGAAAATTCAGGGCTATAACGTGTAGATGAAGCACTAACAGGAGGCTTTAAAATTTTCATTCTAGTGTCCTTCGTTTGGGAGAAAAATGCAAAGGTACAATACAGCTTTTCCTTGCCGATATCTCTCTTTTGCAAAGAGCTAGGCATTGGAAAATTCAGGGCTATAACGTGTAGATGAAGCACTAACAGGAGGCTTTAAAATTTTCATTCTAGTGTCTTTCGTTTGGGAGAAAAATGCAAAGGTACAATACAGTTTTTCCTTGCCGATATCTCTCTTTTGCAAAGAGATAGGCATTGGAAAATTCAGGGCTATTACGTGTAGATGAAGCACTAACAGGAGGCTTTACAATTTTCATTCTAGTGTCTTTCGTTTGGGAGAAAAATGCAAAGGTACAATACAGCTTTTCCTTGCCGATATCTCTCTTTTGCAAAGAGATAGGCATTGGAAAATGCAGGGCTATAACGTGTAGATGAAGCACTAAAAGGAGGCTTTAAAATTTTCATTCTAGTGTCTTTCGTTTGGGAGAAAAATGCAAAAGTACAATGCAGCTTTTCCTTGCCGATATCTCTCTTTTGCAAAGAGATAGGCATTGGAAAATTCAGGGCTATAACGTGTAGATGAAGCACTAATAGGAGGCTTTAAAATTTTCAATCTAGTGTCCTTCGTTTGGGAGAAAAATGCAAAGGTACAATACAGCTTTTCCTTGCCAATATCTCTCTTTTGCAAAGAGCTAGGCATTGGAAAATGCAGGGCTATAACGTGTAGATGAAGCACTAACAGGAGGCTTTACAATTTTCATTCTAGTGTCTTTCGTTTGGGAGAAAAATGCAAAGGTACAATGCAGCTTTTCCTTGCCGATATCTCTCTTTTGCAAAGAGATAGGCATTGGAAAATGCAGGGCTATAACGTGTAGATGAAGCACTAACAGGAGGCTTTAAAATTTTCATTCTAGTGTCTTTCGTTTGGGAGAAAAATGCAAAGGTACAATACAGCTTTTCCTTGCCGATATCTCTCTTTTGCAAAGAGATAGGCATTGGAAAATTCAGGGCTATAACGTGTAGATGAAGCACTAACAGGAGGCTTTAAAATTTTCATTCTAGTGTCCTTCGTTTGGGAGAAAAATGCAAAGGTACAATACAGCTTTTCCTTGCCGATATCTCTCTTTTGCAAAGAGATAGGCATTGGAAAATTCAGGGCTATAACGTGTAGATGAAGCACTAATAGGAGGCTTTAAAATTTTCAATCTAGTGTCCTTCGTTTGGGAGAAAAATGCAAAGGTACAATACAGCTTTTCCTTGCCAATATCTCTCTTTTGCAAAGAGCTAGGCATTGGAAAATTCAGGGCTATAACGTGTAGATGAAGCACTAACAGGAGGCTTTAAAATTTTCATTCTAGTGTCTTTCGTTTGGGAGAAAAATGCAAAGGTACAATACAGTTTTTCCTTGCCGATATCTCTCTTTTGCAAAGAGATAGGCATTGGAAAATTCAGGGCTATAACGTGTAGATGAAGCACTAACAGGAGGCTTTAAAATTTTCATTCTAGTGTCTTTCGTTTGGGAGAAAAATGCAAAGGTACAATACAGCATTTCCTTGCCGATATCTCTCTTTTGCAAAGAGCTAGGCATTGGAAAATGCAGGGCTATAACGTGTAGATGAAGCACTAACAGGAGGCTTTACAATTTTCATTCTAGTGTCTTTCGTTTGGGAGAAAAATGCAAAGGTACAATGCAGCTTTTCCTTGCCGATATCTCTCTTTTGCAAAGAGATAGGCATTGGAAAATGCAGGGCTATAACGTGTAGATGAAGCACTAACAGGAGGCTTTAAAATTTTCATTCTAGTGTATTTCGTTTGGGAGAAAAATGCAAAGGTACAATACAGCTTTTCCTTGCCGATATCTCTCTTTTGCAAAGAGATAGGCATTGGAAAATTCAGGGCTATAACGTGTAGATGAAGCACTAACAGGAGGCTTTAAAATTTTCATTCTAGTGTCTTTCGTTTGGGAGAAAAATGCAAAGGTACAATACAGCTTTTCCTTGCCGATATCTCTCTTTTGCAAAGAGATAGGCATTGGAAAATGCAGGGCTATAACGTGTAGATGAAGCACTAACAGGAGGCTTTAAAATTTTCATTCTAGTGTCTTTCGTTTGGGAGAAAAATGCAAAGGTACAATACAGCATTTCCTTGCCGATATCTCTCTTTTGCAAAGAGATAGGCATTTGAAAATTCAGGACTATTACGTGTAGATGAAGCACTAAAAGGAGGCTTTAACATTTTCATTCTAGTGTCTTTCGTTTGGGAGAAAAATGCAAAAGTACAATGCAGCTTTTCCTTGCCGATATCTCTCTTTTGCAAAGAGATAGGCATTGGAAAATTCAGGGCTATAACGTGTAGATGAAGCACTAATAGGAGGCTTTAAAATTTTCAATCTAGTGTCCTTCGTTTGGGAGAAAAATGCAAAGGTACAATACAGCTTTTCCTTGCCAATATCTCTCTTTTGCAAAGAGCTAGGCATTGGAAAATGCAGGGCTATAACGTGTAGATGAAGCACTAACAGGAGGCTTTACAATTTTCATTCTAGTGTCTTTCGTTTGGGAGAAAAATGCAAAGGTACAATGCAGCATTTCCTTGCCGATATCTCTCTTTTGCAAAGAGATAGGCATTGGAAAATGCAGGGCTATAACGTGTAGATGAAGCACTAACAGGAGGCTTTAAAATTTTCATTCTAGTGTCTTTCGTTTGGGAGAAAAATGCAAAGGTACAATACAGCATTTCCTTGCCGATATCTCTCTTTTGCACAGAGATAGGCATTGGAAAATTCAGGGCTATAACGTGTAGATGAAGCACTAACAGGAGGCTTTAAAATTTTCATTCTAGTGTCTTTCGTTTGGGAGAAAAATGCAAAGGTACAATACAGCTTTTCCTTGCCGATATCTCTCTTTTGCAAAGAGATAGGCATTGGAAAATTCAGGGCTATAACGTGTAGATGAAGCACTAATAGGAGGCTTTAAAATTTTCAATCTAGTGTCCTTCGTTTGGGAGAAAAATGCAAAGGTACAATACAGCTTTTCCTTGCCAATATCTCTCTTTTGCAAAGAGCTAGGCATTGGAAAATGCAGGGCTATAACGTGTAGATGAAGCACTAACAGGAGGCTTTACAATTTTCATTCTAGTGTCTTTCGTTTGGGAGAAAAATGCAAAGGTACAATGCAGCTTTTCCTTGCCGATATCTCTCTTTTGCAAAGAGATAGGCATTGGAAAATGCAGGGCTATAACGTGTAGATGAAGCACTAACAGGAGGCTTTAAAATTTTCATTCTAGTGTCTTTCGTTTGGGAGAAAAATGCAAAGGTACAATACAGCTTTTCCTTGCCGATATCTCTCTTTTGCAAAGAGATAGGCATTGGAAAATTCAGGGCTATAACGTGTAGATGAAGCACTAACAGGAGGCTTTAAAATTTTCATTCTAGTGTCTTTCGTTTGGGAGAAAAATGCAAAGGTACAATACAGCTTTTCCTTGCCGATATCTCTCTTTTGCAAAGAGATAGGCATTGGAAAATGCAGGGCTATAACGTGTAGATGAAGCACTAACAGGAGGCTTTAAAATTTTCATTCTAGTGTCTTTAGTTTGGGAGAAAAATGCAAAGGTACAATACAGCATTTCCTTGCCGATATCTCTCTTTTGCAAAGAGATAGGCATTGGAAAATTCAGGACTATTACGTGTAGATGAAGCACTAAAAGGAGGCTTTAAAATTTTCATTCTAGTGTCTTTCGTTTGGGAGAAAAATGCAAAAGTACAATGCAGCTTTTCCTTGCCGATATCTCTCTTTTGCAAAGAGATAGGCATTGGAAAATTCAGGGCTATAACGTGTAGATGAAGCACTAATAGGAGGCTTTAAAATTTTCAATCTAGTGTCCTTCGTTTGGGAGAAAAATGCAAAGGTACAATACAGCTTTTCTTGCCAATATCTCTCTTTTGCAAAGAGCTAGGCATTGGAAAATGCAGGGCTATAACGTGTAGATGAAGCACTAACAGGAGGCTTTACAATTTTCATTCTAGTGTCTTTCGTTTGGGAGAAAAATGCAAAGGTACAATGCAGCATTTCCTTGCCGATATCTCTCTTTTGCAAAGAGATAGGCATTGGAAAATGCAGGGCTATAACGTGTAGATGAAGCACTAACAGGAGGCTTTAAAATTTTCATTCTAGTGTCTTTCGTTTGGGAGAAAAATGCAAAGGTACAATACAGCATTTCCTTGCCGATATCTCTCTTTTGCACAGAGATAGGCATTGGAAAATTCAGGGCTATAACGTGTAGATGAAGCACTAACAGGAGGCTTTAAAATTTTCATTCTAGTGTCTTTCGTTTGGGAAAAAAATGCAAAGGTACAATACAGTTTTTCCTTGCCGATATCTCTCTTTTGCAAAGAGATAGGCATTGGAAAATTCAGGGCTATAACGTGTAGATGAAGCACTAACAGGAGGCTTTACAATTTTCATTCTAGTGTCTTTCGTTTGGGAGAAAAATGCAAAGGTACAATACAGCTTTTCCTTGCCGATATCTCTCTTTTGCAAAGAGATAGGCATTGGAAAATGCAGGGCTATAACGTGTACATGAAGCACTAAAAGGAGGCTTTAAAATTTTCATTCTAGTGTCTTTCGTTTGGGAGAAAAATGCAAAAGTACAATGCAGCTTTTCCTTGCCGATATCTCTCTTTTGCAAAGAGATAGGCATTGGAAAATTCAGGGCTATAACGTGTAGATGAAGCACTAATAGGAGGCTTTAAAATTTTCAATCTAGTGTCCTTCGTTTGGGAGAAAAATGCAAAGGTACAATACAGCTTTTCCTTGCCAATATCTCTCTTTTGCAAAGAGCTAGGCATTGGAAAATGCAGGGCTATAACGTGTAGATGAAGCACTAACAGGAGGCTTTACAATTTTCATTCTAGTGTCTTTCGTTTGGGAGAAAAATGCAAAGGTACAATGCAGCTTTTCCTTGCCGATATCTCTCTTTTGCAAAGAGATAGGCATTGGAAAATGCAGGGCTATAACGTGTAGATGAAGCACTAACAGGAGGCTTTAAAATTTTCATTCTAGTGTCTTTCGTTTGGGAGAAAAATGCAAAGGTACAATACAGCTTTTCCTTGCCGATATCTCTCTTTTGCAAAGAGATAGGCATTGGAAAATTCAGGGCTATAACGTGTAGATGAAGCACTAACAGGAGGCTTTAAAATTTTCATTCTAGTGTCCTTCGTTTGGGAGAAAAATGCAAAGGTACAATACAGCTTTTCCTTGCCGATATCTCTCTTTTGCAAAGAGATAGGCATTGGAAAATTCAGGGCTATAACGTGTAGATGAAGCACTAATAGGAGGCTTTAAAATTTTCAATCTAGTGTCCTTCGTTTGGGAGAAAAATGCAAAGGTACAATACAGCTTTTCCTTGCCAATATCTCTCTTTTGCAAAGAGCTAGGCATTGGAAAATTCAGGGCTATAACGTGTAGATGAAGCACTAACAGGAGGCTTTAAAATTTTCATTCTAGTGTCTTTCGTTTGGGAGAAAAATGCAAAGGTACAATATAGTTTTTCCTTGCCGATATCTCTCTTTTGCAAAGGCTTCAACCCTCGTCTGCATATGAAAAGAGACAAGGGGCGTGCAGGGCATGGCGGCCTTTTGCGGCGCTTGGATGACCCCTAGTTCGCATTACACACCTCCACCCTCCTTCGGTGTGGGGCTCATGTTGGCTATGCCCCAGCCCCTGAAGCATTCAAGCTGATTTCTTGCAGCAGCTGGGCACTGTAACTGCTCCAGAGACGCTCTGTAAGGCAAGTAAAAGGGTGTGGGCCCTGCAGCACTACCTGTAGTTTGCATTGTGCGCTGGAAGGCACGAAGTAAGCAGACGGGAGAAGTCAGGATAGTGCGCAAGGGCATAGAAGGGAGCGGCTCAAGAAAAGAGAAGTGGAAACAGACAGCAAACTAGGCTGGAGAGAGACCTGAGACAAAGAGATCTGAATTATACGAGAGCCGACCAGGGGAAACACAAATTATGCAGTCAAGTTTCCCACATTTGGGGAAAACGCAGAAGCAGCACACCCAGAGTGCAATGGGTGAGCCTTGCCCTGGGAGAAGCACCTTCATGATCATAGTATCTCACCTGGCAGGTAAGTAGGAGTTGGGCTAGAGCTGGGGAGGGTCGCTGCTCGAGCATCCCCCTGTCAAGTAAAGGAGATTCAACTGAGGCAGCACAAGGGAACTCTCATCTGGGGACAACAACTGCAGGGAGAACACATATTTTCAGATAAAAATCTTGGTCATGCTCTGGTTTCTCTTCAGAACGAACAAATCTTTCGCCTTTTACTAAAGATTTCCGTGGAGAGGAGCAAAACCGAGTTTTATCTCAATTTTTGCATGCCCCATCTTTTTGGGGTTTCTTTTATCGGTTTAAAGATAGAATGAGTGTGCTTTAATGTAAGCTCATTTGCATAGAAATGACAGTAAATGTTTGTTTCTTTTCAAACAGAACTTTCTTGACCATGCTACTTGCTTGAAAGATCTGGGAGCACATGGAATACAGTACAAACCATGCTTATAGCAAGGAGAAGACAGGTGAGAAATCTGCTTTCTTTCAAATTGGGCGCTCACTTTGATCTGAATGAGGACTGCTGGCACGGCACTCAGGCGACAGGTGGAATCTTGGTCATGCTCTGGTTTCTCTTCAGAACGAACAAATCTTTCGCCTTTTACTAAAGATTTCCGTGGAGAGGAGCAAAACTGAGTTTTATCTCAATTTTTGCATGCCCCATATTATTGGGGTTTCTTTTATCGGATTAAAGACAGAACGAGTGTGCTTTCTTGTTAGCTTTAATGTAAGTTTATTTGCATAACAATGACAATAAATGCCTGTTTCTTTTCAAGCAGAACTTTCTTGACCATACTAATTGCTTGAAAGATCTGGGAGCACATGGAAAAGAGTACAAACCATGCTTATAGCAAGGGGAAGCCTGGTGAGAAATCTGCTTTCTTTCTTTCAAATTGGGTGCTCACTTTGAGCTGAATGAGGACTGCTGGCATGGCACTCAGGCGACAGGTGGAATCTTGGTCATGCTCTGGTTTCTCTTCAGAACGAACAAATCTTTCGCCTTTTACTAAAGATTTCCGTGGAGAGGAGCAAAACTGAGTTTTATCTCAATTTTTGCATGCCCCGTCTTATTGGGGTTTCTTTTATCAGTTTAAAGATAGAACGAGTGTGCTTTAATGTAAGCTCATTTGCATAGAAATGACAGTAAATGTTTGTTTCTTTTCAAACAGAACTTTCTTGACTATACTAATTGCTTGAAAGATCTGGGAGCACATGGAAAAGAGTACAAACCATGTTTATAGCAAGGGGAAGCCTGGTGAGAAATCTGCTTTCTTTCTTTCAAAGTTGGTGCTCACTTTGAGCTGAATGAGGACTGCTGGCATGGCACTCAGGCGACAGGTAGAATCTTGGTCATGCTGTGGTTTCTCTTCAGAACGAACAAATCTTTCGCCTTTTACTAAAGATTTCCGTGGAGAGGAGCAAAACTGAGTTTTATCTCAATTTTTGCATGCCCCATCTTATTGGGGTTTTATTTTATCGGTTTAAAGATAGAACGAGTGTGCTTTAATGTAAGCTCATTTGCATAGAAATGACAGTAAATGTTTGTTTCTTTTCAAACAGAACTTTCTTGACCACACTAATTGTTTGAAAGATCTGGGAGCACATGGAAAAGAGTACAAACCATGTTTATAGCAAGGGGAAGCTGTCACAACTGAGGGCCTGAGCTGACGGGAGGCAGCCTCAGTTGTAGGGGCTGAGATGTACCGGAACCTGGGAGGTTGTATCAGACCCCTGGACATGTAAGTAACATAAATAATAAATGCCCGAAGGCGTGACCACGACAACTTGGATAAAAGTCAATGATGTTTATTATGACAACTCCGCAACACAGCAGCAGTAAAAGAAAACGTAAAAGTCAGCAAAGAATAAATACAGTTCCTGGGTACTACAGGATGGCAGGAGCCACAGGGCACTGGTAGTGTGAGATAGTTCTTATGATCTTCTAGATGGAAAGTCCTTACCAGGCCCGACTGTAGCAATGGAGATAACCCAGGATTGTGCCAGCTGGTGTTCCAGGAAAAGCTGGGTTGCTGAAGATAAAACAGCTGCTGTGGATACTGGCTGGAACCTGACTGTTGTTAGCACGTAGTGGATACTGGCTGGAACCAGTTAAATAATAAATGAACTTGGGAGCGATGAAATATGAACTGAAATGTAGAACTTGAGAGCGGAGAAATAATAATACCGGTGGAGAGTGGTAAAGTGTAGAAAGGACTAGAGATGAGCGGGTTCGGTTTCTCTGAATCCGAACCCGCACGAACTTCATGTTTTTTTCACGGGTCCGAGCAGACTCGGATCCTCCCGCCTTGCTCGGTTAACCCGAGCGCGCCCGAACGTCATCATGACGCTGTCGGATTCTCGCGAGACTCGGATTCTATATAAGGAGCCGCGCGTCGCCGCCATTTTCACACGTGCATTGAGATTGATAGGGAGAGGACGTGGCTGGCGTCCTCTCCATTTAGATTAGGGTTGAGAGAGAGAGAGAGAGATTGACCCGAGGCTGTGATACTGTAGAAGAGAGTGCAGAGTTTAGTGACTGACGACCACAGTGACCACCAGACAGTGCAGTTGTTTGTTTTATTTAATATATCCGTTCTCTGCCTGAAAAAAACGATACACACAGTGACTCAGTCACATACCATATCTGTGTGCACTGCTCAGCCCAGTGTGCTGCATCAATGTATATATATATATCTGACTGTGCTCAGCTCACACAGCTTATAATTGTGGGGGAGACTGGGGAGCACTGCAGTGCCAGTTATAGGTTATAGCAGGAGCCAGGAGTACATAATATTATATTAAAATTAAACAGTGCACACTTTTGCTGCAGGAGTGCCACTGCCAGTGTGACTAGTGACCAGTGACCTGACCACCAGTATATATAATATTAGTAGTATACTATCTCTTTATCAACCAGTCTATATTAGCAGCAGACACAGTACAGTGCGGTAGTTCACGGCTGTGGCTACCTCTGTGTCGGCACTCGGCAGCCCGTCCATAATTGTATATACCACCTAACCGTGGTTTTTTTTTCTTTCTTTATAGTCATACTAGTTACGAGTATACTATCTCTTTATCAACCAGTCTATATTAGCAGCAGACACAGTACAGTGCGGCAGTTCACGGCTGTGGCTACCTCTGTGTCGGCACTCGGCAGCCCGTCCATAATTGTATATACCACCTAACCGTGGTTTTTTTTTCTTTCTTTATACATACATACTAGTTACGAGTATACTATCTCTTTATCAACCAGTCTATATTAGCAGCAGACACAGTACAGTGCGGTAGTTCACGGCTGTGGCTACCTCTGTGTCGGCACTCGGCAGCCCGTCCATAATTGTATATACCACCTAACCGTGGTTTTTTTTTCTTTCTTTATACATACATACTAGTTACGAGTATACTATCCCTTTATCAACCAGTCTATATATTAGCAGCAGACACAGTACAGTGCGGTAGTTCACGGCTGTGGCTACCTCTGTGTCGGCACTCGGCAGCCCGTCCATAATTGTATATACCACCTAACCGTGGTTTTTTTTTCTTTCTTTATACATACATACTAGTTACGAGTATACTATCTCTTTATCAACCAGTCTATATATTAGCAGCAGACACAGTACAGTGCGGTAGTTCACGGCTGTGGCTACCTCTGTGTCGGCACTCGGCAGCCCGTCCATAATTGTATATACCACCTAACCGTGGTTTTTTTTTCTTTCTTTATACATACATACTAGTTACGAGTATACTATCTCTTTATCAACCAGTCTATATTAGCAGCAGACACAGTACAGTGCGGTAGTTCACGGCTGTGGCTACCTCTGTGTCGGCACTCGGCAGCCCGTCCATAATTGTATATACCACCTAACCGTGGTTTTTTTTTCTTTCTTTATACATACATACTAGTTACGAGTATACTATCTCTTTATCAACCAGTCTATATATTAGCAGCAGACACAGTACAGTGCGGTAGTTCACGGCTGTGGCTACCTCTGTGTCGGCACTCGGCAGCCCGTCCATAATTGTATATACCACCTAACCGTGGTTTTTTTTTCTTTCTTTATACATACATACTAGTTATGAGTATACTATCTCTTTATCAACCAGTCTATATATTAGCAGCAGACACAGTACAGTGCGGTAGTTCACGGCTGTGGCTACCTCTGTGTCGGCACTCGGCAGCCCGTCCATAATTGTATATACCACCTAACCGTGGTTTTTTTTTCTTTCTTTATACATACATACTAGTTACGAGTATACTATCTCTTTATCAACCAGTCTATATATTAGCAGCAGACACAGTACAGTGCGGTAGTTCACGGCTGTGGCTACCTCTGTGTCGGCACTCGGCAGCCCGTCCATAATTGTATATACCACCTAACCGTGGTTTTTTTTTCTTTCTTTATAGTCATACTAGTTACGAGTATACTATCTCTTTATCAACCAGTCTATATTAGCAGCAGACACAGTACAGTGCGGTAGTTCACGGCTGTGGCTACCTCTGTGTCGGCACTCGGCAGCCCGTCCATAATTGTATATACCACCTAACCGTGGGTTTTTTTTCTTTCTTTATACATACATACTAGTTACGAGTATACTATCTCTTTATCAACCAGTCTATATATTAGCAGCAGACACAGTACAGTGCGGTAGTTCACGGCTGTGGCTACCTCTGTGTCGGCACTCGGCAGCCCGTCCATAATTGTATATACCACCTAACCGTGGTTTTTTTTTCTTTCTTTATACATACATACTAGTTACGAGTATACTATCTCTTTATCAACCAGTCTATATATTAGCAGCAGACACAGTACAGTGCGGTAGTTCACGGCTGTGGCTACCTCTGTGTCGGCACTCGGCAGCCCGTCCATAATTGTATATACCACCTAACCGTGGTTTTTTTTTCTTTCTTTATACATACATACTAGTTACGAGTATACTATCTCTTTATCAACCAGTCTATATATTAGCAGCAGACACAGTACAGTGCGGTAGTTCACGGCTGTGGCTACCTCTGTGTCGGCACTCGGCAGCCCGTCCATAATTGTATACTAGTATCCAATCCATCCATCTCCATTGTTTACCTGAGGTGCCTTTTAGTTGTGCCTATTAAAATATGGAGAACAAAAATGTTGAGGTTCCAAAATTAGGGAAAGATCAAGATCCACTTCCACCTCGTGCTGAAGCTGCTGCCACTAGTCATGGCCGAGACGATGAAATGCCAGCAACGTCGTCTGCCAAGGCCGATGCCCAATGTCATAGTACAGAGCATGTCAAATCCAAAACACCAAATATCAGTAAAAAAAGGACTCCAAAACCTAAAATAAAATTGTCGGAGGAGAAGCGTAAACTTGCCAATATGCCATTTACCACACGGAGTGGCAAGGAACGGCTGAGGCCCTGGCCTATGTTCATGGCTAGTGGTTCAGCTTCACATGAGGATGGAAGCACTCAGCCTCTCGCTAGAAAAATGAAAAGACTAAAGCTGGCAAAAGCAGTAGCACCGCAAAGAACTGTGCGTTCTTCGAAATCCCAAATCCACAAGGAGAGTCCGACTCCAATTGTGTCGGTTGCGATGCCTGACCTTCCCAACACTGGACGTGAAGAGCATGCGCCTTCCACCATTTGCACGCCCCCTGCAAGTGATGGAAGGAGCACCCGCAGTCCAGTTCCTGATAGTCAGATTGAAGATGTCAGTGTTGAAGTACACCAGGATGAGGAGGATATGGGTGTTGCTGGCGCTGGGGAGGAAATTGACCAGGAGGATTCTGATGGTGAGGTGGTTTGTTTAAGTCAGGCACCCGGGGAGACACCTGTTGTCCGTGGTAGGAATATGGCCGTTGACATGCCTGGTGAAAATACCAAAAAAATCAGCTCTTCGGTGTGGAAGTATTTCACCAGAAATGCGGACAACAGGTGTCAAGCCGTGTGTTCCCTTTGTCAAGCTGTAATAAGTAGGGGTAAGGACGTTAACCACCTCGGAACATCCTCCCTTATACGTCACCTGCAGCGCATTCATAATAAGTCAGTGACAAGTTCAAAAACTTTGGGTGACAGCGGAAGCAGTCCACTGACCAGTAAATCCCTTCCTCTTGTAACCAAGCTCACGCAAACCACCCCACCAACTCCCTCAGTGTCAATTTCCTCCTTCCCCAGGAATGCCAATAGTCCTGCAGGCAATGTCACTGGCAATTCTGACGAGTCCTCTCCTGCCTGGGATTCCTCCGATGCATCCTTGCGTGTAACGCCTACTGCTGCTGGCGCTGCTGTTGTTGCTGCTGGGAGTCGATGGTCATCCCAGAAGGGAAGTCGTAAGCACACTTTTACTACTTCCACCAAGCAATTGACTGTCCAACAGTCCTTTGCGAGGAAGATGAAATATCACAGCAGTCATCCTGTTGCAAAGCGGATAACTGAGGCCTTGACAACTATGTTGGTGTTAGACGTGCGTCCGGTATCCGCCGTTAGTTCACAGGGAACTAGACAATTTCTTGAGGTAGTGTGCCCCCGTTACCAAATACCATCTAGGTTCCACTTCTCTAGGCAGGCGATACCGAGAATGTACACGGACGTCAGAAAAAGACTCACCAGTGTCCTAAAAAATGCAGTTGTACCCAATGTCCACTTAACCACGGACATGTGGACAAGTGGAGCAGGGCAGGGTCAGGACTATATGACTGTGACAGCCCACTGGGTAGATGTATGGACTCCCGCCGCAAGAACAGCAGCGGCGGCACCAGTAGCAGCATCTCGCAAACGCCAACTCTTTCCTAGGCAGGCTACGCTTTGTATCACCGGTTTCCAGAATACGCACACAGCTGAAAACCTCTTACGGCAACTGAGGAAGATCATCGCGGAATGGCTTACCCCAATTGGACTCTCCTGTGGATTTGTGGCATCGGACAACGCCAGCAATATTGTGTGTGCATTAAATCTGGGCCAATTCCAGCACGTCCCATGTTTTGCACATACCTTGAATTTGGTGGTGCAGAATTTTTAAAAAAACGACAGGGGCGTGCAAGAGATGCTGTCGGTGGCCAGAAGAATTGCGGGACACTTTCGGCGTACAGGCACCACGTACAGAAAACTGGAGCACCACCAAAAACTACTGAACCTGCCCTGCCATCATCTGAAGCAAGAAGTGGTAACGAGGTGGAATTCAACCCTGTATATGCTTCAGAGGTTGGAGGAGCAGCAAAAGGCCATTCAAGCCTATACAATTGAGCACGATATAGGAGGTGGGATGCACCTGTCTCAAGCGCAGTGGAGAATGATTTCAACGTTGTGCAAGGTTCTGATGCCCTTTGAACTTGCCACACGTGAAGTCAGTTCAGACACTGCCAGCCTGAGTCAGGTCATTCCCCTCATCAGGCTTTTGCAGAAGAAGCTGGAGACATTGAAGGAGGAGCTAACACGGAGCGATTCCGCTAGGCATGTGGGACTTGTGGATGGAGCCCTTAATTCGCTTAGCAAGGATTCACGGGTGGTCAATCTGTTGAAATCAGAGCACTACATTTTGGCCACCGTGCTCGATCCTAGATTTAAAGCCTACCTTGGATCTCTCTTTCCGGCAGACACAAGTCTGCTGGGGTTCAAACACCTGCTGGTGAGTAAATTGTCAAGTCAAGCGGAACGCGACCTGTCAACAACATCTCCTCCTTCACATTCTCCCGCAACTGGGGGTGCGAGGAAAAGGCTCAGAATTCCGAGCCCACCCGCTGGCGGTGATGCAGGGCAGTCTGGAGCGACTGCTGATGCTGACATCTGGTCCGGACTGAAGGACCTGACAACGATTACGGACATGTCGTCTACTGTCACTGCATATGATTCTCTCCCCATTGAAAGAATGGTGGAGGATTATATGAGTGACCGCATCCAAGTAGGCACGTCACACAGTCCGTACTTATACTGGCAGGAAAAAGAGGCAATTTGGAGGCCCTTGCACAAACTGGCTTTATTCTACCTAAGTTGCCCTCCCACAAGTGTGTACTCCGAAAGAGTGTTTAGTGCCGCCGCTCACCTTGTCAGCAATCGGCGTACGAGGTTACATCCAGAAAATGTGGAGAAGATGATGTTCATTAAAATGAATTATAATCAATTCCTCCGTGGAGACATTGACCAGCAGCAATTGCCTCCACAAAGTACACAGGGAGCTGAGATGGTGGATTCCAGTGGGGACGAATTGATAATCTGTGAGGAGGGGGATGTACACGGTGATATATCGGAGGATGATGATGAGGTGGACATCTTGCCTCTGTAGAGCCAGTTTGTGCAAGGAGAGATTAATTGCTTCTTTTTTGGTGGGGGTCCAAACCAACCCGTCATATCAGTCACAGTCGTGTGGCAGACCCTGTCACTGAAATGATGGGTTGGTTAAAGTGTGCATGTCCTGTTTATACAACATAAGGGTGGGTGGGAGGGCCCAAGGACAATTCCATCTTGCACCTCTTTTTTCTTTTCTTTTTTTTTGCGTCATGTGCTGTTTGGGGAGGGTTTTTTGGAAGGGACATCCTGCGTGACACTGCAGTGCCACTCCTAGATGGGCCCGGTGTTTGTGTCGGCCACTAGGGTCGCTTATCTTACTCACACAGCTACCTCATTGCGCCTCTTTTTTTCTTTGCGTCATGTGCTGTTTGGGGAGGGTTTTTTGGAAGGGACATCCTGCGTGACACTGCAGTGACACTCCTAGATGGGCCCGGTGTTTGTGTCGGCCACTAGGGTCGCTTATCTTACTCACACAGCTACCTCATTGCGCCTCTTTTTTTCTTTGCGTCATGTGCTGTTTGGGGAGGGTTTTTTGGAAGGGACATCCTGCGTGACACTGCAGTGCCACTCCTAGATGGGCCCGGTGTTTGTGTCGGCCACTACTGCAGGGAGAACACATATTTTCAGATGAACATGGGAGGGCAGAAGGCTGCCTAATACTGAAGCACCCCCAAACAACAAACCAAATGCAACAACTAGTTCAAGCATTCCTGGGGGAAGGCCTGCCGCAGATGGATTTGCATATGGTGATGTCATCCATGCAGTGGGTCAAAGTTGGTTCAAACACCTTTGCAAAGTTCTATAAGTTTGATACCCTGGCTGAGGAGGACCTCCTGTTTGCTCAATCAGTGCTGCAGAGTCATCCGCACTCTCCTGCCCGTTTGGGAGCTTTGGTATAATCCCCATGGTCCTTACGGAGTCCCCAGCATCCTCTAGGACGTAAGAGAAAATAAGATTTTAAACCTACCGGTAAATCTTTTTCTCGTAGTCCGTAGAGGATGCTGGGTGCCCGTCCCAAGTGCGGTCTACTTCTGCAAGACTTGTATATAGTTATTGCTTACATAAGGGTTATATGTTAGTTTTCATCGGTCTTGGACTGATGCTATGTTGTTTTCATACTGTTAACTGGGTAGTATATCACAAGTTATACGGTGTGATTGGTGTGGCTGGTATGAATCTTGACCTTGGATTAACAAAAATCCTTTCCTCGTACTGTCCGTCTCCTCTGGGCACAGTTTCTCTAACTGAGGTATGGAGGAGGGGCATAGAGGGAGGAGCCAGTGCACACCCAGATCAAAAGTCTTTTTTAAAGTGCCCATGTCTGCTGCGGAGCCCGTCTATCCCCCATGGTCCTTACGGAGTCCCCATCATCCTCTACGGACTACGAGAAAAAAAAATTACCGGTAGGTTTAAAATGTTATTTTTTTCTCTGCAACCCACTGCTAAATTGTGCTTCCTAGCTGTTTTTTATAAAATCACTTAATTAAATCTAACTCTGATTACGTCAGAGAAGGCCAGGTACCCTACACCATAAGAGGGGGTATGAAATTTTGACTTGTCTTCTTAAAGATCACCAAAATCTGTTGACAAGGTCAATTACATCCCTGGGTGGGATTGAACCACCAACCTTTTGGTTAATAGCCCATGTAAGTGCAAGAAATCCTGAAGCACTCACTCATCATGGGAAAGTACCAATGTGTTTCTTACAAAAATTCTCCAGATTATTGACTTTTTAAAGTTTTTCTAGGAAACGTTCTAGATGAATGCTTATTAGCCTTTGTCAGTATTGACTTTTGCAAGGTGTCTCTGTGGCGCAATCGGTTAGCATGTTTGGCTATTAACCAAAAGGTTGGTGGTTCAATCCCACCCAGGGATGTAATTGACCTTGTAATCAGATTTTGGTGATCTTTAAGTAGACAAGTCAAAATTTCAAAAAACCCCCTTATGGTGTAGGGTACCTGGCCTTCTCTGATGTAATCAGAGTTAGATTTGATTAAGTGATTTTATAAAAAAACAGCTAGGAAGCACAATTTAGCAGTGGGTTGCAGAGAAAAAAAATTATGCTGGCAGAAAAGTACAATTGAGTGATTAAACAGCTCTTCATTTTCTGATTTTATGTTTATGCTAACAAATTTGCTCTCTGAAAAGTGTCCACAAAGCCAAGTCTCTGATTAACACCTTTGTAGGAATGGTTTTTCACCTATTACTGAATTAAACTTGCTTCATTGGAAAGGCATCAAAGATGCATCCTCATTTCAATGTCTACTGAAATAATACAGGTTGACACCAGGAAACGTCACTGCATCATTGCTGCTTCCTCATGGGGAAGTCTGTTTAATGTGAAAACAAGGTGATATCTAATCAGCACACAGGTAAGGAATTAAGAAAATCTTTCTTTATGGGTGAAGATGTTTCTCACAAATTGTTGTCCCAATGCATCATTGAAATTCAAGATGGAAGATGATTTTCATATATCACTTGTACATTTTGCATTGCTCTTCTGGTGACAATGTAGTTTGTTTTTGTCAATTACCATTTCAGTAATAGGGTAAAGAAAATTAAGTGGATTTTTTAAAGAAAACAATGCTGTCAATATACTATTAAAACAAATTAAAATGATAAAAGTTATTGTACTTTAAGTAAAAATAAAAGAGCCAAAATATCAATCCCAGTTTTTGATTACTTTAATTATAAAAAAAAAAATGCACATAGCAGAGGATAGTTTCGATCAATCGACCTCTGGGGTATGGGCCCAGCATGCTTCCATTGCACTACTCTGCTGCTCATGGAAGTGTAAGAGATCCTGAAGACTAAATTGATTAAAGGCCTAAAAGTACTTGACTATAAGGAAAGACTTACTAGGCTGAATATTTATACACTAGAAAAGAGGTGCCTAAGAGGAGATATTATTAATATCTTCAAATATGTAAAGATACATAACAAAGAGTTATCAGAGGAATTATTTATTAAAAGAACACGTGGTCACTCGCTGCGACTGGAGGAAAGTTCAGAACGCAATGGAGGAAAGGATTCTTCACTGTTAGGGCAATCAGGATGTGGAATTCCCTGCCAGGGAAGGTGGTAATGGCGGACTCTGTAATTGGATTTAAAAAAGGAATGGATACATTTCTGAATGAAAAAGCTATCCAAGGTTATAATACTTAAAATATCAACATGGTTAATCCGGGGGTAACATGAGTTATAGTAGCTAACTAGTCATAAAACATTATTCAGCAAGTATGTAGAATCATCACAACTTAAAACAGGTTGAACACGATGGGCAATTTGCCTCTATTCAACCTCAAAAACTATGTTACTATATTACTATGTTACTGTAGTATACAGAACACCACAATGTAATGAGCAGTGATAGTGAGCACTGATGAGGATACTAGAACTGACACTGAGCAGCAAGATGCAGCACTGGACTATTAGTAATGTACTGTAGTATGCTGAGCACCACAATGCAGCACAAGACAATGAGCAGTGATACTGAGCACTGATGAGGATACTACTGAGAACTGACACTGAGCAGGAGAGACACACTACTAGTATTACTGAGCAGCAATAAGTAACCACTGATACTGAGCACTGATATTGAGATTTCCACTGAGAGAACATAGCCACGTCCTCTCCGCTCTCTCTTCAATGCACGAGTAAAAATGGCAGCAACGCGCAGCTCTTTATATGGAATCCGAATCTCGCGAGAATCCGACAGCGGGATGATGACATTTTCCCTTGTTCAGGTTTTCCGAGTCAGGCGGGAACAACCGAGCCTGCCTTGGACCAGTGTAAACCACGTGGAGTTTGTGGGGAATTCGGTTCTCGGAGAACCGAACCCGCTCCTCTCTACCTTATACCCATCAATTTTTTTATTTTCAATCTAAGCCCCTGCAGTTTTCTGTAAGCATATGCTTCGCTATGATGATCAACAAGTCACAAGGGCAAACACTCAGGGTTTGAGGCGTAGATCTTAGGACCAGCTGCTACAAGCATGGCAGAGGTGTCACTATCACTGGTGACACCCAGAGAGGTGGCGAGGGAGATTGTAATGCAGTGCGCGCAGATAAGCAGCGCAATGGTAAAAAGGAGGCATGGTTTCATAGGTAGGGGCGTGGCCTGGTGGCCTGAATCTACATTTTGTTGCTCCGGGTGTCCCGGGGGTTGGGGGCTGCACCCGGGGACTAGTGTGTGAGCGGTGCTGGCTCCTGCACAGTGACAGGGCAAGGCCACCCAGCATGACGCCTCCCTTCTTGACCATGCTGTAATTGCAGTCGCACTGCAGTTCAGCGTGATCATAAAAAATGGTGTAGGCTCCTGCTGGGGCAGACTGTATGTGCGCGCAGGAAGCCGCCACCATTTTTGTGATCACAGCGGCTGAATGTGATGTCATACAGCCGCTGTGACCATGCCTCCTGTGTCTCCTCTGTTGCAGACCCCATTTTGAAGCCTTGCCCCCGCACCGCTCCATCTCTGACTTGGAAATGGAGTGTTGCTGACCCACCTCTCCCCCCCTTCCCCGCCCCGATTGACAGGCAGAGGCGATCACATTCTCTGCGGGGTGCCGCAGAAAATGCAGGCACATGCGTATGCTCTTAGCAATTTTTGCAGTTGGATCGCTTATTGTGATTGCAATCCAACCTGAATCAGGCCCTATTACCTATCACAATGCGCTGCGGGCAGTACAAAATTGGGTTAATATAGGAGAAAAACCCCCAGACCTGTGCTCCTTAACTGTACCTGGTGGCTAGTGGAGCGGCTGCCCAGTAATCAGTATCCACCGCAGTGCGCACACGGCCCACCCCCTACGGCCTCGCTCCCCTTCATCAGCGGCCTCGTGATCCGGAAGGGTGGTGTGTGTGTGACTGACCTTAGGATGAAACCGGAGCCTCCGCTGCAGTGACCCAGCAACCAGGGCACGGGAGTATACAGCGCCGCTGGGAGTGATGAAGCTGCAGTAAAGATGTCTATTAGACCTAGCCTGCTGCAGCCCTTGTAGATTCTCATAAAACAAGTTCTTCTTTTCTTGTCAAAATTAATAGCTAAGAATAGGCTGCTTGAGGCAGGCCCCTGTTAAGTGGCCTGCTACTGAAGGCACCAACTACAAACTGAGCTCCCTGTTCATGGAAGCGGGGTTATAGAGGAGAATGCACTGAGCTTCTTGGGAACAGTCAAAAGCTTTGAGCCGGTTGGTGCCTCAGATCAAGATCCTACTCTACACCCCAATGTGAATCCTTGTGGAGTCCAGTGTACCCCACAGAAGAAATTAATGTGTCACACCCATTGGCAGCAACCTTAGAATAGCTGCTGACGGGCACAATTGAGAAAGGAAGGGGGGGGGGGACATTTGAATCCAGCACATAGATGCAATTCAAATATGTAATTTGTACCTTCCTATTTTAAAATATAATGGATGAACCTCACCCTGTGAGAACAATCTTCATGATCAAGAGATCTCATATGCAAAATAAGGATGAGTTGGGATAGGGCTGGGGAGGGTGGCTGCTCGGGCAGCCCCTCCCCCGTCAAGTTAAGGAGATTCAACTGAGGAAGCACAAGGGAACTCTCGTCTGGGGACAACAACTGCAGGGAGACCACATCTTTTCAGATGAACATGGGAGGGCGGAAGGCTGCCTAATACTGAAGCACCATATGCAACAACTAGTACAAGCATTCCTGGGGGAAGGTCTGCAGCAGACGGATTTGCATACGGTGATGTTATCCAAGCAGTGGGCCAAAGTTGACTGGAACCCTCATCTGCATATGAAAAGAGAAAAGGGGCATGCAGGGCATGGCGGCCTTTTGCAGTGCTTGGATGACCCCTAGTTCACATTAAACACCCCCACCCTCCTTTGGTGTGGGGCTCATGTTGGCCATGCCCCATCCCCTGAAGCATTCAAGCTGATTTCTTGCAGCAGCTGGGCACTGTAACAGCTCCAGAGCTGTTCTGTAAGGCAAGTAAAAGGGTGTGGGCCCTGCAGCACCACCTGTAGTTCGCATTGTGCGTTGGAAGGCACAAAGTAAGCAGACGGGAGGAGAAGTCAGGATAGTGCGCAAGGGCATTCTTTTCTCTTAGTCCGTAGAGGATGCTGGGGTCACATTAAGAACCATGGGGTATAGACGGGATCCGCAAGAGACATGGGCACTTTAAGACTTTCAAAGGGTGTGAACTGGCTCCTCCCTCTATGCCCCTCCTCCAGACTCCAGTTATAGGAACTGTGCCCAGGGAGACGGACATTTCGAGGAAAGGATTTATTGTTAAACTAAGGTGAGCATCTTACCAGCTCACACCTTAAGCATGCCGCAGAAAGTGGCATTCAACAGAACACAAGCCAACGGCATGAACAATTGCAGCAAAAAGCTGACCAGAACCATAACACAACATGTGTATAACCACAAGTAATAACTGCAGACACAGTATGGACTGGGACGGGTGCCCAGCATCCTCTACAGACTAAGAGAAAAGGATTTACCGGTAGGTATTAAAATCCTATTTTCTCATACGACCTAGAGGATGCTGGGGTCACATTAAGAACCATGGGGTTATACCAAAGCTCTTGAACGGGTGGGAGAGTGCGTACGACTCTGCAGCACCGAATGACCCAACTTAAGGTTATCATCAGCCAAGGTATCAAACTTGTAAAACTTAGCAAAAGTGTTTACTAAATAGCTGCTCGGCAAAGTTGCAATGCCGAGACTCCCCGACCAGCTGCCAAGGATGAACCCACCTTTTTGGGGTTTCTTTTATCGGTTTAAAGATAGAATGAGTGTGCTTTAATGTAAGCTCATTTGCATAGAAATGACAGTAAATGTTTGTTTCTTTTCAAACAGAACTTTCTTGACCATGCTACTTGCTTGAAAGATCTGGGAGCACATGGAATACAGTACAAACCATGCTTATAGCAAGGAGAAGACAGGTGAGAAATCTGCTTTCTTTCAAATTGGGCGCTCACTTTGATCTGAATGAGGACTGCTGGCACGGCACTCAGGCGACAGGTGGAATCTTGGTCATGCTCTGGTTTCTCTTCAGAACGAACAAATCTTTCGCCTTTTACTAAAGATTTCCGTGGAGAGGAGCAAAACTGAGTTTTATCTCAATTTTTGCATGCCCCATATTATTGGGGTTTCTTTTATCGGATTAAAGACAGAACGAGTGTGCTTTCTTGTTAGCTTTAATGTAAGTTTATTTGCATAACAATGACAATAAATGCCTGTTTCTTTTCAAGCAGAACTTTCTTGACCATACTAATTGCTTGAAAGATCTGGGAGCACATGGAAAAGAGTACAAACCATGCTTATAGCAAGGGGAAGCCTGGTGAGAAATCTGCTTTCTTTCTTTCAAATTGGGTGCTCACTTTGAGCTGAATGAGGACTGCTGGCATGGCACTCAGGCGACAGGTGGAATCTTGGTCATGCTCTGGTTTCTCTTCAGAACGAACAAATCTTTCGCCTTTTACTAAAGATTTCCGTGGAGAGGAGCAAAACTGAGTTTTATCTCAATTTTTGCATGCCCCGTCTTATTGGGGTTTCTTTTATCAGTTTAAAGATAGAACGAGTGTGCTTTAATGTAAGCTCATTTGCATAGAAATGACAGTAAATGTTTGTTTCTTTTCAAACAGAACTTTCTTGACTATACTAATTGCTTGAAAGATCTGGGAGCACATGGAAAAGAGTACAAACCATGTTTATAGCAAGGGGAAGCCTGGTGAGAAATCTGCTTTCTTTCTTTCAAAGTTGGTGCTCACTTTGAGCTGAATGAGGACTGCTGGCATGGCACTCAGGCGACAGGTAGAATCTTGGTCATGCTGTGGTTTCTCTTCAGAACGAACAAATCTTTCGCCTTTTACTAAAGATTTCCGTGGAGAGGAGCAAAACTGAGTTTTATCTCAATTTTTGCATGCCCCATCTTATTGGGGTTTTATTTTATCGGTTTAAAGATAGAACGAGTGTGCTTTAATGTAAGCTCATTTGCATAGAAATGACAGTAAATGTTTGTTTCTTTTCAAACAGAACTTTCTTGACCACACTAATTGTTTGAAAGATCTGGGAGCACATGGAAAAGAGTACAAACCATGTTTATAGCAAGGGGAAGCTGTCACAACTGAGGGCCTGAGCTGACGGGAGGCAGCCTCAGTTGTAGGGGCTGAGATGTACCGGAACCTGGGAGGTTGTATCAGACCCCTGGACATGTAAGTAACATAAATAATAAATGCCCGAAGGCGTGACCACGACAACTTGGATAAAAGTCAATGATGTTTATTATGACAACTCCGCAACACAGCAGCAGTAAAAGAAAACGTAAAAGTCAGCAAAGAATAAATACAGTTCCTGTGTACTACAGGATGGCAGGAGCCACAGGGCACTGGTAGTGTGAGATAGTTCTTATGATCTTCTAGATGGAAAGTCCTTACCAGGCCCGACTGTAGCAATGGAGATAACCCAGGATTGTGCCAGCTGGTGTTCCAGGAAAAGCTGGGTTGCTGAAGATAAAACAGCTGCTGTGGATACTGGCTGGAACCTGACTGTTGTTAGCACGTAGTGGATACTGGCTGGAACCAGTTAAATAATAAATGAACTTGGGAGCGATGAAATATGAACTGAAATGTAGAACTTGAGAGCGGAGAAATAATAATACCGGTGGAGAGTGGTAAAGTGTAGAAAGGACTAGAGATGAGCGGGTTCGGTTTCTCTGAATCCGAACCCGCACGAACTTCATGTTTTTTTCACGGGTCCGAGCAGACTCGGATCCTCCCGCCTTGCTCGGTTAACCCGAGCGCGCCCGAACGTCATCATGACGCTGTCGGATTCTCGCGAGACTCGGATTCTATATAAGGAGCCGCGCGTCGCCGCCATTTTCACACGTGCATTGAGATTGATAGGGAGAGGACGTGGCTGGCGTCCTCTCCATTTAGATTAGGGTTGAGAGAGAGAGAGAGAGATTGACCCGAGGCTGTGATACTGTAGAAGAGAGTGCAGAGTTTAGTGACTGACGACCACAGTGACCACCAGACAGTGCAGTTGTTTGTTTTATTTAATATATCCGTTCTCTGCCTGAAAAAAACGATACACACAGTGACTCAGTCACATACCATATCTGTGTGCACTGCTCAGCCCAGTGTGCTGCATCAATGTATATATATATATCTGACTGTGCTCAGCTCACACAGCTTATAATTGTGGGGGAGACTGGGGAGCACTGCAGTGCCAGTTATAGGTTATAGCAGGAGCCAGGAGTACATAATATTATATTAAAATTAAACAGTGCACACTTTTGCTGCAGGAGTGCCACTGCCAGTGTGACTAGTGACCAGTGACCTGACCACCAGTATATATAATATTAGTAGTATACTATCTCTTTATCAACCAGTCTATATTAGCAGCAGACACAGTACAGTGCGGTAGTTCACGGCTGTGGCTACCTCTGTGTCGGCACTCGGCAGCCCGTCCATAATTGTATATACCACCTAACCGTGGTTTTTTTTTCTTTCTTTATAGTCATACTAGTTACGAGTATACTATCTCTTTATCAACCAGTCTATATTAGCAGCAGACACAGTACAGTGCGGCAGTTCACGGCTGTGGCTACCTCTGTGTCGGCACTCGGCAGCCCGTCCATAATTGTATATACCACCTAACCGTGGTTTTTTTTTCTTTCTTTATACATACATACTAGTTACGAGTATACTATCTCTTTATCAACCAGTCTATATTAGCAGCAGACACAGTACAGTGCGGTAGTTCACGGCTGTGGCTACCTCTGTGTCGGCACTCGGCAGCCCGTCCATAATTGTATATACCACCTAACCGTGGTTTTTTTTTCTTTCTTTATACATACATACTAGTTACGAGTATACTATCTCTTTATCAACCAGTCTATATATTAGCAGCAGACACAGTACAGTGCGGTAGTTCACGGCTGTGGCTACCTCTGTGTCGGCACTCGGCAGCCCGTCCATAATTGTATATACCACCTAACCGTGGTTTTTTTTTCTTTCTTTATACATACATACTAGTTACGAGTATACTATCTCTTTATCAACCAGTCTATATATTAGCAGCAGACACAGTACAGTGCGGTAGTTCACGGCTGTGGCTACCTCTGTGTCGGCACTCGGCAGCCCGTCCATAATTGTATATACCACCTAACCGTGGTTTTTTTTTCTTTCTTTATACATACATACTAGTTACGAGTATACTATCTCTTTATCAACCAGTCTATATTAGCAGCAGACACAGTACAGTGCGGTAGTTCACGGCTGTGGCTACCTCTGTGTCGGCACTCGGCAGCCCGTCCATAATTGTATATACCACCTAACCGTGGTTTTTTTTTCTTTCTTTATACATACATACTAGTTACGAGTATACTATCTCTTTATCAACCAGTCTATATATTAGCAGCAGACACAGTACAGTGCGGTAGTTCACGGCTGTGGCTACCTCTGTGTCGGCACTCGGCAGCCCGTCCATAATTGTATATACCACCTAACCGTGGTTTTTTTTTCTTTCTTTATACATACATACTAGTTATGAGTATACTATCTCTTTATCAACCAGTCTATATATTAGCAGCAGACACAGTACAGTGCGGTAGTTCACGGCTGTGGCTACCTCTGTGTCGGCACTCGGCAGCCCGTCCATAATTGTATATACCACCTAACCGTGGTTTTTTTTTCTTTCTTTATACATACATACTAGTTACGAGTATACTATCTCTTTATCAACCAGTCTATATATTAGCAGCAGACACAGTACAGTGCGGTAGTTCACGGCTGTGGCTACCTCTGTGTCGGCACTCGGCAGCCCGTCCATAATTGTATATACCACCTAACCGTGGTTTTTTTTTCTTTCTTTATAGTCATACTAGTTACGAGTATACTATCTCTTTATCAACCAGTCTATATTAGCAGCAGACACAGTACAGTGCGGTAGTTCACGGCTGTGGCTACCTCTGTGTCGGCACTCGGCAGCCCGTCCATAATTGTATATACCACCTAACCGTGGGTTTTTTTTCTTTCTTTATACATACATACTAGTTACGAGTATACTATCTCTTTATCAACCAGTCTATATATTAGCAGCAGACACAGTACAGTGCGGTAGTTCACGGCTGTGGCTACCTCTGTGTCGGCACTCGGCAGCCCGTCCATAATTGTATATACCACCTAACCGTGGTTTTTTTTTCTTTCTTTATACATACATACTAGTTACGAGTATACTATCTCTTTATCAACCAGTCTATATATTAGCAGCAGACACAGTACAGTGCGGTAGTTCACGGCTGTGGCTACCTCTGTGTCGGCACTCGGCAGCCCGTCCATAATTGTATATACCACCTAACCGTGGTTTTTTTTTTCTTTCTTTATACATACATACTAGTTACGAGTATACTATCTCTTTATCAACCAGTCTATATATTAGCAGCAGACACAGTACAGTGCGGTAGTTCACGGCTGTGGCTACCTCTGTGTCGGCACTCGGCAGCCCGTCCATAATTGTATACTAGTATCCAATCCATCCATCTCCATTGTTTACCTGAGGTGCCTTTTAGTTGTGCCTATTAAAATATGGAGAACAAAAATGTTGAGGTTCCAAAATTAGGGAAAGATCAAGATCCACTTCCACCTCGTGCTGAAGCTGCTGCCACTAGTCATGGCCGAGACGATGAAATGCCAGCAACGTCGTCTGCCAAGGCCGATGCCCAATGTCATAGTACAGAGCATGTCAAATCCAAAACACCAAATATCAGTAAAAAAAGGACTCCAAAACCTAAAATAAAATTGTCGGAGGAGAAGCGTAAACTTGCCAATATGCCATTTACCACACGGAGTGGCAAGGAACGGCTGAGGCCCTGGCCTATGTTCATGGCTAGTGGTTCAGCTTCACATGAGGATGGAAGCACTCAGCCTCTCGCTAGAAAAATGAAAAGACTAAAGCTGGCAAAAGCAGTAGCACCGCAAAGAACTGTGCGTTCTTCGAAATCCCAAATCCACAAGGAGAGTCCGACTCCAATTGTGTCGGTTGCGATGCCTGACCTTCCCAACACTGGACGTGAAGAGCATGCGCCTTCCACCATTTGCACGCCCCCTGCAAGTGATGGAAGGAGCACCCGCAGTCCAGTTCCTGATAGTCAGATTGAAGATGTCAGTGTTGAAGTACACCAGGATGAGGAGGATATGGGTGTTGCTGGCGCTGGGGAGGAAATTGACCAGGAGGATTCTGATGGTGAGGTGGTTTGTTTAAGTCAGGCACCCGGGGAGACACCTGTTGTCCGTGGTAGGAATATGGCCGTTGACATGCCTGGTGAAAATACCAAAAAAATCAGCTCTTCGGTGTGGAAGTATTTCACCAGAAATGCGGACAACAGGTGTCAAGCCGTGTGTTCCCTTTGTCAAGCTGTAATAAGTAGGGGTAAGGACGTTAACCACCTCGGAACATCCTCCCTTATACGTCACCTGCAGCGCATTCATAATAAGTCAGTGACAAGTTCAAAAACTTTGGGTGACAGCGGAAGCAGTCCACTGACCAGTAAATCCCTTCCTCTTGTAACCAAGCTCACGCAAACCACCCCACCAACTCCCTCAGTGTCAATTTCCTCCTTCCCCAGGAATGCCAATAGTCCTGCAGGCAATGTCACTGGCAATTCTGACGAGTCCTCTCCTGCCTGGGATTCCTCCGATGCATCCTTGCGTGTAACGCCTACTGCTGCTGGCGCTGCTGTTGTTGCTGCTGGGAGTCGATGGTCATCCCAGAAGGGAAGTCGTAAGCACACTTTTACTACTTCCACCAAGCAATTGACTGTCCAACAGTCCTTTGCGAGGAAGATGAAATATCACAGCAGTCATCCTGTTGCAAAGCGGATAACTGAGGCCTTGACAACTATGTTGGTGTTAGACGTGCGTCCGGTATCCGCCGTTAGTTCACAGGGAACTAGACAATTTCTTGAGGTAGTGTGCCCCCGTTACCAAATACCATCTAGGTTCCACTTCTCTAGGCAGGCGATACCGAGAATGTACACGGACGTCAGAAAAAGACTCACCAGTGTCCTAAAAAATGCAGTTGTACCCAATGTCCACTTAACCACGGACATGTGGACAAGTGGAGCAGGGCAGGGTCAGGACTATATGACTGTGACAGCCCACTGGGTAGATGTATGGACTCCCGCCGCAAGAACAGCAGCGGCGGCACCAGTAGCAGCATCTCGCAAACGCCAACTCTTTCCTAGGCAGGCTACGCTTTGTATCACCGGTTTCCAGAATACGCACACAGCTGAAAACCTCTTACGGCAACTGAGGAAGATCATCGCGGAATGGCTTACCCCAATTGGACTCTCCTGTGGATTTGTGGCATCGGACAACGCCAGCAATATTGTGTGTGCATTAAATCTGGGCCAATTCCAGCACGTCCCATGTTTTGCACATACCTTGAATTTGGTGGTGCAGAATTTTTAAAAAAACGACAGGGGCGTGCAAGAGATGCTGTCGGTGGCCAGAAGAATTGCGGGACACTTTCGGCGTACAGGCACCACGTACAGAAAACTGGAGCACCACCAAAAACTACTGAACCTGCCCTGCCATCATCTGAAGCAAGAAGTGGTAACGAGGTGGAATTCAACCCTGTATATGCTTCAGAGGTTGGAGGAGCAGCAAAAGGCCATTCAAGCCTATACAATTGAGCACGATATAGGAGGTGGGATGCACCTGTCTCAAGCGCAGTGGAGAATGATTTCAACGTTGTGCAAGGTTCTGATGCCCTTTGAACTTGCCACACGTGAAGTCAGTTCAGACACTGCCAGCCTGAGTCAGGTCATTCCCCTCATCAGGCTTTTGCAGAAGAAGCTGGAGACATTGAAGGAGGAGCTAACACGGAGCGATTCCGCTAGGCATGTGGGACTTGTGGATGGAGCCCTTAATTCGCTTAGCAAGGATTCACGGGTGGTCAATCTGTTGAAATCAGAGCACTACATTTTGGCCACCGTGCTCGATCCTAGATTTAAAGCCTACCTTGGATCTCTCTTTCCGGCAGACACAAGTCTGCTGGGGTTCAAACACCTGCTGGTGAGTAAATTGTCAAGTCAAGCGGAACGCGACCTGTCAACAACATCTCCTCCTTCACATTCTCCCGCAACTGGGGGTGCGAGGAAAAGGCTCAGAATTCCGAGCCCACCCGCTGGCGGTGATGCAGGGCAGTCTGGAGCGACTGCTGATGCTGACATCTGGTCCGGACTGAAGGACCTGACAACGATTACGGACATGTCGTCTACTGTCACTGCATATGATTCTCTCCCCATTGAAAGAATGGTGGAGGATTATATGAGTGACCGCATCCAAGTAGGCACGTCACACAGTCCGTACTTATACTGGCAGGAAAAAGAGGCAATTTGGAGGCCCTTGCACAAACTGGCTTTATTCTACCTAAGTTGCCCTCCCACAAGTGTGTACTCCGAAAGAGTGTTTAGTGCCGCCGCTCACCTTGTCAGCAATCGGCGTACGAGGTTACATCCAGAAAATGTGGAGAAGATGATGTTCATTAAAATGAATTATAATCAATTCCTCCGTGGAGACATTGACCAGCAGCAATTGCCTCCACAAAGTACACAGGGAGCTGAGATGGTGGATTCCAGTGGGGACGAATTGATAATCTGTGAGGAGGGGGATGTACACGGTGATATATCGGAGGATGATGATGAGGTGGACATCTTGCCTCTGTAGAGCCAGTTTGTGCAAGGAGAGATTAATTGCTTCTTTTTTGGTGGGGGTCCAAACCAACCCGTCATATCAGTCACAGTCGTGTGGCAGACCCTGTCACTGAAATGATGGGTTGGTTAAAGTGTGCATGTCCTGTTTATACAACATAAGGGTGGGTGGGAGGGCCCAAGGACAATTCCATCTTGCACCTCTTTTTTCTTTTCTTTTTTTTTGCGTCATGTGCTGTTTGGGGAGGGTTTTTTGGAAGGGACATCCTGCGTGACACTGCAGTGCCACTCCTAGATGGGCCCGGTGTTTGTGTCGGCCACTAGGGTCGCTTATCTTACTCACACAGCTACCTCATTGCGCCTCTTTTTTTCTTTGCGTCATGTGCTGTTTGGGGAGGGTTTTTTGGAAGGGACATCCTGCGTGACACTGCAGTGACACTCCTAGATGGGCCCGGTGTTTGTGTCGGCCACTAGGGTCGCTTATCTTACTCACACAGCTACCTCATTGCGCCTCTTTTTTTCTTTGCGTCATGTGCTGTTTGGGGAGGGTTTTTTGGAAGGGACATCCTGCGTGACACTGCAGTGCCACTCCTAGATGGGCCCGGTGTTTGTGTCGGCCACTAGGGTCGCTAATCTTACTCACACAGCTACCTCATTGCGCCTCTTTTTTTCTTTGCGTCATGTGCTGTTTGGGGAGGGTTTTTTGGAAGGGCCATCCTGCGTGACACTGCAGTGCCACTCCTAGATGGGCCCGGTGTTTGTGTCGGCCACTAGGGTCGCTTATCTTACTCACACAGCGACCTCGGTGCAAATTTTAGGACTAAAAATAATATTGTGAGGTGTGAGGTATTCAGAATAGACTGAAAATGAGTGGAAATTATGGTTTTTGAGGTTAATAATACTTTGGGATCAAAATGACCGCCAAATTCTATGATTTAAGCTGTTTTTTAGGTTTTTTGGAAAAAAACACCCGAATCCAAAACACACCCGAATCCGACAAAAAAAATTCGGTGAGGTTTTGCCAAAACGCGGTCGAACCCAAAACACGGCCGCGGAACCGAACCCAAAACCAAAACACAAAACCCGAAAAATTTCCGGCGCTCATCTCTAGAAAGGACACCGGCCCTTTAAGGGAAGCTGTACTCTGCTGGAAGCTGAGCTGGAAGCAGGTAATGTTGTAGCTGGAAACAGATGAATCCACAATGGATTGGAGAGTCAGGCTACACCGCAGGTGGAATGCTGGTGCGGGTCTCTATGGTGGAAGTCTTGAGACAGGAGCTGGAACCTGGAAGACAATCACAGGAGAGAGACAAACAGGAACTAGGTTTGACAACCAAAGCACTGACGCCTTCCTTACTCAGGCACAGTGTATTTATACCTGCAGCAAGGAAGGGATTGGCTAGGCAATTGTGCAGATTATCAATACTGAGAACAGATTGGTGGAAATGATCAGCTGACAGAATCCAAGATGGCTGCGCCCATGCAGACACTTGGAGGGAAGTTTTGGTTTGTAATCCATGTGGTAATGAAAACAGTAATGGCGGCGCCGGCCACCGGAGACAGGAGGCGCCAGGCTGACAGATGCACATCCAACCACGCGGACACGGCGGAGGCCGCGGGAGACGCCATGCCAGGTGTAATATGGCGTTTACTGTGACAGCGTCCCAGAGTGACAGGAGAGAATACAGGAATGTACACATCAGGATAACAGATGGGATCCGGTCCTGGAGCGCTGAGCCAGCCTTAGGAGGCATCTGATGGGTAAGAAATGGCGTCCAGATACCCGGATCGTGACAGCACCCCCCCCTTTAGGAGTGGCCCCAGGACACTTCTTTGGCTTTTGAGGAAACTTGGAATGGAATCTCCGGACCAAGGCAGGAGCATGGACATCAGAAGCATTGGTCCATGAACGTTACTCAGGACCATAACCCTTCCAGTCAATAAGATATTGTAGTTGACCGTAACGGTGACGTGAGTCCAGGATCTTGGCCACTTCATACTCAACGCCTCGTTGAGTTTGGACTTTCGGAGTTGGAGGAAGTGAGGAATGAAACCGATTCAAGATCAGCGGTTTCAACAGGGAAACATGGAATGTCCTGGGTATTTTTAAGAAGGGAGGCAACTGGAGTCTGTAAGCAACAGGATTGATGACTTGTTCAATCTTGAAAGGACCGATATAGCGAGGTGCAAACTTCATACTGGGAACTCTTAACCTCAAATTCTTCGTGGATAACCATACCCGATCACCCACCTTGAGAGCAGGAACTGCTCGACGCTTCTTATCCGCAAACTTCTTGTACCTGAACGATGCCTTGAGCAGAGCTGATCGTACGCTCTTCCAGATATTGGCAAACTGATGCAAGGTGATATCCACTGCGGGAACAGAAGTTGCTGGAAGCGGTTGGAACTCAGGGACTTTAGGGTGGAATCCAAAGTTAGTGAAGAATGGTGTTGAAGCAGATGAAGAATGATACTGGTTGTTATGACAGAACTCGGCCCAGGGAAGTAATTGAACCCAGTCATCTTGAGAGGAGGACACATAGATGCGGAGGAAGGCCTCCAAGTCCTGATTCACCCTCTCGGTTTGACCATTGGTCTGAGGATGGTAAGCCGTGGAAAACTTTAGCTTGACTTGGAGGACTTGACATAAACTTTGCCAGAATTTGGCTGTGAATTGAACTCCTCGATCTGAGATAATTTCTTCAGGAAGACCGTGGAGTCGGAAGATCTCTTGTATGAATACTTGAGCCAACTTGGAAGCTGACGGAAGACCGGTGAGAGGAATGAAGTGTGCCATCTTGGTGAACCGGTCAACTACCACCCAGATGGTATTGAACTTGTTGCACATGGGTAAGTCTGTAATGAAATCCATCGACAAGTGGGTCCATGGTCGACGGGGAACGAATAGTGGAACCAGTTGCCCCGCAGGCGACTGGCGGGATACTTTATGTTGGGCACACTTTGGGCAAGATGCAATAAACTCCAAGACGTCCTTTTTCAGAGTTGGCCACCAATAGGACCTAGAGATAAACTCCAGGGTTTTTTGGATACCTGTATGTCCGGCAAAACGGGAAGCATGGGCCCAATGCATGAGCTTCTTCCTTAGCATCGGCTTCACAAAACTTTTCCCTGATGGGGGCGTAGAGTCCATCCCTACCGTGGAGAATGCCAACGGACTTATAATAGGATGCTTGTCTGAAGACTCTGACTCATTTTCTTGCTCCCATGAGCGGGAAAGGGCATCGGCCTTGCGATTCTGAGAGCCCGGACAGAACTGGAGTTTAAAGTCGAACCTGGAAAAGAAAAGTGCCCATCTGGCCTGACGAGGGTTGAGACATTGTGCGCCTTTCAAATATAGAACGTTCTTGTGGTCTGTAAGGATGGTGATTGAATGAGAAGCTCCCTCCAACAGATATCTCCACTCCTCTAGAGCGAGCTTGATGGCTAGCAACTCCTGGTCGCCAATGGCATAGTTGCGCTCCGCTGGGGAGAACTTCCGTGAAAAGAAACTGCAAGGATGTAAATGGCCATCTTTAGCCCTCTGAGATAACACCGCTCCTACTCCAACGGAGGAGGCATCCACCTCTAGGATGAAAGGAGAGTCGATGTCAGGCTGTTTCAGGACAGGCGCAGAGATGAACCTCTGTTTTAAAAGATGAAAAGCTTGCATGGCTTCTTCAGACCACTTGGACGGGTTAGCACCCTTCTTGGTGAAAGCAGTAATAGGCGCCACAATGGTGGGAAAGTCTCGTATAAACTTTCGGAAATAATTGGCGAACCCTAAGAACCTCTGGACCCCTTTGAGGGTTAAGGGTACTGGCCAATTCTGAATTGCTTGTAGTTTCTCAGGATCCATCTCTAGTCCGAAACCGGACACAATGTACCCTAGAAACGGAATGGACTTGACTTCAAAGACGCATTTCTCTAATTTGCAATAGAGATGATTGACACGGAGACGGGACAGAACCTCCTTTACCCAAAAACGATGTTCCTCTAAATTGTTGGCAAAAATAAGGATATCATCTAGATAGACCACGACATGACGGTATAGAATGTCTCTGAAGATCTCATTGACGAAATGCTGGAAGACAGCTGGAGCATTGCTCAATCCGAAGGGCATGACGAGGTACTCATAATGTCCGTCACGGGTGTTAAATGCGGTCTTCCACTCGTCACCCTCACGGATCCGGATGAGATTGTATGCACCTCGCAAGTCCAGCTTTGTAAAGATGGTAGCTCCGCTAACTCTGTCAAAGAGCTCAGTAATCAGGGGTAAAGGATAACGGTTCTTGATGGTAATGTCGTTCAAACCTCTGTAGTCGATGCACGGCCGCAGACCACCATCTTTCTTTTTTACAAAAAAGAAGCCTGCGCCGGCTGGAGAAGAAGAAGGTCGAATGAACCCCTTTGCTAGGTTCTCTTTAATATATTCCTCCATAGAATGCGTCTCAGGCAGAGACAACGGATAAGTTCGGCCTCGAGGTGGAACCTTCCCTGGAACGAGATCAATCGGACAGTCCCATTCTCTATGAGGAGGAAGGATATCAGCAGAAGCTTTACTGAACACATCCGTGAAATCTTGATATGGAGGAGGTGGAACATCAGACGACCTGGGGGAGGAAGAACAGACAGGCAATACTTTAAACAAACATGTCTCAGCACAGGAGGAACCCCATGCCAGGATTTGCGTAGTCGTCCAATCAATTGTAGGATTGTGAAGACGGAGCCATGGAAGGCCCAGGACCACAGGATGTGTGGCTCTTGGAATCACTAAAAAAGAAATAAGTTCGGAATGAAGAACTCCCACTCTCAGACGAACTGGTAGAGTCCTTAAAGAAAAAACTGCATCAAAAATTTTGCTGCCATCCACGGCAGTTAAAGAAATGGACGAAGGAAGTCTCTCGGTGGGTAGGGACCACCGTTTAACATAGGCTTCGGTAATAAAGTTCCCAGCTGCTCCGGAATCAAGGAGGGCAATGACGTTCCGATAACGTTGAGCAACTTGAAGCGAGACTGGGAGATTACAATCTTGAGAAGATGGAGAGGAGATCATTACTCCTAGCCGGCCTTCTCCTTGGCGAGCTAGGATTTGAAGTTTCCCAGACGTTTGGGACAGGCATTAATGGTGTGAGACGGAGCTGCACAATAGAGACAGAGAAACTCGGAGAGACGTCTTCGGCGCTCAGCAGGGGTTAAACGGGAACGGCCAAGTTGCATGGGCTCATCTTTAGATGGTGACAGTTGACGAGGAGGAGGAGCAGAAGATTTTGGAGCAGATGATCTTCCACGCTCAGTTGCTCTCTCTCTGAAACGTAAATCAACTTTCGTGCAGAGTGAGATTAGCTCATCTAACTTAGAAGGTAAGTCTCTGGTAGCTAACTCATCTTTAATACGCTCAGATAAGCCAGGCCAGAATGCAGCATACAGGGCCTCGTCGTTCCATGCCAGTTCGGATGCCAGGATCTGGAACTGTATCAGATATTGTCCTACAGTACGTGACCCCTGGCGTAAACGGAGAATCTCGGATGAAGCTGAGGTTACCCGGCCTGGCTCGTCGAAGATGCGCCTGAATGTTGACACGAAGGCAGTGTAGGAAGATAGCAGGGTGTCGGACCTCTCCCATAACGGTGATGCCCAATCAAGGGCTGAGCCACTGAGAAGAGAAATAATGTAGGCAATTTTTGTACGGTCACTGGGAAAATTGCCAGGTTGTAGCTCAAACTGAATCTCACACTAGTTGAGAAATCCCCTGCAGAATCTTGGAGATCCGTCAAATTTTGCTGGCGTTGGAAGATGAAGACGTGGAGCAGAAATGGGTAAGGTGGGTGGGGTTATAGCTGGAGTCACTGTGGTTGACGCACCAGACGCGCCTGATCCACGGAGAGTTGTCTGAATCCCATCCAGCCGAGTAGAGAGATCCTGGAGACAGCGGATGATGTGGCCCTGTGCAGCCTCCTGATGTTCTAGTCGGGCTGCCAGTTCTTGCATCGGCCTGGCCGCTTGATCCTGGTCTCCGGCTGGATTCATTTGGTCAGTGCTTACTGTCACAACTGAGGGCCTGAGCTGACGGGAGGCAGCCTCAGTTGTAGGGGCTGAGATGTACCGGAACCTGGGAGGTTGTATCAGACCCCTGGACATGTAAGTAACATAAATAATAAATGCCCGAAGGCGTGACCACGACAACTTGGATAAAAGTCAATGATGTTTATTATGACAACTCCGCAACACAGCAGCAGTAAAAGAAAACGTAAAAGTCAGCAAAGAATAAATACAGTTCCTGGGTACTACAGGATGGCAGGAGCCACAGGGCACTGGTAGTGTGAGATAGCTCTTATGATCTTCTAGATGGAAAGTCCTTACCAGGCCCGACTGTAGCAATGGAGATAACCCAGGATTGTGCCAGCTGGTGTTCCAGGAAAAGCTGGGTTGCTGAAGATAAAACAGCTGCTGTGGATACTGGCTGGAACCAGACTGTTGTTAGCACGGAGTGGATACTGGCTGGAACCAGTTAAATAATAAATGAACTTGGGAGCGATGAAATATGAACTGAAATGTAGAACTTGAGAGCGGAGAAATAATAATACCGGTGGAGAGTGGTAAAGTGTAGAAAGGACACCGGCCCTTTAAGGGAAGCTGTACTCTGCTGGAAGCTGAGCTGGAAGCAGGTAATGTTGTAGCTGGAAACAGATGAATCCACAATGGATTGGAGAGTCAGGCTACACCGCAGGTGGAATGCTGGTGCGGGTCTCTATGGTGGAAGTCTTGAGACAGGAGCTGGAACCTGGAAGACAATCACAGGAGAGAGACAAACAGGAACTAGGTTTGACAACCAAAGCACTGACGCCTTCCTTACTCAGGCACAGTGTATTTATACCTGCAGCAAGGAAGGGATTGGCTAGGCAATTATGCAGATTATCAATACTGAGAACAGATTGGTGGAAATGATCAGCTGACAGAATCCAAGATGGCTGCGCCCATGCAGACACTTGGAGGGAAGTTTTGGTTTGTAATCCATGTGGTAATGAAAACAGTAATGGCGGCGCCGGCCACCGGAGACAGGAGGCGCCAGGCTGACAGATGCACATCCAACCACGCGGACACGGCGGAGGCCGCGGGAGACGCCATGCCAGGTGTAATATGGCGTTTACTGTGACAGCGTCCCAGAGTGACAGGAGAGAATACAGGAATGTACACATCAGGATAACAGATGGGATCCGGTCCTGGAGCGCTGAGCCAGCCTTAGGAGGCATCTGATGGGTAAGAAATGGTGTCCAGATACCCGGATCGTGACAGAAGCCTGGTGAGAAATCTGCTTTCTTTCATTCAAATTTGGTGCTCACTTTGAGCTGAATGAGAACTGCTGGCATGGCACTCAGGCGACAGGTGGAATCTTGGTCATGCTCTGGTTTCTCTTCAGAACTAACAAATATTTCGCCTTTTATTAAAGATTTCCGTGGAGAGGAGCAAAACTGAGTTTTATCTCAATTTTTGCATGCCCCATATTATTGGGGTTTCTTTTATCAGTTTAAAGACAGAACGAGTGTGCTTTCTTGTTAGCTTTAATGTAAGTTTATTTGCATAACAATGACAGTAAATGTTTGTTTCTTTTCAAACAGAACTTTCTTGACCATGCTACTTGCTTGAAAGATCTGGGAGCACATGGAAAACAGTACAAACCATGCAGTATCACAAGAGCCTTTATTTGATCTTTCATGAAGATAGAGCAGAATTGAGGACACGTCAACAATTTCTGCCAAAGGTGGTTCATCTTTCCACATGGTGCCTTTGGCCACTGACACCTTCGTTGAGTCAAAGTCTCTGGCTGTGGTCAGAACTTTGAAAATTTATGTCACCAGAACGGTTCAGATTAGGAAAACAGAGGCTCTGTTTGTCCTGTATGCTCCCAACAGGATTGGGTGTCCTGCTTCCATGCAGACCATTATGCGCTGAATCTGTGGTAAGATTCAGCATGCTCATTCCACGGCAGGATTGCCGTTACTGAATTAGGTGAAGACCCATTCTACTAGAAAGGTGGGTTCATCCTGGGCAGCTGGTCGGGGAGTCTCAGCATTGCAACTTTGCCGAGCAGCTATTTAGTAAACACTTTTGCTAAGTTTTACAAGTTTGATACCTTGGCTGATGATAACCTCAAGTTGGGTCATTCGGTGCTGCAGAGTCGTACGCACTCTCCCACCCGTTCAAGAGCTTTGGTATAACCCCATGGTTCTTAATGTGACCCCAGCATCCTCTAGGTCGTATGAGAAAATAGGATTTTAATACCTACCGGTAAATCCTTTTCTCTTAGTACGTAGAGGATGCTGGGCACCCGTCCCAGTCCATACTGTGTCTGCAGTTATTACTTGTGGTTATACACATGTTGTGTTACGGTTCTGGTCAGCTTTTTGCTGCAATTGTTCATGCCGTTGGCTTGTGTTCTGTTGAATGCCACGTTCTGCGGCATGCTTAAGGTGTGAGCTGGTAAGATGCTCACCTTAGTTTAACAATAAATCCTTTCCTCGAAATGTCAGTCTCCCTGGGCACAGTTCCTATAACTGGAGTCTGGAGGAGGGGCATAGAGGGAGGAGCCAGTCCACACCCTTTGAAAGTCTTAAAGTGCCCATGTCTCTTGCGGATCCCGTCTATACCCCATGGTTCTTAATGTGACCCCAGCATCCTTTACGGACTAAGAGAAAAGGATGCCCTTGTGTACTATCCTGACTTCTCCTCCCGTCTGCTTACTTTGTGCCTTCCAACGCACAATGCGAACTACAGGTGGTGCTGCAGGGCCCACACCCTTTTACTTGCCTTACAGAGCAGCTCTGGAGCTGTTACAGTGCCCAGCTGCTGCAAGAAATCAGCATGAATGCTTCAGGGGATTGGGCATGGCCAACATGAGCCCCACACCAAAGGAGGGTGGGGGTGTTTAATGCGAACTAGGGGTCATCCAAGCACTGCAAAAGGCCGCCATGCCCTGCATGCCCCTTTTCTCTTTTTATATGCAGATGAGGGTTCCAGCCAACTTTGGCCCACTGCTTGGATGACATCACCGTATGCAAATCCGTCTGCTGCAGACCTTCCCCCAGGAATGCTTGTACTAGTTGTTGTATATGGTTTGATATTTGATGGTGCTTCAGTATTAGGCAGCCTTCCGCCCTCCCATGTTCATCTGAAAAGATGTGGTCTCCCTGCAGTTGTTGTCCCCAGACGAGAGTTCCCTTGTGCTTCCTCAGTTGAATCTCCTTAACTTGACGGGGGAGGGGCTGCCCGAGCTGCCACCCTCCCCAGCCCTATCCCAACTCATACTTATTTTACATATTAGATCTCTTGATCATGAAGATTGTTCTCACAGGGTTAGGTTCATCCATTATATTTTAAAATAGGAAGGTACAAATTACATATTTGAATTGCATCTATGTGCTGGATTCAAATGCCCCCCCCCCCCCCCCTTCCTTTCTCAATTGTGCCCGTCAGCAGCTATTCTAAGGTTGCTGCCAATGGGTGTGACACATTAATTTCTTCTGTGGGGTACACTGGACTCCACAAGGATTCACATTGGGGTGTAGAGTAGGATCTTGATCTGAGGCACCAACCGGCTCAAAGCTTTTGACTGTTCCCAAGATGCTCAGCGCATCCTCCTCTATAACCCCGCTTCCATGAACAGGGAGCTCAGTTTGTAGTTGGTGCCTTCAGTAGCAGGCCACTTAACAGGGGCCTGCCTCAGGCAGCCTATTCTTAGCTATTAATTTTGACAAGAAAAGAAGAACTTGTTTTATGAGAATCTACAAGGGCTGCAGCAGGCTAGGTCTAATAGACATCTTTACTGCAGCTTCATCACTCCCAGCGGCGCTGTATACTCCCGTGCCCTGGTTGCTGGGTCACTGCAGCGGAGGCTCCGGTTTCTTCCTAAAGTCAGTGACACACACACCGCCCTTCCGGATCACGAGGCCGCTGATTAAGGGGAGCGTGGCCGTAGGGGGTGGGCCGTGTGCGCACTGGGGTGGACACTGATTACTGGGCAGCCGCTCCACTAGCCACCAGGTACAGTTAAGGAGCACAGGTCTGGGGGTTTTTCTCCTATATTAACCCAATTTTGTACTGCCCGCAGCGCATTGTGATAGGTAATAGGGCCTGATTCAGGTTGGATTGCAATCACAATAAGCGATCCAACTGCAAAAATTGCTAAGAGCATACGCATGTGCCTGCATGCGATCGCCTCTGCCTGTCAATCGGGGCAGGGGGGGAGAGTGGGGTCAGCAACACTCCATTTCCAAGTCAGGGATGGAGCAGTGCGGGGGCAAGGCTTCAAAATGGGGTCTGCAATGGAGGAGACACAGGGGGCGTGGTCACAGCGGCTGTATGACATCACATTCAGCCGCTGTAATCACAAAAATGGTGGCGGCTTCCTGCGCGCACATACAGTCTGCACCAGCAGGAGGCTACACCATTGTTTATGATCACGCTGAACTGCAGTGCGACTGCAATTACAGCATGGTCAAGAAGGGAGGTGTCATACTGGGTGGCCATGCCCTGTCACTGTGCAGGAGCCAGCACCGCTTACACACTAGTCCCCGGGTGCAGCCCCCAACCCCCGGGACACCCGGAGCAACAAAATGTAGATTCAGGCCACCAGGCCACGCCCCTACCTATGAAATAATGCCTCCTTTTTACCATTGCGCTGCTTATTTGCACGCACTGCATTACAATCTCCCTCGCCACCTCTCTGGGTGTCACCAGTGATAGTGACACCTCTGAAATGCTTGTAGCAGCTGGTCCAAAGATCTATGCCTCAAGCCCTGAGTGTTTGCCCTTGTGACTTGTTGATCATCATAGCGAAGCAGATGCTTACAGAAAACTGCAGGGGCTTAGATTGAAAATAAAAAAAATTGATGGGTATAAGGTAGAGAGGAGCGGGTTCGGTTCTCCGAGAACCGAATTCCCCACGAACTCCACGTGGTTTACACTGGTCTGAGGCAGGCTCGGTTGTTCCCGCCTGACTCGGAAAACCTGAACAAGGGAAAATGTCATCATCCCGCTGTCGGATTCTCGCGAGATTCGGATATTATATATAGAGCTGCGCGTTGCCGCCATTTTTACTCGTGCATTGAAGAGAGAGCGGAGAGGACGTGGCTATGTTCTCTCAGTGGAAATCTCAATATCAGTGCTCAGTATCAGTGGTTACTTATTGCTGCTCAGTAATACTAGTAGTGTGTCTCTCCTGCTCAGTGTCAGTTCTCAGTAGTATCCTCATCAGTGCTCAGTATCACTGTTCATTGTCTTGTGCTGCATTGTGTTGCTCAGCATACTACAGTACATTACTAATAGTCCAGTGCTGCATCTTGCTGCTCAGTGTCAGTTCTAGTATCCTCATCAGTGCTCACTATCACTGCTCATTGCATTGTGGTGTTCTGTATACTACAGTAATATAGTAACATATAGTAACATAGTTTTTGAGGTTGAATAGAGGCAAATTGCCCATCGTGTTCAACCTGTTTTAAGTTGTGATGATTCTACATACTTGCTGAATAATGTTTTATGACTAGTTAGCTACTATAACTCATGTTACCCCCGGATTAACCATGTTGATATTTTAAGTATTATAACCTTGGATAGCTTTTTCATTCAGAAATGTATCCATTCCTTTTTTAAATCCAATTACAGAGTCCGCCATTACCACCTTCCCTGGCAGGGAATTCCACATCCTGATTGCCCTAACAGTGAAGAACCCTTTCCTCCATTGCATTCTGAACTTTCCTCCAGTCGCAGCGAGTGACCACGTGTTCTTTTAATAAATAATTCCTCTGATAACTCTTTGTTATGTATCTTTACATATTTGAAGATATTAATAATATCTCCTCTTAGGCACCTCTTTTCTAGTGTATACATATTCAGCCTAGTAAGTCTTTCCTTATAGTCCAGTACTTTTAGGCCTTTAATCAATTTAGTCTTCAGGATCTCTCGGACTTCCATGAGCAGCAGAGTAGTGCAATGGAAGGATGCTGGGCCCATAACCCAGAGGTCGATTAATCGAAACTATCCTCTGCTATGTGCATTTTTTTTTTATAATTAAAGTAATCAAAAACTGGGATTGATATTTTGGCTCTTTTATTTTTACTTAAAGTACAATAACTTTTATCATTTTAATTTGTTTTAATAGTATATTGACAGCATTGTTTTCTTTAAAAAATCCACTTAATTTTCTTTACCCTATTACTGAAATGGTAATTGACAAAAACAAACTACATTGTCACCAGAAGAGCAATGCAAAATGTACAAGTGATATATTAAAATCATCTTCCATCTTGAATTTCAATGATGCATTGGGACAACAATTTTGTGAGAAACATCTTCACCCATAAAGAAAGATTTTCTTAATTCCTTATCTGTGTGCTGATTAGATATTACCTTGTTTTCACATTAAACAGACTTCCACATGAGAAAGCAGCAAGGATGCAGTAACGTTTATGTGTCCTGGTGTAAACCTGTATTTTTTCAGTAGACATTGAAATGAGGATGCATCTTGCTGCCTTTCCAATGTAGCAAGTTTAATTCAGTAATAGGTGAAAAAACATTCCTACAAAGGTGTTAATCAGAGACTTGGCTTTGTGGACACTTTTCAGAGAGCAAATTTGTTAGCATAAAAATAAAGTCAGAAAATGAAGAGCTGTTTAATCACTCAATTGGACTTTTCTGCCAGCATAGTTTTTTTTTCTCTGCAACCCACTGCTAAATTGTGCTTCCTAGCTGTTTTTTATAAAATCACTTAATCAAATCTAACTCTGATTACATCAGAGAAGGCCAGGTACCCTACACCATAAGAGGGGGTTTGAAATTTTGACTTGTCTACTTAAAGATCACCAAAATCTGATCACAAGGTCAATTACATCCCTGGGTGGGATTGAACCACCAACCTTTTGGTTAATAGCCAAACATGCTAACCGATTGCACCACAGAGACACCTCGCAAAAGTCCATTCTGACAAAGGCTAATAAGCATTCATCTAGAACGTTTCCTAGAAAAACTTTAAAAAGTCAATAATCTGGAGAGTTTTTGTAAGAAACACATTGCTACTTTCCCATGATGAGTGAGTGCTTCAGGATCTCTTGCACTTACATGAGCAGCAGAGTACTGCAACGGAAGCATGCTGGGCCCATAACCCAGATGTAGGCAGATTGAAACTATCTTCTGCTATATGCATTGTTTTTTGTTAATTAAAGTAATCCAAAACTGGGATTGATATTTTGGCTCTTTTATTTTTACTTAAAGTACAATAACTTTTACCATTTTAATTTGTTTTAATAGTAAATTGACAGTATTGTTTTCTTTCAAAAATCCACTTAATTTTCTTTACCCTATTATTAAAATGGTAATTGACAAAAACAAACTACATTGTCACCAGAAGAGCAGTACAAAATGTACAAGTGATATATTAAAATCATCATTCCAGCTTGAATTTCAATGATGCTTTGGTGCAACAATTTTGTGAGAAACATCTTCACCCATAAAGAAAGATTTTCTTAATTCCTTACCTGTGTGCTGATTAGATATCACCTTGTTTTCACATTAAACAGACTTCCCCATGAGGAAGCAGCAAGGATGCAGTGACGTTTATGTTTCCTGGTGTCAACCTGTATTATTTCAGTAGACATTGAAATGAGGATGCATCTTGCTGCCTTTCCAATGAAGCAAGTTTAATTCAGTAATAGGTGAAAAACCATTCCTACAAAGGTGTTAATCAGAGACTTTACTTTGTGGACACTTTTCAGAGAGCAAATTTGTTAGCATAAACATAAAATCAGAAAATGAAGAGCTGTTTAATCACTCAATTGGACTTTTCTGCCAGCATAGTTTTTTTTCTCTGCAACCCACTGCTAAATTGTGCTTCCTAGCTGTTTTTTTATAAAATCACTTAATCAAATCTAACTCTGATTACATCAGAGAAGGCCAGGTACCCTACACCATAAGAGGGAGTTTGACATTTTGACTTGTCTACTTAAAGATTACCAAAATCTAATCACAAGGTCAATTACATCCATGGGTGGGATTGAACCACCAACCTTTTGGTTAATAGCCAAACATGCTAACCGATTGCACCACAGAGACACCTCGTAAAAGTATATACTGACAAAGGCTAATAAGCATTCATCTAGAACGTTTCCTAGAAAAACTTTAAAAAGTCAATAATCTGGAGAGTTTTTGTAAGAAACACATTGGTACTTTCCCATGATGAGTGAGTGCTTCAGGATCTCTTGCACTTACATGAGCAGCAGAGTACTGCAACGGAAGCATGCTGGGCCCATAACCCAGAGGTAGGCAGATTGAAACTATCCTCTGCTATATGCATTGTTTTTTGTTAATTAAAGTAATCCAAAACTGGGATTGATATTTTGTCTCTTTTATTTTTACTTAAAGTACAATAACTTTTATCATTTTAATTTGTTTTAATAGTATATTGACAGCATTGTTTTCTTTAAAAAATCCACTTAATTTTCTTTACCCTATTACTGAAATGGTAATTGACAAAAACAAACTACATTGTCACCAGAAGAGCAATGCAAAATGTACAAGTGATATATTAAAATCATCTTCCATCTTGAATTTCAATGATGCATTGGGACAACAATTTTGTGAGAAACATCTTCACCCATAAAGAAAGATTTTCTTAATTCCTTATCTGTGTGCTGATTAGATATTACCTTGTTTTCACATTAAACAGACTTCCACATGAGAAAGCAGCAAGGATGCAGTAACGTTTATGTGTCCTGGTGTAAACCTGTATTTTTTCAGTAGACATTGAAATGAGGATGCATCTTGCTGCCTTTCCAATGTAGCAAGTTTAATTCAGTAATAGGTGAAAAAACATTCCTACAAAGGTGTTAATCAGAGACTTGGCTTTGTGGACACTTTTCAGAGAGCAAATTTGTTAGCATAAAAATAAAGTCAGAAAATGAAGAGCTGTTTAATCACTCAATTGGACTTTTCTGCCAGCATAGTTTTTTTTTCTCTGCAACCCACTGCTAAATTGTGCTTCCTAGCTGTTTTTTATAAAATCACTTAATCAAATCTAACTCTGATTACATCAGAGAAGGCCAGGTACCCTACACCATAAGAGGGGGTTTGAAATTTTGACTTGTCTACTTAAAGATCACCAAAATCTGATCACAAGGTCAATTACATCCCTGGGTGGGATTGAACCACCAACCTTTTGGTTAATAGCCAAACATGCTAACCGATTGCACCACAGAGACACCTCGCAAAAGTCCATTCTGACAAAGGCTAATAAGCATTCATCTAGAACGTTTCCTAGAAAAACTTTAAAAAGTCAATAATCTGGAGAGTTTTTGTAAGAAACACATTGCTACTTTCCCATGATGAGTGAGTGCTTCAGGATCTCTTGCACTTACATGAGCAGCAGAGTACTGCAACGGAAGCATGCTGGGCCCATAACCCAGATGTAGGCAGATTGAAACTATCTTCTGCTATATGCATTGTTTTTTGTTAATTAAAGTAATCCAAAACTGGGATTGATATTTTGGCTCTTTTATTTTTACTTAAAGTACAATAACTTTTACCATTTTAATTTGTTTTAATAGTAAATTGACAGTATTGTTTTCTTTCAAAAATCCACTTAATTTTCTTTACCCTATTATTAAAATGGTAATTGACAAAAACAAACTACATTGTCACCAGAAGAGCAGTACAAAATGTACAAGTGATATATTAAAATCATCATTCCAGCTTGAATTTCAATGATGCTTTGGTGCAACAATTTTGTGAGAAACATCTTCACCCATAAAGAAAGATTTTCTTAATTCCTTACCTGTGTGCTGATTAGATATCACCTTGTTTTCACATTAAACAGACTTCCCCATGAGGAAGCAGCAAGGATGCAGTGACGTTTATGTTTCCTGGTGTCAACCTGTATTATTTCAGTAGACATTGAAATGAGGATGCATCTTGCTGCCTTTCCAATGAAGCAAGTTTAATTCAGTAATAGGTGAAAAACCATTCCTACAAAGGTGTTAATCAGAGACTTTACTTTGTGGACACTTTTCAGAGAGCAAATTTGTTAGCATAAACATAAAATCAGAAAATGAAGAGCTGTTTAATCACTCAATTGGACTTTTCTGCCAGCATAGTTTTTTTTCTCTGCAACCCACTGCTAAATTGTGCTTCCTAGCTGTTTTTTTATAAAATCACTTAATCAAATCTAACTCTGATTACATCAGAGAAGGCCAGGTACCCTACACCATAAGAGGGAGTTTGACATTTTGACTTGTCTACTTAAAGATTACCAAAATCTAATCACAAGGTCAATTACATCCATGGGTGGGATTGAACCACCAACCTTTTGGTTAATAGCCAAACATGCTAACCGATTGCACCACAGAGACACCTCGTAAAAGTATATACTGACAAAGGCTAATAAGCATTCATCTAGAACGTTTCCTAGAAAAACTTTAAAAAGTCAATAATCTGGAGAGTTTTTGTAAGAAACACATTGGTACTTTCCCATGATGAGTGAGTGCTTCAGGATCTCTTGCACTTACATGAGCAGCAGAGTACTGCAACGGAAGCATGCTGGGCCCATAACCCAGAGGTAGGCAGATTGAAACTATCCTCTGCTATATGCATTGTTTTTTGTTAATTAAAGTAATCCAAAACTGGGATTGATATTTTGTCTCTTTTATTTTTACTTAAAGTACAATAACTTTTACCATTTTAATTTGTTTTAATAGTATATTGACAGTATTGTTTTCTTTCAAAAATCCACTTAATTTTCTTTACCCTATTATTAAAATGGTAATTGACAAAAACAAACTACATTGTCACCAGAAGAGCAGTACAAAATGTACAAGTGATATATTAAAATCATCTTTCCAGCTTGAATTTCAATGATGCTTCGGTGCAACAATTTTGTGAGAAACATCTTCATCCATAAAGAAAGATTTTCTTAATTCCTTACCTGTGTGCTGATTAGATATCACCTTGTTTTCACATTAAACAGACTTCCCCATGAGGAAGCAGCAAGGATGCAGTGACGTTTATGTTTCCTGGTGTCAACCTGTATTATTTCAGTAGACATTGAAATGAGGATGCATCTTGCTGCCTTTCCAATGAAGCAAGTTTAATTCAGTAATAGGTGAAAAACCATCCCTACAAAGGTGTTAATCAGAGACTTTACTTTGTGGACACTTTTCAGAGAGCAAATTTGTTAGCATAAACATAAAATCAGAAAATGAAGAGCTGTTTCGTCACTAAATTGGACTTTTCTGCCAGCATAATTTTTTTTCTCTGCAACCCACTGCTAAATTGTGCTTCCTAGCTGTTTTTTTATAAAATCACTTAATCAAATCTAACTCTGATTACATCAGAGAAGGCCAGGTACCCTACACCATAAGAGGGGGTTTGAAATTTTGACTTGTCTATTTAAAGATCACCAAAATCTGATTACAAGGTCAATTACATCCCTGGGTGGGATTGAACCACCAACCTTTTGGTTAATAGCCAAACATGCTAACCGATTGCGCCACATAGACACCTTGCAAAAGTAGATACTGACAAAGGCTAATAAGCATTTATCTAGAACGTTTCCTAGAAAAACTTTAAAAAGTCAATAATCTGGAGAATTTTTGTAAGAAACACATTGGTACTTTCCCATGATGAGTGAGTGCTTCAGGATCTCTTTCACTTACATGGGCTATTAACCAAAAGGTTGGTGGTTCAATCCCACCCAGGGATGTAATTGACCTTGTGATCGGATTTTGGTGATCTTTAAGTAGACAAGTCAAAATTTCAAACCCCCTCTTATGGTGTAGGGTACCTGGCCTTCTCTGACGTAATCAGAGTTAGATTTAATTAAGTGATTTTATAAAAAACAGCTAGGAAGCACAATTTAGCAGTGGGTTGCAGAGAAAAAAATAACATTTTAAACCTACCGGTAAATTTTTTTTCTCGTAGTCCGTAGAGGATGATGGGGACTCCGTAAGGACCATGGGGGATAGACGGGCTCCGCAGCAGACATGGGCACTTTAAGAAAGACTTTAGATCTGGGTGTGCACTGGCTCCTCCCTCTATGCCCCTCCTCCATACCTCAGTTAGAGAAACTGTGCCCAGAGGAGACGGACAGTACGAGGAAAGGATTTTTGTTAATCCAAGGTCAAGATTCATACCAGCCACACCAATCACACCGTATAACTTGTGATATACTACCCAGTTAACAGTATGAAAACAACATAGCATCAGTCCAAGACCGATGAAAACTAACATATAACCCTTATGTAAGCAATAACTATATACAAGTCTTGCAGAAGTAGTCCGCACTTGGGACGGGCACCCAGCATCCTCTACGGACTACGAGAAAAAGATTTACCGGTAGGTTTAAAATCTTATTTTCTCTTACGTCCTAAAAGATGCTGGGGACTCCGTAAGGACCATGGGGATTATACCAAAGCTCCCAAACGGGCTCCTGCGGATGACTCTGCAGCACCGATTGAGCAAACAGGAGGTCCTCCTCAGCCAGGGTATCAAACTTATAGAACTTTGCAAAGGTGTTTGAACCCGACCAAGTAGCAGCTCGGCACAGCTGTAGTGCCGAGACCCCTCGGGCAGCTGCCCAAGAAGAGCCCACCTTCCTAGTGGAATGGGCCTTGACTGAATTAGGCAACGGCAATCCCGCCATAGAATGCGCCTGCTGAATCGTGTTACAGATCCAGAGAGCAATAGTCTGATTTGAAGCAGGGGTGCCAATCTTGTTGGCTGCATACAGGACAAACAGTGCTTCTGTTTTTCTGACTCTAGCCGTTCTGGCCACGTAAATTTTCAAAGCCCTGACCACATCAAGGGACTCGGAATCCTCCAAGTCACGCGTAGCCACAGGCACCACAATAGGTTGGTTCATATGAAAGAATGAGTCCACTTTTAGCAGGAATTGAGGACGGGTCTGCAATTCCGCTCTATCCATATGGAAAACCAGATAGGGGATTTTATGTGATAAAGCTGCTAATTCCGACACTCGCCTAGCGGAAGCCAAGGCTAATAACATGACCACCTTCCAAGTGAGATATTTAAACTCCACCATTTTAAGTGGTTCAAACCATAACCTTAACACCACGTTAAGGTCCCAAGGGACCACCGGAGGTACAAAAGGAGGCTGAATATGCAGTACTCCCTTCACAAAAGTTTGTACTTACTTCAGGAAGAGAGGCCAATTCCTTTTGAAAGAAAATGGATAAGGCCAAAATCTGAACCTTAATAGAGCCTAATTTTAGGCCCAAATTCACTCCAGTTTGTAGGAAGTGAAGGAAGTGGCCCAGGTGGAATTCTTACGTATGAGCATTCCTGGCCTCACACAAAGAAACATATTTTCGCCATATACAGTGATAATGTTTAGATGTCACGTCCTTCCTAGCCTTTATTAGCGTAGGAATGACCTCATCTGGAATACCCTTTTCCGCTAGGATCCGGCGTTCAACCGCCATGCCGTCAAACGCAGCCGCGGTAAGTCTTGGAACAGACAGGGCCCCTGTTGCAACAGGTCCTGTCTTAGAGGAAGTGGCCACGGATCTTCTGTGAGCATTTCCTGCAGATCTGGATACCAGGTCCTTCGCGGCCAATCTGGAACAATGAGAATTGTTCTTACTCCTCTTTTTCTTACTATTATCAACACCTTGGGTATGAGAGGTAGAGGAGGAAATACATAGACCGACCGGAACACCCACGGTGTCACTAGGGCGTCTACAGCTACTGCCCGAGGGTCTCTTGACCTGGTGCAATACCTCTGTAGCTTTTTGTTGAGGCGGGACGCCATCATGTCTATCTGGAACAGTCCCCACCGACTTGCAATCTGTGCGAAGACTTCCTGATGGAGTCCCCACTCTCCTGGATGTAGGTCGTGTCTGCTGAGGAAGTCTGCATCCCAGTTGTCCACTCCCGGAATGAACACTGCTGACAGTGCGCTTTGATAAAGCTAAATATTTATCTTATTTAAAACCCTTTGTGAGGTCTAAGAACACTGTACGCTATTTGCGTATGGAGTACCGTAAGGGTACGCTCGTTGCGTAACAATCGCTTAGCCGTGGTCGAGACGCTCAAGCGTCACGTTCGCTCACGGCCAAGAGATCACAGGCAGGCACGCTATTGGCTGCTGACTAACGTAATGGTTCGCTATAGCGTAACGGACGCTGTATCGGGAGCGGGCTGCTCGAGCGATACAGACGCTCACGAGAATACGCTGTTGGTATCGGGCACACTTATAGGTGAGCGACTACCGTAATGCTACGCTATCAGCGTAGCGGACGCTCGAGACCACGAGGAGATCACGAGCGGCGCCGACGCTCACAATGTTAAACCTTTATGTCTAAACCACAAACAATGTAATTTGCTGTAAAACCTTAGTGTAGAGATAGGGTGTAAATGCAACACTGTATAACCTTATTAACTCAAAAGCTGTTCGAGCGTCACCGACGCTCTGAGAATACTTAACACTATAAGAAATACACAAATACCGTGCTTAGGGTCCAACGCCTAATATATATATTATGAATGTTATACTTGCAAAAGAATTAATACAATACAAGTCATACACTACAATATAACATAGACTAACTAACCAGGTAACTACACAGTAAATACAATACAAGTACGTTTAAGAGAAAATGAGAGAAAGAGAAGAGAGAGAGAGAAAGATATGGCCCATAATAACAAGAAAAGACAATATGATTACGGAGAAAACTTACGCACAAAGGAAACGATCGCATGCGCCTCTGGACATCCAGCTCCCGATTTTCAGCAATGATAACCGATGAAGAGTGAGTGCTGGATGTGATCGGCCTGTCTATTTATGCCCCACACACAATACAATTCAATGGTCCCTACAATCTCATTGTTCATTGGACACAGGAATTCGTCTTCGCATTATAACAAAAGGTCATAGGTTGATTCATACAGGTGGGCTGTGACTATTTCCAACAGCTCAGGTGGGAGGGAAACTGGGTTTCCCGCCGCATGGATAAGTAAGTGCAAATACAGTAAATGTTCATAAACTTCTTATGTCCATAACTATTCGCACGAGCGATTGATCCGCTTCAAACCAACACCGGAATATTGCTAATTAAATACTCTTCCGATGGATACTAAACACCACTGTATTACTCCTGTCTGACCCTTCGTATCAAACAATGAGGGATCTCTCTGTCCAGGAACATACTACATTAACTAAACTTTCAGAATCTATCAAAGGGACCATAATCTACAAAATGCATTATATGGTGAAAATATGTAACGAAAGAGTCGTCCGCTAGATGCACACAATCTCTACCGTAAATGTGCATACCGTGCGCCTGCGGGTGCCCGCAACAGCGAGTATGCGCACGCACGGGAGAGCGCACGCATGCGCAGCAGGGACACATATGAGGTGCAAATATGGCAGTGTGCATCGTGATATTTTTCTGACTTTGACAGTCCACCCTTTGGCAGTCAACAATAACTGCCACTTCCTAAAACATTTCAAAAAGAGAAAAATATATGTCAGGGGTTAATACATTTACATGGTTGGGTAGGGGAGGAGAGGAGAAGGTAGGAAAAGGGTATGACCTAGTGAGATAGCAGAAGCATGTGTGTATGAATCCATGTTTGGGGGGTCATGTATCATCGTGCCGTACGTGTTTTAAATCAAGCTTCGAGGTATTGCGAAGTATACATTTGAATTCCTTCTTATCCCGTGGTACGGGTCTGTGGATGGGCTGTCAAACTTTACCAAGCTTTTTTCGGATTTTGGTTGTAACAAAAATGGGGAGCACATTTTAGTTGATGATACATGAATGGGGGAATATGTGATTGCTGATATCTGTGCCTGTATTCCCTATACTATGTGTGTAATTACCTGAAGGTTGTAGAGATGAAGAAAATACATAATTACGGTAAATGCAGTGGTATTCTATGTCAGGTTAATGAACATTCGTCGATTGAGGTCTTGTTTGGTGTCTGTTGAATGCAGTCTTCTTTGTGCTTTTGCCCATAAGGTGCGAGCAAAAAGCTTTGTCAATGTCCATAGATTTACAAAAGTGTTGGGCTAGCGTAATTTTAAAATTTCTAGGGAAACTGGGGATCTATGGCATAGTTCATCAAAAATCTGTGTATAAGGTTGTCAAAACTTCTTCTTTAATCCATCTGTTGTCTGTATATCGGCTCATCAAATTCCTCGTCCAAGTGGGTCTTTTTACCTCAGAGGAAAACGGAAAAACAGATGAAAGAAACGGACCGTAGAAATCGCATTACAATTTCCTCACTCCTTAAACTCATCACCCTGGTACTTCGTTTGCACTTCGTTAAAGCCTGACCGCATCTAAATATCAAGCCAATCGTTATGATAACACCTAAGATACATAGGAGAAACTTCCCTACATCCATTATAACTCCTTGAGCCCATTCTCCTAAACCGGAGAACCAATTTCGCGGGTTCAACCATGACACCCAACTAGTCAGCTCATTACTCACAGCAGCAAGGGTGAGATTGTGTCTCCTGCGAAATTCCCACTTCAATTGGAGAATATCGTCCATCTTTTGGTCTATGACCTCGACCGGGTCCTCGGTACTATTCGTTATATATGTGCAGCATTTCACGCCGTACTGCGTTGCCAGTGTGACACAATATCCACCTGTTACTGCTGTGAGATAATTGAGAATCATTCTATGCTGAACTAGTTCTGTTTTATAAGCTTGAAGTTCTCTTCCAGTATACCTAAATGTGTCATCATACATTTCTGTGATATTGTCTAACAAATTTGCGAGCGCAGATATGTATTTATAATTCAACACTCCTCTGGCGGTGCGAGTGAGGTCTAACGCAAGTAGAAACTGAATCCCGGTTGATTCATGGATCATGTCAGAGGCCGGGTGCTCTGTTCTTTCTATCAGGTGCCGTTTAACTACGTGCTCGTAATGGGTGTGAGTATAAGGAGTTTGGGCAACACGGTGTATGTCTTTCATTTTGGCATGTGATACAGTCATTACCTCAAGCAATACTTTTCCAATATAACACAATCCTTCAGAGTTTGGGGCAAGCCACTTATACGCCTTCCTCCCGCATATGAAATATGCATCATCGGGGAGAACATATGGGACGGAGTAGGACATAACCATATTACACATTTTCCATGTGAAATCTCCTAACCCTAATTCTCCCATCTGTCTAGTACACGTATCAGCTTGTACGATATGTGCACAGTATCCTGGTGATACCTCTCCAACTCTCGTAATCCTACTTCCTAGGGTATACCTATACCGGAAAGATTTTCCTCTACTGGCTATGTGGCGTATAAGCTCTGTATCTGTCGGCATTCTATCTGCTCTATATGAAAAGGTCATGGTTTGGTTACTCCATGACACTTCCCAATTTCCCGGCTTTCGGGGATTGGAAATGTTAAAACATATGAGGGATCTATCCACATGATATTGGTGGAGCTTCAAACTAGGAGGACTGGAGATATTAAACCTCCTGTCCACCGGTCTCCCACCACTTAGCTCAAGTACCTCCCCTATCGTTAAAGGAAATGGTACTAGTCCTGATTTGCTATGACCTTGAGGTACTTGAGAGCATACCCAACAATCTGTTTGATTTAACACGCTACCCACTAAGGAGTGATAGTCACTCAAGGGATGCCGGTCCATGTGGATATTAAAACTGGATTGGCATTTCTTAATGCACCCATCCTCGACTACGTTGTCACAGAGCCTACAGATACAGTTTTCTTCAGCTAACAATCCTTCACAATTCCTTCTATTGTCAATGCTATCGGATCGTTTTCTGATACTCGCCTTTGCTTGTTGATTATGTTGTTCTCGGAAAACTACGCCTCCATCTCTGTCATCAGAACCCATTCCAGAATCTCTCTCGACCTCCATGGTACTCTCGCCGGAACAGACTGCTCTGGTCAACATCATGGTCAACAGGAAAATCCGGATCACAGTCTCTTGGGGCAAGTCCATCTTATAGGAGGAAACGAAGAAGAATGAGAAGGGGGGGAAAATAATTTGAGGGAGAGGGGATGGGAAGTTGGAGAAAAACAATAAAAGGGAACAGGGAATCGACAACTGCTTTTGATCTTGTGATTTTCAATGCTCAGGTGCCGCCTCAGTCCTCCTGGAACAGACACTCCAGTGATACAACGTCCTCTACCGTCTGTTCCTTATCACGGGACCTCTCTGGATCAGCAACCTTCTTACAATGGGACGAATGAACCCAAGTCTCTCTCTCGGCAACTTTCAATGCTGTAGTGCTAGTCAATAAGACTTGGTATGGTCCTTCCCATCTGTCAATAAGGCAACCTGAGCGTAGAAAATTTCGTATCATTACATACTCCCCAGGTTCAATGTCATGACAATTACTATCTGGTAAATCAGGAATCACCAACTTCAAATTATTATTTTGATTCCTTAGCTGTTTACTCATATTAACCAGGTACTTTACAGTCACTTCATTGTTACACTTCAAATCATCCTGAGGGTTAATCATAACATGCGGTTGTCGACCAAACAAGATTTCAAAAGGGGACAGATTAAGAGGGGACCTGGGAGTGGTTCTGATGCTGTACAGTACAATGGGTAAAGCTTCTGGCCATGTCAATCCTGTTTCTGCCATAACTTTGCTCAAATTATTTTTAATAGTGCTATTCACTCTTTCCACCTTCGCACTCGCCTGTGGACGGTATGGAGTGTGCAGCTTGCTATCAATTCCCATCAACTTACACATTCCTTGAAAGACATCACCTGTAAAATGGGTACCCCTATCACTTTCGATAATTCTAGGGATACCATATCTACATACAAATTCCTGCACAATTTTCTTAGCAGTAAACATAGCGGTATTTGTGGCCGCCGGGAATGCTTCAACCCAATTTGAGAACACATCTATACAAACAAGTACATATTTCAAATTTCGACAAGGGGGTAATTGAATGAAGTCAATCTGTATTGCCTGGAAAGGACCGCCTGCAGGTGGGATATGAGATGGTTCTGTTGGTATTGCCTTTCCGATATTCTTTCTCAAACAGGTAAGGCATGACATTGCTCTCTTACTTGCATGAGATGAAAATCCTGGGGCGCACCAATATGCTCTTACCAACTTGCACTTTCCTTCCTTGCCCAGATGAGTCAGCCCGTGAGCTGCCTCAGCTAAACATGGAAGATATGCTCTGGCGGCCACCGGTTTACCTTGTCCATCCGTCCAGAGTCCTGAGGACTCCTGGCCATATCCCTTCGCCTTCCAGACTGCCTTTTCCTGTGTGGAACACAAATTTTGCATTTCACACAACTTCTGTGTGTTGATGGTATTAAATACCATCAGTTGTGTGGTGTCTGTCTGTCTGGGGGTACCAGCTGCTAACTTAGCTGCTTCGTCTGCTCGGCTGTTACCAAGTGATACTGGGTCCTGGCTATATGTGTGTGCTTTACACTTGATAACAGCCACTCTGTCGGGTTCCTGTATCGCTGTTAGAAGCCTTTTGATGTGAGCTGCATGCGCTACCGGTGTACCAGCTGCCGTCATGAAATTTCTGAGGCGCCATAGGGCTCCGAAATCATGGACTACCCCGAATGCGTATCTAGAGTCGGTGTAGATATTGGCTGATTTGCCCTTAGCCAATTCACATGCTCTGGTTAGGGCGACCAGTTCAGCAACCTGGGCTGAGTGAGGTGGGCCTAGCGGTTCCGCTTCTATGATGCCTTGGTCATCTACGACTGCGTATCCAGTACACAAGTCTCCCGAGTCTGACTGTCTGTGACAACTACCGTCCGTGTAGAAAGTTAGATCTACATTTTCCAGCGGGTTGTCACTGATGTCAGGCCTTGCGGTAAAATTTTGGGTCAAATATTCCATACAATCATGTGTGTCCTTCTGTGTGTTAAATTCTCCTTCCCCACCACTCTCATCCTCCACCCTTTGTGCCTGTCCAGGCACACCTGGGAGATATGTTGCAGGATTTAATGCACTGCATCTCCTTATGGTGATGTTTACGGGGGCCATTAGTGCCAATTCCCATCTTGTAAACCGCGCTGATGAGACGTGCCTGGTTTGGGCAGAATTTAGCAAGGCTGACACTGCATGTGGTGTATGAATTGTGAGGTTGTGACCTAGCACTACATCTTCGCTTTTCGTTACTAGCAATGCTATCGCAGCGACGCTTCGCAAGCATGTGGGGAGGGATCGCGCTACCGTGTCTAGCTGAGCGCTGTAGTATGCTACTGGCCTGCTGGCATCACCGTGCTTTTGGGTTAAGACGCCTGCCGCGCAACCAGCACTTTCTGTTCCGTACAGCTCAAAGGGTTTCCCATAGTCTGGCATACCTAATGCTGGTGCCTGCGTTAGGCACTGTTTAAGTCTCTCAAATGCCATCTCGGACTCGTCTGTATGCGAAATCCGATCAGGTTTGTTTGAGGAGACCATCTCCTGCAGAGGTAACGCTAGAATGGAAAACCCTGGGATCCAGTTACGGCAATACCCACACATTCCTAAAAATGTTCTGATCTGTTGCTGGGTTTTTGGCAGAGTCATGTCTCTAATTGCTGGAATTCTATCAGTGGTCAGGTGTCTCAGTCCTTGTGTTAGACAGTGTCCCAAATATTTTACCTTAGTTTGGCATAATTGCAACTTGTCTTTGGAAACCTTGTGTCCTGTGTCTGAAAGATGAAACAGGAGCTGTTTCGTATCCTTCAGGGATGCTTCCAATGAATCAGAACACAGTAGTAGATCATCCACGTACTGTATTAATACTGATCCACTCTCTGGTTGGAAAGACTGTAAACAATCATGCAAAGCCTGGGAAAATATACTTGGACTGTCTATGAAACCTTGTGGTAATCGAGTCCATGTGTATTGGACTCCTCTGTATGTGAATGCAAACAAATATTGGCTGTCAGGGTGCAGAGGTACCGAAAAGAAAGCGGAGCAGAGGTCAATAACAGTGAAAAATTTCGCAGTGGGAGGGATTTGCATAAGGATGACAGCTGGATTTGGCACTACGGGGAACTGACTCTCAACTATTTTGTTGATCCCCCTTAGATCCTGCACTAGCCGGTAACCCCTCCCCCCACTCTTTTTCACAGGGAAGATGGGACTATTGGCAGTGCTGGACGTTCTTACCAGAATACCCTGTTGTAGCAAGCGCTCTATTACGGGATACACTCCTAACTCCACCTCTGGCTTCAGAGGGTACTGTGGGATTTTTGGAGCTATCCTACCATCTTTTACTTGTACAACTACTGGAGCTACGTTTGCCATTAATCCAGTGTCCTGTCCATCTTTAGTCCAAAGTGACTCTGGTATCTGGGATGTCATTTCTTCTACTTGGGATGGAGTCCTATTTGTCATAATGGTATGTGACATTAATTTTGATGGGGAGTCTAACATGTCTCGCACTTCCTGAGCGTGATTCTCAGGTATGTCCAAGAATACACCTTCAGGAGTACAATAAATGACGCACCCCATTTTACACAATAAGTCTCTTCCCAGGAGATTAGTCGGTGCCGATGCAGCCAGCAAAAAGGAATGCTTGGTATGTAAAGGCCCTACTGTAATCTCGGCTGGTTTGCTAACAGGGTAGTGCTGGACTACTCCCGTTACCCCTATGGCTGGAATTGTCTTACCAGTGGTTCTCATGCCCACTGTCGAATTTATCACTGATTTGGCCGCCCCTGTGTCTACAAGAAAGTTTAATGATTTACCAGCTACATTGATTGCAATTTCAGGTTCACTCCCAAGGCTTGCAATCAATTTTACTGGCTGCAGATTACAGGTATGGCCACACCCCTATTGGGTATGGTGACCTCCCTGAATCCCGCTGGCAGCAACTACTTGTGAAGGGGTTAAATGGGAACTGCCAGGAGTTTGCCAGTCTCTGTTCGGGGGGTATCTTTTTGTTTCTCCTGCATGTGGCTCATAACTCCGTCTCTGCGGACCTTGCTCCCAATGTCGTGTGTCGTGTCGTTGTCTAGGGGGTTGGTAAGATCTTTGCGAATTTTTCGCTCTACAGTCTCGTGCTATGTGTCCCTGTTTATGACAAAAATAACATGTTACCACATTTGACTTACCCACAGGGTTTGGTGATATAAACACAGGCTGTTTTGTGGTCAGGGCCTGTATACTTACTGACATTAACTTATCACCTTGCGACTCCCTGTGTCTGGTGATATTCCGGTCGTGATCAATAGCAGCCTCTCTCAAAGTAGCCACTGACAGACCTCGCCAACATGGTTGCGTGGTCTGTACCCTTGTCTTTAATGCTTCTTTTAAACCATCCATTAGCACAGATACTGCTACTTCTTGATGGTTTGCATTGGTCCTAATGTCCTCTATGCCAGTGTACTTTGCCATTTCTAATAATGCCCGGTGAAAATAATCAGCAGCTGTTTCTGTCTCTTTTTGTTTAATGGAAAAAATTCTATTCCATTTGGCTACAGCTGGGAAATACTCCTTTAACTGTAAATTTATTCTTTTTACGTTATCTTTGTTGTACACATCTGTAAGAGGTACATCCAGATCCAATCCACAGTCAGCTAAAAATTGAGCTGAGTCGACATTGGAGGGTAAACATGCCCTCAGCAATATCTGCCAGTCTTTGTTATTGGGCTCTAAAGTGTTTCCTAGGTCTCTGATGTATTTTTGGCTAGCAACTAAGTCTTTTCTGGGGTCATGGAATTCAGACACTATGGTCCTTAATTCCATTCTGGAAAATGGGCTATACATGGCAATGTTCCTGATAGGAGTGACTCCTGATGTGTCAGTTTTCCCATTTGGAACAGCTATTACCCTAACAGGATTAAGTCTACTAACATCATTCTGTGTAGATTCTACAGCCTGTGGTGAAATGGTTTCAGCATAGTGTAAGGTGCCGTACTTACCCGTTGATACGACCTCACCTGTCCCTCCGCTAGGGGGCTTTGTTACTAATCTTATGGGTTGGGCCGTGCCTACTGTTGTTTCTGATATAGTGGCTGCTAGAGAGAGCGCCGATATTGTTGCCGATTCGTCCTCTTGATCACACTCCTGGGGAAAGTTCAAAACAGGGTACAACTTGCACGGGTTAATACTTGCATTGGTTAACTTATTAACATTATCCTTAACATTTATACAGTTGCTAAGTGCCTGTTTGTTACCCCCTGATGCGTCATTCTCCGCAACCAATTTCTCTCCTGATATGTATGGTGGCGGCGGGGCCGTGGCTATCAGTTTCCTGATAGGGCCAGATCCCGCCGCCAGAGCCAATCCTCTCTGTATTTCACCCTCCTGTTGCCATAGCTGCAAATAATCATAATGTTGGATTCGTCTCTTTGTTGATTTAATGAGACATATCCTCCTCCTTAAATTCATTAACACTTCTAGGCTGAAGCTACCTACTCTTGGGAATTTCTCCCCGTCATGTACTGTCATTCTCTCCCATTCATCACATAAAATTTCTGTATGTAAACCATATTTTTCACACATTACATACCTTGCCGACCCGACTGGTCGGTTTACTGAATCAACCCGAACCGAGGTTGATCGCCCCCTTCCTGAACAACTGGCCCCCATAATTTGCAGGTGTTGCTTGCTCTACCTCTGACCTTTATCTCAGGGTCTTCAGCGAACCCTTACAAAAAACCAAAATATTAAAAGATAGGTTGACGGTGAAGTTTACCGAGCACCTCACTCACTCGCCCACGCCGACCAATACGCCCACACACTGATATAGCGCTGGCGTACTCGACCCAGGGCCCCTATGAACCTCTATTTACTGGAACATGCGAGAGATATCCGAAGAACACTTACTCTTTCCAGTAACTATTGGTTGTTGGACAATTCCTGAGTGACCAGCGAACTTCCCTTCAGAAAATAAAAAATTACACAAATCACGTCAGAATGTACAAATAGTTTTATGACCGAGTTTGTACACAAATGGTACTGGTCAGACTAACTTAATGCACACAATTACGTGCGGTACAATCGTTCAGCACATAAGCAACTAATCTTATGTACGGAGCGACAAGTGGAATCGACATTCAGCAGCTGCGAATTCCTTCAGCCTGAGCTTTTTATGGCCTATATGGGTGTCGCACCAACCCTTCTTGGTGTTGTGCCTTGTCTCTATAGCGGACTTCCTTGTCTGCTGTACTTGGACCTCCTGGTCTGTTATGCGACCTCCTGGTCTGTTACAGTATGACCTCCTGGTCTGCTACACTCTAATGCTCAAATTTTATGTTTAACCAGAGATGCCTCCCTAGCCACCACGTATGTCACTTACACGTATGTACTTCACGAGAACTCGATGATTTCTGTGGTTCAATCCCCAAAATTGTAAAAACAAACACTCACTCACCACATACACACTTTTGTTTCTATTTCTATTTCTGCGCAGAAATTTTTCTTTAGACCAGATGTGTTGTAAATTTGGAGAAGGATCTGTTAATTTAAATTTCGGATTTAAAATAGATTTGCGCTATTTATCGCCTGTTGCGCTATTTATCGCTTGTTGCGCTATTTATCGCCTGTTGCGCTATTTATCGCTTATTGCGCTATTTATCGCTTATTGTGCTATTTAAAAATCAACACTATCGTGTGATTTGAGTTACGTGGGCGTACCCAGACGCTCCGTTGCGTAATTTACGCTACGTGCGTCGGCCTTTGCGTACGCGAGTCTCAGCCTTTTGTTAGAGACACGTGTATACAAAACCAATGTCCACCGTAACACAACTAACACGTTTTATCAATGTAGATGATCCTCGATCGTCTACCGTGCAACACACCAATCTCTCCTTTTACCTTTAGGTAGAGCTGCGTGTGTGCTTTACACTTTATCCCTTAACGCATTACTTTTACACTTTAACTATGAAATAGCGACAAATCTCTCTTAGCACGTTTTATCAATTATAAAATGGCAAACAGGAGAGTGATATATGAAAATACACGAATGAAAAAGAAATGCAGATATGCGTGTGTGCGTACGCAAGATAGAAATAAACAGTTTTAAAAGACACTAGTGTGTTGTTCTTACCTCCGGTTCCCGGATTCCTTCAGCACCCTTTACTAAGCGAAACAGACGCTTAACCCGTCAGCACTGCGAAGAATATGATCTCCCACCCTTTGCTGATGGATAATGTCTGCTGAAATTACCTAGCAGAGATATGTGAAGGACAGGACGAGCCGCCAATTGATAAAGCTAAATATTTATCTTATTTAAAACCCTTTGTGAGGTCTAAGAACACTGTACGCTATTTGCGTATGGAGTACCGTAAGGGTACGCTCGTTGCGTAACAATCGCTTAGCCGTGGTCGAGACGCTCAAGCGTCACGTTCGCTCACGGCCAAGAGATCACAGGCAGGCACGCTATTGGCTGCTGACTAACGTAATGGTTCGCTATAGCGTAACGGACGCTGTATCGGGAGCGGGCTGCTCGAGCGATACAGACGCTCACGAGAATACGCTGTTGGTATCGGGCACACTTATAGGTGAGCGACTACCGTAATGCTACGCTATCAGCGTAGCGGACGCTCGAGACCACGAGGAGATCACGAGCGGCGCCGACGCTCACAATGTTAAACCTTTATGTCTAAACCACAAACAATGTAATTTGCTGTAAAACCTTAGTGTAGAGATAGGGTGTAAATGCAACACTGTATAACCTTATTAACTCAAAAGCTGTTCGAGCGTCACCGACGCTCTGAGAATACTTAACACTATAAGAAATACACAAATACCGTGCTTAGGGTCCAACGCCTAATATATATATTATGAATGTTATACTTGCAAAAGAATTAACACAATACAAGTCATACACTACAATATAACATAGACTAACTAACCAGGTAACTACACAGTAAATACAATACAAGTACGTTTAAGAGAAAATGAGAGAAAGAGAAGAGCGAGAGAGAAAGATATGGCCCATAATAACAAGAAAAGACAATATGATTACGGAGAAAACTTACGCACAAAGGAAACGATTGCATGCGCCTCTGGACATCCAGCTCCCGATTTTCAGCAATGATAACCGATGAAGAGTGAGTGCTGGATGTGATCGGCCTGTCTATTTATGCCCCACACACAATACAATTCAATGGTCCCTACAATCTCATTGTTCATTGGACACAGGAATTCGTCTTTGCATTATAACAAAAGGTCATAGGTTGATTCATACAGGTGGGCTGTGACTATTTCCAACAGCTCAGGTGGGAGGGAAACTGGGTTTCCCGCCGCATGGATAAGTAAGTGCAAATACAGTAAATGTTCATAAACTTCTTATGTCCATAACTATTCGCACGAGCGATTGATCCGCTTCAAACCAACACCGGAATATTGCTAATTAAATACTCTTCCGATGGATACTAAACACCACTGTATTACTCCTGTCTGACCCTTCGTATCAAACAATGAGGGATCTCTCTGTCCAGGAACATACTACATTAACTAAACTTTCAGAATCTATCAAAGGGACCATAATCTACAAAATGCATTATATGGTGAAAATATGTAACGAAAGAGTTGCCCGCTAGACGCACACAATCTCTACCGTAAATGCGCATACCGTGCGCCTGCGGGTGCCCGCAACAGCGAGTATGCGCACGCACGGGAGAGCGCACGCATGCGCAGCAGGGACACATATGAGGTGCAAATATGGCAGTGTGCATCGTGATATTTTTCTGACTTTGACAGCTTACATGATTCTCCGCCCAGCGAAGAATTCTGGTGGCTTCCGCCATCGCCACTCTGCTCCTTGTGCCGCCTTGGCGGTTTACATGAACTACTGCGGTGACGTTGTCTGACTGGATCAGAACTGGTTGGTCGCGAAGTAAGGTCTCCGCTTGACATAGGGCGTTGTATATGGCCCTTAGCTCCAGGATGTTGATGTGAAGACAAGTCTCCTGACTTGACCAAAGACCTTGGAAATTTCTTCCCTGTGTGGCTGCTCCCCAACCTCGGAGGCTCGCGTTCGTGGTCACCAGGATCCAGTCCTGAATGCCGAACCTGCGGCCCTCTAGAAGGTGAGCACTCTGCAGCCACCACAGGAGAGATACCCTGGCCCTGGGGGACAGGGTGATCAACTGATGAATCTGTAGATGTGACCCGGACCACTTGTCCAGTAGGTCCCATTGCAAGATCCTCGCATGGAACCTGCCAAAGGGAATGGCCTCGTATGATGCCACCATCATTCCCAGGACTCGAGTGCAGTGATGCACTGACACCTGTTTTGGTTTCAATAGGTTCCTGACCAGAGTCATGAGTTCCTGGGCCTTTTCTATCGGAAGATAACCCCTTTTCTGGTCCGTATCCAGAATAATGCCCAAGCAAAGTCAGACGAGTCGTAGGAACCAACTGCGACTTCGGGATATTGAGAATCCAGCCGTGTTGCTGTAACACCTTCAGTGAAAGTTATACGCTGTTCAGCAACTGCTCTCTTGATCTCGCTTTTATGAGGAGATCGTTCAAGTACGGGATAATTGTGACACCTTGCTTTCGCAGGAGCACCATAATTTCCGTCATTACCTTGGTGAAAATTCTCGGAGAAAATTCTGGAGAGACCAAACGGCAACGTCTGAAATTGGTAATGACAATACTGTACCGCAAATCTTAGGTACGCCTGATGAGGTGGATAAATGAGTACATGAAGGTATGCATCCTTTATGTCCAGAGATATCATAAAATCCCCCCCTTCTAGGCTGGCGATGACCGCTCTTAGCGATTCCATCTTGAACTTGAACCTTTTCAAGTATAGGTTCAGGGATTTTAAATTTAATATGGGTCTGACCAAACCGTCCGGTTTTGGGACTACAAACAGGGTCGAATAATTTCCCTTTCCTTGTTGAAGCAGGGGAACCTTGACCACCACCTGTTGAAGATACAATTTGTGAATTGCATTTAACACTATCTCCCTTTCCTGGGGAGAAGATGGTAGGGCCGATTTGAAAAACCGGCGAGGAGGCACCTCTTCGAATTTCAGCTTGTAACCCTGAGAAACAATTTCTATTGCCTAGGGATCCACCTGCGAATGAACCCAGATGTGGCTGAAAACTCGAAGACGTGCCCCCAACTGGGCGGACTCCTTTAGCGGAGCCCCAGCGTCATGCGGTGGATTTTGTAGAGGCCGGGGAGGACTTCTGTTCCTGGGAACTAGCTGTGTTGTGCAGCTTCTTCCCTCTGCCCTTACCTCTGGCAAGAAAGGACGCACCTCGTACTTTCTTGTTTCTCTGTGATCGAAAGGACTGCATTTGATAATATGGTGCTTTCTTAGGCTGTGAGGGAATATAAGGCAAAAAATTTGATTTACCAGCTGTAGCTGTGGAGACTAGGTCCGAGAGACCTTCCCCAAACAATTCCTCACCCCTGTAAGGTAAAACCTCCATATGCCTTTTTGAGTCGGCATCACCTGTCCATTGCCGGGTCCATAGGACTCGTCTAGCAGAAATCGACATAGCGTTTATTCTAGAACCCAGTAGACTAATGTCACTTTGAGCATCTCTCATATATAGGACAGCATCTTTTATATGCCCTATGGTCAATAACATAGCATCCTTATCTAGGGTCTCAATCTCTGCTGAAAAGGTATCTGTCCATGCTGCCACCGCGCTACAACCCCGGCCGACGCAATTGCCGGTCTGAGTAAGGTACCAGAATGTGTGTAAATGGACTTTAGGGTAACCTCCTGCTTGCGGTCAGCATGGTCCCTGATGGTAGCCGTATCCTGGGATGGCAGCGCTACCTTTTTGGATAAGCGTGTCAATGCTTTATCCACCCTAGGGGAGGATTCCCACCGTATCCTGTCCATTGGCGGGAAAGGATACGCCATAAGAATCCTTTTGGGAATCTGCAGCTTTTTGTCTGGAGATTCCCAAGCTTTTTCACATAATTCGTTCAACTCATGTGAGGGGGGAAAGGTTATCTCAGGTTTCTTTCCCTTATACATGTGTACCCTCGTGTCAGGGACAGGGGACTCTGTGATGTGCAAAACATCTTTTATTGCAATAATCATATATCGAATACATTTAGCCAATTTTGGCTGTAACTTTGCATCATCGTAGTCGACACTGGAGTCAGAATCCGTGTCGGTATCTGTGTCAACTATTTGGGATAGTGGGCGCTTTTGAGACCCCGAAGGTCCCTGCGACATAGGGACAGGCATGGGTTGACTCCCTGACTGTTCCCTAGCTTCAGCTTTGTCTAATCTCTTGTGTAATAAGTTTACATTAGCACATAAAACATTTCACATATCCATTCAGTCAGGTGTCGGCGTTGTCGATGGAGACACCACATTAATTTGCTCCTGCTCCTCTCTAGGAGAGCCTTCTACCTCAGACATGTCGACACACGTGTACCGACACACCATACACTCAGGGAATCCTCTTATCTGAGGACAGTTCCCCAACAAGGCCCTTTGGAGAGACAGAGAGAGAGAGTATGCCAGCACACACCCCAGCGCTATATGACCCAGGAAAAAAACACAATAATTTTATGTTTACCCAGTAGCGCTGTATTTCCATATATATATGCGCCTAATTATGTGCCCCCCTCTTCTTTAAGACCCTCTTTCTACCGTGGTATAAGCAGGGGAGAGTCCGTGGAGCTTCCCCTCAGCGGTGCTGTGGAGAAAATGGTGCTGGTGAGTGCTGAGGGAGAAGCCCCACCCCTTCAGCGACGGGCTTCTGTCCCGCTCAAATATAGTAAAAAAATGGCGGGGGCTCTTATATATATATATACAGTGCCTAGCTGCATATATATTTATTTTGCCAAAGAGAGGTCTATATTGCTGCCCAGGGCGTCTCCCCTGAGCCCTTCACCCTTACACTGACTGCCGTGTGTGAGGTGTATGGGAGCAATGGAGCACAGCTTTACTGCTGTGCGTTACCTCAGTGAAGATCATGAAGTCTTCCGCCGGCTCTGAAGTCTTCTTTTCTTCTCATACTCACCCGGCTTCTATCTTCCGGTTCTGCGAGGGGGACGGCGGCGCGGCTCTGGGACGGACGGCGAGGGTGAGACCTGCGTACCGATCCCTCTGGAGCTAATGCTGTACAGTAGCCTAAGAAGCAGAGCCTATCAACTCACAGAAGTAGGTGTGCATCTCTCCCCTCCGCCCCTCGATGCAGGGAGTCTGTTGCCAGCAGGCTCCCTGAAAATAAAAAAATCTAACAAATATACTTTCTGTCAGGAAACTCAGGAGAGCTCCCTGAAAAGCACCCAGTCTCCTCTGGGCACAGTAGTAAACTGAGGTCTGGAGGAGGGGCATAGAGGGAGGAGCCAGTGCACACCCAGATCTAAAGTCTTTCTTTAAGTGCCCATGTCTCCTGCGGAGCCCGTCTATCCCCCATGGTCCTTACGGAGTCCCCAGCATCCTCTAGGACGTAAGAGAAAAATTATGCTGGCAGAAAAATCCAATTGAGTGATTAAACAGCTCCAGAGCTGCTCTGTAAGGCAAGTAAAAGGGTGTGGGCCCTGCAGCACTACCTGTAGTTTGCATTGTGCATTGGAAGCCTAGTTTGCTGTCTGTTTCCACTTCTTTTTTCTTGAGCCCCTCCCGTCTATACCCTTGTGCACTATCCTGACTTCTCCTCCCGTCTGCTTACTTTGTGCCTTCCAATGCACAATGCAAACTACAGGTAGTGCTGCAGGGCCCACACCCTTTTACTTGCCTTACAGAGCAGCTCTTGAGCTGTTACAGTGCCCAGCTGCTGCAAGAAATCAGCGTGAATGCTTCAGGGGCTGGGGCATGGCCAACATGAGCCCCACACCGAAGGAGGGTGGAGGTGTTTAATGCGAACTAGGGGTCTCGCACAATGCGAACTACAGGTAGTGCTGCAGGGCCCACACCCTTTTACTTGCCTTACAGAGCAGCTCTGGAGCTGTTACAGTGCCCAGCTGCTGCAAGAAATCAGCTTGAATGCTTCAGGGGCTGGGGCATATCCAACATGAGCCCCACACCGACGGAGGGTGGAGGTGTTTAATGCGAACTAGGGGTCACTCAAGTGCCGCAAAAGGCCGCCATGCCCTGCACGCCACTTTTCTCTTTTCATATGCAGACGAGGGTTGAAGCCAACTTTGACCCACTGCTTGGATGACATCGCCATATGCAAATCCATCTGCTGCAGGCCTTCCCCCAGGAATGCTTGCACTAGTTGTTGCATTTGGTTTGTTGTTTGGGGGTGCTTCAGTATTAGGCAGCCTTCTGCCCTCCCATGTTCATCTGAAAATATGTGTTCTCTCTGCAGTTGTTGTCCCCAGATGAGAGTTCCCTTGTGCTGCCTCAGTTGAATCTCCTTTACTTGACAGAGATGTGCCTGAGCAGCGGCCCTCCCCAGCCCTATCCCAAATCATACTTATTTTGCATAGGAGATACCATGGTCATGAAGACTGTTCTCCCAGGGTGCGGTTCATTCATTGCATTCTGGGTATGCTGACCCCTGTGATTTCCCCAAATGTGGGAAACTCGACTGCATTATTTAATGCGAACTAGGGGTCATCCAAGCACCGCAAAAGGCCGCCATGCCCTGCATACCCCTTTTCTCTTTTCATAAGCAGACGAGGTTTGAAGCCAACTTTGACCCACTGCTTGGATGACATCACTTGCTGCCTTTCCAATGAAGCAAGTTTAATTTAATAATAGGTGAAAAACCATCCCTACAAAGGTGTTAATCAGATACTTGGCTTTGTGGACACTTTTCAGAGCACAAATTTGTTAGCATAAAAATAAAGCCAGAAAATGAAGAGCTGTTTAATCACTCAATTGGATTTTTCTGCCAGCATATTTCTTTTTCTCTGCAACCCACTGCTAAATTGTGCTTCGTGGCTGTTTTTTTTATAAAATCACTTAATCAAATCTAACTCTGATTACATCAGAGAAGGCCAGGTACCCTACACCATAAGAGGTGGTTTGAAATTTTTACTTGTCTACTTAAAGATCACCAAAATCTGATAACGAGGTCAATTACGTACCTAGGTGGGATTGAACCACCAACCTTTTGGTTAACAACTGAACACGCTAACTGTTTGCGCCTCAGAGACACTTTGCGAAAGTACATACTGACAAAGGTTAATAAGCATTCATCTAGAACGTTTCCTAGAAAAACTTTAAAAAGTCAATAATCTGGAGAGTTTTTGTAAGATGTTCCTTCCATCAACCAATGAAGAAACACATTGGTACTTTCCCATGATGAGTGAGTGCTTCAGGATCTCTTGCACTTACATGTGCAGCAAAGGACTACAATGGAAGCATGCTGGGCCTATAACCAAGAGGTAGGCAGATTGTAACTGTCCTCTGCTATATGCATTTTTTTTGTTAATTAAAGTAATCCAAAACTGGGATTGATATTTTGGCTCTTTTATTTTTACTTAAAGTACAATAACTTTTACCGTTTTAATTTGTTTTAATAGTATATTGACAGTATTGTTTTCTTTCAAAAATCCACTTAATTTTCTTTACCCTATTATTAAAATGGTAATTGACAAAAACAAACTACATTGTCACCAGAAGAGCAATACAAAATGTACAAGTGATATATTAAAATCATCTTTTCAGCTTGAATTTCAATGATGCATTGAGGTAACGATTTTGTGAGAAACATCTTCACCCTTAAATAAAGATTTTCTTAATTCCCTACCTGTGTGCTAATTAGATATCACCTTGTTTTCACATTAAACAGACTTCCACATGAGAAAGCAGCAAGGATGCAGTGGCTTTAATGTTTCCTGGTGTCAACCTGTATTATTTCAGTAGACATTGAAATGAGGATGCATCTTGCTGCCTTTCCAATGAAGCAAGTTTAATTTAGTAATAGGTTAAAAACCATCCCTACAAAGGTGTTAATCAGAGACTTGGCTTTGTGGACACTTTTCAGAGAACAAATTTGTTAGCATAAAAATAAAGCCAGAAAATGAAGAGCTGTTTAATCACTCAATTGGATTTTTCTGCCAGCATTTTTCTTTTTCTCTGCAACCCACTGCTAAATTGTGCTTCCTAGCTGTTTTTTTATAAAATCACTTAATCAAATCTAACTCTGATTACATCAGAGAAGGCCAGGTACCCTACACCATAAGAGGGGGTTTGAAATTTTGACTTGTCTACTTAAAGATCACCAAAATCTGATAACAAGGTCAATTTTGTCCCTGGGTGGGATTGAACCACCAACCTTTTGGTTAATAGCCTTATACACTAACTGATTGCGCCACAGCGACACTTTTCAAAAGTACATACTGACAAAGGCTAATAAGCATTCATCTAGAACGTTTCCTAGAAACATTTTAAAAAGTCAATAATGTGGAGAGTTTTTGTAAGATGTTTCTTCCATCAACCAATGAAGAAACACATTGGTACTTTCCTATGATGAGTGAGTGCTTCAGGATCTCTTGCACTTACATGTGCAGCAGAGTACTGTAATGGAAGCATGCTGGGTCCATAACCCAGAGGTAGGCAGATTGAAACTATCCTCTGCTATATGCATTGTTTTTATTAATTAAAGTAATCCAAAACTGGGATTGATATTTTTGCTCTTTTATTTTTACTTAAAGTACAATAACTTTTACCATTTTAATTTGTTTTAATAGTATATTGACAGTATTGTTTTCTTTCAAAAATCCAATTAATTTTCTTTACCCGATTATTAAAATGGTAATTGACAAAAACAATCTACATTGTCACCAGAAGAGCAGTACAAAATGTACAAGTGATATATTAAAATCATCTTTCCAGCTTGAATTTCAATGATGCCTTGGTGCAACAATTTTGTGAGAAACATCTTCACCCATAAAGAAAGATTTTCTTAATTCCTTACCTGTGTGCTGATTAGATATCACCTTGTTTTCACATTAAACAGACTTCCCCATGAGGAAGCAGCAAGGATGCAGTGACGTTTATGTTTCCTGGTGTCAACCTGTATTATTTCAGTAGACATTGAAATGAGGATGCATCTTGCTGCCTTTCCAATGAAGCAAGTTTAATTCAGTAATAGGTGAAAAACCATTCCTACAAAGGTGTTAATCAGAGACTTGGCTTTGTGGACACTTTTCAGAGAGCAAATTTGTTAGAATAAACATAAAATCAGAAAATGAAGAGCTGTTTAATCACTCAATTGGACTTTTCTGCCAGCATAGTTTTTTTTCTCTGCAACCCACTGCTAAATTGTGCTTCCTAGCTGTTTTTTATAAAATCACTTAATCAAATCTAATTCTGATTACATCAGAGAAGGCCGGGTACCCTACACCTTAAGAGGGGGTTTGAAATTTTGACTTGTCTACTTAAAGATCACCAAAATCTGATAACAAGGTCTATTACATCCCTCTGTGGGATTGAATCACCAACCTTTAGGTTAATAGCCATACACACTAACTGATTGCGCCACAGCGACACTTTGCAAAAGTACATACTGACAAAGGCTAATAAGCATTCATCTAGAACGTTTCCTAGAAAAACTTTAAAAAGTCAATAATCTGGAGAATTTTAGTAAGAAACACATTGGTACATTCCCATGATGAGTGAGTGCTTCAGGATCTCTTGCACTTACATGGGCTATTAACCAAAAGGTTCCCACCCAGTGATGTAATTGACCTTGTGATCAGATTTTGGTGATCTTTAAGTAGACAAGTCAAAATTTCAAACCCCCTCTTATGGTGTAGGGTACCTGGCCTTCTCTGACGTAATCAGAGTTAGATTTAATTAAGGTGCGCAAGGGCATAGAAGGGAGCGGTTTAAGTAAAAAAGAAGTGGAAACAGACAGCAAACTAGGCTGGAGAGAGACCTGAGACAAAGAGATCTGAATTATACTAGAGCCGACCAGGGGAAACACAAATTATGCAGTCAAGTTTCCCACATTTGGGGAAATCGCAGGAGCAGCACACCCAGAGTGCAATGGGTGAGCCTTTCCCTGGGAGAAGCACCTTCATGATCATAGTATCTCACCTGGCAGGTAAGTAGGAGTTGGGCTAGAGCTGGGGAAGGTCGCTGCTCGGGTACCCCCCTGTCAAGTGAAGGAAATCCAACTGAGGCAGCACAAGGGAACTCTCGAAAGAAGAACAAGGCTAGAGGAAGATCTGAGTCAAAGAAATCTGACTTTTACCAGAGCTGACCAGAGGAAAGCACAAACACAGTCCCCCACTACCACCAGGAAACATTAACGCCACTGCATCCTTGCTGCTTTCTCATGTGGAAGTCTATTTAATGTGAAAACAAGGTGATATCTAATTAGCACACAGAAAAGAAAATTAAGTGAATTTTTGAAAGAAAACAATACTGTCAATATACTATTAAAACAAATTAAAATGGTAAAAGTTATTGTACTTTAAGTAAAAATAAAAGAGCAAAAATATCAATCCCAGTTTTGGATTACTTTAATTAACAAAAAAAATGCATATAGCAGAGGATAGTTTCAATCTTTCTACCTCTGGGTTATGGGCCCAGCATGCTTCCATTGCAGTACTCTGCTGCACATGTAAGTGCAAGAGATCCTGAAGCACTCACTCATCATCGGAAAGTACCAATGTGTTTCTTCATTGGTTGATGGCAGAAACATCTTACAAAAACACTCCAGATTATTGACTTTTTAAAGTTTTTCTAGGAAACGTTCTAGATGATTGTTTATTAGCCTTTGTCAGTATGTAATTTTGCAAAGTGTCGCTGTGGCGCAATCAGTTAGTGTGTATGGCTATTAATCAAAAGGTTGGTGGTTCAATCCCACCTAGGGATGTAATTGACTTTGTTATCAGATTTTGGTGATCTTTAAGTAGACAAGTCAAAATTTCAAACCCCCTGTTATGGTGTTAGGTATTTAGACTTCTCTGATGTAATCAGAGTTAGATTTGATTCAGTGATTTTATAAAAACAGCTAGGAAGCACAATTTAGCAGTGGGTTGCAGAGAAAAACAAATATGCTGGCAAAAAAATCCAATTGAGTGATTAAACAGCTCTTGGATGGTTTTTCACCTATTACTAAATTAAACTTGCTTCATTGGAAAGGCAGCAAGATGCATCCTCATTTCAATATCTACTGAAATAATACAGGTTGACACCAGGAAACATTAACGCCACTGCATCCTTGCTGCTTTCTCATGTGGAAGTCTGTTTAATGTGAAAACAAGGTGATATCTAATTAGCACACAGGTAAGGAATTAAGAAAATCTTTATTAAAGGGTGAAGATGTTTCTCACAAAATCGTTGCCCCAATGCATCATTGAAATTCAAGCTGGAAAGATGATTTTAATATATCACTTGTACATTTTGTATTGCTCTTCTGGTGACAATGTAGTTTGTTTTTGTTAATTACCATTTTAATAATCGGGTAAAGAAAATTAATTGGATTTTTGAAAGAAAACAATACTGTCAATATACTATTAAAACAAATTAAAATGGTAAAAGTTATTGTACTTTAAGTAAAAATAAAAGAGCAAAAATATCAATCCCAGTTTTGGATTACTTTAATTAACAAAAAAAAATGCATATAGCAGAGGATAGTTTCAATCTGCCTACCTCTGGGTTATGGACCCAGCATGCTTCCATTACAGTACTCTGCTGCACATGTAAGTGCAAGAGGTCCTGAAGCACTCACTTATCATGGGAAAGTTCCAATGTGTTTCTTCATTGGTTGATGGAAGAAACATCTTACAAAAACTCTCCACATTATTGACTTTTTAAAATGTTTCTAGGAAACGTTCTAGATGAATGCTTATTAGACTTTGTCAGTATGTACTTTCGCAAAGTGTCGCTGTGGCGCAATCAGTCTGTGTGTATGGTTATTAACCAAAAGGTTGGTGGTTCAATCCCACCCAGGGACGTAATTGACCTTGTTATCAGATTTTGGTGATCTTTAAGTAGACAAGTCAAAATTTCAAACCCCCTGTTATGGTGTAGGGTACCTGGCCTTCTCTGATGTAATCAGAGTTAGATTTGATTCAGTGATTTTATAAAAACAGCTAGGAAGCACAATTTAGCAGTGAGTTGCAGAGAAAAAGAAATATGCTGGCAAAAAAATCCAATTGAGTGATTAAACAGCTCTTCATTTTCTGGCTTTATTTTTATGCTAACAAATTTGTTCTCTGAAAAGTGTCCACAAAGCCAAGTCTCTGATTAACACCTTTGTAGGGATGGTTTTTCACCTATTACTAAATTAAACTTGCTTCATTGGAAAGGCAGCAAGATGCATCCTCATTTCAATGTCTACGGAAATAATACAGGTTGACACCAGGAAACATTAACGCCACTGCATCCTTGCTGCTTTCGCATGTGGAAGTCTGTTTAATGTGAAAACAAGGTGATATCTAATTAGCACACAGGTAAGGAATTAAGAAAATCTTTATTTAAGGGTGAAGATGTTTCTCACAAAATCGTTGCCCCAATGCATCATTGAAATTCAAGCTGGAAAGATGATTTTAATATATCACTTGTACATTTTGTATTGCTCTTCTGGTGACAATGTAGTTTGTTTTTGTCAATTACCATTATAATAATAGGGTAAAGAAAATTAATTGGATTTTTGAAAGAAAACAATACTGTCTATATACTATTAAAACAAATTAAAATGGTAAAAGTTATTGTACTTTAAGTAAAAATAAAAGAGCAAAAATATCAATCCCAGTTTTGGATTACTTTAACAATAAAAAATGCATATAGCAGAGGATAGTTTCAATCTGCCTACCTCTGGGTTATGGGCCCAGCATGTTTCCAATGCAGTACTCTGCTGCACATGTAAGTGCAAGAGATCCTGAAGCACTCACTCATCATGGGAAAGTACCAATGTGTTTCTTCGTTGGTTGATGGAAGAAACATCTTACAAAAACTCTCCAGATTATTGACTTTTTAAAGTTTTTCTAGGAAACGTTCTAGATGAATGCTTATTAGCCTTTGTCAGTATGGAAGTTTGCAAAGTGTCTCTGTGGCGCAATCGGTTAGTGTGTTTGGTTATTAATAAAAGGGTTGGTGGTTCAATCCCACCCAGGGATGTAATTGACCTTGTTATCAGATTTTGGTGATCTTTAAGTAGACTAGTCAAAATTTCAAACCCCCTCTTATGGTGTAGGGTACCTGGCCTACTCTGATGTAATCAGAGTTAGATTTGATTAAGTGATTTTATAAAAAAACAGCTAGGAAGCACAATTTAGCAGTGGGTTGCAGAGAAAAAGAAATATGCTGGCAGAAAAATCCAATTGAGTGATTAAACTGCTCTTCATTTTCTGGCTTTATTTTTATGCTAACAAATTTGTTCTCTGAAAAGTGTCCACAAAGCCAAGTGTCTGATTAACATCTTTGTAGGGATGGTTTTTCACCTATTACTAAATTAAACTTGCTTCATTGGAAAGGCAGCAAGATGCATCCTCATTTCAATATCTACGGAAATAATACAGGTTGACACCAGGAAACATTAACGCCACTGCATCTTTGCTGTTTTCTCATGTGGAAGTCTGTTTAATGTGAAAACAAGGTGATATCTAATTAGCACACAGGTAAGGAATTAAGAAAATCTTTATTTAAGGGTGAAGATGTTTCTCACAAAATCGTTGCCCCAATGCATCATTGAAATTCAAGCTGGAAAGATGATTTTAATGTATCACTTGTACATTTTGTATTGCTCTTCTGGTGACAATGTAGTTTGTTTTTGTCAATTACCATTATAATAATAGGGTAAAGAAAATTAAGTGGATTTTTGAAAGAAAACAATACTGTCAATATACTATTAAAACAAATTAAAATGGTAAAAGTTATTGTACTTTAAGTAAAAATAAAAGAGCAAAAATATCAATCCCAGTTTTGGATTACTTTAATTAACAATAAAAAATGCATATAGCAGAGGATAGTTTCAATCTGCCTACCTCTGGGTTATGGGCCCAGCATGTTTCCAATGCAGTACTCTGCTGCACATGTAAGTGCAAGAGATCCTGAAGCACTCACTCATCATGGGAAAGTACCAATGTGTTTCTTCGTTGGTTGATGGAAGAAACATCTTACAAAAACTCTCCAGATTATTGACTTTTTAAAGTTTTTCTAGGAAACGTTCTAGATGAATGCTTATTAGCCTTTGTCAGTATGTAAGTTTGCAAAGTGTCTCTGTGGCGCAATCGGTTAGTGTGTTTGGTTATTAATCAAAGGGTTGGTGGTTCAATCCCACCCAGGGATGTAATTGACCCTGTTATCAGATTTTGGTGATCTTTAAGTAGACAAGTCAAAATTTCAAACCCCCTCTTATGGTGTAGGGTACCTGGCCTTCTCTGATGTAATCAGAGTTAGATTTGATTAAGTGATTTTATAAAAAAACAGCTAGGAAGCACAATTTAGCAGTGGGTTGCAGAGAAAAAGAAATATGCTGGCAGAAAAATCCAATTGAGTGATTAAACAGCTCTTCATTTTCTGGCTTTATTTTTATTCTAACTAATTTGTTCTCTGAAAAGTGTCCACAAAGCCAAGTGTCTGATTAACATCTTTGTAGGGATGGTTTTTCACCTATTACTAAATTAAACTTGCTTCATTGGAAAGGCAGCAAGATGCATCCTCATTTCAATATCTACGGAAATAATACAGGTTGACACCAGGAAACATTAACGCCACTGCATCTTTGCTGTTTTCTCATGTGGAAGTCTGTTTAATGTGAAAACAAGGTGATATCTAATTAGCACACAGGTAAGGAATTAAGAAAATCTTTATTTAAGGGTGAAGATGTTTCTCACAAAATCGTTGCCCCAATGCATCATTGAAATTCAAGCTGGAAAGATGATTTTAATATATCACTTGTACATTTTGTATTGCTCTTCTGGTGACAATGTAGTTTGTTTTTGTCAATTACCATTTTAATAATCGGGTAAAGAAAATTAATTGGATTTTTGAAAGAAAACAATACTGTCAATATACTATTAAAACAAATTAAAATGGTAAAAGTTATTGTACTTTAAGTAAAAATAAAAGCTAAAATATCAACCCCAGTTTTGGATTACTTTAATGAACAAAAAAAAAATGCATATAGCAAAGGATAGTTTCAATCTGCCTACCTCTGGGTTATGGGCCCAGCATGCTTCCATTGCAGTACTCTGCTGCACATGTAAGTGCAAGAGATCCTGAAGCACTCACTCATCATGCGAAAGTACCAATGTGTTTCTTCATTGGTTGCCGGAAGAAACATCTTACAAAAACTCTCCAGATTATTGACTTTTTAAAGTTTTTCTAGGAAACGTTCTAGATGAATGCTTATTAATCTTTGTCAGTATGTACTTTTCGCAAAGTGTCTCTGTGGCGCAATCGGATAGTGTGTTCAGCTATGAATCAAAAGGTTGGTGGTTCAATCCCACCCAGGGACGTAATTGACCTTGTAATCAGATTTTGGTGATATTTAAGTAGACAAGTCAAAATTGCAAACCCCCTCTTATGGTGTAGGGTACCTGGCCTTCTCTGATGTAATCAGATTTGATTAAGTGATTTTATAAAAAAACAGCTAGGAAGCACAATTTAGCAGTGGGTTGCAGAGAAAAAGAAAAATGCTGGCAGAAAAATCCAATTGAGTGATTAAACAGCTCTTCATTTTCTGGCTTTATTTTTATGATAACAAATTTGTTCTCTGAAAAGTGTCCACAAAGCCAAGTATCTGATTAACATCTTTGTAGGGATGTTTTTTCACCTATTACTAAATTAAACTTGCTTCATTGGAAAGGCAGCAAGATGCATCCTCATTTCAATATCTACGGAAATAATACAGGTTGACACCAGGAAACATTAACGCCACTGCATCTTTGCTGTTTTCTCATGTGGAAGTCTGTTTAATGTGAAAACAAGGTGATATCTAATTAGCACACAGGTAAGGAATTAAGAAAATCTTTATTTAAGGGTGAAGATGTTTCTCACAAAATCGTTGCCCCAATGCATCATTGAAATTCAAGCTGGAAAGATGATTTTAATATATCACTTGTACATTTTGTATTGCTCTTCTGGTGACAATGTAGTTTGTTTTTGTCAATTACCATTTTAATAATAGGGTAAAGAAAATTAAGTGGATTTTTGAAAGAAAACAATACTGTCAATATACTATTAAAACAAATTAAAATGGTAAAAGTTATTGTACTTTAAGTAAAAATAAAAGCTAAAATATCAATCCCAGTTTTGGATTACTTTAATGAACAAAAAAAAAATGCATATAGCAAAGGATAGTTTCAATCTGCCTACCTCTGGGTTATGGGCCCAGCATGCTTCCATTGCAGTACTCTGCTGCACATGTAAGTGCAAGAGATCCTGAAGCACTCACTCATCATGCAAAAGTACCAATGTGTTTCTTCATTGGTTGCTGGAAGAAACATCTTACAAAAACTCTCCAGATTATTGACTTTTTAAAGTTTTTCTAGGAAACGTTCTAATGAATGCTTATTAGTCTTTGTCAGTATGGACTTTTTGCAAAGTGTCTCTGTGGCGCAATCGGTTAGTGTGTTCAGCTATTAATCAAAACGTTGGTGGTTCAATCCCACCCAGGGACGTAATTGACCTTGTGATCAGATTTTGGTGATATTTAAGTAGACAAGTCAAAATTGCAAACCCCCTCTTATGGTGTAGGGTACCTGGCCTTCTCTGATGTAATCAGAGTTAGATTTGATTAAGTGATTTTATAAAAAATCAGCTAGGAAGCACAATTTAGCAGTGGGTTGCAGAGAAAAAGAAAAATGCTGGCAGAAAAATCCAATTGAGTGATTAAACAGCTCTTCATTTTCTGGCTTTATTTTTATGATAACAAATTTGTACTCTGAAAAGTGTCCACAAAGCCAAGTATCTGATTAACATCTTTGTAGGGATGGTTTTTCACCTATTACTAAATTAAACTTGCTTCATTGGAAAGGCAGCAAGATGCATCCTCATTTCAATATCTACGAAAATAATACAGGTTGACACCAGGAAACATTAACGCCACTGCATCTTTGCTGTTTTCTCATGTGGAAGTCTGTTTAATGTGAAAACAAGGTGATATCTAATTAGCACACAGGTAAGGAATTAAGAAAATCTTTATTTAAGGGTGAAGATGTTTCTCACAAAATCGTTGCCCCAATGCATCATTGAAATTCAAGCTGGAAAGATGATTTTAATATATCACTTGTACATTTTGTATTGCTCTTCTGGTGACAATGTAGTTTGTTTTTGTCAATTACCATTTTAATAATCGGGTAAAGAAAATTAATTGGATTTTTGAAAGAAAACAATACTGTCAATATACTATTAAAACAAATTAAAATGGTAAAAGTTATTGTACTTTAAGTAAAAATAAAAGAGCAAAAATATCAATCCCAGTTTTGGATTACTTTAATTAACAAAAAAAATGCATATAGCAGAGGATAGTTTCAATCTGCCTACCTCTGGGTTATGGACCCAGCATGCTTCCATTACAGTACTCTGCTGCACATGTAAGTGCAAGAGATCCTGAAGCACTCACTCATCATGGGAAAGTACCAATGTGTTTCTTCATTGGTTGATGGAAGAAACATCTTACAAAAACTCTCCACATTATTGACTTTTTAAAATGTTTCTAGGAATCGTTCTAGATGAATGCTTATTAGCCTTTGTCAGTATATACTTTTGCAAAGTGTCGCTGTGGCGCAATCAGTTAGTGTGTAAGGCTATTAACCAAAAGGTTGGTGGTTCAATCCCACCCAGGGACTTAATTGACCTTGTTATCAGATTTTGGTGATCTTTAAGTAGACAAGTCAAAATTTCAAACCCCCTGTTATGGTGTAGGGTACCTGGCCTTCTCTGATGTAATCAGAGTTAGATTTGATTCAGTGATTTTATAAAAACAGCTAGGAAGCACAATTTAGCAGTGGGTTGCAGAGAAAAAGAAATATGCTGGCAGAAAAATCCAATTGAGTGATTAAACAGCTCTTCATTTTCTGGCTTTATTTTTATGCTAACTAATTTGTTCTCTGAAAAGAGTCCACAAAGCCAAGTATCTGATTAACATATTTGTAGGGATGGTTTTTCACCTATTACTAAATTAAACTTGCTTCATTGGAAAGGCAGCAAGATGCATCCTCATTTCAATATCTACTGAAATAATACAGGTTGACACCAGGAAACATTAACGCTACTGCATCCTTGCTGCTTTCTCATGTGGAAGTCTGTTTAATGTGAAAACAAGGTGATATCTAATTAGCACACAGGTAAGGAATTAAGAAAATCTTTATTTAAGGGTGAAGATGTTTCTCACAAAATCGTTGCCCCAATGCATCATTGAAATTCAAGCTGGAAAGATGATTTTAATATATCACTTGTACATTTTGTATTGCTCTTCTGGTGACAATGTAGTTTGTTTTTGTCAATTACCATTTTAATAATAGGGTAAAGAAAATTAAGTGGATTTTTGAAAGAAAACAATACTGTCAATATACTATTAAAACATATTAAAATGGTAAAAGTTATTGTACTTTAAGTGATTTATAGTGTAGACTGGCCTGTGCTGTAGTTCTTGAACTGTACTATACCGTCAGCATTTGTATTGTGTTTTGGCTGTGCTGCAACACTGTATTTATGTGTGCAATGTTTATGTATGTTTTTTTTATGTCAATAAAGACTGCTTTTTCAAGCCAATATCTGAAAACAATCAATGTTTATCTTTGATGGCAATAAAAGTGGTATGATATTTGATGCTTTTGAAATCCAATATCTGATATGTCCCCTATCTGGGAACCATATATTAAATGGCTTTTCAGAAAAGGGAGATGGGAGAAGAGCTTTCAGTACTTGTAGGACCGATGCACATAAAGAAGCAAAAAAACATACATAAACATTACACACATAAGTACCGCGTTGCGGCACAGCCAAAACACAATAGAAATGCTGATGGTATAGTACAGTTCAAGAACTACAGCACAGGCCAGCCTACACTATAAATCATGAACTGCACTATACATTTAAACTGTACAATAATACAACAGTTAATAAGGCTATGGGTGTGGAGTGTAAGAGGGTGAGGGAATCACAAGCCCGAAGCTTTATTGAAAGACTGACACATATAAGGGGAGGATTAATAAATAGAAAGACATCCTTTACTATAGAATGTAGTCCAATCCGGTCTTTCAACTCTTCCACAATTGAAAAACGGATAGTGTTCCCAAGCCTTCCATCCTGGAATATCTTTGGTCTTTCGCCAATGAAGAAAGCAATCCCTCCCTCCAGCAGACCCTTCAACCACAATACAAGATCACAGCCAAAAGGCCGAGAAGCAACTACACTTGAGCTTAACAAAAATGGCTAAAACTTAGTGGAGGAAAGTGCAGTGCACCAAAACATAAGCTGACACAATCATGGAGAATGCGCCAGCATATATGCTCTTCTATCTATATTTTGCAAACATGCTCTTGTCCCCTCCAGCTGCTCTATGTAGATTTAACGTCTGGCAAGGTGCATAACCCACTGACAAGCAGGCACACTCCTGCATGAGTTTTCACTCTCACTAGCTGGATGATACACAATCATTTGCATGTGCTCCACCTCCGACACACCACCCACCCAACCACCCAGTCACCAGAGCCACCCACAAACCAACTGGCTCCGTGATTTAATTTGCACAGTGTAGTCATCCAGGCAGCATGTCCTTCTCAATGGAAGGATCTCTGGTTCCATGGAATCTTCCGCATTGGAATGCTGCGGAACAAAAAGGATTTAAATATTCAGCTTGCTAGCATTCAATGTACCTGCGGCTTGGCTCTAGCACATGGGTCTTCATCCTGTGGCCCTCCAGCTGCTGTGAAACTACACATCCCAGCATGCCCTGCCACAGTTTTGCTATAAGGTATGCTAAAACTGAGGCAGGGCATGCTGGGATGTGTAGTTCCACAGCAGCTGGAGGGTCGCAGGTTGAAGACCCATGTTTTAGCATGCCTGTTCTATGATGCATGTTCCGTGATGTCACAATCAGCTTGGAATGGGGTGTCTAGCATGCATTTGCTGACAGCCACTTGAGGGAGACACACATCAGGAGATGCAGCATATCGGAGGTCTTCGATGCCTTTCCAGCAAATGCACACCACCTGCTGCTGGTCTGGACACAAAACAATGCCCACAATCGAAGTCCCAAAATGCCCAACTACAGGATTCATGTAAGTAGTGAATTTAGGAATGAATTTAGAAGTAGGAAATTAAGTTAGTTCACAAGTACATTCAAATTCAGATCTAAAGTCTAGGTAGGCCTCACGTCCTGGCAGCCGCCAGCATTTAAAAATGCCTTGATTAGAGGTACGGAATTAAATGTAGATAAGAAGTAGACACAAAATAAGACTCCGCAGAGCAGTTATCAGGTGTTTTTATCAATTGTTGCATTTAAAAAATCAAGCAATTAGGGAACACAATGTTGCGACAATGTAACCCTATTTGCAAAATAGTACTAAATAAGTTTGTCGATGTAAGACATTTGCAAAGGCGCATCCAAAACACGCTGGAAAATGCAACTGAATCTGTTTTTGGAGGTTAGAATAGATGCAGGATCAAGTAGCTCAATGGGTAGGGTGTTTGATTAGAATTTAACAGGTTATAGGTTTGAATCCTGGGTATGATAGTTTGAGGTGTTATTTAATAAAGTATGTTTATATATTAGTCACACATGGCTTACTTGTACAAATGGCATGTCACCAGTTAGTGCTGACTGCTGATATGCCATTTACACAAACATGCCATGTGTGACTGTATATGCATTTAAGGAGGGCACCCCTGCAAAACCACAAACCATTGAGTGTCAAGTATACTAGATATATCTTCATATCTCATGTGCTTTCTCTGAGACCAATCTTGTTATGCCCCTTCCCCACAAGGCATGCGCCTTTTGTCCATATTGCAAAAATGGGGGGGAGGGCATATAATTCTCTGTCACAGGGCACCAAAAAGTCTAGTTATGGCTCTGGTATGCATTATGTAATCTGGCAGACCATCTCTCCAACACTGGCTGGTTGGAATAGAAATCCGGTTATCTATGTGAGCAAATGACCATCAACGATTTACTCTCAAACACTAAAAAATGGACAAAAATGGTCCCCTAAACAAATTGGTTAAATTTTGGGTTTAACCAATTTGTGTAATGACCATTTTTGACCACTTTTCTAGTGTTTGGGAGCAAATGGTTAATTGACATTTGCTCCTATACATTACCAGATTTTCATTCCATCCATCCAGACTGGATAGATAGCCTGACAGATAATTGTGTAGTGTACGCCCAGGATAACTGTTAGTCATGCTTTATTTTATGGCGGCACATAAATGGGTGGACAGATCCAGGGCAAGCACTGCCCACTCATGCATAGTTGTCAACTGATGTGAAGTTCCAGGGGGCAATCTCAGTTATAAAGAGAAGTATCTGGAAATTGTCCCTAGTTAAAAAAAATTTTTTTGATCAACTCCATTTATTTAGTATGATATCCCAGGTGATAGGATGCCGGCAGTCAGAACAACATACTTTATTAAATAACACATCTCAAACTACCATACCCAGGATTCAAACCTATAACCTGTTGAATTCTAATCAAACACCCTACCTATTGAGCTATTTGATCCTGCATAAAAATTGTGAACATTATATGAAGCTATTGGTACTTTGCAAAAAAAAAGAATCAGCATTACAACGCAGCAGATCCATGCAGTTTGCAGCCACACACTACATGTATCTGCTCAGCCACAATGCTGATTATTTCTTCACAAAGTACAAGGTGAGCTCCAAACAGAATTCTCTAGCTTAGAATTTTACCTTTCTTTGCCAAACCTAGAAGTCGGGCCCCCCACCCTGGGATCCCCCAGAGGGAGGCCTGCACCGTCATGCGGCAGGCTTGTCCGTTTTGGAAGCAGGCTGATGGGCAGCCCAGGATTGCTTCAGTCTGGGCTTGGCAGGTCTGGAAACATGAGCTTGCTTTGGGTATGCCTGACCTTGGGTACGCTTTACCTGGAGGATGAAAGGGCCAAGAAAAGTACTTTTAGCCTTCTGCGTGGTAGGAGTCATACTAGGTAGGCAAGCTGTTTTAGCAGTAGCCAGATCAGCTACAATCTTATTGAGGTCTTCTCCAAAAGGAGATTAAACTGAGGCAGCACAAGGGAACTCTCATCTGGGGACAACAACTGCAGGGAGAACACATATTTTCAGATGAACATGGTAGGGCAGAAGGCTGCCTAATACTGAAGCACCCCCAAACAACAAATCAAATGCAACTTACTTGACAGAGATGTGCCTGAGCAACGGCCCTCCCCAGCCCTATCCCAAATCATACTTATTTTGCATAGGAGATACCATGGTCATGAAGATTGTTCTCCCAGGGTGAGGTTCATTCGTTGCATTCTGGGTATGCTGACCCCTGTGATTTCCCCAAATGTGGGAAACTCGACTGCATTATTTGTGGTAGTGGGGGACTGTGTTTGTGCTTTCCTCTGGTCAGCTCTGGTAAAATTCAGATTTCTTTGTCTCAGATCTTCCTCTAGCCTTGTTCTTCTTTCGAGAGTTCCCTTGTGCTGCCTCAGTTGGATCTCCTTCACTTGACAGGGGGGTGCCCGAGCAGCGACCCTCCCCAGCTCTAGCCCAACTCCTACTTACCTGCCAGGTGAGATACTATGATCATGAAGTTGCTTCTCCCAGGGCAAGGCTCACCCATTGCACTCTGGGTGTGCTGCCCCTGCGATTTCCCCAAATGTGGGAAACTTGACTGCATAATTTGAGTTTTCCCTGGTCGGCTCTCATGTAATTCAGATCTCTTTGTCTCAGGTCTCTCTCCAGCCTAGTTTGCTGTCTGGTTCCACTTCTTTTTTCTTGAGCCCCTCCCTTCTATACCCTTGTGCACTATCCTGACTTCTCCTCCCGTCTGCTTACTTTGTGCCTCCCAATGCACAATGCAAACTACGGGTAGTGCTGCAGGGCCCACACCCTTTTACTTGCTTTACAGAGCAGCTCTGGAGCTGTTACAGTGCCCAGCTGCTGCAAGAAATCAGCTTGAATACTTCAGGGGCTGGGGAATGGCCAACATGAGCCCCACACTGAAGGAGGGTGGGGGTGCTTAATGCGAACTAGGGGTCATCCAAGCACCACAAAAGGCCTCCATGCCCTGCACGCTCCTTTTCTCTTTTCATATGCAGACGAGGGTTGAAGCCAACTTTGACCCACTGCTTGGATGACATCACCATATTCAAATCCATCTGCTGCAGGCCATCCCCCAGGAATGCTTGCACTAGTTGTTGCATTTGGTTTGTTGTTTGGGGGTGCTTCAGTATTAGGCAGCCTTCTGCCACCCCATGTTCATCTGAAAATATGTGTTCTCCCTGCAGTTGTTGTCCCCAGATGAGAGTTCCCTTGTGCTGCCTCAGTTGAATCTCCTTTACTTGACAGAGATGTGCCTGAGCAGCGGCCCTCCCCAGCCCTATCCCAAATCATACTTATTTTGCATAGGAGATACTATTGTCATGAAGATTGTTTTCCCAGGGTGAGGTTCATTCATTGCATTCTGGGTATGCTGACCCCTGTGATTTCCCCAAATGTGGGAAACTCGACTGCATTATTTGTGGTAGTGGGGGACTGTGTTTGTGCTTTCCTCTGGTCAGCTCTGGTAAAGTCAGATTTCTTTGTCTCAGATCTTCCTCTAGCCTTGTTCTTCTTTTGAGAGTTCCCTTGTGCTGCCTCAGTTGGATCTCCTTCACTTGAAAGGTAGTGCCCGAGCAGCGACCCTCCCCAGCTCTAGCCCAACTCCTACTAACCTGCCAGGTGAGATACTATGATCATGAAGGTGCTTCTCCCAGGGCAAGGCTCACCCATTGCACTCTGGGTGTGCTGCCCCTTGCGATTTCCCCAAATGTGGGAAACTTGACTGCATAATTTGTGTTTCCCCTGGACGGCTCTCGTATAATTCAGATCTCTTTGTCTCAGGTCTCTCTCCAGCCTAGTATGCTGTCTGTTTCCACTTCTCTTTTCTTGAGCCCCTCCCTTCTATAACCTTGTGCACTATCCTGACTTCTCCTCCCGTCTGCTTACTTTGTGCCTTCCAATGCACAATGCAAACTACAGGTAGTGCTGCAGGGCCCACACCCTTTTACTTGCCTTACAGAGCAGCTCTGGAGCTGTTACAGTACCTAGCTGCTGCAAGAAATCAGCTTGAATGCTTCAGGGGCTGGGGCATGGCCAACATGAGCCCCACACCGAAGGAGGGTGGGGGTGTTTAATGCGAACTAGGGGTCATCCAAGCGTCGCAAAAGGCCGCCATGCCCTGCATATCCCTTTTCTCTTTTCATAAGCAGACGAGGGTTGAAGCCAACTTTGACCCACTGCTTGGATGACATCACTTGCTGCCTTTCCAATGAAGCAAGTTTAATTTAGTAATAGGTGAAAAACCATCCCTACAAAGGTGTTAATCAGATACTTGGCTTTGTGGACACTTTTCAGAGAACAAATTAGTTAGCATAAAAATAAAGCCAGAAAATGAAGAGCTGTTTAATCACTCAATTGGATTTTTCTGCAAGCGTATTTCTTTTTCTCTGCAACCCACTGCTAAGTTGTGCTTCCTAGCTGTTCTTTTATAAAATCACTTAATCAAATCTAACTCTGATTACATCAGAGTAGGCCAGGTACCCTACACCATAAGAGGGGGTTTGAAATTTTGACTTGTCTACTTAAAGATCACCAAAATCTGATGACATGGTCAATAACATCACTGGGTGGGATTGAACCACCAACCCTTTGGTTAATAACCAAACACACTAACCGATTGCACCACCGAGACACTTTGCAAAAGTACATACTGACAAAGGCTAATAAGCATTCATCTAGAACGTTTCCTAGAAAACTTTAAAAAGTCAATAATCTGGAGAGTTTTTGTAAGATGTTTCTTCCATCAACCAATGAAGAAACGCATTGGTACTTTCCCATGATGAGTGAGTGCTTCAGGATCTCTTGCACTTACATGTGCAGCAGAGTACTGCAATGGAAGCATGCTGGGCCCCTTAACCCAGAGGTAGGCAGATTGAAACTATCCTCTGCTATATGCATTTTTTTTTTGTTAATTAAAGTAATCCAAAACTGGGATTGATATTTTTGCTCTTTTATTTTTACTTAAAGTACAATAGCTTTTACCATTTTAATTTGTTTTAATAGTATATTGACAGTATTGTTTTCTTTCAAAAATCCACTTAATTTTCTTTACCCTATTATTAAAATGGTAATTGACAAAAACAAACTACATTGTCACCAGAAGAGCAATACAAAATGTACAAGTGATATATTAAAATCATCTTTCCAGCTTGAATTTCAATGATGCATTGGGGCAACGATTTTGTGAGAAACATCTTCACCCTTAAATAAAGATTTTCTTAATTCCTTACCTGTGTGCTAATTAGATATCACCTTGTTTTCACATTAAACAGACTTCCACATGAGAAAGCAGCAAGGATGCAGTGGCGTTAATGTTTCCTGGTGTCAACCTGTATTATTTCAGGAGATATTGAAATGAGGATGCATCTTGCTGCCTTTCCAATGAAGCAAGTTTAATTTAGTAATAGGTGAAAAACCATCCCTACAAAGATGTTAATCAGATACTTGGCTTTGTGGACACTTTTCAGAGAACAAATTTGTTAGCATAAAAATAAAGCCAGAAAATGAAGAGCTGTTTAATCACTCAATTGGATTTTTTTGCCAGCATATTTCTTTTTCTCTGCAAACCACTGCTAAATTGTGCTTCCTAGCTGTTTTTATAAAATCACTGAATCAAATCTAACTCTGATTACATCAGAGAAGGCCAGGTACCCTACACCATAACAGGGGTTTTTGAAATTTTGACTTGTCTACTTAAAGATCACCAAAATCTGATAACAAGGTCAATTACATCCCTGGGTGGGATTGAACCACCAACCTTTTGGTTAATAGCCGTACACACTAACTTATTGCGCCACAGCGACACTTTGCAAAAGTATATACTGACAAAGGCTAATAAGCATTCATCTAGAACGTTTCCTTGAAAAACTTTAAATAGTCAATAATCTGGAGAGTTTTTGTAAGATGTTTCTTCCATCAACCAATGAAGAAACACATTGGTACTTTCCCATGATGAGTGAGTGCTTCAGGATCTCTTGCAATTACATGTGCAGCAGAGTACTGTAATGGAAGCATGCTGGGTCCATAGCACAGAGGTAGGCAGATTGAAACTATCCTCTGCTATATGCGTTTTTTTTTTGTTAATTAAAGTAATCCAAAACTGGGATTGATATTTTTGCTCTTTTATTTTTACTTAAAGTACAATAACTTTTACCATTTTCATTTGTTTTAATAGTATATTGACAGTATTGTTTTCTTTCAAAAATCCACTTAATTTTCTTTACCCGATTATTAAAATGGTAATTGACAAAAACAAACTACATTGTCACCAGAAGAGCAATACAAAATGTACAAGTGATATATTAAAATCATCTTTCCAGCTTGAATTTCAATGATGCATTGGGGCAACGATTTTGTGAGAAACATCTTCACCCTTAAATAAAGATTTTCTTAATTCCTTACCTGTGTGCTAATTAGATATCACCTTGTTTTCACATTAAACAGACTTCCACATGAGAAAGCACAAAGGATGCAGTGGCGTTAATGTTTCCTGGTGTCAACCTGTATTATTTCAGTAGATATTGAAATGAGGATGCATCTTGCTGCCTTTCCAATGAAGCAAGTTTAATTTAGTAATAGGTTAAAAACCATCCCTACAAAGGTGTTAATCAGAAACTTGGCTTTGTGGACACTTTTCAGAGAACAAATTTGTTAGCATAAAAATAAAGCCAGAAAATGAAGAGCTGTTTAATCACTCAATTGGATTTTTTTGCCAGCATATTTCTTTTTCTCTGCAACCCACTGCTAAATTGTGCTTCCTAGCTGTTTTTATAAAATCACTGAATCAAATCTAACTCTGATTACATCAGAGAAGGCCAGGTACCCTACACCATAAGAGGGGGTTTGAAATTTTGACTTGTCTACATAAAGATCACCAAAATCTGATAACAAGGTCAATTACGTCCCTGGGTGGGATTGAACCACCAACCTTTTGGTTAATAGCCTTACACAGTAACTGATTGCGCCACAGCAACACTTTGTAAAAGTCCATACTGACAAAGGCTAATAAGCATTCATCTAGAACGATTCCTAGAAACATTTTAAAAAGTCAATAATGTGGAGAGTTTTTGTAAGATGTTTCTTCCATCAACCAATGAAGAAACACATTGGTACTTTCCCATGATGAGTGAGTGCTTCAGGATCTCTTGCACTTACATGTGCAGCAGAGTACTGTAATGGAAGCATGCTGGGTCCATAACCCAGAGGTAGGCAGATTGAAACTATCCTTTGCTATATGCATTTTTTTTTTGTTCATTAAAGTAATCCAAAACTGGGATTGATATTTTAGCTTTTATTTTTACTTAAAGTACAATAACTTTTACCATTTTAATTTGTTTTAGTGCAAATGGCATATCAGCAGTCAGCACTAACTGGTGACATGCCATTTGTACAAGTAAGCAATGTGTGACTAATATATAAACATGCTTTATTAAATAACATCTCAAACTATCATACCCAGGATTCAAACCTATAACCTGTTGAATTCTAATCAAACACCCTACCCATGGAGCTACTTGATCCTGCATCTTTTCTAACCTCCAAAAACAGATTCAGTTGCATTTTCCAGCGTGTTTTGTTTGCGCCTTTGCAAATGTCTTACATCGACAAACTTATTTAGTACTATTTTGCAAATAGGGTTACATTGTCGCAACATTGTGTTCCCTAATTGCTTGATTTTTTAAATGCAACAATTGATAAAGACACCTGATAATTGCTCTGTGGAGTCTTATTTTGTGTTTTGTGTTTAGTCTTTAGATCTGAATTTGAATGTACTTGTGAACTAACTTAATTTCCTACTTCTAAATTCATTCCTAAATTCACTACTTACATGAATCCTGTAGTTGGGCATTTTGGGACTTCGATTGTGGGCATTGTTTTGTGTCCAGACCAGCAGCAGGTGGTGTGCATTTGCTGGAAAGGCATCGAAGACCTCCGATATGCTGCATCTCCTGATGTGTGTCTCCCTCAAGTGGCTGTCAGCAAATGCCTGCTAGACACCCCATTCCAAGCTGATTGTGACATCATGGAACATGCATCATAGAACAGGCATGCTAAAACATTGGTCTTCAACCTGCGACCCTCCAGCTGCTGTGGAACTACACATCCCAGCATGCCCTGCCTCAGTTTTAGCATACCTTAATAGCAAAACTGTGGCAGGGCATGCTGGGATGTGTAGTTTCACAGCAGCTGGAGGGCCACAGGATGAAGACCCATGTGCTAGAGCCAAGCCGCAGGTACATTGAATGCTAGCAAGCTGAATATTTAAATCCTTTTTGTTCCGCAGCATTCCAATGCGGAAGATTCCATGGAACCAGAGATCCTTCCATTGAGAAGGACATGCTGCCTGGATGACTACACTGTGCAAATTAAATCACGGAGCCAGTTGGCTTGTGGGTGGCTCTGGTGACTGGGTGGTTGGGTGGGTGGTGTGTCGGAAGTGGAGCGCATGCAAATGATTGTGTATCATCCAGCTAGTGAGAGAGAAAACTCATGCAGGAGTGTGCCTGCTTGTCAGTGGGTTATGCACCTTGCCAGACGTTAAATCTACATAGAGCAGCTGGAGGGGACAAGAGCAGGTTTGCAAAATATAGATAGAAGAGCATATATGCTGGCGCATTCTCCATGATTGTGTCAGCTTATGTTTTGGTGCACTGCACTTTCCTCCACTAAGTTTTAGCCATTTTTGTTAAGCTCAAGTGTAGTTGCTTCTCGGCCTTTTGGCTGTGATCTTGTATCGTGGTTGAAGGGTCTGCTGGAGGGAGGGATTGTTTTCTTCATTGGCGAAAAACCAAAGATATTCCAGGATGGAAGGCTTGGGAACACTATCTGTTTTTCAGTTGTGGAAGAGCACAGAGGTCGGATTGGACTACATTCTATAGTAAAGGATATCTTTCTATTTATTGACCCTCCCCTTATATGTGTCTGTGTTACAATAAAGCTTCGGTTTTGTGAATCCCTCACCCTCTTACACTCCACACCCATAGCCTTATTAACTGTTGTATTATTGTATAGTTTAAATGTATAGTGCAGTTCATGATTTATAGTGTAGACTGGCCTGTGCTGTAGTTCTTGAACTGTACTATACCGTCAGCATTTGTATTGTGTTTTGGCTGTGCTGCAACACTGTATTTATGTGTGCAATGTTTATGTATGTTTTTTTTTATGTCAATAAAGACTGCTTTTTCAAGCCAATATCTGAAAACAATCAATGTTTATCTTTGATGGCAATAAAAGTGGTATGATATTTGATGCTTTTGAAATCCAATATCTGATATGTCCCCTATCTGGGAACCATATATTAAATGGCTTTTCAGAAAAGGGAGATGGGAGAAGAGCTTTCAGTACTTGTAGGACCGATGCACATAAAGAAGCAAAAAAACATACATAAACATTACACACATAAGTACCGCGTTGCGGCACAGCCAAAACACAATAGAAATGCTGATGGTATAGTACAGTTCAAGAACTACAGCACAGGCCAGCCTACACTATAAATCATGAACTGCACTATACATTTAAACTGTACAATAATACAACAGTTAATAAGGCTATGGGTGTGGAGTGTAAGAGGGTGAGGGAATCACAAGCCCGAAGCTTTATTGAAAGACTGACACATATAAAGGGAGGATTAATAAATAGAAAGACATCCTTTACTATAGAATGTAGTCCAATCCGGTCTTTCAACTCTTCCACAATTGAAAAACGGATAGTGTTCCCAAGCCTTCCATCCTGGAATATCTTTGGTCTTTCGCCAATGAAGAAAGCAATCCCTCCCTCCAGCAGACCCTTCAACCACAATACAAGATCACAGCCAAAAGGCCGAGAAGCAACTACACTTGAGCTTAACAAAAATGGCTAAAACTTAGTGGAGGAAAGTGCAGTGCACCAAAACATAAGCTGACACAATCATGGAGAATGCGCCAGCATATATGCTCTTCTATCTATATTTTGCAAACATGCTCTTGTCCCCTCCAGCTGCTCTATGTAGATTTAACGTCTGGCAAGGTGCATAACCCACTGACAAGCAGGCACACTCCTGCATGAGTTTTCACTCTCACTAGCTGGATGATACACAATCATTTGCATGTGCTCCACCTCCGACACACCACCCACCCAACCACCCAGTCACCAGAGCCACCCACAAACCAACTGGCTCCGTGATTTAATTTGCACAGTGTAGTCATCCAGGCAGCATGTCCTTCTCAATGGAAGGATCTCTGGTTCCATGGAATCTTCCGCATTGGAATGCTGCGGAACAAAAAGGATTTAAATATTCAGCTTGCTAGCATTCAATGTACCTGCGGCTTGGCTCTAGCACATGGGTCTTCATCCTGTGGCCCTCCAGCTGCTGTGAAACTACACATCCCAGCACGCCCTGCCACAGTTTTGCTATAAGGTATGCTAAAACTGAGGCAGGGCATGCTGGGATGTGTAATTCTACAGCAGCTGGAGGGTCGCAGGTTGAAGACCCATGTTTTAGCATGCCTGTTCTATGATGCATGTTCCGTGATGTCACAATCAGCTTGGAATGGGGTGTCTAGCTGGCATTTGCTGACAGCCACTTGAGGGAGACACACATCAGGAGATGCAGCATATCGGAGGTCTTCGATGCCTTTCCAGCAAATGCACACCACCTGCTGCTGGTCTGGACACAAAACAATGCCCACAATCGAAGTCCCAAAATGCCCAACTACAGGATTCATGTAAGTAGTGAATTTAGGAATGAATTTAGAAGTAGGAAATTAAGTTAGTTCACAAGTACATTCAAATTCAGATCTAAAGTCTAGGTAGGCCTCACGTCCTGGCAGCCGCCAGCATTTAAAAATGCCTTGATTAGAGGTACGGAATTAAATGTAGATAAGAAGTAGACACAAAATAAGACTCCGCAGAGCAGTTATCAGGTGTTTTTATCAATTGTTGCATTTAAAAAATCAAGCAATTAGGGAACACAATGTTGCAACAATGTAACCCTATTTGCAAAATAGTACTAAATAAGTTTGTCGATGTAAGACATTTGCAAAGGCGCATCCAAAACACGCTGGAAAATGCAACTGAATCTGTTTTTGGAGGCTAGAATAGGAAATGTGCATCGGTCCTACAAGTACTGAAAGCTCTTCTCCCATCTCCCTTTTCTGAAAAGCCATTTAATATATGGTTCCCAGATAGGGGACATATCAGATATTGCCTTTCAAAAGCAGCAAATATCATACCACTTCTATTGCCATCAAAGATAAACATTGATTGTTTTCAGATATTGGATTGAAAAAGCAGTCTTTATTGACATAAAGAAGCAAAAAAACATATATAAACATTACACACATAAGTACTGTGTTGCAGCACAGCCAAATCACAATACAAATGCTGTCGGTATAGTACAGTTCAAGAACTACAGTACAGGTCAGCCTACACTATAAATCATGAACTGCACTATACATTTAAACAATACAATAGTTAATAAGGCTATGGGTGTGGAGTGTAAGAGGGTGACGGAATCACAAGCCCAAAGCTTTATTGAAAGACAGACACATATAAAGGGAGGATTAATAAATACAAAGATACCCTTTACTATAGAATGTAGTCCAATCCGGTCTTTCAACTCTTCCACAACTGAAAAACGGATAGTGTTCCCAAGCCTTCCATCCTGGAATATCTTCAGTCTCTCGCCAATGAAGAAAACAATCCCTCCAGCAGACTCTTCAACCACAATACAATATCACAGCCAAAAGAGCGAGAAGCAACTACACTTGCGTTTAAACAAAATGGCTAAAACTTAGTGGAGGAAAGTGCAGTGCACCAAAACATAAGCTGACACAATCATGGAGAATGCGCCAGCATATATGCTCTTCTGTCTATATTTTCCAAACCTGCTCTTGTCCCCTCCAGTTGCTCCATGTAGATTTGACGTCTGGCAAGGTGCATAACTCACTGACAAACAGGCACACTCCTGCATGAGTTTTCTCTCTCACTAGCTGGATGATACACATTCATTTGCATGTGCTCCACCTCCGACACACCGCCCACCCAACCACCCAGTCACCAGAGCCACCCACAAGCCAACTGGCTCCGTGATTTAATTTGCACAGTGCAGTCATCCAGGCAGCATGTCCTTCTCAATGGAATAATCTCTGGTTCCATGGAATCTTCCGCATTGGAATGCTGCGGAACAAAAAGGATTTAAACATTCAGCTTGCTAGCATTCAATGTACCTGCGGTTTGGTTCTAGCACATGGGTCTTCATCCTGTGGCCCTCCAGCTGCTGTGAAACTACACATCCCAGCATGCCCTGCCACAGTTTTGCTATTAAGGTATGCTAAAACTGAGGCAGGGCATGCTGGGATATGTAGTTCCACAGCAGCTGGAGGGTCGCAGGTTGAAGACCCATGTTCTAGCATGCCTGTTCTATGATGCATGTTCCGTGATGTCACAATCAGCTTGGAATGGGGTGTCTAGCATGCATATGCTGACAGCCACTTGAGGCAGACACACATCAGGAGATGCAGCATATCGGAGGTCTTCGATGCCTTTCCAGCAAATGCACACCACCAGCTGCTGGTCTGGACACAAAACAATGCCCACAATTGAAGGCTCAAAATGCCCAACTACAGGATTAATGTAAGTAGTGAATTTAGGAATGAATTTAGAAGTAGGAAATTAAGTTAGTTCACAAGTACATTCAAATTCAGATCTAAAGACTAGGTAGGCCTCACGTCCTGGCAGCACCCAGCATTTAAAAATGCCTTGATTATAGGTAGGGAATTAAATGTAGATAAGAAGTAGACACAAAAGAAAACTCCACAGAGCAATTATCAGGTGTCTTTATCAATTTTTGCATTTAAAAAATCAAGCAATTAGGGAACACAATGTTGCGACAATGTAACCCTATTTGCAAAATAGTACTAAATAAGTTTGTCGATGTAAGACATTTGCAAAGGCGCAAACAAAACACGCTGGAAAATGCAACTGAATCTGTTATTGGAGGTTAGAATAGATGCAGGATCAAGTAGCTCAATGGGTAGGGTGTTTGATTAGAATTTAACAGGTTATAGGTTTGAATCCTGGGTATGATAGTTTGAGGTGTTATTTAATAAAGTATGTTTATATATTAGTCACACATGGCTTACTTGTACAAATGGCATGTCACCAGTTAGTGCTGACTGCTGATATGCCATTTACACAAACATGCCATGTGTGACTGTATATGCATTTAAGGAGGGCACCCCTGCAATACCACAAACCATTGAGTGTCAAGTATACTAGATATATCTTCATATCTCATGTGCTTTCTCTGAGACCAATCTTGTTATGCCCCTTCCCCACAAGGCATGCGCCTTTTGTCCATATTGCAAAAATGGGGGGGAGGGCATATAATTCTCTGTCACAGGGCACCAAAAAGTCTAGTTATGGCTCTGGTATGCATTATGTAATCTGGCAGACCATCTCTCCAACACTGGCTGGTTGGAATAGAAATCCGGTTATCTATGTGAGCAAATGACCATCAACGATTTACTCTCAAACACTAAAAAATGGACAAAAATGGTCCCCTAAACAAATTGGTTAAATTTTGGGTTTAACCAATTTGTGTAATGACCATTTTTGACCACTTTTCTAGTGTTTGGGAGCAAATGGTTAATTGACATTTGCTCCTATACATTACCAGATTTTCATTCCATCCATCCAGACTGGATAGATAGCCTGACAGATAATTGTGTAGTGTACGCCCAGGATAACTGTTAGTCATGCTTTATTTTATGGCGGCACATAAATGGGTGGACAGATCCAGGGCAAGCACTGCTCACTCATGCATAGTTGTCAACTGATGTGAAGTTCCAGGGGGCAATCTCAGTTATAAAGAGAAGTATCTGGAAATTGTCCCTAGTTAAAAAAAAAAAAAAATTTTTTATCAACTCCATTTATTTAGTATGATATCCCAGGTGATAGGATGCCGGCAGTCAGAACAACATACTTTATTAAATAACACATCTCAAACTACCATACCCAGGATTCAAACCTATAACCTGTTGAATTCTAATCAAACACCCTACCTATTGAGCTATTTGATCCTGCATAAAAATTGTGAACATTATATGAAGCTATTGGTACTTTGCAAAAAAAAAGAATCAGCATTACAACGCAGCAGATCCATGCAGTTTGCAGCCACACACTACATGTATCTGCTCAGCCACAATGCTGATTATTTCTTCACAAAGTACAAGGTGAGCTCCAAACAGAATTCTCTAGCTTAGAATTATACCTTTCTTTGCCAAACCTAGAAGTCGGGCCCCCCACCCTGGGATCCCCCAGAGGGAGGCCTGCACCGTCATGCGGCAGGCTTGTCCGTTTTGGAAGCAGGCTGATGGGCAGCCCAGGATTGCTTCAGTCTGGGCTTGGCAGGTCTGGAAACATGAGCTTGCTTTGGGTATGCCTGACCTTGGGTACGCTTTACCTGGAGGATGAAAGGGCCAAGAAAAGTACTTTTAGCCTTCTGCGTGGTAGGAGTCATACTAGGTAGGCAAGCTGTTTTAGCAGTAGCCAGATCAGCTACAATCTTATTGAGGTCTTCTCCAAAAGGAGATTCAACTGAGGCAGCACAAGGGAACTCTCATCTGGGGACAACAACTGCAGGGAGAACACATATTTTCAGATGAACATGGTAGGGCAGAAGGCTGCCTAATACTGAAGCACCCCCAAACAACAAATCAAATGCAACTTACTTGACAGAGATGTGCCTGAGCAACGGCCCTCCCCAGCCCTATCCCAAATCATACTTATTTTGCATAGGAGATACCATGGTCATGAAGATTGTTCTCCCAGGGTGAGGTTCATTCATTGCATTCTGGGTATGCTGACCCCTGTGATTTCCCCAAATGTGGGAAACTCGACTGCATTATTTGTGGTAGTGGGGGACTGTGTTTGTGCTTTCCTCTGGTCAGCTCTGGTAAAAGTCAGATTTCTTTGTCTCAGATCTTCCTCTAGCCTTGTTCTTCTTTCGAGAGTTCCCTTGTGCTGCCTCAGTTGGATCTCCTTCACTTGACAGGGGGGTGCCCGAGCAGCGACCCTCCCCAGCTCTAGCCCAACTCCTACTTACCTGCCAGGTGAGATACTATGATCATGAAGGTGCTTCTCCCAGGGCAAGGCTCACCCATTGCACTCTGGGTGTGCTGCCCCTGCGATTTCCCCAAATGTGGGAAACTTGACTGCATAATTTGAGTTTTCCCTGGTCGGCTCTCATGTAATTCAGATCTCTTTGTCTCAGGTCTCTCTCCAGCCTAGTTTGCTGTCTGGTTCCACTTCTTTTTTCTTGAGCCCCTCCCTTCTATACCCTTGTGCACTATCCTGACTTCTCCTCCCGTCTGCTTACTTTGTGCCTCCCAATGCACAATGCAAACTACGGGTAGTGCTGCAGGGCCCACACCCTTTTACTTGCTTTACAGAGCAGCTCTGGAGCTGTTACAGTGCCCAGCTGCAGCAAGAAATCAGCTTGAATGCTTCAGGGGCTGGGGAATGGCCAACATGAGCCCCACACCGAAGGAGGGTGGGGGTGCTTAATGCGAACTAGGGGTCATCCAAGCACCACAAAAGGCCTCCATGCCCTGCACGCTCCTTTTCTCTTTTCATATGCAGACGAGGGTTGAAGCCAACTTTGACCCACTGCTTGGATGACATCACCATATTCAAATCCATCTGCTGCAGGCCATCCCCCAGGAATGCTTGCACTAGTTGTTGCATTTGGTTTGTTGTTTGGGGGTGCTTCAGTATTAGGCAGCCTTCTGCCACCCCATGTTCATCTGAAAATATGTGTTCTCCCTGCAGTTGTTGTCCCCAGATGAGAGTTCCCTTGTGCTGCCTCAGTTGAATCTCCTTTACTTGACAGAGATGTGCCTGAGCAGCGGCCCTCCCCAGCCCTATCCCAAATCATACTTATTTTGCATAGGAGATACTATTGTCATGAAGATTGTTCTCCCAGGGTGAGGTTCATTCATTGCATTCTGGGTATGCTGACCCCTGTGATTTCCCCAAATGTGGGAAACTCGACTGCATTATTTGTGGTAGTGGTGGACTGTGTTTGTGCTTTCCTCTGGTCAGCTCTGGTAAAAGTCAGATTTCTTTGTCTCAGATCTTCCTCTAGCCTTGTTCTTCTTTTGAGAGTTCCCTTGTGCTGCCTCAGTTGGATCTCCTTCACTTGAAAGGTAGTGCCCGAGCAGCGACCCTCCCCAGCTCTAGCCCAACTCCTACTAACCTGCCAGGTGAGATACTATGATCATGAAGGTGCTTCTCCCAGGGCAAGGCTCACCCATTGCACTCTGGGAGTGCTGTCCCTTGCGATTTCCCCAAATGTGGGAAACTTGACTGCATAATTTGTGTTTCCCCTGGACGGCTCTCGTATAATTCAGATCTCTTTGTCTCAGGTCTCTCTCCAGCCTAGTATGCTGTCTGTTTCCACTTCTCTTTTCTTGAGCCCCTCCCTTCTATAACCTTGTGAACTATCCTGACTTCTCCTCCCGTCTGCTTACTTTGTGCCTTCCAATGCACAATGCAAACTACAGGTAGTGCTGCAGGGCCCACACCCTTTTACTTGCCTTACAGAGCAGCTCTGGAGCTGTTACAGTACCCAGCTGCTGCAAGAAATCAGCTTGAATGCTTCAGGGGCTGGGGCATGGCCAACATGAGCCCCACACCGAAGGAGGGTGGGGGTGTTTAATGCGAACTAGGGGTCATCCAAGCGTCGCAAAAGGCCGCCATGCCCTGCATATCCCTTTTCTCTTTTCATAAGCAGACGAGGGTTGAAGCCAACTTTGACCCACTGCTTGGATGACATCACTTGCTGCCTTTCCAATGAAGCAAGTTTAATTTAGTAATAGGTGAAAAACCATCCCTACAAAGGTGTTAATCAGATACTTGGCTTTGTGGACACTTTTCAGAGAACAAATTTGTTAGCATAAAAATAAAGCCAGAAAATGAAGAGCTGTTTAATCACTCAATTGGATTTTTCTGCAAGCGTATTTCTTTTTCTCTGCAACCCACTGCTAAGTTGTGCTTCCTAGCTGTTCTTTTATAAAATCACTTAATCAAATCTAACTCTGATTACATCAGAGAAGGCCAGGTACCCTACACCATAAGAGGGGGTTTGAAATTTTGACTTGTCTACTTAAAGATCACCAAAATCTGATAACAAGGTAAATTACGTCCCTGGGTAGGATTGAACCACCAACCTTGTGGTTAATAACCGAACACGCTAACTGATTGCGCCACAGAGACACATTGCAAAAGTATATACTGACAAAGGCTAATAAGCATTCATCTAGAACGTTTCCTAGAAAAACTTTAAAAAGTCAATAATCTGGAGAGTTTTTGTAAGATGTTTCTTCCATCAACCAATGAAGAAACACATTGGTACTTTCCCATGATGAGTGAGTGCTTCAGGATCTCTTGCACTTACATGTGCAGCAGAGTACTGCAATGGAAGCATGCTGGGCCCATAACCCAGAGGTAGGCAGATTGAAACTATCCTCTGCTATATGCATTTTTTTTTGTTAATTAAAGTAATCCAAAACTGGGATTGATATTTTTGCTCTTTTATTTTTACTTAAAGTACAATAACTTTTATTATTTTAATTTGTTTTAATAGTATATTGACAGTATTGTTTTCTTTCAAAAATCCACTTAATTTTCTTTACCCTATTATTCAAATGGTAATTGACAAAAACAAACTACATTGTCACCAGAAGAGCAATACAAAATGTACAAGTGATATATTAAAATCATCTTTCCAGCTTGAATTTCAATGATGCATTGGGGCAACGATTTTGTGAGAAACCTCTTCACCCTTAAATAAAGATTTTCTTAATTCCTTACCTGTGTGCTAATTAGATATCACCTTGTTTTCACATTAAACAGACTTCCACATGAGAAAGCAGCAAGGATGCAGTGGCGTTAATGTTTCCTGGTGTCAACCTGTATTATTTCAGTAGATATTGAAATGAGGATGCATCTTGCTGCCTTTCCAATGAAGCATGTTTAATTTAGTAATAGGTGAAAAACCATCCCTACAAAGGTGTTAATCAGATACTTGGCTTTGTGGACTCTTTTCAGAGAACAAATTTGTTAGCATAAAAATAAAGCCAGAAAATGAAGAGCTGTTTAATCACTCAATTGGATTTTTCTGCCAGCATATTTCTTTTTCTCTGCAACCCACTGCTAAATTGTGCTTCCTAGCTGTTTTTTTTATAAAATCACTTAATCAAATCTAACTCTGATTACATCAGAGTAGGCCAGGTACCCTACACCATAAGAGAGGGTTTGAAATTTTGACTTGTCTACTTAAATATCACCAAAATCTGATCACAAGGTCAATTACGTCCCTGGGTGGGATTGAACCACCAACTTTTTGGTTAATAGCCGTACACACTAACTGATTGCGCTACAGCGACACTTTGCAAAAGTACATACTGACAAAGGCTAATAAGCATTCATCTAGAACGTTTCCTAGAAAAACTTTAAATAGTCAATAATCTGGAGAGTTTTTGTAAGATGTTTCTTCCATCAACCAATGAAGAAACACATTGGTACTTTCCCATGATGAGTGAGTGCTTCAGGATCTCTTGCACTTACATGTGCAGCAGAGTACTGTAATGGAAGCATGCTGGGTCCATAACCCAGAGGTAGGCAGATTGAAATTATCCTCTGCTATATGCATTTTTTTTTGTTAATTAAAGTAATCCAAAACTGGAATTGATATTTTTGCTCTTTTTATTTTACTTAAAGTACAATAACTTTTACCTTTTTAATTTGTTTTAATAGTATATAGACAGTATTGTTTTCTTTCAAAAATCCACTTAATTTTCTTTACCCGATTATTAAAATGGTAATTGACAAAAACAAACTACATTGTCACCAGAAGAGCAATACAAAATGTACAAGTGATATATTAAAATCATCTTTCCAGCTTGAATTTCAATGATGCATTGGGGCAACGATTTTGTGAGAAACATCTTACCATTAAATAAAGAATTTCTTAATTCCTTACCTGTGTGCTAATTAGATATCACCTTGTTTTCACATTAAACAGACTTCCACATGAGAAAGCAGCAAGGATGCAGTGGCGTTAATGTTTCCTGGTGTCAACCTGTATTATTTCAGTAGATCTTGAAATGAGGATGCATCTTGCTGCCTTTCCAATGAAGCATTTTTAATTTAGTAATAGGTGAAAAACCATCCCTACAAAGGTGTTAATCAGATACTTGTCTTTGTGGACTCTTTTCAGAGAACAAATTTGTTAGCATAAAAATAAAGTCAGAAAATGAAGAGCTGTTTAATCACTCAATTGGATTTTTCTGCCAGCATATTTCTTTTTCTCTGCAACCCACTGCTAAATTGTGCTTCCTAGCTGTTTTTTTTATAAAATCACTTAATCAAATCTAACTCTGATTACATCAGAGTAGGCCAGGTACCCTACACCATAAGAGAGGGTTTGAAATTTTGACTTGTCTACTTAAATATCACCAAAATCTGATCACAAGGTCAATTACGTCCCTGGGTGGGATTGAACCACCAACTTTTTGGTTAATAGCCATACACACTAACTGATTGCGCTACAGCGACACTTTGCAAAAGTACATACTGACAAAGGCTAATAAGCATTCATCTAGAACGTTTCCTAGAAAAACTTTAAATAGTCAATAATCTGGAGAGTTTTTGTAAGATGTTTCTTCCATCAACCAATGAAGAAACACATTGGTACTTTCCCATGATGAGTGAGTGCTTCAGGATCTCTTGCACTTACATGTGCAGCAGAGTACTGTAATGGAAGCATGCTGGGTCCATAACCCAGAGGTAGGCAGATTGAAATTATCCTCTGCTATATGCATTTTTTTTTTGTTAATTAAAGTAATCCAAAACTGGGATTGATATTTTTGCTCTTTTTATTTTACTTAAAGTACAATAACTTTTACCTTTTTAATTTGTTTTAATAGTATATAGACAGTATTGTTTTCTTTCAAAAATCCACTTAATTTTCTTTACCCGATTATTAAAATGGTAATTGACAAAAACAAACTACATTGTCACCAGAAGAGCAATACAAAATGTACAAGTGATATATTAAAATCATCTTTCCAGCTTGAATTTCAATGATGCATTGGGGCAACGATTTTGTGAGAAACATCTTACCCTTAAATAAAGATTTTCTTAATTCCTTACCTGTGTGCTAATTAGATATCACCTTGTTTTCACATTAAACAGACTTCCACATGAGAAAGCAGCAAGGATGCAGTGGCGTTAATGTTTCCTGGTGTCAACCTGTATTATTTCAGTAGATATTGAAATGAGGATGCATCTTGCTGCCTTTCCAATGAAGCAAGTTTAATTTAGTAATAGGTGAAAAACCATCCCTACAAAGATGTTAATCCGATACTTGGCTTTGTGGACACTTTTCAGAGAACAAATTAGTTAGCATAAAAATAAAGCCAGAAAATGAAGAGCTGTTTAATCACTCAATTGGATTTTTCTGCCAGCATATTTAATTTTCTCTGCAACCCACTGCTAAATTGTGCTTCCTAGCTGTTTTTTGATAAAATCACTTAATCAAATCTAACTCTGATTACATCAGAGTAGGCCAGGTACCCTACACCATAAGAGGGGGTTTGAAATTTTGACTTGTCTACTTAAAGATCACCAAAATCTGATGACAAGGTCAATAACATCCCTGGGTGGGATTGAACCACCAACCCTTTGGTTAATAACCAAACACACTAACCGATTGCACCACAGAGACACTTTGCAAAAGTACATACTGACAAAGGCTAATAAGCATTCATCTAGAACGTTTCCTAGAAAACTTTAAAAAGTCAATAATCTGGAGAGTTTTTGTAAGATGTTTCTTCCATCAACCAATGAAGAAACGCATTGGTACTTTCCCATGATGAGTGAGTGCTTCAGGATCTCTTGCACTTACATGTGCAGCAGAGTACTGCAATTGAAGCATGCTGGGCCCCTTAACCCAGAGGTAGGCAGATTGAAACTATCCTCTGCTATATGCATTTTTTTTTTGTTAATTAAAGTAATCCAAAACTGGGATTGATATTTTTGCTCTTTTATTTTTACTTAAAGTACAATAACTTTTACCATTTTAATTTGTTTTAATAGTATATTGACCGTATTTTTTTTCTTTCAAAAATCCACTTAATTTTCTTTACCCTATTATTAAAATGGTAATTGACAAAAACAAACTACATTGTCACCAGAAGAGCAATACAAAATGTACAAGTGATATATTAAAATCATCTTTCCAGCTTGAATTTCAATGATGCATTGGGGCAACGATTTTGTGAGAAACATCTTCACCCTTAAATAAAGATTTTCTTAATTCCTTACCTGTGTGCTAATTAGATATCACCTTGTTTTCACATTAAACAGACTTCCACATGAGAAAGCAGCAAGGATGCAGTGGCGTTAATGTTTCCTGGTGTCAACCTGTATTATTTCAGTAGATATTGAAATGAGGATGCATCTTGCTGCCTTTCCAATGAAGCAAGTTTAATTTAGTAATAGGTGAAAAACCATCCCTACAAAGATGTTAATCAGATACTTGGCTTTGTGGACACTTTTCAGAGAACAAATTTGTTAGCATAAAAATAAAGCCAGAAAATGAAGAGCTGTTTAATCACTCAATTGGATTTTTTTGCCAGCATATTTCTTTTTCTCTGCAAACCACTGCTAAATTGTGCTTCCTAGCTGTTTTTATAAAATCACTGAATCAAATCTAACTCTGATTACATCAGAGAAGGCCAGGTACCCTACACCATAACAGGGGTTTTTGAAATTTTGACTTGTCTACTTAAAGATCACCAAAATCTGATAACAAGGTCAATTACATCCCTGGGTGGGATTGAACCACCAACCTTTTGGTTAATAGCCGTACACACTAACTGATTGCGCCACAGCGACACTTTGCAAAAGTACATACTGACAAAGGCTAATAAGCATTCATCTAGAACGTTTCCTAGAAAAACTTTAAATAGTCAATAATCTGGAGAGTTTTTGTAAGATGTTTCTTCCATCAACCAATGAAGAAACACATTGGTACTTTCCCATGATGAGTGAGTGCTTCAGGATCTCTTGCAATTACATGTGCAGCAGAGTACTGTAATGGAAGCATGCTGGGTCCATAGCCCAGAGGTAAGCAGATTGAAACTATCCTCTGCTATATGCGTTTTTTTTTGTTAATTCAAGTAATCCAAAACTGGGATTGATATTTTTGCTCTTTTATTTTTACTTAAAGTACAATAACTTTTACCATTTTCATTTGTTTTAGTGCAAATGGCATATCAGCAGTCAGCACTAACTGGTGACATGCCATTTGTACAAGTAAGCCATGTGTGACTAATATATAAACATGCTTTATTAAATAACACCTCAAACTATCATACCCAGGATTCAAACCTATAACCTGTTGAATTTTAATCAAACACCCTACCCATGGAGCTACTTGATCCTACATCTTTTCTAACCTCCAAAAACAGATTCAGTTGCATTTTCCAGCGTGTTTTGTTTGCGCCTTTGCAAATGTCTTACATCGACAAACTTATTTAGTACTATTTTGCAAATAGGGTTACATTGTCGCAACATTGTGTTCCCTAATTGCTTGATTTTTTAAATGCAACAATTGATAAAGACACCTGATAATTGCTCTGTGGAGTCTTATTTTGTGTTTTGTGTTTAGTCTTTAGATCTGAATTTGAATGTACTTGTGAACTAACTTAATTTCCTACTTCTAAATTCATTCCTAAATTCACTACTTACATGAATCCTGTAGTTGGGCATTTTGGGACTTCGATTGTGGGCATTGTTTTGTGTCCAGACCAGCAGCAGGTGGTGTGCATTTGCTGGAAAGGCATCGAAGACCTCCGATATGCTGCATCTCCTGATGTGTGTCTCCCTCAAGTGGCTGTCAGCAAATGCCTGCTAGACACCCCATTCCAAGCTGATTGTGACATCATGGAACATGCATCATAGAACAGGCATGCTAAAACATGGGTCTTCAACCTGCGACCCTCCAGCTGCTGTGGAACTACACATCCCAGCATGCCCTGCCTCAGTTTTAGCATACCTTAATAGCAAAACTGTGGCAGGGCATGCTGGGATGTGTAGTTTCACAGCAGCTGGAGGGCCACAGGATGAAGACCCATGTGCTAGAGCCAAGCCGCAGGTACATTGAATGCTAGCAAGCTGAATATTTAAATCCTTTTTGTTCCGCAGCATTCCAATGCGGAAGATTCCATGGAACCAGAGATCCTTCCATTGAGAAGGACATGCTGCCTGGATGACTACACTGTGCAAATTAAATCACGGAGCCAGTTGGCTTGTGGGTGGCTCTGGTGACTGGGTGGTTGGGTGGGTGGTGTGTCGGAAGTGGAGCGCATGCAAATGATTGTGTATCATCCAGCTAGTGAGAGAGAAAACTCATGCAGGAGTGTGCCTGCTTGTCAGTGGGTTATGCACCTTGCCAGACGTTAAATCTACATAGAGCAGCTGGAGGGGACAAGAGCAGGTTTGCAAAATATAGATAGAAGAGCATATATGCTGGCGCATTCTCCATGATTGTGTCAGCTTATGTTTTGGTGCACTGCACTTTCCTCCACTAAGTTTTAGCCATTTTTGTTAAGCTCAAGTGTAGTTGCTTCTCGGCCTTTTGGCTGTGATCTTGTATCGTGGTTGAAGGGTCTGCTGGAGGGAGGGATTGTTTTCTTCATTGGCGAAAGACCAAAGATATTCCAGGATGGAAGGCTTGGGAACACTATCTGTTTTTCAGTTGTGGAAGAGCACAGAGGTCGGATTGGACTACATTCTATAGTAAAGGATATCTTTCTATTTATTGACCCTCCCCTTATATGTGTCTGTGTTACAATAAAGCTTCGGTTTTGTGAATCCCTCACCCTCTTACACTCCACACCCATAGCCTTATTAACTGTTGTATTATTGTATAGTTTAAATGTATAGTGCAGTTCATGATTTATAGTGTAGACTGGCCTGTGCTGTAGTTCTTGAACTGTACTATACCGTCAGCATTTGTATTGTGTTTTGGCTGTGCTGCAACACTGTATTTATGTGTGCAATGTTTATGTATGTTTTTTTTTATGTCAATAAAGACTGCTTTTTCAAGCCAATATCTGAAAACAATCAATGTTTATCTTTGATGGCAATAAAAGTGGTATGATATTTGATGCTTTTGAAATCCAATATCTGATATGTCCCCTATCTGGGAACCATATATTAAATGGCTTTTCAGAAAAGGGAGATGGGAGAAGAGCTTTCAGTACTTGTAGGACCGATGCACATAAAGAAGCAAAAAAACATACATAAACATTACACACATAAGTACCGCGTTGCGGCACAGCCAAAACACAATAGAAATGCTGACGGTATAGTACAGTTCAAGAACTACAGCACAGGCCAGCCTACACTATAAATCATGAACTGCACTATACATTTAAACTGTACAATAATACAACAGTTAATAAGGCTATGGGTGTGGAGTGTAAGAGGGTGAGGGAATCACAAGCCCGAAGCTTTATTGAAAGACTGACACATATAAGGGGAGGATTAATACATAGAAAGACATCCTTTACTATAGAATGTAGTTCAATCCGGTCTTTCAACTCTTCCACAATTGAAAAACGGATAGTGTTCCCAAGCCTTCCATCCTGGAATATCTTTGGTCTTTCGCCAATGAAGAAAGCAATCCCTCCCTCCAGCAGACCCTTCAACCACAATACAAGATCACAGCCAAAAGGCCGAGAAGCAACTACATTTGAGCTTAACAAAAATGGCTAAAACTTAGTGGAGGAAAGTGCAGTGCACCAAAACATAAGCTGACACAATCATGGAGAATGCGCCAGCATATATGCTCTTCTATCTATATTTTGCAAACCTGCTCTTGTCCCCTCCAGCTGCTCTATGTAGATTTAACGTCTGGCAAGGTGCATAACCCACTGACAAGCAGGCACACTCCTGCATGAGTTTTCACTCTCACTAGCTGGATGATACACAATCATTTGCATGTGCTCCACCTCCGACACACCACCCACCCAACCACCCAGTCACCAGAGCCACCCACAAACCAACTGGCTCCGTGATTTAATTTGCACAGTGTAGTCATCCAGGCAGCATGTCCTTCTCAATGGAAGGATCTCTGGTTCCATGGAATCTTCCGCATTGGAATGCTGCGGAACAAAAAGGATTTAAATATTCAGCTTGCTAGCATTCAATGTACCTGCGGCTTGGCTCTAGCACATGGGTCTTCATCCTGTGGCCCTCCAGCTGCTGTGAAACTACACATCCCAGCATGCCCTGCCACAGTTTTGCTATAAGGTATGCTAAAACTAAGGCAGGGCATGCTGGGATGTGTAGTTCCACAGCAGTTGGAGGGTCGCAGGTTGAAGACCCATGTTTTAGCATGCCTGTTCTATGATGCATGTTCCGTGATGTCACAATCAGCTTGGAATGGGGTGTCTAGCAGGCATTTGCTGACAGCCACTTGAGGGAGACACACATCAGGAGATGCAGCATATCGGAGGTCTTCGATGCCTTTCCAGCAAATGCACACCACCTGCTGCTGGTCTGGACACAAAACAATGCCCACAATCGAAGTCCCAAAATGCCCAACTACAGGATTCATGTAAGTAGTGAATTTAGGAATGAATTTAGAAGTAGGAAATTAAGTTAGTTCACAAGTACATTCAAATTCAGATCTAAAGTCTAGGTAGGCCTCACGTCCTGGCAGCCGCCAGCATTTAAAAATGCCTTGATTAGAGGTACGGAATTAAATGTAGATAAGAAGAAGACACAAAATAAGACTCCGCAGAGCAGTTATCAGGTGTTTTTATCAATTGTTGCATTTAAAAAATCAAGCAATTAGGGAACACAATGTTGCAACAATGTAACCCTATTTGCAAAATAGTACTAAATAAGTTTGTCGATGTAAGACATTTGCAAAGGCGCATCCAAAACACGCTGGAAAATGCAACTGAATCTGTGTTTGGAGGCTAGAATAGGAAATGTGCATCGGTCCTACAAGTACTGAAAGCTCTTCTCCCATCTCCCTTTTCTGAAAAGCCATTTAATATATGGTTCCCAGATAGGGGACATATCAGATATTGCCTTTCAAAAGCAGCAAATATCATACCACTTCTATTGCCATCAAAGATAAACATTGATTGTTTTCAGATATTGGATTGAAAAAGCAGTCTTTATTGACATAAAGAAGCCATAAAACATACATAAACATTACACACATAAGTACTGTGTTGCAGCACAGCCAAAACACAATACAAATGCTGTCGGTATAGTACAGTTCAAGAACTACAGCACAGGTCAGCCTACACTATAAATCATGAACTGCACTATACATTTAAACAATACAATAGTTAATAAGGCTATGGGTGTGGAGTGTAAGAGGGTGACGGAATCACAAGCCCAAAGCTTTATTGAAAGACAGACACATATAAAGGGAGGATTAATAAATACAAAGATACCCTTTACTATAGAATGTAGTCCAATCCGGTCTTTCAACTCTTCCACAACTGAAAAACGGATAGTGTTCCCAAGCCTTCCATCCTGGAATATCTTCAGTCTCTCGCCAATGAAGAAAACAATCCCTCCAGCAGACTCTTCAACCACAATACAATATCACAGCCAAAAGAGCGAGAAGCAACTACACTTGCGTTTAAACAAAATGGCTAAAACTTAGTGGAGGAAAGTGCAGTGCACCAAAACATAAGCTGACACAATCATGGAGAATGCGCCAGCATATATGCTCTTCTGTCTATATTTTCCAAACCTGCTCTTGTCCCCTCCAGTTGCTCCATGTAGATTTGACGTCTGGCAAGGTGCATAACTCACTGACAAGCAGGCACACTCCTGCATGAGTTTTCTCTCTCTCTAGCTGGATGATACACATTCATTTGCATGTGCTCCACCTCCGACACACCGCCCACCTAACCACCCAGTAACCAGAGCCACCCACAAGCCAACTGGCTCCGTGATTTAATTTGCACAGTGCAGTCATCCAGGCAGCATGTCCTTCTCAATGGAATAATCTCTGGTTCCATGGAATCTTCCACATTGGAATGCTGCGGAACAAAAAGGATTTAAACGTTCAGCTTGCTAGCATTCAATGTACCTGCGGTTTGGTTCTAGCACATGGGTCTTCATCCTGTGGCCCTCCAGCTGCTGTGAAACTACACATCCCAGCATGCCCTGCCACAGTTTTGCTATTAAGGTATGCTAAAACTGAGGCAGGGCATGCTGGGATATGTAGTTCCACAGCAGCTGGAGGGTCGCAGGTTGAAGACCCATGTTCTAGCATGCCTGTTCTATGATGCATGTTCCGTGATGTCACAATCAGCTTGGAATGGGGTGTCTAGCATGCATTTGCTGACTGCCACTTGAGGCAGACACACATCAGGAGATGCAGCATATCGGAGGTCTTCGATGCCTTTCCAGCAAATGCACACCACCAGCTGCTGGTCTGGACACAAAACAATGCCCACAATTGAAGGCTCAAAATGCCCAACTACAGGATTAATGTAAGTAGTGAATTTAGGAATGAGTTTAGAAGTAGGAAATTAAGTTAGTTCACAAGTACATTCAAATTCAGATCTAAAGACTAGGTAGGCCTCACGTCCTGGCAGCCGCCAGCATTTAAAAATGCCTTGATTAGAGGTACGGAATTAAATGTAGATAAGAAGAAGACACAAAATAAGACTCCGCAGAGCAGTTATCAGGTGTTTTTATCAATTGTTGCATTTAAAAAATCAAGCAATTAGGGAACACAATGTTGCAACAATGTAACCCTATTTGCAAAATAGTACTAAATAAGTTTGTCGATGTAAGACATTTGCAAAGGCGCATCCAAAACACGCTGGAAAATGCAACTGAATCTGTGTTTGGAGGCTAGAATAGGAAATGTGCATCGGTCCTACAAGTACTGAAAGCTCTTCTCCCATCTCCCTTTTCTGAAAAGCCATTTAATATATGGTTCCCAGATAGGGGACATATCAGATATTGCCTTTCAAAAGCAGCAAATATCATACCACTTCTATTGCCATCAAAGATAAACATTGATTGTTTTCAGATATTGGATTGAAAAAGCAGTCTTTATTGACATAAAGAAGCCATAAAACATACATAAACATTACACACATAAGTACTGTGTTGCAGCACAGCCAAAACACAATACAAATGCTGTCGGTATAGTACAGTTCAAGAACTACAGCACAGGTCAGCCTACACTATAAATCATGAACTGCACTATACATTTAAACAATACAATAGTTAATAAGGCTATGGGTGTGGAGTGTAAGAGGGTGACGGAATCACAAGCCCAAAGCTTTATTGAAAGACAGACACATATAAAGGGAGGATTAATAAATACAAAGATACCCTTTACTATAGAATGTAGTCCAATCCGGTCTTTCAACTCTTCCACAACTGAAAAACGGATAGTGTTCCCAAGCCTTCCATCCTGGAATATCTTCAGTCTCTCGCCAATGAAGAAAACAATCCCTCCAGCAGACTCTTCAACCACAATACAATATCACAGCCAAAAGAGCGAGAAGCAACTACACTTGCGTTTAAACAAAATGGCTAAAACTTAGTGGAGGAAAGTGCAGTGCACCAAAACATAAGCTGACACAATCATGGAGAATGCGCCAGCATATATGCTCTTCTGTCTATATTTTCCAAACCTGCTCTTGTCCCCTCCAGTTGCTCCATGTAGATTTGACGTCTGGCAAGGTGCATAACTCACTGACAAGCAGGCACACTCCTGCATGAGTTTTCTCTCTCTCTAGCTGGATGATACACATTCATTTGCATGTGCTCCACCTCCGACACACCGCCCACCTAACCACCCAGTAACCAGAGCCACCCACAAGCCAACTGGCTCCGTGATTTAATTTGCACAGTGCAGTCATCCAGGCAGCATGTCCTTCTCAATGGAATAATCTCTGGTTCCATGGAATCTTCCACATTGGAATGCTGCGGAACAAAAAGGATTTAAACGTTCAGCTTGCTAGCATTCAATGTACCTGCGGTTTGGTTCTAGCACATGGGTCTTCATCCTGTGGCCCTCCAGCTGCTGTGAAACTACACATCCCAGCATGCCCTGCCACAGTTTTGCTATTAAGGTATGCTAAAACTGAGGCAGGGCATGCTGGGATATGTAGTTCCACAGCAGCTGGAGGGTCGCAGGTTGAAGACCCATGTTCTAGCATGCCTGTTCTATGATGCATGTTCCGTGATGTCACAATCAGCTTGGAATGGGGTGTCTAGCATGCATTTGCTGACTGCCACTTGAGGCAGACACACATCAGGAGATGCAGCATATCGGAGGTCTTCGATGCCTTTCCAGCAAATGCACACCACCAGCTGCTGGTCTGGACACAAAACAATGCCCACAATTGAAGGCTCAAAATGCCCAACTACAGGATTAATGTAAGTAGTGAATTTAGGAATGAGTTTAGAAGTAGGAAATTAAGTTAGTTCACAAGTACATTCAAATTCAGATCTAAAGACTAGGTAGGCCTCACGTCCTGGCAGCACCCAGCATTTAAAAATGCCTTGATTATAGGTAGGGAATTAAATGTAGATAAGAAGTAGACACAAAAGAAGACTCCACAGAGCAATTATCAGGTGTCTTTATCAATTTTTGCATTTAAAAAATCAAGCAATTAGGGAACACAATGTTGCGACAATGTAACCCTATTTGCAAAATAGTACTAAATAAGTTTGTCGATGTAAGACATTTGCAAAGGCGCAAACAAAACACGCTGGAAAATGCAACTGAATCTGTTTTTGGAGGTTAGAATAGATGCAGGATCAAGTAGCTCAATGGGTAGGGTGTTTGATTAGAATTTAACAGGTTATAGGTTTGAATCCTGGGTATGATAGTTTGAGGTGTTATTTAATAAAGTATGTTTATATATTAGTCACACATGGCTTACTTGTACAAATGGCATGTCACCAGTTAGTGCTGACTGCTGATATGCCATTTACACAAACATGCCATGTGTGACTGTATATGCATTTAAGGAGGGCACCCCTGCAATACCACAAACCATTGAGTGTCAAGTATACTAGATATATCTTCATATCTCATGTGCTTTCTCTGAGATCAATCTTGTTATGCCCCTTCCCCACAAGGCATGCGCCTTTTGTCCATATTGCAAAAATGGGGGGGAGGGCATATAATTCTCTGTCACAGGGCACCAAAAAGTCTAGTTATGGCTCTGGTATGCATTATGTAATCTGGCAGACCATCTCTCCAACACTGGCTGGTTGGAATAGAAATCCGGTTATCTATGTGAGCAAATGACCATCAACGATTTACTCTCAAACACTAAAAAATGGACAAAAATGGTCCCCTAAACAAATTGGTTAAATTTTGGGTTTAACCAATTTGTGTAATGACCATTTTTGACCACTTTTCTAGTGTTTGGGAGCAAATGGTTAATTGACATTTGCTCCTATACATTACCAGATTTTCATTCCATCCATCCAGACTGGATAGATAGCCTGACAGATAATTGTGTAGTGTACGCCCAGGATAACTGTTAGTCATGCTTTATTTTATGGCGGCACATAAATGGGTGGACAGATCCAGGGCAAGCACTGCCCACTCATGCATAGTTGTCAACTGATGTGAAGTTCCAGGGGGCAATCTCAGTTATAAAGAGAAGTATCTGGAAATTGTCCCTAGTTAAAAAAAAAAAAAATTTGATCAACTCCATTTATTTAGTATGATATCCCAGGTGATAGGATGCCGGCAGTCAGAACAACATACTTTATTAAATAACACATCTCAAACTACCATACCCAGGATTCAAACCTATAACCTGTTGAATTCTAATCAAACACCCTACCTATTGAGCTATTTGATCCTGCATAAAAATTGTGAACATTATATGAAGCTATTGGTACTTTGCAAAAAAAAAGAATCAGCATTACAACGCAGCAGATCCATGCAGTTTGCAGCCACACACTACATGTATCTGCTCAGCCACAATGCTGATTATTTCTTCACAAAGTACAAGGTGAGCTCCAAACAGAATTCTCTAGCTTAGAATTATACCTTTCTTTGCCAAACCTAGAAGTCGGGCCCCCCACCCTGGGATCCCCCAGAGGGAGGCCTGCACCGTCATGCGGCAGGCTTGTCCGTTTTGGAAGCAGGCTGATGGGCAGCCCAGGATTGCTTCAGTCTGGGCTTGGCAGGTCTGGAAACATGAGCTTGCTTTGGGTATGCCTGACCTTGGGTACGCTTTACCTGGAGGATGAAAGGGCCAAGAAAAGTACTTTTAGCCTTCTGCGTGGTAGGAGTCATACTAGGTAGGCAAGCTGTTTTAGCAGTAGCCAGATCAGCTACAATCTTATTGAGGTCTTCTCCAAAAGGAGATTCAACTGAGGCAGCACAAGGGAACTCTCATCTGGGGACAACAACTGCAGGGAGAACACATATTTTCAGATGAACATGGTAGGGCAGAAGGCTGCCTAATACTGAAGCACCCCCAAACAACAAATCAAATGCAACTTACTTGACAGAGATGTGCCTGAGCAACGGCCCTCCCCAGCCCTATCCCAAATCATACTTATTTTGCATAGGAGATACCATGGTCATGAAGATTGTTCTCCCAGGGTTAGGTTCATTCATTGCATTCTGGGTATGCTGACCCCTGTGATTTCCCCAAATGTGGGAAACTCGACTGCATTATTTGTGGTAGTGGGGGACTGTGTTTGTGCTTTCCTCTGGTCAGCTCTGGTAAAAGTCAGATTTCTTTGTCTCAGATCTTCCTCTAGCCTTGTTCTTCTTTCGAGAGTTCCCTTGTGCTGCCTCAGTTGGATCTCCTTCACTTGACAGGGGGGTGCCCGAGCAGCGACCCTCCCCAGCTCTAGCCCAACTCCTACTTAGTTGCCAGGTGAGATACTATGATCATGAAGTTGCTTCTCCCAGGGCAAGGCTCACCCATTGCACTCTGGGTGTGCTGCCCCTGCGATTTCCCCAAATGTGGGAAACTTGACTGCATAATTTGAGTTTTCCCTGGTCGGCTCTCATGTAATTCAGATCTCTTTGTCTCAGGTCTCTCTCCAGCCTAGTTTGCTGTCTGGTTCTACTTCTTTTTTCTTGAGCCCCTCCCTTCTATACCCTTGTGCACTATCCTGACTTCTCCTCCCGTCTGCTTACTTTATGCCTCCCAATGCACAATGCAAACTACGGGTAGTGCTGCAGGGCCCACACCCTTTTACTTGCATTACAGAGCAGCTCTGGAGCTGTTACAGTGCCCAGCTGCTGCAAGAAATCAGCTTGAATGCTTCAGGGGCTGGGGAATGGCCAACATGAGCCCCACACCGAAGGAGGGTGGGGGTGCTTAATGCGAACTAGGGGTCATCCAAGCACCACAAAAGGCCTCCATGCCCTGCACGCTCCTTTTCTCTTTTCATATGCAGACGAGGGTTGAAGCCAACTTTGACCCACTGCTTGGATGACATCACCATATTCAAATCCATCTGCTGCAGGCCATCCCCCAGGAATGCTTGCACTAGTTGTTGCATTTGGTTTGTTGTTTGGGGGTGCTTCAGTATTAGGCAGCCTTCTGCCACCCCATGTTCATCTGAAAATATGTGTTCTCCCTGCAGTTGTTGTCCCCAGATGAGAGTTCCCTTGTGCTGCCTCAGTTGAATCTCCTTTACTTGACAGAGATGTGCCTGAGCAGCGGCCCTCCCCAGCCCTATCCCAAATCAAAAAAACACAAAAACTACCCACACAGGTGTGACCCTCTGTAGGAAATCAGTAGCGCTGTCCCCACCATTTATCGGAGATAATCAATAAATAATTAAAAAATGGCTAATTACTATTAAATTTTAAAACATATAAATCATATTTTATTAACATATATTGCTGCAGCAAAATTGACATACATAAAAATGCATATTGTGTATAGTGGATGCCTTTAATGTAAATGCTCCACATACACAAATGTATATACTTAATTACGTTTATTCTCTGAGGCTTGGATTTTAATAAGCTGACTTCAAAATGTCCACATAGATTAATGATAGACCAATGAGCTCGGCATTTACGGACACTGCTTGCATGAGTATGTCCTTAATTAATTAATGTCCCGAAAAAGATGTGTGCACACATATATCACTTTGAATGGATAGTTACCATGGGCGATAAGTTTTTCATTCACCTCTTTAGAACAGTCTGTTTAGGACCGTCCCAATTGGAAAGACTCCCTCTGCTGGTGCTTGTCCATTTACTGCAGAATATCTGGAGACAATATCCACGGGAATCCGTCCACAGTGCTCCGGCTCCCTCTGCTGGTGGCTAACCGCAATTGCAGGTGGACTGGCTGTTTTGTCGTAGCCAGAAGCCGGTGATCGTGTAAAACAAGCAGGAGGTGATAGTCACTGCCAGTAGGTCCTTCGAAAACGCGTTTCTCCGCCTTCCCAGTGCGTTCAGCGGCTTCCTCAGTTCGAATGACCATCATCCCAATGAACACTTTATATAGCCCCACTTATTTGAAATTCCCGCGGCCATTCGCGCATGCGCACTCAAACGTGCGTTCCAAGCCTCAGTCTCATTACAAACTTTAAATAGACTCCAGCGGCCATTTTAGCTGGTTAAAACACACGATCCAAGCCTCATTATCACACCCGGAAGTTGCATCCATCGTTCTTATTAACAATATCAGAATCAAGCCTCGTTTTAAAACATAATTATCTACAACTTCATATTCAATTATACTGAACTCTAATGCAATTTGCTCAACAAGATTACGTCACTTAGTTTAATCATAATTAATTTATCATGATTACAAGTAATCCATGTCTTATTTGACAACATCAGTACAAATATGACCGTATTTAAGAACAATATTAATACTAGTCAACACATCCTATTTTATTAGCACAGGTGATAAATATATTAAATATACTGCTCAACAGTATCATTACTCGGAAATAAAAGGGGACTAATTTTGATTATAATTTGTACTTTATAATTTATAATTTAGATCCCCACACGCCATCTTGTGGTTCAAATACATAATTACATTAAGATCGAAAATGACATCATTATAACAAATACTTTTGTTAAGGAGGTAGATCAAAACCGATATTTACATTACAAAAGTAGTCATTTACAACGATGGAAGGATAATATACCGAAGGGCCAGTTCCTTCGGATAAAAAGGAATTGTTCCACCAAAGAAGGAGCAAGAGAACAAATGGAATCTCTCTATGGGGCGTTTCTTACGCAGGGGTATCCAATATCTGTTCTTGACCAGGCTTGGAAGGAGGTGGAAAATATGGAAAGAGACCATTTATTGGATACCACCAGCAAAAATACTAGAAAGAAAAATAACAAAATGACGGATAGGACAACAATGTTTGTAACTAAGTATAATACTAGTGCATACAAGATCAAGAGGATAATTAAGAAGAACTTTTCTATTCTCAAGTTGGATGAGATGTTGAACTCCAATGTAGTCCTTAGTGAACAGGTAATATTTCGGAAGTCAGATAGTCTGAAGTCCGCACTAGCTCCAAGTTTTTTTAGGAGACCTGGGGAAAAATCCATGGCTCCAGATGCCCAAGGGGGACAAATAGATACATGGATACCCAAACCGCCATTAGGGTTCCATAAGTGTGGTAGACTAAACTGTACAACATGCAAACACACAAAAAAGAAAACCACACAATTTGTCTCATCTGTATCGGGAGAGAAATTCAATATAAAAAGTTTTCTGAATTGTAGATCCATGTATGTTATCTACGTCTTACAGTGTGGTTGTGGAGCACAGTACGTGGGGCGCACCACTCGGGCACTTCACGTTAGGTTCATGGAGCATAAAAGACAGATAGATAAAAAAGTAGGAAACACCTACCTATACCGCCATATTTTGGAATGCAATGGAGGGAAAAGTGATAATCTACAAATTATGGCAATTGAACAAGTGGCGGTAACCAGTAGAGGAGGTGATAGGTATAAAAGGTTATGTAAGAAAGAGGCTTTCTGGATCTTTAGCCTAAAAACCTTGATCCCGCAGGGTCTGAATGATACGGTTGAGTTAAATAAAATCTAAGTTCAAATGTTTAATATTTATAATATAAATATTTGATTTTTATAAATATCATTCTTGACATATAATATATGGGGGGGTGGGATAGGATATGGTTCCTTATGATGCTGGATTAAGGAGATGGAGATAACAGGATTATGTATAACAATACGAAGGGGTGTAATTATGTATTTGAACCACAAGATGGCGTGTGGGGATCTAAATTATAAATTATAAAGTACAAATTATAATCAAAATTAGTCCCCTTTTATTTCCGAGTAATGATACTGTTGAGCAGTATATTTAATATATTTATCACCTGTGCTAATAAAATAGGATGTGTTGACTAGTATTAATATTGTTCTTAAATACGGTCATATTTGTACTGATGTTGTCAAATAAGACATGGATTACTTGTAATCATGATAAATTAATTATGATTAAACTAAGTGACGTAATCTTGTTGAGCAAATTGCATTAGAGTTCAGTATAATTGAATATGAAGTTGTAGATAATTATGTTTTAAAACGAGGCTTGATTCTGATATTGTTAATAAGAACGATGGATGCAACTTCCGGGTGTGATAATGAGGCTTGGATCGTGTGTTTTAACCAGCTAAAATGGCCGCTGGAGTCTATTTAAAGTTTGTAATGAGACTGAGGCTTGGAACGCACGTTTGAGTGCGCATGCGCGAATGGCCGCGGGAATTTCAAATAAGTGGGGCTATATAAAGTGTTCATTGGGATGATGGTCATTCGAACTGAGGAAGCCGCTGAACGCACTGGGAAGGCGGAGAAACGCGTTTTCGAAGGACCTACTGGCAGTGACTATCACCTCCTGCTTGTTTTACACGATCACCGGCTTCTGGCTACGACAAAACAGCCAGTCCACCTGCAATTGCGGTTAGCCACCAGCAGAGGGAGCCGGAGCACTGTGGACGGATTCCCGTGGATATTGTCTCCAGATATTCTGCAGTAAATGAACAAGCACCAGCAGAGGGAGTCTTTCCAATTGGGACGGTCCTAAACAGACTGTTCTAAAGAGGTGAATGAAAAACTTATCGCCCATGGTAACTATCCATTCAAAGTGATATATGTGTGCACACATCTTTTTCGGGACATTAATTAATTAAGGACATACTCATGCAAGCAGTGTCCGTAAATGCCGAGCTCATTGGTCTATCATTAATCTATGTGGACATTTTGAAGTCAGCTTATTAAAATCCAAGCCTCAGAGAATAAACGTAATTAAGTATATACATTTGTGTATGTGGAGCATTTACATTAAAGGCATCCACTATACACAATATGCATTTTTATGTATGTCAATTTTGCTGCAGCAATATATGTTAATAAAATATGATTTATATGTTTTAAAATTTAATAGTAATTAGCCATTTTTTAATTATTTATTGATTATCTCCGATAAATGGTGGGGACAGCGCTACTGATTTCCTACAGAGGGTCACACCTGTGTGGGTAGTTTTTGTGTTTTTTTGTTCAATATAGGGATTGCAATTATCCCTGTATCAGGAGCAGCAGTCTCCGCCATTGTCTAAAATCTCCTTGATCCAGCGGGTACTGGCGCCGGAGAGTGTATACTTCTGTCCACACAAGGTTGGTGTGTGGGCGGTTGTGTACACATCCAGTATCATTTATTCTTTGATTTGATTGTCTTAGGTAATTGCATCTCGGGCAGCAGGTAACTTGGGGAACCATTGATATGGCAGCGCTTAAGTGCATAGCTGAACGATTGGAAAGACGCAATGTGTATTTAAGAGGGGGGGAAGATATACAAATTATGGAGAGGGATGAGAATTTGGAGGATATGCATGGTTTATTCAATAGACTAGAAAATCTATGTATAGAGGAAACAAGGCACTGGTGGGACCAGGTGTCCTTACAGAAATATTTAGATCAAGGTTTGATACCCAGGGGATTGAGGATTTTAAAGACCTCTACGTTTAAAGAGGACAAGCAGTTTTCAGAGGAATGGAATAAATTACTAGATAATTGTTCCATAAACCTTATGAAATTGCTTGTCAGATTTAGGGAAGACAAAGTTAGTGTGATACAGAAGGAAATTGAAAAGACCCAGGATTTGTTGAAATCTTTTTCTGAAGACAAAGGATTCAATGAAAGAGATCTGAGAGTAAATCGTAAGGTGGAGGATTTTGAAAAAACCTTAGTCTTCAGAAAAAACAACAAACTAAATCGGGATAAATTAGACTATCAAAAGGGAGAGGTTCACACTTACAATAGAAGGAGGGACAACATCTATGACCAAAAACCCTCTAAAAGGGAATTAGGACCCAGACAAAATCTTGAACATAGATTAGGTCATTACAGGGGACCAAGAACCCCAATTGATCGGAGAGATTCCAGGAGTTTTAGGAATCAGGATGAGGGGAATTGGGAACCAAATACCTATAGGAATAGGCATGATAATTTATTCCAACAAAATAGTGTCAAATCCCCAGCCCCATATTCCAAGTGGAGTAGAAGAGACTCTGGAAGGGATGATTGGGTAGATATGGGAGGGAAGAATAGGCAACAGTCGAACACCCATGGTGGCACAAATAATTTTTTGGAGGACAGCCACAGATTCCAAAACCGTCCACAAAGAAAGTACGAAGGAACAGGGTGGTCCGGAAAAAGGCAAAGAGAACAAGAGCCAGAGGAAAGAGAGGAAGAAAGAGTAGGTCAAGTAAAAAACATGAAATTAAAGTGAAGGGAAAAGGGGTTTTTAATTTGTCCTCAAAAAAGTTGGGTCCAGATCAACTGAGATTGCTTGAAAAGGGCTTAAACTTTGCTCCCGCCCAAAAACCCAACTTATTCGATCTATTCGTTGATCTTAATAGATATATCAGAACGCTAAGTAGAAAGCGATATTTCGCGATGAAAAATATGAAGAAAAAAGGTATTGAAGGTAATCCCATTATATTGGATCAGGATGACCAATTAATGGTTGATATATTAGAATCCTTGGCAGATGAATCAACGAATGAGTCGAATAAGGAGGACTATACTAAAATATTTGATGGTAATGGGACAAACAGATTTAAAAATAAGTCTGAGTTTTACCCGCTGACTTATAGAGGGCCCTATATTGAGAGCTTCTATAAGTCAACATTAGAACAATTTAGGGAGATGTGCCAAAAATCAGAGAAACAATCGTTAAAGGATAATTTGAGTACTAAGGAACGATCAGCACTTAAAATCTTGAGGGGGGATCCCTCCTTGACTATTAAACAAGCTGATAAAGGCGGTGGGATTGTGGTAATGGATACAGTGATGTACTTGGCGGAGGCCAATAGACAATTAAACAACGTCCACCTGTATTCAAGACTGACCCACAATCCCACCGCACAGTTTCAAAAGGAATTAAAAATCTTGCTAAATAGGGCAGTGGATTTAGGTGCTATATCCAGAGAAACTCAATGTTTTTTGTTTTCTGATAATCCGGTAATTCCCACGTATTATTGTCTTCCAAAAGTACATAAAACTTTAATTAACCCCCCGGGAAGACCCATTATTGCGGGGGTAGATTCATTGACCAGCAATTTATCTTTTTTTATAGACAGTTTTTTACAGGGTTATGTTGTCAAATTAAAATCACACATTAAGGACACTACACATTTTTTAAATTTAATTAAAAATATTAAATGGCAGTCAACTTATTGTTTTATCACATGTGATGTAGAATCATTATATTCTAACATTGAGCACCAGTTGGGGATTGAGGCAGTGGCATTTTATCTGTTAAGAGACCCTAATATAGGGGAAGAATTGCGGTGGTTGATTTTGGAGAGTATTAGATTTATACTCGAACATAATTATTTTATTTTTGATAAACGATATTATTTACAGACTAGGGGGACGGCCATGGGAACCAGGTTCGCTCCGAGTTTCGCCAACCTGTTTATGGGGCGGTTCGAGGAACAACATGTGTGGACCAGTGATCTCGGGGCGAGCCTGGTTCTTTATGGCCGTTTCATTGATGATTTATTTTTCATTTGGGAGGGGAGCACTGAATCAGCAGAAGAATTTGTTGCCAGTTTGAATTGCAATAATTATGGTTTGAAGTTTACGGGGTACTGCCACCCCACACAGGTCACTTTTTTGGATATAGCACTTAAGATCGAAAATGACATCATTATAACAAATACTTTTGTTAAGGAGGTAGATCAAAACCGATATTTACATTACAAAAGTAGTCATTTACAACGATGGAAGGATAATATACCGAAGGGCCAGTTCCTTCGGATAAAAAGGAATTGTTCCACCAAAGAAGGAGCAAGAGAACAAATGGAATCTCTCTATGGGGCGTTTCTTACGCAGGGGTATCCAATATCTGTTCTTGACCAGGCTTGGAAGGAGGTGGAAAATATGGAAAGAGACCATTTATTGGATACCACCAGCAAAAATACTAGAAAGAAAAATAACAAAATGACGGATAGGACAACAATGTTTGTAACTAAGTATAATACTAGTGCATACAAGATCAAGAGGATAATTAAGAAGAACTTTTCTATTCTCAAGTTGGATGAGATGTTGAACTCCAATGTAGTCCTTAGTGAACAGGTAATATTTCGGAAGTCAGATAGTCTGAAGTCCGCACTAGCTCCAAGTTTTTTTAGGAGACCTGGGGAAAAATCCATGGCTCCAGATGCCCAAGGGGGACAAATAGATACATGGATACCCAAACCGCCATTAGGGTTCCATAAGTGTGGTAGACTAAACTGTACAACATGCAAACACACAAAAAAGAAAACCACACAATTTGTCTCATCTGTATCGGGAGAGAAATTCAATATAAAAAGTTTTCTGAATTGTAGATCCATGTATGTTATCTACGTCTTACAGTGTGGTTGTGGAGCACAGTACGTGGGGCACACCACTCGGGCACTTCACGTTAGGTTCATGGAGCATAAAAGACAGATAGATAAAAAAGTAGGAAACACCTACCTATACCGCCATATTTTGGAATGCAATGGAGGGAAAAGTGATAATCTACAAATCATGGCAATTGAACAAGTGGCGGTAACCAGTAGAGGAGGTGATAGGTATAAAAGGTTATGTAAGAAAGAGGCTTTCTGGATCTTTAGCCTAAAAACCTTGATCCCGCAGGGTCTGAATGATACGGTTGAGTTAAATAAAATCTAAGTTCAAATGTTTAATATTTATAATATAAATATTTGATTTTTATAAATATCATTCTTGACATATAATATATGGGGGGGTGGGATAGGATATGGTTCCTTATGATGCTGGATTAAGGAGATGGAGATAACAGGATTATGTATAACAATACGAAGGGGTGTAATTATGTATTTGAACCACAAGATGGCGTGTGGGGATCTAAATTATAAATTATAAAGTACAAATTATAATCAAAATTAGTCCCCTTTTATTTCCGAGTAATGATACTGTTGAGCAGTATATTTAATATATTTATCACCTGTGCTAATAAAATAGGATGTGTTGACTAGTATTAATATTGTTCTTAAATACGGTCATATTTGTACTGATGTTGTCAAATAAGACATGGATTACTTGTAATCATGATAAATTAATTATGATTAAACTAAGTGACGTAATCTTGTTGAGCAAATTGCATTAGAGTTCAGTATAATTGAATATGAAGTTGTAGATAATTATGTTTTAAAACGAGGCTTGATTCTGATATTGTTAATAAGAACGATGGATGCAACTTCCGGGTGTGATAATGAGGCTTGGATCGTGTGTTTTAACCAGCTAAAATGGCCGCTGGAGTCTATTTAAAGTTTGTAATGAGACTGAGGCTTGGAACGCACGTTTGAGTGCGCATGCGCGAATGGCCGCGGGAATTTCAAATAAGTGGGGCTATATAAAGTGTTCATTGGGATGATGGTCATTCGAACTGAGGAAGCCGCTGAACGCACTGGGAAGGCGGAGAAACGCGTTTTCGAAGGACCTACTGGCAGTGACTATCACCTCCTGCTTGTTTTACACGATCACCGGCTTCTGGCTACGACAAAACAGCCAGTCCACCTGCAATTGCGGTTAGCCACCAGCAGAGGGAGCCGGAGCACTGTGGACGGATTCCCGTGGATATTGTCTCCAGATATTCTGCAGTAAATGGACAAGCACCAGCAGAGGGAGTCTTTCCAATTGGGACGGTCCTAAACAGACTGTTCTAAAGAGGTGAATGAAAAACTTATCGCCCATGGTAACTATCCATTCAAAGTGATATATGTGTGCACACATCTTTTTCGGGACATTAATTAATTAAGGACATACTCATGCAAGCAGTGTCCGTAAATGCCGAGCTCATTGGTCTATCATTAATCTATGTGGACATTTTGAAGTCAGCTTATTAAAATCCAAGCCTCAGAGAATAAACGTAATTAAGTATATACATTTGTGTATGTGGAGCATTTACATTAAAGGCATCCACTATACACAATATGCATTTTTATGTATGTCAATTTTGCTGCAGCAATATATGTTAATAAAATATGATTTATATGTTTTAAAATTTAATAGTAATTAGCCATTTTTTAATTATTTATTGATTATCTCCGATAAATGGTGGGGACAGCGCTACTGATTTCCTACAGAGGGTCACACCTGTGTGGGTAGTTTTTGTGTTTTTTTGTTCAATATAGGGATTGCAATTATCCCTGTATCAGGAGCAGCAGTCTCCGCCATTGTCTAAAATCTCCTTGATCCAGCGGGTACTGGCGCCGGAGAGTGTATACTTCTGTCCACACAAGGTTGGTGTGTGGGCGGTTGTGTACACATCCAGTATCATCTATCCCAAATCATACTTATTTTGCATAGGAGATACTATTGTCATGAAGATTGTTCTCCCAGGGTGAGGTTCATTCATTGCATTCTGGGTATGCTGACCCCTGTGATTTCCCCAAATGTGGGAAACTCGACTGCATTATTTGTGGTAGTGGTGGACTGTGTTTGTGCTTTCCTCTGGTCAGCTCTGGTAAAAGTCAGATTTCTTTGTCTCAGATCTTCCTCTAGCCTTGTTCTTCTTTTGAGAGTTCCCTTGTGCTGCCTCAGTTGGATCTCCTTCACTTGAAAGGTAGTGCCCGAGCAGCGACCCTCCCCAGCTCTAGCCCAACTCCTACTAACCTGCCAGGTGAGATACTATGATCATGAAGGTGCTTCTCCCAGGGCAAGGCTCACCCATTGCACTCTGGGTGTGCTGCCCCTTGCGATTTCCCCAAATGTGGGAAACTTGACTGCATAATTTGTGTTTCCCCTGGACGGCTCTCGTATAATTCAGATCTCTTTGTCTCAGGTCTCTCTCCAGCCTAGTATGCTGTCTGTTTCCACTTCTCTTTTCTTGAGCCCATCCCTTCTATAACCTTGTGCACTATCCTGACTTCTCCTCCCGTCTGCTTACTTTGTGCCTTCCAATGCACAATGCAAACTACAGGTAGTGCTGCAGGGCCCACACCCTTTTACTTGCCTTACAGAGCAGCTCTGGAGCTATTACAGTACCCAGCTGCTGCAAGAAATCAGCTTGAATGCTTTAGGGGCTGGGGCATGGCCAACATGAGCCCCACACCGAAGGAGGGTGGGGGTGTTTATTGCGAACTAGGGGTCATCCAAGCGTCGCAAAAGGCCGCCATGCCCTGCATATCCCTTTTCTCTTTTCATAAGCAGACGAGGGATGAAGCCAACTTTGACCCACTGCTTGGATGACATCACTTGCTGCCTTTCCAATGAAGCAAGTTTAATTTAGTAATAGGTGAAAAACCATCCCTACAAAGGTGTTAATCAGATACTTGGCTTTGTGGACACTTTTCAGAGAACAAATTTGTTAGCATAAAAATAAAGCCAGAAAATGAAGAGCTGTTTAATCACTCAATTGGATTTTTCTGCAAGCGTATTTCTTTTTCTCTGCAACCCACTGCTAAGTTGTGCTTCCTAGCTGTTCTTTTATAAAATCACTTAATCAAATCTAACTCTGATTACATCAGAGAAGGCCAGGTACCCTACACCATAAGAGGGGGTTTGAAATTTTGACTTGTCTACTTAAAGATCACCAAAATCTGATAACAAGGTAAATTACGTCCCTGGGTAGGATTGAACCACCAACATTTTGGTTAATAACCGAACACGCTAACTGATTGCGCCACAGAGACACATTGCAAAAGTATATACTGACAAAGGCTAATAAGCATTCATCTAGAACGTTTCCTAGAAAAACTTTAAAAAGTCAATAATCTGGAGAGTTTTTGTAAGATGTTTCTTCCATCAACCAATGAAGAAACACATTGGTACTTTCCCATGATGAGTGAGTGCTTCAGGATCTCTTGCACTTACATGTGCAGCAGAGTACTGCAATGGAAGCATGCTGGGCCCATAACCCAGAGGTAGGCAGATTGAAACTATCCTCTGCTATATGCATTTTTTTTTTGTTAATTAAAGTAATCCAAAACTGGGATTGATATTTTTGCTCTTTTATTTTTACTTAAAGTACAATAACTTTTATTATTTTAATTTGTTTTAATAGTATATTGACAGTATTGTTTTCTTTCAAAAATCCACTTAATTTTCTTTACCCTATTATTCAAATGGTAATTGACAAAAACAAACTACATTGTCACCAGAAGAGCAATACAAAATGTACAAGTGATATATTAAAATCATCTTTCCAGTTTGAATTTCAATGATGCATTGGGGCAACGATTTTGTGAGAAACCTCTTCACCCTTAAATAAAGATTTTCTTAATTCCTTACCTGTGTGCTAATTAGATATCACCTTGTTTTCACATTAAACAGACTTCCACATGAGAAAGCAGCAAGGATGCAGTGGCGTTAATGTTTCCTGGTGTCAACCTGTATTATTTCAGTAGATATTGAAATGAGGATGCATCTTGCTGCCTTTCCAATGAAGCATGTTTAATTTAGTAATAGGTGAAAAACCATCCCTACAAAGGTGTTAATCAGATACTTGGCTTTGTGGACTCTTTTCAGAGAACAAATTTGTTAGCATAAAAATAAAGCCAGAAAATGAAGAGCTGTTTAATCACTCAATTGGATTTTTCTGCCAGCATATTTCTTTTTCTCTGCAAACCACTGCTAAATTGTGCTTCCTAGCTGTTTTTTTTATAAAATCACTTAATCAAATCTAACTGATTACATCAGAGTAGGCCAGGTACCCTACACCATAAGAGAGGGTTTGAAATTTTGACTTGTCTACTTAAATATCACCAAAATCTGATCACAAGGTCAATTACGTCCCTGGGTGGGATTGAACCACCAACTTTTTGGTTAATAGCCGTACACACTAACTGATTGCGCTACAGCGACACTTTGTGAAAGTACATACTGACAAAGGCTAATAAGCATTCATCTAGAACGTTTCCTAGAAAAACTTTAAATAGTCAATAATCTGGAGAGTTTTTGTAAGATGTTTCTTCCATCAACCAATGAAGAAACACATTGGTACTTTCCCATGATGAGTGAGTGCTTCAGGATCTCTTGCACTTACATGTGCAGCAGAGTACTGTAATGGAAGCATGCTGGGTCCATAACCCAGAGGTAGGCAGATTGAAATTATCCTCTGCTATATGCATTTTTTTTTTGTTAATTAAAGTAATCCAAAACTGGGATTGATATTTTTGCTCTTTTTATTTTACTTAAAGTACAATAACTTTTACCTTTTTAATTTGTTTTAATAGTATATAGACAGTATTGTTTTCTTTCAAAAATCCACTTAATTTTCTTTACCCGATTATTAAAATGGTAATTGACAAAAACAAACTACATTGTCACCAGAAGAGCAATACAAAATGTACAAGTGATATATTAAAATCATCTTTCCAGCTTGAATTTCAATGATGCATTGGGGCAACGATTTTGTGAGAAACATCTTACCCTTAAATAAAGATTTTCTTAATTCCTTACCTGTGTGCTAATTAGATATCACCTTGTTTTCACATTAAACAGACTTCCACATGAGAAAGCAGCAAGGATGCAGTGGCGTTAATGTTTCCTGGTGTCAACCTGTATTATTTCAGTAGATATTGAAATGAGGATGCATCTTGCTGCCTTTCCAATGAAGCAAGTTTAATTTAGTAATAGGTGAAAAACCATCCCTACAAAGATGTTAATCCGATACTTGGCTTTGTGGACACTTTTCAGAGAATAAATTAGTTAGCATAAAAATAAAGCCAGAAAATGAAGAGCTGTTTAATCACTCAATTGGATTTTTCTGCCAGCATATTTCATTTTCTCTGCAAACCACTGCTAAATTGTGCTTCCTAGCTGTTTTTTGATAAAATCACTTAATCAAATCTAACTCTGATTACATCAGAGTAGGCCAGGTACCCTACACCATAAGAGGGGGTTTGAAATTTTGACTTGTCTACTTAAAGATCACCAAAATCTGATGACAAGGTCAATAACATCCCTGGGTGGGATTGAACCACCAACCCTTTGGTTAATAACCAAACACACTAACCGATTGCACCACAGAGACACTTTGCAAAAGTACATACTGACAAAGGCTAATAAGCATTCATCTAGAACGTTTCCTAGAAAACTTTAAAAAGTCAATAATCTGGAGAGTTTTTGTAAGATGTTTCTTCCATCAACCAATGAAGAAACACATTGGTACTTTCCCATGATGAGTGAGTGCTTCAGAATCTCTTGCACTTACATGTGCAGCAGAGTACTGCAATGGAAGCATGCTGGGCCCCTTAACCCAGAGGTAGGCAGATTGAAACTATCCTCTGCTATATGCATTTTTTTTTTTGTTAATTAAAGTAATCCAAAACTGGGATTGATATTTTTGCTCTTTTATTTTTACTTAAAGTACAATAACTTTTACCATTTTAATTTGTTTTAATAGTATATTGACAGTATTGTTTTCTTTCAAAAATCCACTTAATTTTCTTTACCCTATTATTAAAATGGTAATTGACAAAAACAAACTACATTGTCACCAGAAGAGCAATACAAAATGTACAAGTGATATATTAAAATCATCTTTCCAGCTTGAATTTCAATGATGCATTGGGGCAACGATTTTGTGAGAAACATCTTCACCCTTAAATAAAGATTTTCTTAATTCCTTACCTGTGTGCTAATTAGATATCACCTTGTTTTCACATTAAACAGACTTCCACATGAGAAAGCAGCAAGGATGCAGTGGCGTTAATGTTTCCTGGTGTCAACCTGTATTATTTCCGTAGATATTGAAATGAGGATGCATCTTGCTGCCTTTCCAATAAAGCAAGTTTAATTTAGCAATAGGTGAAAAACCATCCCTACAAAGATGTTAATCAGATACTTGGCTTTGTGGACACTTTTCAGAGAACAAATTTGTTAGCATAAAAATAAAGCCAGAAAATGAAGAGCTGTTTAATCACTCAATTGGATTTTTTTGCCAGCATATTTCTTTTTCTCTGCAAACCGCTGCTAAATTGTGCTTCCTAGCTGTTTTTATAAAATCACTGAATCAAATCTAACTCTGATTACATCAGAGAAGGCCAGGTACCCTACACCATAACAGGGGTTTTTGAAATTTTGACTTGTCTACTTAAAGATCACCAAAATCTGATAACAAGGTCAATTACATCCCTGGGTGGGATTGAACCACCAACCTTTTGGTTAATAGCCGTACACACTAACTGATTGCGCCACAGCGACACTTTGCAAAAGTACATACTGACAAAGGCTAATAAGCATTCATCTAGAACGTTTCCTAGAAAAACTTTAAATAGTCAATAATCTGGAGAGTTTTTGTAAGATGTTTCTTCCATCAACCAATGAAGAAACACATTGGTACTTTCCCATGATGAGTGAGTACTTCAGGATCTCTTGCAATTACATGTGCAGCAGAGTACTGTAATGGAAGCATGCTGGGTCCATAGCCCAGAGGTAGGCAGATTGAAACTATCCTCTGCTATATGCGTTTTTTTTTGTTAATTAAAGTAATCCAAAACTGGGATTGATATTTTTGCTCTTTTATTTTTACTTAAAGTACAATAACTTTTACCATTTTCATTTGTTTTAATAGTATATTGACAGTATTGTTTTCTTTCAAAAATCCACTTAATTTTCTTTACCCGATTATTAAAATGGTAATTGACAAAAACAAACTACATTGTCACCAGAAGAGCAATACAAAATGTACAAGTGATATATTAAAATCATCTTTCCAGCTTGAATTTCAATGATGCATTGGGGCAACGATTTTGTGAGAAACATCTTCACCCTTAAATAAAGATTTTCTTAATTCCTTACCTGTGTGCTAATTAGATATCACCTTGTTTTCACATTAAACAGACTTCCACATGAGAAAGCAGCAAGGATGCAGTGGCGTTAATGTTTCCTGGTGTCAACCTGTATTATTTCAGTAGATATTCAAATGAGGATGCATCTTGCTGCCTTTCCAATGAAGCAAGTTTAATTTAGTAATAGGTGAAAAACCATCCCTACAAAGGTGTTAATCAGAAACTTGGCTTTGTGGACACTTTTCAGAGAACAAATTTGTTAGCATAAAAATAAAGCCAGAAAATGAAGAGCTGTTTAATCACTCAATTGGATTTTTTTGCCAGCATATTTCTTTTTCTCAGCAACCCACTGCTAAATTGTGCTTCCTAGCTGTTTTTATAAAATCACTGAATCAAATCTAACTCTGATTACATCAGAGAAGGCCAGGTACCCTACACCATAAGAGGGGGTTTGCAATTTTGACTTGTCTACTTAAATATCACCAAAATCTGATCACAAGGTCAATCACGTCCCTGGGTGGGATTGAACCACCAACCTTTTGATTAATAGCTGAACACACTAACCGATTGCGCCACAGAGACACTTTGCAAAAAGTAAATACTGACAAAGACTAATAAGCATTCATCTAGAACGTTTCCTAGAAAAACTTTAAAAAGTCAATAATCTGGAGAGTTTTTGTAAGATGTTTCTTCCAGCAACCAATGAAGAAACACATTGGTACTTTCGCATGATGAGTGAGTGCTTCAGGATCTCTTGCACTTATATGTGCAGCAGAGTACTGTAATGGAAGCATGCTGGGTCCATAACCCAGAGGTAGGCAGATTGAAACTATCCTTTGCTATATGCATTTTTTTTTGTTCATTAAAGTAATCCAAAACTGGGATTGATATTTTAGCTTTTATTTTTACTTAAAGTACAATAACTTTTACCATTTTAATTTGTTTTAATAGTATATTGACAGTATTGTTTTCTTTCAAAAATCCACTTAATTTTCTTTACCCTATTATTAAAATGGTAATTGACAAAAACAAACTACATTGTCACCAGAAGAGCAATACAAAATGTACAAGTGATATATTAAAATCATCTTTCCAGCTTGAATTTCAATGATGCATTGGGGCAACGATTTTGTGAGAAACATCTTCACCCTTAAATAAAGATTTTCTTAATTCCTTACCTGTGTGCTAATTAGATATCACCTTGTTTTCACATTAAACAGACTTCCACATGAGAAAGCAGCAAGGATGCAGTGGCGTTAATGTTTCCTGGTGTCAACCTGTATTATTTCAGTAGATATTGAAATGAGGATGCATCTTGCTGCCTTTCCAATGAAGCAAGTTTAATTTAGTAATAGGTGAAAAACCATCCCTACAAAGATGTTAATCAGATATTTGGCTTTGTGGACACTTTTCAGAGAACAAATTTGTTAGCATAAAAGTAAAGCCAGAAAATGAAGAGCTGTTTAATCACTCAATTGGATTTTTTTGCCAGCATATTTCTTTTTCTCTGCAAACCACTGCTAAATTGTGCTTCCTAGCTGTTTTTATAAAATCACTGAATCAAATCTAACTCTGATTACATCAGAGAAGGCCAGGTACCCTACACCATAAGAGGGGTTTTTGAAATTTTGACTTGTCTACTTAAAGATCACCAAAATCTGATAACAAGGTCAATTACGTCCCTGGGTGGGATTGAACCACCAACCTTTTGGTTAATAGCCTTACACACTAACTGATTGCGCCACAGCGACACTTTGCAAAAGTACATACTGACAAAGGCTGATAAGCATTCATCTAGAACGTTTCCAAGAAAAACTTTAAATAGTCAATAATCTGGAGAGTTTTTGTAAGATGTTTCTTCCATCAACCAATGAAGAAACACATTGGTACTTTCCCATGATGAGTGAGTGCTTCAGGATCTCTTGCAATTACATGTGCAGCAGAGTACTGTAATGGAAGCATGCTGGGTCCATAGCCCAGAGGTAGGCAGATTGAAACTATCCTCTGCTATATGCATTTTTTTTTGTTAATTAAAGTAATCCAAAACTGGGATTGATATTTTTGCTCTTTTATTTTTACTTAAAGTACAATAACTTTTACCATTTTAATTTGTTTTAATAGTATATTGACAGTATTGTTTTCTTTCAAAAATCCACTTAATTTTCTTTACCCGATTATTAAAATGGTAATTGACAAAAATAAACTGATGAGGATACTACTGCAGTCTTTGTTTCGTCTGTACCCGCTGAAAGAGCAGCAAAAGGTGGAGATCTTGATGGGACAGTTGAAAGGGCTTGCACTTAGAGAGGTTACTTCCTGGCCTACTGAAGAGAAGAAGACTGTGGACCAGATCCTCAACAGGCTTGCTACCACATTTGACACAAGGACAGTGTCAGAACTTAAAATGCACTTCTTTGCTCGAAAGCAACAACCAGGAGAGTCACTACGGGGCTATGCCCTCAGCTTTCAGGAAGCACTCAGAGATGTTCAGCAAGCAGACCCTGAGGAAGTGCATGACAAAGAGAAAATGTTATTGGACCAGTTCACTGAAGTTGCAAGGGGCGAATTTGTAAAAACTCAGCTGCGACTATTGAGATTGCAGAAGCCTGGAAGCACATTCCTGGATTTTAAAGAGGCTGCGATTAAAGTTCTAGGCTCCAGTCTTACTTCAGGGGCTGTTCCACAAGAGTCTATTCCAGAGATGCCACGGTATCAAGAGAATTCTGATGCCCAGGAGTCAAGTTTTAAAGGAGCTACTTACCCACCTACAGTAAAAGGAGTGACAGTGCCATGTTCAAAGACATGCATATTTGACTCTTCTAGTGAGTTACGAAGTCTGCTGGCTGAACTGACACGTGGTGTGACAGAGATGCGCAGAGACCTGCAGATTCTGAAGAGACAGCAGGCACTGCTCCATGAAGAAATGGAATGGTGCCAGGAGAGGAGACCACTGAACAGTTCCCAATGGGACCTACATAGAAACAGGGAGACACTTTTTTCCAGCCACTTTGCCTCCCAAAGGCGACCCATTTTTCAAAGCTGTGAAGGAAGCGGACAAATTAAGAGAGAATTTGAGCAGCCAGATCATTTAAACTCCAAATTCATGTGGTTAACCCGTTATGTTAGCCAATGCCCGGTGGTTCAAGTTTGCATCAATGGAGTCTCAATGCCCGCTCTCTTAGACACTGGATCACAAGTGACCACAATACAAGCAACACAGTTTGAGCAGCATTGGACTGAGGAACAGATGTTTCCGTCAACTTCCACATTGATAAACCCGATTGCAAGCAATGGGCACTGCATCCCTTGCAAAGGATACTGGGAAGCTGAAATTCAAATCGGACGAACAGTGCTACCACAGCAAGGCTTCATCATCACCACTGCCCAAGATGATGGATTGCCTCCAGTGATAGTGGGCATGAATGTGTTGCGGAACTGCTGTGAGGAGCTCGTAGCAGCACTCCAAGGAGAGTTTCAAACTGACAAGCTCCAGGAGAAACAAGGCCTTCAACCTGGGATAGCCAAACAAAAGGGAAGAATGATAACAGAATTATCTGTAAGAGAGGAACATGAAAAAAATAAGGCTAGCCAAATAATGATAGAAATGCCCATCTCCAGTGTCCAGATTATCCGAAAGAATGCTTCAATGTTAGGCATGAATAATATAGCATCCAGTTCTAGAAACTGTGAGCAACCTATTCAAGGAACCAGTTTTGACCACCTGCAAGATAAAAGTCAGATGATAAGACACCTCAAAGCCTTACTGAAGATTGGGAAATACCTGACCAAGCGACAAAGGCAAGAATCCTCGCCAGAACTCCTGAAGTTGTTGAGACAGCGAGAAAGGCTGTTTGAAGAGAAAGGACAGTTGGTTCGATGTAGTGTGGATCCTAATACTCATTATAGGATCAGTCAACTTGTAATTCCAAGACAAAGTGCTTGTTATGTGCTTGAAGAATATCACGACAAGTCAGGTCACCCTGGGTGCAAAAGGATGGAAACAAGCATCTGGAAAAAGTTCTTTTGGGTTGAAATGAGGGAAGACATCAAGAGATGGTGCCGAAACTGTCCAACCTGTTCTGTAAGAAGAACCTTGCTGCCTCTTTCTCTCCAGAATCCATTGTCCCAAACCAGCTGTGATACTGAATCCCAAGATGGAATGGAAGAGGCTCATAAAATGTATTTACAGCAGACTAAGGTGGTTTGTCACCGACAAGGAGGCAAGAAGACTAGGGCTTGCAAAACAGAAAACCACCATAGTCAGCTGCAGTTTTGTACAGCATGTCCCAAAGACAGTTTAGAAAGAGTTCAATACTCATCCATGGCAGGGGGGTTGAGGTTTCCTAGACAAACTTTTCAAGACCATATACTGTCCAGATTTCAACCGATTGCTCCAGGAGCATGTGTTAATGTACTATAGCACAAAAGGAATTATACCTATCAGATACTGATGTTAAAAATGTTGATAAATGTTAATGTTTCAGACATAATCTGTGTTCACTAATGAATGTGACTGGATATAGTGAGAAGTTTATATAGGGATAAAACCAAAATGCGTGAGGACACGCATGTTTTGGGGGGGGGCACGTGTGATATCCCATAACAACAAGGACATTTTTGACAACAGTGTAGTTGCCTGTGCCATTTTAAATAAAGTTTATTTAAAAGAAAATTGAACAGCAGTTTGAGAAGTCAGTTGGAGCCATGGTGAGGAAAGAGCTGGCGACGCCATTACGCAGAGATGAGCAGCTGAGAGAGGGGAGACAAATAAGCTGAAAATTGCATGAGAGAGTAAGCAGTAGTGCAAAATACAGCAGTGGAAGTGCAGCAATTAACAAGTAAGAACGCCATGACACTCTCAGCCAAGAGAGTGCACAGCAAGTGTCAGAGACAGGAGAGTATAAAGCCTTTATACCAATGCTGACTGGCCTACATCTGAGGGGAAACTGCCTCAGAAACATCTATTGACTGGGTGAGATAAATCCATATTTATACTGAAACCTACTCCACTGCAAAGGACATTATCCTATATTTACTATACCTATGCAGCGATTTACATGGGAAGCAGCTCCAGTTTGTTTTAAACAATCATCTTTACTACACAGAGCTACAATATTTTGTTCACAGCTAAAGGAGACAATAGCTGCATATAACTATGTAACAACATAACCGGGCCCCAACGTGCACATAGAGACTCCCTGCAGTGACACCAATGTTATCTGGGACTTAAATATTGTCTGCATAAGTTGATTTCTATTACTAAGCAACATAGTATTAATCTCAGATTTAGTTATATTACCATTTGTGTAATGACTTAAAGTGTATATGGTGTCTGTGTTTAAGTTGCTTGAATCAAATCTTTCCCTTCCCTACTGTAATCAGTTCCTTTTCTGAGTTATGTGGTAAACCATTTATTCTTTCATACAAAGCCCTGCCTGCCTTTCTTTGTGTCTGGGGAAACCTTGCCTCTCTGCCAGGAATAGAGAAGAGCTGCTGCTGAAGGAGGAATAGTCCATCAAGGTATCCCTGACCTGTTCCACATAGTTTACACACTTGTTATACCGGGGTGTTACATTGTGTGTGACTGACCTTAGGAAGAAACCGGAGCCTCCGCTGCAGTGACCCAGCAACCAGGGCACGGGAGTATACAGTGCCGCTGGGAGTGATGAAGCTGCAGTAAAGATGTCTATTAGACCTAGCCTGCTGCAGCCCTTGTAGATTCTCATAAAAAAAGTTCTTCTTTTCTTGTCAAAATTAATAGCTAAGAATAGGCTGCTTGAGGCAGGCCCCTGTTAAGTGGCCTGCTACTGAAGGCAACAACTACAAACTGAGCTCCCTGTTCATGGAAGCGGGGTTATAGAGGAGAATGCGCTGAGCATCTTGGGAACAGTCAAAAGCTTTGAGCCGGTTGGTGCCTCAGATCAAGATCCTACTCTACACCCCAATGTGAATCCTTGTGGAGTCCAGTGTACCCCACAGAAGAAATTAATGTGTCACACCCATTGGCAGCAACCTTAGAATAGCTGCTGATGGGCACAATTGAGAAAGGAAGGGGGGGGGACATTTGAATCCAGCACATAGATGCAATTCAAATATGTAATTTGAACCTTCCTATTTTAAAATATAATGGATGAACCTCACCCTGTGAGAACAATCTTCATGATATAGAGATCTCATATGCAAAACAAGTATGAGTTGGGATAGGGCTGGGGAGGGTGGCTGCTCGGGCAGCCCCTCCCCCGTCAAGTTAAGGAGATTCAACTGAGGAAGCACAAGGGAACTCTCGTCTGGGGACAACAACTGCAGGGAGACCACATCTTTTCAGATGAACATGGGAGGGCGGAAGGCTGCCTAATACTGAAGCACCATCAAATATCAAACCATATGCAATAACTAGTACAAGCATTCCTGGGGGAAGGTCTGCAGGAGACGAATTTGCATACGGTGATGTCATCCAAGCAGTGGGCCAAAGTTGGCTGGAACCCTCATCTGCATATGAAAAGAGAAAAGGGTTATGCAGGGCATGGCGGCATTTTGCGGCGCTTGGATGACCCCTAGTTCGCATTAAACACCTCCACCCTCCTTCGGTGTGGGGCTCATGTTGACTATGCCCCAGCCCCTGAAGCATTCAAGCTGATTTCTTGCAGCAGCTGGGCACTGTAACAGCTCCAGAGCTGCTCTGTAAGGCAAATAAAAGGGTGTGGGCCCTGCAGCACTACCTGTAGTTCGCATTGTGCGTTGGAAGGCACAAAGTAAGCAGACGGGAGAAGTCAGGATAGTGCGCAAGGGCATAGAAGGGAGCGGCTCAAGAATAGAGAAGTGGAAACAGACAGCAAACTAGGCTGGAGAGAGACCTGAGACAAAGAGATCTGAATTATACGAGAGCCGACCAGGGGAAACACAAATTATGCAGTCAAGTTTCCCACATTTGGGGAAATCGCAGGGGCAGCACAGCCAGAGTGCAATGGGTGAGCCTTGCCCTGGGAGAAGCACCTTCAAGATCATAGTATCTCACCTGGCAGGTAAATAGGAGTTGGGCTAGAGCTGGGGAGGGTCGCTGCTCGGGCACCCCCCTGTCAAGTGAAGGAGATCCAACTGAGGCAGCACAATGGAACTCTCGAAAGAAGAACAAGGCTAGAGGAAGATCTGAGACAAAGAAATCTGACTTTTACCAGAGCTGACCAGCGGAAAACACAAACACAGTCCCCCACTACCACAAATAATGCAGGCGAGTTTCCCACATTTGGGGAAATCACAGGGGTCAGCATACCCAGAATGCAATGAATGAACCTCACCCTGGGTGAACAATCTTCATGACCATGGTGTCTCCTATGCAAAATAAGTATGATTTGGGATAGGGCTGGGGAGGGCCGCTGCTCAGGCACATCTCTGTCAAGTAAAGGAAATTCAACTGAGGCAGCACAAGGGAACTCTCATCTGGGGACAACAACTGCAGGGAGAACACATATTTTCAGATGAACATGGGAGGGCAGAAGGCTGCCTAATACTGAAGCACCCCCAAACAACAAACCAAATGCAACAACTAGTGCAAGCATTCCTGGGGGAAGGCCTGCAGCAGATGGATTTGCATATGGTGATGTTATCCAAGCAGTGGGTCAAAGTTGGCTTCAACCCTCATCTGCATATGAAAAGAGAAAAGGGGCGTGCAGGGCATGGCGGCCTTTTGCACTGCTTGGATGACCCCTAGATCGCATTAAACACCCCCACCCTCCTTTGGTGTGGGGCTCATGTTGGCCATGCCCCATCCCATGAAGCATTCAAGCTGATTTCTTGCAGCAGCTGGGCACTGTAACAGCTCCAGAGCTGCTCTGTAAGGCAAGTAAAAGGGTGTGGGCCCTGCAGCACTACCTGTAGTTTGCATTGTGCATTGGAAGGCACAAAGTAAGCAGACGGGAGGAGAAGTCAGGATAGTGCACAAGGGTATAGAAGGGAGGGGCTCAAGAAAAGAGAAGTGGAAACAGACAGCAAACTAGGCTGGAGAGAGACCTGAGACAAAGAGATCTGAATTATACGAGAGCCGACCAGGGGAAACACAAATTATGCAGTCAAGTTTCCCACATTTGGGGAAATTGCAGGGGCAGCACACCCAGAGTGCAATGGGTGAGCCTTGCCCTGGGAGAAACACCTTCATGATCATAGTATCTCACCTGGCAGGTAAGTAGGAGTTGGGCTAGAGCTGGGGAGGGTCGCTGCTCGGGCACCCCCCTGTCAAGTGAAGGAGATCCAACTGAGGCAGCACAAAGGAACTCTCGAAAGAAGAACAAGGCTAGAGGAAGATCTGAGACAAAGAAATCTGACTTTTACCAGAGCTGACCAGAGGAAAGCACAAACACAGTCCACCACTACCACAAATAATGCAGTCGAGTTTCCCACATTTGGGGAAATCACAGGGGTCAGCATACCCAGAGTGCAATGAATGAACCGCACCCTGGGAGAACAATCTTCATAACAATGGTATCTCCTATGCAAAATAAGTATGATTTGGGATATGGCTGGGGAGGGCCGCTGCTCAGGCACATCTCTGTCAAGTAAAGGAGATTCAACTGAGGCAGCACAAGGGAACTCTCATCTGGGGACAACAACTGCAGGGAGAACACATATTTTCAGATGAACATGGGAGGGCAGAAGGCTGCCTAATACTGAAGCACCCCCAAACAACAAACCAAATGCAACAACTAGTGCAAGCATTCCTGGGGGAAGGCCTGCAGCAGATAGATTTGCATATGGTGATGTCATCCAAGCAGTGGGTCAAAGTTGGCTTCAACCCTCGTCTGCATATGAAAAGAGAAAAGGGGCGTGCAGGGCATGGTGGCCTTTTGCGGCACTTGGCTGACCCCTAGTTTGCATTAAACACCTCCACCCTCCTTCGGTGTGGGGCTCATGTTGGCTATGCCCCAGCCCCTGAAGCATTCAAGCTGATTTCTTGCAGCAGCTGGGCACTGTAACAGCTCCAGAGCTGCTCTGTAAGGCAAGTAAAAGGGTGTGGGCCCTGCAGCACTACCTGTAGTTCGCATTGTGCGTTGGAAGGCACAAAGTAAGCAGAAAGGAGGAGAAGTCAGGATAGTGCGCAAGGGCATAGAAGGGAGCGGCTCAAGAAAAGAGAAGTGGAAACAGACAGCAAACTAGGCTGGAGAGAGACCTGAGACAAAGATATCTGAATTATACGAGACCTGACCAGGGGAAACACAAATTATGCAGTCAAGTTTCCCACATTTGGGGAAATCGCAGGAGCAGCACACCCAGAGTGCAATGGGTGAGCCTTGCCCTTGGAGAAGCACCTTCATGATCATAGTATCTCACCTGGCAGGTAAGTAGGAGTTGGGCTAGAGCTGGGGAGGGTCGCTGCTCGGGCACCCCCCTGTCAAGTGAAGGAGATCCAACTGAGGCAGCACAAAGGAACTCTCGAAAGAAGAACAAGGCTAGAGGAAGATCTGAGACAAAGAAATCTGACTTTTACCAGAGCTGACCAGAGGAAAGCACAAACACAGTCCACCACTACCACAAATAATGCAGTCGAGTTTCCCACATTTGGGGAAATCACAGGGGTCAGCATACCCAGAGTGCAATGAATGAACCTCACCCTGGGAGAACAATCTTCATAACAATGGTATCTCCTATGCAAAATAAGTATGATTTGGGATATGGCTGGGGAGGGCCGCTGCTCAGGCACATCTCTGTCAAGTAAAGGAGATTCAACTGAGGCAGCACAAGGGAACTCTCATCTGGGGACAACAACTGCAGGGAGAACACATATTTTCAGATGAACATGGGAGGGCAGAAGGCTGCCTAATACTGAAGCACCCCCAAACAACAAACCAAATGCAACAACTAGTGCAAGCATTCCTGGGGGAAGGCCTGCAGCAGATAGATTTGCATATGGTGATGTCATCCAAGCAGTGGGTCAAAGTTGGCTTCAACCCTCGTCTGCAAATGAAAAGAGAAAAGGGGCGTGCAGGGCATGGTGGCCTTTTGCAGCACTTGGCTGACCCCTAGTTTGCATTAAACACCTCCACCCTCCTTCGGTGTGGGGCTCATGTTGGCTATGCCCCAGCCCCTGAAGCATTCAAGCTGATTTCTTGCAGCAGCTGGGCACTGTAACAGCTCCAGAGCTGCTCTGTAAGGCAAGTAAAAGGGTGTGGGCCCTGCAGCACTACCTGTAGTTCGCATTGTGCGTTGGAAGGCACAAAATAAGCAGAAAGGAGGAGAAGTCAGGATAGTGCGCAAGGGCATAGAAGGGAGCGGCTCAAGAAAAGAGAAGTGGAAACAGACAGCAAACTAGGCTGGAGAGAGACCTGAGACAAAGAGATCTGAATTATACGAGACCTGACCAGGGGAAACACAAATTATGCAGTCAAGTTTCCCACATTTGGGGAAATCGCAGGGGCAGCACACCCAGAGTGCAATGGGTGAGCCTTGCCCTGGGAGAAGCACCTTCATGATCATAGTATCTCACCTGGCAGGTAAGTAGGAGTTGGGCTAGAGCTGGGGAGGGTCGCTGCTCGGGCACCCCCCTGTCAAGTGAAGGAGATCCAACTGAGGCAGCACAAGGAAACTCTCGAAAGAAGAACAAGGCTAGAGGAAGATCTGAAACAAAGAAATCTGACTTTTACCAGAGATCAGAGGAAAACACAAACACAGTCCCCCACTACCAACAAATAAAGCAGTCACGTTTCCCACATTTGGGGAAATCACAGGGGTCAGCATACCCAGAATGCAATGAATGAACCTCACCCTGGGAGAGTAATCTTCATGACCATGGTATCTCCTATGCAAAATAAGTATGATTTGGGATAGGGCTGGGGAGGGCCGCTGCTCATGCACATCTCTGTCAAGTAAAGGAGATTCAACTGAGGCAGCACAAGGGAACTCTCATCTGGGGACAACAACTGCAGGGAGAACACATATTTTCAGATGAACATGGGAGGGCAGAAGGCTGCCTAATACTGAAGCACCCCCAAACAACAAACCAAATGCAACAACTAGTGCAAGCATTCCTGGGGGAAGTTCTGCAGAAGACGGATTTGCATACGGTGATGTCATCCAAGCAGTGGGTCAAAGTTGGCTTCAACCCTCATCTGCATATGAAAAGAGAAAAGGGGCGTGCAGGGCATGGCGGCCTTTTGCGGTGCTTGGATGACCCCTAGTTCGCATTAAACACCCCACCCTCCTTTGGTGTGGGGCTCATGTTGGCCATGCCCCATCCCCTGAAGCATTCAAGCTGATTTATTGCAGCAGCTGGGCACTGTAACAGCTCCAGAGCAGCTCTGAACGGCAAGTAAAAGGGTGTGGGCCCTGCAGCACTACCTGTAGTTTGCATTGTGCATTGGAAGGCACAAAGTAAGCAGACGGGAGAAGTCAGGATAGTGCGCAAGGGCATAGAAGGGAGCGGCTCAAGAAAAGAGAAGTTGAAACAGACAGCAAACTAAGCTGGAGAGAGACCTGAGACAAAGAGATCTGAATTATACGAGAGCCGACCAGGGGAAACACAAATTATGCAGTCAAGTTTCCCACATTTGGGGAAATCGCAGGAGCAGCACACCCAGAGTGCAATGGGTGAGCCTTGCCCTGGGAGAAGCACCTACATGATCATAGTATCTCACCTGCCAGGTAAGTAGAAGTTGGGCTAGAGCTGGGGAGGGTCGCTGCTCGGGTACCCCCCTGTCAAGTGAAGGAGATCCAACTGAGGCAGCACAAGGGAACTCTCGAAAGAAGAACAAGGCTAAAGGAAGATCTGAGACAAAGAAATCTGACTTTTACCAGAGCTGAACAGAGGAAAGCACAAACACAGTCCCCCACTACCACAAATAAAGCAGTCGAGTTTCCCACATTTGGGGAAATCACAGGGGTCAGCATACCCAGAATGCAATGAATGAACCTCACCGTGGGAGAACAATCTTCATGACCATGGTATCTCCTATGCAAAATAAGTATGATTTGGGATAGGGCTGGGGAGGGCCGCTGCTCAGGCACATCTCTGTCAAGTAAAGGAGATTCAACTGAGGCAGCACAAGGGAACTCTCATCTGGGGACAACAACTGCAGGGAGAACACATATTTTCAGATGAACATGGGAGGGCAGAAGGCTGCCTAATACTGAAGCACCCCCAAACAACAAACCAAATGCATCAACTAGTGCAAGCATTCCTGGGGGAAGGCCTGCAGCAGATGGATTTGCATACGGTGATGTCATCCAAGCAGTGGGTCAAAGTTGGCTTCAACCCTCGTCTGCATATGAAAAGAGAAAAGGGGCGTGCAGGGCATGGCGGCCTTTTGCGGCGCTTGGATGACCCCTAGTTCGCATTAAACACCTCCACCCTCCTTCGGTGTGGGGCTCATGTTGGCTATGCCCCAGCCCCTGAAGCATTCAAGCTGATTTCTTGCAGCAGCTGGGCACTGTAACAGCTCCAGAGCTGCTCTGTACGGCAAGTAAAAGGGTGTGGGCCCTGCAGCACTACCTGTAGTTTGCATTGTGCATTGGAAGGCACAAAGTAAGCAGACAGGAGGAGAAGTCAGGATAGTGCACAAGGGTATAAAAGGGAGGGGCTCATGAAAAAAGAAGTGGAAACAGACAGCAAACTAGGCTGGAGAGAGACCTGAGACAAAGAGATCTGAATTATACGAGAGCCGACCAGGGGAAACACAAATTATGCAGTCAAGCTTCCCACATTTGGGGAAATCAGAGTGCAATGGGTGAGCCTTGCCCTGGGAGAAGCACCTTCATGATCATAGTATCTCACCTGGCAGGTAAGTAGGAGTTGGGCTAGAGCTGGGGAGGGTCGCTGCTCGGGCACCCCCCTGTCAAGTGAAAGAGATCCAACTGAGGCAGCACAAGGAAACTCTCGAAAGAAGAACAAGGCTAGAGGAAGATCTGAGACAAATAAATCTGACTTTTACCTGAGCTGACCAGAGGAAAGCACAAACACAGTCCCCCACTACCACAAATAATGCAGTCGAGTTTCCCACATTTGGGGAAATCACAGGGGTCAGCATACCCAGAATGCAATGAATGAACCTCACCCTGGGAGAACAATCTTCATGACCATGGTATCTCCTATGCAAAATAAGTATGATTTGGGATAGGGCTGGGGAGGGCCGCTGCTCAGGCACATCTCTGTCAAGTAAAGGAGATTCAACTGAGGCAGCACAAGGGAACTCTCATCTGGGGACAACAACTGCAGGGAGAACACATATTTTCAGATGAACATGGGAGGGCAGAAGGCTGCCTAATACTGAAGCACCCCCAAACAACAAACCAAATGCAACAACTAGTGCAAGCATTCCTGGGGGAAGGCCTGCAGCAGATGGATTTGCATACGGTGATGTCATCCAAGCAGTGGGTCAAAGTTGGCTTCAACCCTCGTCTGCATATGAAAAGAGAAAAGGGGCGTGCAGGGCATGGCGGCCTTTTGCGGTGCTTGGATGACCCCTAGTTCACATTAAACACCTCCACCCTCCTTCGGTGTGGGGCTCATGTTGGCTGTGCCCCAGCCCCTGAAGCATTCAAGCTGATTTATTGCAGTAGCTGGGCACTGTAACAGCTCCAGAGCTGCTCTGTACGGCAAGTAAAAGGGTGTGGGCCCTACAGCACTACCTGTAGTTTGCATTGTGCAATGGAAGGCACAAAGTAAGCAGACAGGAGGAGAAGTCAGGATAGTGCACAAGGGTATAAAAGGGAGGGGCTCATGAAAAAAGAAGTGGAAACAGACAGCAAACTAGGCTGGAGAGAGACCTGAGACAAAGAGATCTGAATTATACGAGAGCCGACCAGGGGAAACACAAATTATGCAGTCAAGCTTCCCACATTTGGGGAAATCGCAGGGGCACCACACCCAGAGTGCAGTGGGTGAGCCTTGCCCTGGGAGAAGATCCTTCATGATCATAGTATCTCACCTGGCAAGTAAGTAGGAGTTGGGCTAGAGCTGGGGAGGGTCGCTGCTCGGGCACCCCCCTGTCAAGTTAAAGAGATCCAACTGAGGCAGCACAAGGGAACTCTCGAAAGAAGAACAAGGCTAGAGGAAGATCTGAGACAAAGAAATCTGACTTTTACCAGAGCTGTCCAGAGGAAAGCACAAACACAGTCCCCCACTACCACAAATAATGCAGTCGAGTTTCCCACATTTGGGGAAATCACAGGGGTCAGCATACCCAGAATGCAATGAATGAAACTCACCCTGGGAGAACAATCTTCATGACCATGGTATCGCCTATGCAAAATAAGTATGATTTGGGATAGGGTTGGGGAGGGCCGCTGCTCAGGCACATCTCTGTCAAGTAAAGGAGATTCAACTGAGGCAGCACAAGGGAACTCTCATCTGGGGACAACAACTGCAGGGAGAACACATATTTTCAGATAAACATGGGAGGGCAGAAGGCTGCCTAATACTGAAGCACCCCCAAACAACAAACCAAATGCAACAACTAGTACAAGCATTCCTGGGGGAAGGCCTGCAGCAGATGGATTTGCATATAGTGATGTCATCCAAGCAGTGGGTCAAAGTTGGCTTCAACCCTCGTCTGCATATGAAAAGAGAAAAGGGGCGTGCAGGGCATGGCGGCCTTTTGCGGCGCTTGGATGACCCCTAGTTCGCATTAAACACCTCCACCCTCCTTCGGTGTGGGGCTCATGTTGGCTATGCCCCAGCCCCTGAAGCATTCAAGCTGATTTCTTGCAGCAGCTGGGCACTGTAACAGCTCCAGAGCTGCTCTGTACGGCAAGTAAAAGGGTGTGGGCCCTACAGCACTACCTGTAGTTTGCATTGTGCATTGGAAGGCACAAAGTAAGCAGACAGGAGGAGAAGTCAGGATAGTGCACAAGGGTATAAAAGGGAGGGGCTCATGAAAAAAGAAGTGGAAACAGACAGCAAACTAGGCTGGAGAGAGACCTGAGACAAAGAGATCTGAATTATACGAGAGCCGACCAGGGGAAACACAAATTATGCAGTCAAGCTTCCCACATTTGGGGAAATCGCAGGGGCACCACACCCAGAGTGCAATGGGTGAGGCTTGCCCTGGGAGAAGATCCTTCATGATCATAGTATCTCACCTGGCAAGTAAGTAGGAGTTGGGCTAGAGCTGGGGAGGGTCGCTGCTCGGGCACCCCCCTGTCAAGTTAAAGAGATCCAACTGAGGCAGCACAAGGGAACTCTCGAAAGAAGAACAAGGCTAGAGGAAGATCTGAGACAAAGAAATCTGACTTTTACCAGAGCTGTCCAGAGGAAAGCACAAACACAGTCCCCCACTACCACAAATAATGCAGTCGAGTTTCCCACATTTGGGGAAATCACAGGGGTCAGCATACCCAGAATGCAATGAATGAAACTCACCCTGGGAGAACAATCTTCATGACCATGGTATCGCCTATGCAAAATAAGTATGATTTGGGATAGGGTTGGGGAGGGCCGCTGCTCAGGCACATCTCTGTCAAGTAAAGGAGATTCAACTGAGGCAGCACAAGGGAACTCTCATCTGGGGACAACAACTGCAGGGAGAACACATATTTTCAGATAAACATGGGAGGGCAGAAGGCTGCCTAATACTGAAGCACCCCCAAACAACAAACCAAATGCAACAACTAGTACAAGCATTCCTGGGGGAAGGCCTGCAGCAGATGGATTTGCATATAGTGATGTCATCCAAGCAGTGGGTCAAAGTTGGCTTCAACCCTCGTCTGCATATGAAAAGAGAAAAGGGGCGTGCAGGGCATGGCGGCCTTTTGCGGCGCTTGGATGACCCCTAGTTCGCATTAAACACCTCCACCCTCCTTCGGTGTGGGGCTCATGTTGGCTATGCCCCAGCCCCTGAAGCATTCAAGCTGATTTCTTGCAGCAGCTGGGCACTGTAACAGCTCCAGAGCTGCTCTGAACGGCAAGTAAAAGGGTGTGGGCCCTGCAGCACTACCTGTAGTTTGCATTGTGCATTGGAAGGCACAAAGTAAGCAGACGGGAGAAGTCAGGATAGTGCGCAAGGGCATAGAAGGGAGCGGCTCAAGAAAAGAGAAGTTGAAACAGACAGCAAACTAGGCTGGAGAGAGACCTGAGACAAAGAGATCTGAATTATACGAGAGCCGACCAGGGGAAACACAAATTATGCAGTCAAGTTTCCCACATTTGGGGAAATCGCAGGAGCAGCACACCCAGAGTGCAATGGGTGAGCCTTGCCCTGGGAGAAGCACCTACATGATCATAGTATCTCACCTGCCAGGTAAGTAGAAGTTGGGCTAGAGCTGGGGAGGGTCGCTGCTCGGGTACCCCCCTGTCAAGTGAAGGAGATTCAACTGAGGCAGCACAAGGGAACTCTCGAAAGAAGAACAAGGCTAGAGGAAGATCTGAGACAAATAAATCTGACTTTTACCAGAGCTGACCAGAGGAAAGCACAAACACAGTCCCCCACTACCACAAATAATGCAGTCGAGTATCCCACATTTGGGGAAATCACAGGGGTCAGCATACCCAGAATGCAATGAATGAACCTCACCCTGGGAGAACAATCTTCATGACCATGGTATCTCCTATGCAAAATAAGTATGATTTGGGATAGGGCTGGGGAGGGCCGCTGCTCAGGCACTTCTCTGTCAAGTAAAGGAGATTCAATTGAGGCAGCACAAGGGAACTCTCATCTGGGGACAACAACTGCAGGGAGAACACATATTTTCAGATGAACATGGGAGGGCAGAAGGCTGCCTAATAATGAAGCACCCCCAAACAACAAACCAAATGCAACAACTAGTGCAAGCATTCCTGGGGGAAGGCCTGCAGCAGATGGATTTGCATACGGTGATGTCATCCAAGCAGTGGGTCAAAGTTGGCTTCAACCCTCGTCTGCATATGAAAAGAGAAAAGGGGCGTGCAGGGCATAGCGGCCTTTTGCGGCGCTTGGATGACCCCTAGTTCGCATTAAACACCTCCACCCTCCTTCGGTGTGGGGCTCATGTTGGCTATGCCCCAGCCCCTGAAGCATTCAAGCTGATTTCTTGCAGCAGCTGGGCACTGTAACAGCTCCAGAGCTGCTCTGTACGGCAAGTAAAAGGGTGTGGGCCCTGCAGCACTACCTGTAGCTTGCATTGTGCATTGGAAGGCACAAAATAAGCAGACAAGAGGAGAAGTCAGGATAGTGCACAAGGGTATAAAAGGGAGGGGCTCATGAAAAAAGAAGTGGAAACAGACAGCAAACTAGGCTGGAGAGAGACCTGAGACAAAGAGATCTGAATTATACGAGAGCCGACCAGGGGAAACACAAATTATGCAGTCAAGCTTCCCATATTTGGGGAAATCGCAGGGGCACCACACCCAGAGAGCAATGGGTGAGCCTTGCCCTGGGAGAAGCACCTTCATGATCATAGTATCTCACCTGGCAGGTAAGTAGGAGTTAGGCTAGAGCTGGGGAGGGTCGCTACTCGGGCACCCCCCTGTCAAGTGAAAGAGATCCAACTGAGGCAGCACAAGGGAACTCTCGAAAGAAGAACAAGGCTAGAGGAAGATCTGAGACAAATAAATCTGACTTTTACCAGAGCTGACTAGAGGAAAGCACAAACACAGTCCCCCACTACCACAAATAATGCAGTCGAGTTTCCCACATTTGGGGAAATCACAGGGGTCAGCATACCCAGAATGCAATGAATGAACCTCACCCTGGGAGAACAATCTTCATGACCATGGTATCGCCTATGCAAAATAAGTATGATTTGGGATAGGGCTGGGGAGGGCCGCTGCTCAGGCACATCTCTGTCAAGTAAAGGAGATTCAGCTGAGGCAGCACAAGGGAACTCTCATCTGGGGACAACAACTGCAGGGAGAACACATATTTTCAGATAAAAATCTTGGTCATGCTCTGGTTTCTCTTCAGAACGAACAAATCTTTCGCCTCTTACTAAAGATTTCCGTGGAGAGGAGCAAAACCGAGTTTTATCTCAATTTTTGCATGCCCCATCTTTTTGGGGTTTCTTTTACCGGTTTAAAGATAGAATGAGTGTGCTTTAATGTAAGCTCATTTGCATAGAAATGACAGTAAATGTTTATTTATGTTCAAACAGAACTTTCTTGACCATGCTACTTGCTTTAAAGATCTGGGAGCACATGGAATACAGTACAAACCATGCTTATAGCAAGGAGAAGCCAGGTGAGAAATCTGCTTTCTTTCAAATTGGGCGCTCACTTTGATCTGAATGAGGACTGCTGGCACAGCACTCAGGCGACAGGTGGAATCTTGGTCATGCTCTGGTTTCTCTTCAGAATGAACAAATCTTTCGCCTTTTATTAAAGATTATCCGTGGAGAGGAGCAAAACTGAGTTTTATCTCAATTTTTGCATGCCCCATATTATTGGGGTTTCTTTTATCAGTTTAAAGACAGAACAAGTGTGCTTTCTTGTTAGCTTTAATGTAAGTTTATTTGCATAACAATGACAATAAATGTCTGTTTCTTTTCAAGCAGAACTTTCTTGACCATACTAATTGCTTGAAAGATCTGGGAGCACATGGAAAAGAGTACAAACCATGTTTATAGCAAGGGGAAGCCTGGTGAGAAATCTGCTTTCTTTCTTTCAAATTGGGTGCTCACTTTGAGCTGAATGAGGACTGCTGGCATGGCACTCAGGCGACAGGTGGAATCTTGGTCATGCTCTGGTTTCTCTTCAGAACGAACAAATCTTTCGCCTTTTACTAAAGATTTCCGTGGAGAGGAGCAAAACTGAGTTTTATCTCAATTTTTGCATGCCCCATATCATACCTCCCAACTGTCCCGATTTTCGCGGGACAGTCCCGTTTTTTGGGGACTGTCCCGCTGTCCCACCTGCGGGCCGCAGTGTCCCGCGGTGGGTAGGACAGTTGGGAGGCTCTGTCTGTCGCTGCCCTGCTTAGCAGAGCAGCGGTGAATAGTCGCTGTGCGCACAGCGTCTATTCACTGAAGTCAGAGGGAGAGGTGGCATGCCAGCGGCTCACAGAGCGCTGGGCATGCCCCCTCAGTGCCGAAAACGGGGGCGTGACTCGCGATCGCGGGTCCTCCCGCGAAGCCATGCCCCTTTTTACTTAGGCCACGCCCTTTTTGGGAGCGCGTGCGACTTCGCCGCGCGTGTGTCCCTCTTTGCGAGCCGACAAAGTTGGGAGGTATGCCCATATTATTGGGGTTTCTTTTATCAGTTTAAAGACAGAACGAGTGTGCTTTCTGGTTAGCTTTAATGTAAGTTTATTTGCATAACAATGACAGTAAATGTTTGTTTCTTTTCAAACAGAACTTTCTTGACCATGCTACTTGCTTGAAAGATCTGGGAGCACATGGAAAACAGTACAAACCATGCAGTATCACAAGAGCCTTTATTTGATCTTTCATGAAGATAGAGCAGAATTGAGGACACGTCAACAATTTCTGCCGAAGGTGGTTCATCTTTCCACATGGTGCCTTTGGCCACTGACACCTTCGTTGAGTCAAAGTCTCTGGCTGTGGTCAGAACTTTGAAAATTTATGTCACCAGAACGGTTCAGATTAGGAAAACAGAGGCTCTGTTTGTCCTGTATGCTCCCAACAGGATTGGGTGTCCTGCTTCCATGTAGACCATTATGCGCTGGATCTGTGGTAAGATTCAGCATGCTCATTCCATGGCAGGATTGCCGTTACTGAATTAGGTGAAGACCCATTCTACTAGAAAGGTGGGTTCATCCTGGGCAGCTGGTCGGGGAGTCTCGGCATTGCAACTTTGCCGAGCAGCTATTTAGTAAACACTTTTGCTAAGTTTTACAAGTTTGATACCTTGGCCGATGATAACTTCAAGTTGGGTAATTCGGTGCTGCAGAGTCGTACGCACTCTTCCACCCGTTCAAGAGCTTTGGTATAACCCCATGGTTCTTAATGTGACCCCAGCATCCTCTAGGTCGTATGAGAAAATAGGATTTTAATACCTACCGGTAAATCCTTTTCTCTTAGTCTGTAGAGGATGCTGGGCACCCGTCCCAGTCCATACTGTGTCTGCAGTTATTACTTGTGGTTATACACATGTTGTGTTATGGTTCTGGTCAGCTTTTTGCTGCAATTATTCATGCCGTTGGCTTGTGTTCTGTTGAATGCCACGTTCTGCGGCATGCTTAAGGTGTGAGCTGGTAAGATGCTCACCTTAGTTTAACAATAAATCCTTTCCTCGAAATGTCCGTCTCCATGGGCACAGTTCCTATAACTGGAGTCTGGAGGAGGGGCATAGAGGGAGGAGCCAGTTCACACCCTTTGATAGTCTTAAAGTGCCCATGTCTATTGCGGATCCCGTCTATACCCCATGGTTCTTAATGTGACCCCAGCATCCTCTACGGACTAAGAGAAAAGGATGCCCTTGCGCACTATCCTGACTTCTCCTCCCGTCTGCTTACTTTGTGCCTTCCAACGCACAATGCAAACTACAGGTGGTGCTGCAGGGCCCACACCCTTTTACTTGCCTTACAGAACAGCTCTGGAGCTGTTACAGTGCCCAGCTGCTGCAAGAAATCAGCTTGAATGCTTCAGGGGATGGGGCATGGCCAACATGAGCCCCACACCAAAGGAGGGTGGGGGTGTTTAATGAGAACTAGGGGTCATCCAAGCACTGCAAAAGGCCGCCATGCCCTGCACGCCCCTTTTCTCTTTTCATATGCAGATGAGGGTTCCAGCCAACTTTGGCCCACTGCTTGAATAACATCACTGTATGCAAATCCGTCTGCTGCAGACCTTCCCCCAGGAAGGCTTGTACTAGATGTTGCATATGGTTTGATATTTGATGGTGCTTCAGTATTAGGCAGCCTTCCGCCCTCCCATGTTCATCTGAAAAGATGTGGTCTCCCTGCAGTTGTTGTCCCCAGACGAGAGTTCCCTTGTGCTTCCTCAGTTGAATCTCCTTAACTTGACGGGGGAGGGGCTGCCCGAGCAGCCACCCTCCCCAGCCCTATCCCAACTCATACTTATTTTGCATATGTGATCTCTTGATCATGAAGATTGTTCTCACAGGGTGAGGTTCATCCATTATATTTTAAAATAGGAAGGTACAAATTACATATTTGAATTGCATTTATGTGCTGGATTCAAATGTCCCCCCCCCCCCTTCCTTTCTCAATTGTGCCCGTCAGCAGCTATTCTAAGGTTGCTGCCAATGGGTGTGACACATTAATTTCTTCTGTGGGGTACACTGGACTCCACAAGGATTCACATTGGGGTGTAGAGTAGGATCTTGATCTGAGGCACCAACCGGCTCAAAGCTTTTGACTGTTCCCAAGATGCTCAGTGCATTCTCCTCTATAACCCCGCTTCCATGAACAGGGAGCTCAGTTTGTAGTTGGTGCCTTCAGTAGCAGGCCACTTAACAGGGGCCTGCCTCAGGCAGCCTATTCTTAGCTATAAATTTTGACAAGAAAAGAAGAACTTGTTTTATGAGAATCTACAAGGGCTGCAGCAGGCTAGGTCTAATAGACATCTTTACTGCAGCTTCATCACTCCCAGCGGCGCTGTATACTCCCGTGCCCTGGTTGCTGGGTCACTGCAGCGGAGGGTCCGGTTTCATCCTAAGGTCAGTCACACACACACCACCCTTCCGGATCACGAGGCCGCTGATGAAGGGGAGCGTGGCCGTAGGGGGTGGACCGTGTGCGCACTGGCGTGGACACTGATTACTGGGCAGCCGCTCCACTAGCCACCAGGTACAGTTAAGGAGCACAGGTCTGGGGGTTTTTCTCCTATATTAACCCAATTTTGTACTGCCCGCAGCGCATTGTGATAGGTAATAGGGCCTGATTCAGGTTGGATTGCAATCACAATAAGCGATCCAACTGCAAAAATTGCTAAGAGCATACGCATGTGCCTGCATTTTCTGCGGCACCCCGCAGAGAATGCGATCGCCTCTGCCTGTCAATCGGGGCGGGGGGGGATAGGTGGGTCAGCAACACTCCATTTCCAAGTCAGGGATGGAGCGGTGCGGGGGCAAGGCTTCAAAATGGGGTCTGCAACGGAGTAGACACAGGGGGCGTGGTCACAGCGGCTGTATGACATCACATTCAGCCGCTGTGATCACAAAAATGGTGGCGGCTTCCTGCGCGCACATACAGTCTGCACCAGCAGGAGGCTACACCATTTTTTATGATCACGCTGAACTGCAGTGCGACTGCAATTACAGCATGGTCAAGAAGGGAGGCGTCATGCTGGGTGGCCATGCCCTTTCACTGTGCAGGAGCCAGCACCGCTCACACACTAGTCCCCGGGTGCAGCCCCCAACCCCCGGGACACCCGGAGCAACAAAATGTAGATTCAGGCCACCAGGCCACGCCCCTACCTATGAAACCATGCCTCCTTTTTACCATTGCGCTGCTTATCTGCGCGCACTGCATTACAATCTCCCTCGCCACCTCTCTGGGTGTCACCAGTGATAGTGACACCTCTGCCATGCTTGTAGCAGCTGGTCCTAAGATCTACGCCTCAAGCCCTGAGTGTTTGCCCTTGTGACTTGTTGATCATCATAGCGAAGCAGATGCTTACAGAAAACTGCAGGGGCTTAGATTGAAAATAAAAAAATTGATTGGTATAAGGTAGAGAGGAGCGGGTTCGGTTCTCCGAGAACCGAATTCCCCACGAACTCCACGTTGTTTACACTGGTCCGAGGCAGGCTCGGTTGTTCCCGCCTGACTCGCAAAACCTGAACAAGGGAAAATGTCATCATCCCGCTGTCGGATTCTCGCGAGATTCGGATTCCATATAAAGAGCTGCGCGTTGCCGCCATTTTTACTCGTGCATTGAAGAGAGAGCGGAATGGACGTGGCTATGTTCTCTCAGTGGAAATCTCAATATCAGTGCTCAGTATCAGTGGTTACTTATTGCTGCTCAGTAATACTAGTAGTGTGTCTCTCCTGCTCAGTGTCAGTTCTCAGTAGTATCCTCATCAGTGCTCAGTATCACTGCTCATTGTCTTGTGCTGCATTGTGGTGCTCAGCATACTACAGTACATTACTAATAGTCCAGTGCTGCATCTTGCTGCTCAGTGTCAGTTCTAGTATCCTCATCAGTGCTCACTATCACTGTTCATTGCATTTTGGTTTTCTGTATACTACAGTAACATAGTAATATAGTAACATATAGTAACATAGTTTTTGAGGTTGAATAGAGGCAAATTGCCCATCGTGTTCAACCTGTTTTAAGTTGTGATGATTCTACATACTTGCTGAATAATATTTTATGACTAGTTAGCTACTATAACTCATGTTACCCCCGGATTAACCATGTTGATATTTTAAGTATTATAACCTTAGATAGCTTTTTCATTCAGAAATGTATCCATTCCTTTTTTAAATCCAATTACAGAGTCCGCCATTACCACCTTCCCTGGCAGGGAATTCCACATCCTGATTGCCCTAACAGTGAAGATCATAGTATCTCACCTGGCAGGTAAGTAGGAGTTGGGCTAGAGCTGTGGAGGATTGCTGCTCGGGCACCCCCTGTCAAGTGAAGGAGATCCAACTGAGGCAGCACAAGGGAACTCTCGAAAGAAGAACAAGGCTAGAGGAAGATCTGAGACAAAGAAATCTGACTTTTACCAGAGCTGACCAGAGGAAAGCACAAACACAGTCCCCCACTACCACAAATAATGCAGTCGAGTTTCCCACATTGGGGAAATCACAGGGGTCAGCATACCCAGAATGCAATGAATGAACCTCACCCTGGGAGAACAATCTTCATGACCATGGTATCTCCTGTACAAAATAAGTATGATTTGGGATAGGGCTGGGGAGGGCCGCTGCTCAGGCACATCTCTGTCAAGTAAAGGAGATTCAACTGAGGCAGCACAAGGGAACTCTCATCTGGGGACAACAACTGCAGGGAGAACACATATTTTCAGATGAAAATCTTGGTCATGCTCTGGTTTCTCTTCAGAACGAACAAATCTTTCGCCTTTTACTAAAGATTTCCGTGGAGAGGAGCAAAACTGAGTTTTACCTCAATTTTTGCATGCCCCATCTTTTTGGATTTTCTTTTATCGGTTTAAAGATAGAATGAGTGTGCTTTAATGAAAGCTCATTTGCATAGAAATTACAGTAAATGTTTGTTTCTTTTCAAACAGAACTTTCTTGACCATGCTACTTGCTTGAAAGATCTGGGAGCACATGGAATACAGTACAAACCATGCTTATAGCAAGGAGAAGCCAGGTGAGAAATCTGCTTTCTTTCAAATTGGGCGCTCACTTTGATCTGAATGAGGACTGCTGGCATGGCACTCAGGCGACAGGTGGAATCTTGGTCATGCTCTGGTTTCTCTTCAGAATGAACAAATCTTTCGCCATTTATTAAAGATTTCCGTGGAGAGGAGCAAAACTGAGTTTTATCTCAATTTTTGCATGCCCCATATTATTGGGGTTTCTTTTATCAGTTTAAGGACAGAATGAGTGTGCTTTCTTGTTGGCTTTAATGTAAGTTTATTTGTATAACAATGACAGTAAATGTCTGTTTCTTTTCAAACAGAACTTTCTTGACCATGCTACTTGCTTGAAAGATCTGGGAGCACATGGAAAAGAGTACAAACCATGCTTATAGCAAGGGGAAGCCTGGTGAGAAATCTGCTTTCTTTCTTTCAAATTGGGTGCTCACTTTGAGCTGAATGAGGACTGCTGGCATGGCACTCAGGCGACAGGTGGAATCTTGGTCATGCTCTGGTTTCTCTTCAGAACGAACAAATCTTTCGCCTTTTACTAAAGATTTCCGTGGAGAGGAGCAAAACTGAGTTTTATCTCAAATTTTGCATTCCCCATCTTATTGGGGTTTTATTTTATCTGTTTAAAGATAGAACGAGTGTGCTTTAATGTAAGCTCATTTGCATAGAAATGACAGTAAATGTTTGTTTCTTTTCAAACAGAACTTTCTTGACTATACTAATTGCTTGAAAGATCTGGGAACACATGGAAAAGAGTACAAACCATGTTTATAGCTAGGGGAAGCCTGGTGAGAAATCTGCTATCTTTCTTTCAAATTGGGTGCTCACTTTGAGCTCAATGAGAACTGCTGGCATGGCACTCAGGCGACAGGTGGAATCTTGGTCATGCTCTGGTTTCTCTTCAGAACTAACAAATATTTCGCCTTTTATTAAAGATTTCCGTGGAGAGGAGCAAAACTGAGTTTTATCTCAATTTTTGCATGCCCCATATTATTGGGGTTTCTTTTATCAGTTTAAAGACAGAACGAGTGTGCTTTCTTGTTAGCTTTAATGTAAGTTGCCATAGATGCAGTGAAACACACGTGTAGGGCACGGCGTGTCCGCGTGTATTTGACTCATGTGAAATGTTATAAAACAAAAATATATGATTATGATGTTAGCTGTTAGTCTCCACTAATAGGGAATAGAAGCTGAGCTATAAGAAAGGAATACACTAGATATGATGTCACTTAGCAGATACAATGTCTAAAGTGCATACAGATAGCTACTAATAACTCTTGATAAGAAAGTATATCAGTGTGGGTATATTTATATGATGGGATATTGGGACTAGTGAATATATATCACTCCTGCTGTCCAGATTGGCAATAACCAGACAATTATGATAAGAGTAGAGATGTCACATGGGCTGCTATAGATATTAATTTAATGCTGTATGTGTCATTTGTTACAAATGGATACATTTTCTATGAGTCAGCCTAGCAGCTGCATGTTCTAACAGAACACTATCCTCACACAGAATCTGCTAACCTTGAGATAACTAAATGACAGTGTGTAACAGTCTCTTTACTATAAGACTGTTACAAAGTAATATATATATTTGAAGTCAGTCTAGCAGCTGTGTGTTCCAGCAGTTTATAAGACAAAGAAAATCTCCTATTGTGGAATCTAGACACATGGGACTGCTGGCCTGTGTCATACTATTTCTATGTAATACCAGTAACATGTATATAACTGTTACATAATTGTTACAAATGGATAAATCTTTGAGTCAGCCTAGCAGCTGCATGTCCTAACAGGACACCATAAATCCTTTACAGTGTAACAAATTGATTGGTAACACTTAAAGGCTGGAGAGCAGTTATATGCCTTACTAGCATACTCAATATACCACATTATTACACCAGTTACCACGATTATTGACAGCGCATTTGATATATTATATTACCCTCACACTGAGTCTGTTTACCTTTAGATAACTAAGTGACCGAATATGTAACAGTTTCTCTATCATAAGACTGTTACAAAGTGAGATAGATATATTTGGAAGTCAGTCAAACAGCTGTGTGTTTCAGCGGTTTATAAGAAAATTCCTCATTGTGGAATCTGGACCACTAAGGGTTATTATATATATAGCACATGGAATTGCCACATCTCCCTATATGATAATTTCATTACACTGTAACATAATAAGAATTAACTCTTTAACAGTGTAAATAGAGAGTAATGAATCTCTGACACATGGAATATATTATTTCTTAGATGAATTGGATAAACCATTATGACAGACACTTTGCTTCCTAATAAGAATTGAGGTGGCTATACCTCTAAGGAAAGCATTATTGCCTACGCCTAGATCAGATTAAATAAGATCTGGCTGAATATATGAAGGAAGGTTGCTATTTATATGAGAATTGGAATTGCTATATTCCTTAAGGCAACCCCACCGATTGATATATGTTGTCAATTAAGTATATCTGAACGGCTATATCTGGACCAGATTTAATAAGATCTGGCTGATTATATGAAGGAGGGCTGCTATTTATATTGGAATTGCCATATTCCTTAAGGCAACCGCACCTGTTGGTATATCTCGCCAATTAACTATATCTAAACAGCTAAATTAAAGCTATTCATCATTTTTTTAGTTTGGATATTAATAAATATGATCTTTCCATGATGCATAGAGATTTCCCTATCAAGTGATTCCTTATCCGATATAGAAAGCTATCCCCCTGTGGTATTGAATTTAGGAATATAGTCTTAGGGGACACAGAGAAATAAGTGATCCCCATCTACCTAAGCACCCCACAAATTGGAGGTTAGCTTACCGGTTATACTCAATCACCCCCACAAATTCGCCAATGGGGATGGCTTCCCGGGAGGTAACCCCTATTGAGTGAAGGGAGTATATAGGATACGACCCAGTGGTACCTGACGACATAGATACTAACAGCTATTTAATAACATTACGCTAGAAAGTGATTATTAGCAACATATATATCTATATAAACAACCCCGCCAGGGTTGTGCCTTCAAAAATAATCACACACGGACACGCTTTTTAAACCTTTTTTTCACATCTCTTTATTCTTCTTATGCACATGTATGTTAGTTCTGTGATTTTAACCTTTATGTTTCACTGCAGTTTGGGATAATAATATTAATATTTATCCAATTTTAATACATACTTAATAAAGGTTATATTTTATGATTCATTCATTCTGTCCAGTGCGTCAACAGTGCAGATTTCTTCTTGTTTTTTCTCCCAAATTCTATAACAATGACAGTAAATGTTGTTTCTTTTCAAACAGAACTTTCTTGACCATGCTACTTGCTTGAAAGATCTGGGAGCACATGGAAAACAGTACAAACCATGCAGTATCACAAGAGCCTTTATTTGATCTTTCATGAAGATAGAGCAGAATTGAGGACACGTCAACAATTTCTGCCGAAGGTGGTTCATCTTTCCACATGGTGCCTTTGGCCACTGACACCTTCGTTGAGTCAAAGTCTCTGGCTGTGGTCAGAACTTTGAAAATTTATGTCACCAGAACGGTTCAGATTAGGAAAACAGAGGCTCTGTTTGTCCTGTATGCTCCCAACAGGATTGGGTGTCCTGCTTCCATGTAGACCATTATGCGCTGGATCTGTGGTAAGATTCAGCATGCTCATTCCATGGCAGGATTGCCGTTACTGAATTAGGTGAAGACCCATTCTACTAGAAAGGTGGGTTCATCCTGGGCAGCTGGTCGGGAAGTCTCGGCATTGCAACTTTGCCGAGCAGCTATTTAGTAAACACTTTTGCTAAGTTTTACAAGTTTGATACCTTGGCTGATGATAACCTCAAGTTGGGTCATTCGGTGCTGCAGAGTCGTACGCACTCTCCCACCCGTTCAAGAGCTTTGGTATAACCCCATGGTTCTTAATGTGACCCCAGCATCCTCTAGGTCGTATGAGAAAATAGGATTTTAATACCTACCGGTAAATCCTTTTCTCTTAGTCCGTAGAGGATGCTGGGCACCCGTCCCAGTCCATACTGTGTCTGCAGTTATTACATGTGGTTATACACATGTTATGTTATGGTTCTGGTCAGCTTTTTGCTGCAATTGTTCATGCCGTTGGCTTGTGTTCTGTTGAATGCCACGTTCTGCGGCATGCTTAAGGTGTGAGCTGGTAAGATGCTCACCTTAGTTTAACAATAAATCCTTTCCTCGAAATGTCCGTCTCCCTGGGCACAGTTCCTATAACTGGAGTCTGGAGGAGGGGCATAGAGGGAGGAGCCAGTTCACACCCTTTGAAAGTCTTAAAGTGCCCATGTCTCTTGCGGATCCCGTCTATACCCCATGGTTCTTAATGTGACCCCAGCATCCTCTACGGACTAAGAGAAAAGGATGCCCTTGCGCACTATCCTGACTTCTCCTCCCGTCTGCTTACTTTGTGCCTTCCAACGCACAATGCGAACTACAGGTGGTGCTGCAGGGCCCACACCCTTTTACTTGCCTTACAGAACAGCTCTGGAGCTGTTACAGTGCCCAGCTGCTGCAAGAAATCAGCTTGAATGCTTCAGGGGATGGGGCATGGCCAACATGAGCCCCACACCAAAGTAGGGTGGGGGTGTTTAATGCGAACTAGGGGTCATCCAAGCACCGCAAAAGGCCGCCATGCCCTGCATGCCCCTTTTCTCTTTTCATATGCAGATGAGGGTTCCAGCCAACTTTGGCCCACATCTTGGATGACATCACCGTATGCAAATCCGTCTTCTGCAGACCTTCCCCCAGGAATGCTTGTACTAGTTGTTGCATATGGTTTGATATTTGATGGTGCTTCAATATTAGGCAGCCTTCCACCCTCCCATGTTCATCTGAACAGATGTGGTCTCCCTGCAGTTGTTGTCCCCAGACGAGAGTTCCCTTGTGCGTCCTCAGTTGAATCTCCTTAACTTGACGGGGGAGGGGCTGCCCGAGCAGCCACCCTCCCCAGCCCTATCCCAACTCATACTTATTTTGCATATGAGATCTCTTGATCATGAAGATTGTTCTCACAGGGTGAGGTTCATCCATTATATTTTAAAATAGGAAGGTACAAATTACATATTTGAATTGCATCTATGTGCTGGATTCAAATGTCCCCCCCCCCCCTTCCTTTCTCAATTGTGCCCGTCAGCAGCTATTCTAAGGTTGCTGCCAATGGGTGTGACACATTAATTTCTTCTGTGGGGTACACTGGACTCCACAAGGATTCACATTGGGGTGTAGAGTAGGATCTTGATCTGAGGCACCAACCGGCTCAAAGCTTTTGACTGTTCCCAAGATGCTCAGCGCATCCTCCTCTATAACCCCGCTTCCATGAACAGGGAGCTCAGTTTGTAGTTGGTGCCTTCAGTAGCAGGCCACTTAACAGGGGCCTGCCTCAGGCAGCCTATTCTTAGCTATTAATTTTGACAAGAAAAGAAGAACTTGTTTTATGAGAATCTACAAGGGCTGCAGCAGGCTAGGTCTAATAGACATCTTTACTGCAGCTTCATCACTCCCAGCGGCGCTGTATACTCCCGTGCCCTGGTTGCTGGGTCACTGCAGCGGAGGCTCCAGTTTCTTCCTAAGGTCAGTCACACACACACCGCCCTTCCGGATCACGAGGCCGCTGATGAAGGGGAGCGTGGCCGTAGGGGGTGGACCGTGTGCGCACTGGCGTGGACACTGATTACTGGGCAGCCGCTCCACTAGCCACCAGGTACAGTTAAGGAGCACAGGTCTGGGAGTTTTACTCCTATATTAACCCAATTTTGTACTGCCCGCAGCGCATTGTGATAGGTAATAGGGCCTGATTCAGGTTGGAATGCAATCACAATAAGCGATCCAACTGCAAAAATTGCTAACAGCATACGCATGTGCCTGCATTTTCTGCGGCACCCCGCAGAGAATGCGATCGCCTCTGCCTGTCAATCGGGGCGGGGGGGGGGGAGAGGGGGGTCAGCAACACTCCATTTCCAAGTCAGGGATGGAGCGGTGCGGGGGCAAGGCTTCAAAATGGGGTCTGCAACGGAGGAGACACAGGGGGCGTGGTCACAGCGGCTGTATGACATCACATTCAGCCGCTGTGATCACAAAAATGGTGGCGGCTTCCTGCGCGCACATACAGTTTGCACCAGCAGGAGGCTACACCATTTTTTATGATCACGCTGAACTGCAGTGCGACTGCAATTACAGCATGGTCAAGAATGGAGGCGTCATGCTGGGTGGCCATGCCCTGTCACTGTGCAGGAGCCAGCACCGCACACACACTAGTCCCCGGGTGCAGCCCCCAACCCCCGGGACACCCGGAGCAACAAAATGTAGATTCAGGCCACCAGGCCACGCCCCTACCTATGAAACCATGCCTCCTTTTTACCATTGCGCTGCTTATCTGCGCGCACTGCATTACAATCTCCTTCGCCACCTCTCTGGGTGTCACCAGTGATAGTGACACCTCTGCCATGCTTGTAGCAGCTGGTCCTAAGATCTACGCCTCAAGCCCTGAGTGTTTGCCCTTGTGACTTGTTGATCATCATAGCGAAGCAGATGCTTACAGAAAACTGCAGGGGCTTAGATTGAAAATAAAAAAATTGATGGGTATAAGGTAGAGAGGAGCGGGTTCGGTTCTCCGAGAACCGAATTCCCGACGAACTCCATGTGGTTTACACTGGTCCGAGGCAGGCTCGGTTGTTCCCGCCTGACTCGGAAAACCTGAACAAGGGAAAATGTCATCATCCCGCTGTCGGATTCTCTCGAGATTCGGATTCCATATAAAGAGCTGCGCGTTGCCGCCATTTTTACTCGTGCATTGAAGAGAGAGCGGAGAGGACGTGGCTATGTTCTCTCAGTGGAAATCTCAATATCAGTGCTCAGTATCAGTGGTTACTTATTGCTGCTCAGTAATACTAGTAGTGTGTCTCTCCTGCTCAGTGTCAGTTCTCAGTAGTATCCTCATCAGTGCTCAGTATCACTGCTCATTGTCTTGTGCTGCATTGTGGTGCTCAGCATACTACAGTACATTACTAATAGTCCAGTGCTGCATCTTGCTGCTCAGTGTCAGTTCTAGTATCCTCATCAGTGCTCACTATCACTGCTCATTACATTGTGGTGTTCTGTATACTACAGTAACATAGTAATATAGTAACATATAGTAACATAGTTTTTGAGGTTGAATAGAGGCAAATTGCCCATCGTGTTCAACCTGTTTTAAGTTGTGATGATTCTACATACTTGCTGAATAATGTTTTATGACTAGTTAGCTACTATAACTCATGTTACCCCCGGATTAACCATGTTGATATTTTAAGTATTATAACCTTGGATAGCTTTTTCATTCAGAAATGTATCCATTCCTTTTTTAAATCCAATTACAGAGTCCGCCATTACCACCTTCCCTGGCAGGGAATTCCACATCCTGATTGCCCTAACAGTGAACATCATAGTATCTCACCTGGCAGGTAAGTAGGAGTTGGGCTAGAGCTGTGGAGGATTGCTGCTCGGGCACCCCCTGTCAAGTGAAGGAGATCCAACTGAGGCAGCACAAGGGAACTCTCGAAAGAAGAACAAGGCTAGAGGAAGATCTGAGACAAAGAAATCTGACTTTTACCAGAGCTGACCAGAGGAAAGCACAAACGCAGTCCCCCACTACCACAAATAATGCAGTCGAGTTTCCCACATTTGGGGAAATCACAGGGGTCAGCATACCCAGAGTGCAATGAATGAACCTCACCCTGGGAGAACAATCTTCATGACCATGGTATCTCCTATGCAAAATAAGTATGATTTGGGATAGGGCTGGGGAGGGCCGCTGCTCAGGCACATCTCTGTCAAGTAAAGGAGATTCAACTGAGGCAACACAAGGGAACTCTCATCTGGGGACAACAACTGCAGGGAGAACACATATTTTCAGATGAACATGGGAGGGCAGAAGGCTGCCTAACACTGAAGCACCCCCAAACAACAAACCAAATGCAACTACTAGTGCAAGCATTCCTGGGGGAAGGGCTGCAGCAGATGGATTTGCATATGGTGATGTCATCCAAGCAGTGGGTCAAAGTTGGCTTCAACCCTCGTCTGCATATGAAAATAAAAAAGGGGTGTGCAGGGCATGGCGGCCTTTTGCGGCGCTTGGATGACCCCTAGTTTGCATTAAACACCTCCACCTTCCTTCGGTGTGGGGCTCATGTTGGCTATGCCCCAGCCCCTGAAGCATTCAAGCTGATTTCTTGCTGCAGCTGGGCACTGTAACAGCTCCAGAGCTGCTCTGTAAAGCAAGTAAAAGGGTGTGGGCCCTGCAGCACTACCTGTAGTTTGCATTGTGCGTTGGAAGGCACAAAGTAAGCAGACGGGAGAAGTCAGGATAGTGCACAAGGGCATAGAAGGGAGCGGCTCAAGAAAAGAGAAGTGGAAACAGACAGCAAACTAGGCTGGAGAGAGACCTGAGACAAAGAGATCTGAATTATACGAGAGCCGACCAGAGGAAACACAAATTATGTAATCAAGTGTCCCACATTTGGGGAAATCGTAGGAGCAGCACACCCAGAGTGCATTGGGTGAGCCTTGCCCTGGGAGAAGCACCTTCCTGATCATAGTATCTCACCTGGCAGGTAAGTAGGAGTTGGGCTAGAGCTGGGGAGGGTCGCTGTTCGGGCACCCCCCTGTCAAGTGAAGGAGATCCAACTGAGGCAGCACAAGGAAACTCTCGAAAAAAGAACAAGGCTAGAGGAAGATCTGAGACAAAGAAATCTGACTTTTACCAGAGCTGACCAGAGGAAAGCACAAACACAGTCCCCCACTACCACAAATAATGCAGTCGAGTTTCCCACATTTGGGGAAATGACAGGGGTCAGCATACCCAGAATGCAATGAATGAACCTCACCCTGGGAGAACAATCTTCATGACAATGGTATCTCCTATGCAAAATAAGTATGATTTGGGATAGGGCTGGGGAGGGCCGCTGCTCAGGCACATCCCTGTCAAGTAAAGGAGATTCAACTGAGGCAGCACAAGGGAACTCTCATCTGGGGACAACAACTGCAGGGAGAACACATATTTTCAGATGAACATGGGAGAGCAGAAGGCTGCCTAATACTGAAGCACCCCCAAACAACAAACCAAATGCAACAACTAGTACAAGCATTCCTGGGAAAAGGTCTGCAGAAGACGGATTTGCATACGGTGATGTCATCCAAGCAGTGGGCCAAAGTTGGCTGGAACCCTCATCTGCATATGAAAAGAGAAAAGGGGTATGCAGGGCATGGCGGCCTTTTGCGGCGCTTGGATGACCCTTAGTTCGCATTAAACACCTCCACCCTCCGTCGGTGTGGGGCTCATGTTGGCTATGCCCCAGCCCCTGAAGCATTCAAGCTGATTTCTTGCAGCAGCTGGGCACTGTAACAGCTCCAGAGCTGCTCTGTAAGGCAAGTAAAAGGGTGTTGGCCCTGCAGCACTACCTGTAGTTTGCATTGTGCGTTGGAAGGCACAAAGTAAGCAGACAGGAGAAGTCAGGAGAGTGCACAAGGGCAAGGGCAGGGGCTCAAGAAAAGAGAAGTGGAAACAGACAGCAAACTAGGCTGGAGAGAGACCTGAGACAAAGAGATCTGAATTATACGAGTAGCCGACCAGAGGAAACACAAATTATGTAGTCAAGTGTCCCACATTTGGGGAAATCGTAGGAGCAGCACACCCAGAGTGCAATGGGTGAGCCTTGCCCTGGGAGAAGCACCTTCCTGATCATAGTATCTCACCTGGCAGGTAAGTAGGAGTTGGGCTAGAGCTGGGGAGGGTCGCTGCTCGGGCACCCCCCTGTCAAGTGAAGGAAATCCAACTGAGGCAGCACAAGGAAACTCTCAAAAAAAGAACAAGGCTAGAGGAAGATCTGAGACAAAGAAATCTGACTTTTACCAGAGCTGACCAGAGGAAAGCACAAACACAGTCCCCCACTACCACAAATAATGCAGTCGAGTTTCCCACATTTGGGGAAATCACAGGGGTCAGCATACCCAGAATGCAATGAATGAACCTCACCCTGGAAGAACAATCTTCATGACCATGGTATCTCCTATGCAAAATAAGTATGATTTGGGATAGGGCTGGGGATGGCCGCTGCTCAGGCACATCTCTGTCAAGTAAAGGAGATTCAACTGAGGCAGCACAAGAGAACTCTCATCTGGGGACAACAACTGCAGGGAGAACACATATTTTCAGATGAACATGGGAGAGCAGAAGGCTGCCTAATACTGAAGCACCCCAAACAACAAACCAAATGCAACAACTAGTACAAGCATTCCTGGGGGAAGGTTTGCAGAAGACGTATTTGCATACGGTGATGTCATCCAAGCAGTGGGCCAAAGTTGGCTGGAACCCTCATCTGCATATGAAAAGAGAAAAGGGGTATGCAGGGCATGGCGGCCTTTTGCGGCGCTTGGATGACCCTTAGTTCGCATTAAACACCTCCACCCTCCGTCGGTGTGGGGCTCATGTTGGCTATGCCCCAGCCCCTGAAGCATTCAAGCTGATTTCTTGCAGCAGCTGGGCACTGTAACAGCTCCAGAGCTGCTCTGAAAGGCAAGTAAAAGGGTGTGGGCCCTGCAGCACTACCTGTAGTTTGCATTGTGCGTTGGAAGGCACAAAGTAAGCAGACAGGAGAAGTCAGGAGAGTGCACAAGGGCATAGAAGGCAGCGGCTCAAGAAAAGAGAAGTGGAAACAGACAGCAAACTAGGCTGGAGAGAGACCTGAGACAAAGAGATCTGAATTATACGAGAGCCGACCAGGGGAAACGCAAATTATGCAGTCAAGTTTCCCACATTTGGGGAAATCGCAGGAGCAGCACACCCAGAGTGCAATGGGTGAGCCTTGCCCTGGGAGAAGCACCTTCATGATCATAGTATCTCACCTGGCAGTTATGTAGGAGTTGGGCTAGAGCTGGGGAGGGTCGCTGCTCGGGTACCCCCCTGTCAAGTGAAGGAGATCAAACTGAGGCAGCACAATGGAACTCTCGAAAGAAGAACAAGGCTAGAGGAAGATCTGAGACAAAGAAATCTGACTTTTACCAGAGCTGACCAGAGGAAAACACAAACACAGTCCCCCACTACCACAAATAATGCAGTTGAGTTTCCCACATTTGGGGAAATCACAGGGGTCAGCATACCCAGAATGCAATGAATGAACCTCACCCTGAGAGAACAATCTTTATGACCATGGTATCTCCTATGCAAAATAAGTATGATTTGGGATAGGGCTGGGGAGGGCCGCTGCTCAGGCACATCTCTGTCAAGTAAAGGAGATTCAACTGAGGCAGCACAAGGGAACTCTCATCTGGGGACAACAACTGCCGGGAGAATACATATTTTCAGATGAACATGGGAGGGCAGAAGGCTGCCTAATACTGAAGCACCCCCAAACAACAAACCAAATGCAACAACTAGTACAAGCATTCCTGGGGGAAGGTCTGCAGAAGACGGATTTGCATACAGTGATGTCATCCAAGCAGTGGGCCAAAGTTGGCTGGAACCCTCATCTGCATATGAAAAGAGAAAAGGGGTATGCAGGGCATGGCGGCCTTTTGCGGCGCTTGGATGACCCTTAGTTCGCATTAAACACCCCCACCCTACTTCGGTGTGGGGCTCATGTTGGCCATGCCCCAGCCCCTGAAGCATTCAAGCTGATTTCTTGCAGCAGCTTGGCACTGTAACAGCTCCAGAGCTGCTCTGTAAGGCAAGTAAAAGGGTGTGGGCCCTGCAGCACTACCTGTAGTTTGCATTGTGCATCGGAAGGCACAAAGTAAGCAGACAGGAGGAGAAGTCAGGATAGTGCACAAGGGTATAGAAGGGAGGGGCTCAAGAAAAAAGAAGTGGAAACAGAGAGCAAACTAGGCTGGAGAGAGACCTGAGACAAAGAGATCTGAATTATATGAGAGCCGACTAGGGGAAACACAAATTATGCAATCAAGTTTCCCATATTTGGGGAAATCGCAGGGGCAGCACACCCAGAGTGCAATGGGTGAGCCTTGCCCAGGGAGAAGCAACTTCATGATCATAGTATCTCACCTGGCAGGTAAGTAGGAGTTGGGCTAGAGCTGGGGAGGGTCGCTGCTCGGGCACCCCCCTGTCAAGTGAAGGAGATCCAACTGAGGCAGCACAAGGGAACTCTTGAAAGAAGAACAAGGCTAGAGGAAGATCTGAGACAAAGAAATCTGACTTTTACCAGAGCTGACCAGAGGAAAGCACAAACACAGTCCCCCACTACCACAAATAATGCAGTTGAGTTTCCCACATTTGGGGAAATCACAGAGGTCAGCATACCCAGAACGCAATGAATGAACCTAACCCTGGGAGAACAATCTTCATGACCATGGTATCTCCTATGCAAAATAAGTATGATTTGGGATAGGGCTGGGGAGGGCCGCTGCTCAGGCACATCTCTGTCAAGTAAAGGAGATTCAACTGAGGCAGCACAAGGGAACTCTCATCTGGGGACAACAACTGCAGGGAGAACACATATTTTCAGATGAACATGGGAGGGCAGAAGGCTGCCTAATACTGAAGCACCCCCAAACAACAAACCAAATGCAACAACTAGTGCAAGCATTCCTGGGGGAAGGCCTGCCGCAGATGGATTTGCATATGGTGATGTCATCCAAGCAGTGGGTCAAAGTTGGCTTCAACCCTCGTCTGCATATGAAAAGAGAAAAGGGGCATGCAGGGCATGGCGGCCTTTTGCGGCGCTTGGCTGACCCCTAGTTTGCATTAAACACCTCCACCCTCCGTCGGTGTGGGGCTCATGTTGGCTATGCCCCAGCCCCTGAAGCATTCAAGCTGATTTCTTGCTGCAGCTGGGCACTGTAACAGCTCCAGAGCTGCTCTGTAAGGCAAGTAAAAGGGTGTGGGCCCTGCAGCACTACCTGTAGTTTGCATTGTGCGTTGGAAGGCACAAAGTAAGCAGACAGGAGAAGTCTGGAGAGTGCACAAGGGCATAGAAGGCAGCGGCTCAAGAAAAGAGAAGTGGAAACAGACAGCAAACTAGGCTGGAGAGAGACCTGAGACAAAGAGATCTGAATTATACGAGAGCCGACCAGGGGAAACACAAATTATGCAGTCAAGTTTCCCACAGGAGTATATAGGATACGACCCAGTGGTACCTGACGACATAGATACTAACAGCTATTTAATAACATTACGCTAGAAAGTGATTATTAGCAACATATATATCTATATAAACAACCCCGCCAGGGTTGTGCCTTCAAAAATAATCACACACGGACACGCTTTTTAAACCTTTTTTTCACATCTCTTTATTCTTCTTATGCACATGTATGTTAGTTCTGTGATTTTAACCTTTATGTTTCACTGCAGTTTGGGATAATAATATTAATATTTATCCAATTTTAATACATACTTAATAAAGGTTATATTTTATGATTCATTCATTCTGTCCAGTGCGTCAACAGTGCAGATTTCTTCTTGTTTTTTCTCCCAAATTCTATAACAATGACAGTAAATGTTGTTTCTTTTCAAACAGAACTTTCTTGACCATGCTTCTTGCTTGAAAGATCTGGGAGCACATGGAAAACAGTACAAACCATGCAGTATCACAAGAGCCTTTATTTGATATTTCATGAAGATAGAGCAGAATTGAGGACACGTCAACTATTTCTGCCGAAGGTGGTTCATCTTTCCACATGGTGCCTTTGGCCACTGACACCTTCGTTGAGTCAAAGTCTCTGGCTGTGGTCAGAACTTTGAAAATTTATGTCACCAGAACGGTTCAGATTAGGAAAACAGAGGCTCTGTTTGTCCTGTATGCTCCCAACAGGATTGGGTGTCCTGCTTCCATGTAGACAATTATGCGCTGGATCTGTGGTAAGATTCAGCATGCTCATTCCACGGCAGGATTGCCGTTACTGAATTAGGTGAAGACCCATTCTACTAGAAAGGTGGGTTCATCCTGGGCAGCTGGTCGGGGAGTCTCGGCATTGCAACTTTGCAGAGCAGCTATTTAGTAAACACTTTTGCTAAGTTTTACAAGTTTTAGAGTAAAGGAGATTCAACTGAGGCAGCACAAGGGAACTCTCATCTGGGGACAACAACTGCAGTGAGAACACATATTTTCAGATGAACATGGGAGGGCAGAAGGCTGCCTAATACTGAAGCACCCCCAAACAACAAACCAAATGCAACAACTAGTACAAGCATTCCTGGGGGAAGGTCTGCAGAAGACGGATATGCATATAGTGATGTCATCCAAGCAGTGGGCCAAAGTTGGCTGGAACCCTCATCTGCATATGAAAAGAGAAAAGGGGTATGCAGGGCATGGCGGCCTTTTGCGGCGCTTGGATGACCCTTAGTTCGCATTAAACACCCCCACCCTCCTTCGGTGTGGGGCTCATGTTGGCCATGCCCCAGCCCCTGAAGCATTCAAGCTGATTTCTTGCAGCAGCTTGGCACTGTAACAGCTCCAGAGCTGCTCTGTAAGGCAAGTAAAAGGGTGTGGGCCCTGCAGCACTACCTGTAGTTTGCATTGTGCATTGGAAGGCACAAAGTAAGCAGACAGGAGGAGAAGTCAGGATAGTCCACAAGGGTATAGAAGGGAGGGGCTCAAGAAAAAAGAAGTGGAAACAGACAGCAAACTAGGCTGGAGAGAGACCTGAGACAAAGAGATCTGAATTATATGAGAGCCGACCAGGGGAAACACAAATTATGCAGTCAAGTTTCCCACATTTGGGAAAATCGCAGGGGCAGCACACCCAGGTGAGATACTATAATCAGGAAGGTGCTTCTCCCAGGGCAAGGCTCACCCATTGCACACTGGGTGTGCTGCTCCTACGATTTCCCCAAATGTGGGACACTTGACTGCATAATTTGTGTTTCCTCTGGTCGGCTCTCGTATAATTCAGATCTCTTTGTCTCAGGTCTCTCTCCAGCCTAGTTTGCTCTCTGTTTCCACTTCTTTTTTCTTGAGCCCCTCCCTTCTATACCCTTGTGCACTATCCTGACTTCTCCTCCCGTCTGCTTACTTTGTGCCTTCCAATGCACAATGCAAACTACAGGTAGTGCTGCAGGGCCCACACCCTTTTACTTGCCTTACAGAGCAGCTCTGGAGCTGTTACAGTGCCCAGCTGCTGCAAGAAATCAGCTTGAATGCTTCATGGGATGGGGCATGGCCAACATGAGCCCCACACCAAAGGAGGGTGGGGGTGTTTAATGCGATCTAGGGGTCATCCAAGCACCGCAAAAGGCCGCCATGCCCTGCACGCCCCTTTTCTCTTTTCATATGCAGATGAGGGTTGAAGCCAACTTTGACCCACTGCTTGGATAACATCACCATATGCAAATCCATCTGCTGCAGGCCTTCCCCCAGGAATGCTTGCACTAGTTGTTGCATTTGGTTTGTTGTTTGGGGGTGCTTCAGTATTAGGCAGCCTTCTGCCCTCCCATGTTAATCTGAAAATATGTGTTCTCCCTGCAGTTGTTGTCCCCATATGAGAGTTCCCTTGTGCTGCCTCAGTTGAATCTCCTTTACTTGACAGAGATGTGCCTGAGCAGCGGCCCTCCCCAGCCCTATCCCAAATCATACTTATTTTGCATAGGAGACACCATGGTCATGAAAATTGTTCACCCAGGGTGAGGTTCATTCATTGCATTCTGGGTATGCTGACCCCTGTGATTTACCCAAATGTGGGAAACTCGCCTGCATTATTTGTGGTAGTTGGGGACTGTGTTTGTGTTTTCCGCTGGTCAGCTCTGGTAAAAGTCAGATTTCTTTGTCTCAGATCTTCCTCTAGCCTTGTTCTTCTTTCGAGAGTTCCATTGTGCTGCCTCAGTTGGATCTCCTTCACTTGACAGGGGGGTGCCCGAGCAGCGACCCTCCCCAGCTCTAGCCCAACTCCTACTTACCTGCCAGGTGAGATACTATGATCTTGAAGGTGCTTCTCCCAGGGCAAGGCTCAACCATTGCACTCTGGGTGTGCTGCCCCTGCGATTTCCCCAAATATGGGAAACTTGACTGCATAATTTGTGTTTCCCCTGGTCGGCTCTCGTATAATTCAGATCTCTTTGTCTCAGGTCTCTCTCCAGCCTAGTTTGCTGTCTGTTTCCACTTCTCTTTTCTTGAGCCGCTCCCTTCTATGCCCTTGCGCACTATCCTGACTTCTCCCGTCTGCTTACTTTGTGCCTTCCAACGCACTATGCGAACTACAGGTAGTGCTGCAGGGCCCACACCCTTTTATTTGCCTTACAGAGCAGCTCTGGAGCTGTTACAGTGCCCAGCTGCTGCAAGAAATCAGCTTGAATGCTTCAGGGGCTGGGGCATAGCCAACATGAGCCCCACACCGAAGGAGGGTGGAGGTGTTTAATGCGAACTAGGGGTCATCCAAGCGCCGCAAAAGGCCGCCATGCCCTGCATAACCCTTTTCTCTTTTCATATGCAGATGAGGGTTCCAGCCAACTTTGGCCCACTGCTTGGATGACATCACCGTATGCAAATTCGTCTCCTGCAGACCTTCCCCCAGGAATGCTTGTACTAGTTATTGCATATGGTTTGATATTTGATGGTGCTTCAGTATTAGGCAGCCTTCCGCCCTCCCATGTTCATCTGAAAAAATGTGGTCTCCCTGCAGTTGTTGTCCCCAGACGAGAGTTCCCTTGTGCTTCCTCAGTTGAATCTCCTTAACTTGACGGGGGAGGGGCTTGCCCGAGCAGCCACCCTCCCCAGCCCTATCCCAACTCATACTTATTTTGCATATGAGATCTCTATATCATGAAGATTGTTATCACAGGGTGAAGTTCATCCATTATATTTTAAAATAGGAAGGTTCAAATTACATATTTGAATTGCATCTATGTGCTGGATTCAAATGCCCCCCCCCTTCCTTTCTCAATTGTGCCCGTCAGCAGCTATTCTAAGGTTGCTGCCAATGGGTGTGACACATTAATTTCTTCTGTGGGGTACACTGGACTCCACAAGGATTCACATTGGGGTGTAGAGTAGGATCTTGATCTGAGGCACCAACCGGCTCAAAGCTTTTGACTGTTCCCAAGATGCTCAGCGCATTCTCCTCTATAACCTCGCTTCCATGAACAGGGAGCTCAGTTTGTAGTTGGTGCCTTCAGTAGCAGGCCACTTAACAGGGGCCTGCCTCAGGCAGCCTATTCTTAGCTATTAATTTTGACAAGAAAATAAGAACTTTTTTTATGAGAATCTACAAGGGCTGCAGCAGGCTAGGTCTAATAGACATCTTTACTGCAGCTTCTTCACTCCCAGCGGCGCTGTATACTCCCGTGCCCTGGTTGCTGGGTCACTGCAGCGGAGGCTCCGGTTTCTTCCTAAGGTCAGTCACACACGCACCGCCCTTCCGGATCACGAGGCCGCTGATGAAGGGGAGCGTGGCCGTAGGGGGTGGACCGTGTGCGCACTGGCGTGGACACTGATTACTGGGCAGCCGCTCCACGAGCCACCAGGTACAGTTAAGGAGCACAGGTCTGGGGTTTTTTCTCCCATATTAAACCAATTTTGTACTGCCCGCAGCGCATTGTGATAGGTAATAGGGCCTGATTCAGGTTGGATTGCAATCACAGTAAGCGATCCAACTGCAAAAATTGCTAAGAGCATACGCATGTGCCTGCATTTTCTGCGGCACCCCGCAGAGAATGCGATCGCCTCTGCCTGTCAATCGGGGCAGGGGGGGAGAGGGGGGTCAGCAACACTCCATTTCCAAGTCAGGGATGGAGCGGTGCGGGGGCAAGGCTTCAAAATGGGGTCTGCAACGGAGGAGACACAGGGGGCGTGGTCACAGCGGCTGTATGACATCACATTCAGCCGCTGTGATCACAAAAATGGTGGCGGCTTCCTGCGCGCACATACAGTCTGCACCAGCAGGAGGCTACACCATTTTTTATGATCACGCTGAACTGCAGTGCAACTGCAATTACAGATTGGTCAAGAAGGGAGGCGTCATGCTGGGTGGCCATGTCCTGTCACTGTGCAGGAGCCAGCACCGCTCACACACTAGTCCCCGGGTGCAGCCCCCAACCCCCGGGACACCCGGAGCAACAAAATGTAGATTCAGGCCACCAGGCCACGCCCCTACCTATGAAACCATGCCTCCTTTTTACCATTGCGCTGCTTATCTGCGCGCACTGCATTACAATCTCCTTCGCCACCTCTCTGGGTGTCACCAGTGATAGTGACACCTCTGCCATGCTTGTAGCAGCTGGTCCTAAGATCTACGCCTCAAGCCCTGAGTGTTTGCCCTTGTGACTTGTTGATCATCATAGCGAAGCAGATGCTTACAGAAAACTGCAGGGGCTTAGATTGAAAATAAAAAAATATATGGGTATAAGGTAGAGAGGAGCGGGTTCGGTTCTCCGAGAACCGAATTCCCCACGAACTCCACGTGGTTTACACTGGTCCGAGGCAGGCTCGGTTGTTCCCGCCTGACTCGGAAAACCTGAACAAGGGAAAATGTCATCATCCCGCTGTCGGATTCTCGCGAGATTCGGATTTCATATAAAGAGCTGCGCGTTGCCGCCATTTTTACTCGTGCATTGAAGAGGGAGCGGAGAGGACGTGGCTATGTTCTCTCAGTGGAAATCTCAATATCAGTGCTCAGTATCAGTGGTTACTTATTGCTGCTCAGTAATACTAGTAGTGTGTCTCTCCTGCTCAGTGTCAGTTCTCAGTAGTATCCTCATCAGTGCTCAGTATCACTGCTCATTGTCTTGTGCTGCATTGTGGTGCTCAGCATACTACAGTACATTACTAATAGTCCAGTGCTGCATCTTGCTGCTCAGTGTCAGTTCTAGTATCCTCATCAGTGCTCACTATCACTGCTCATTACATTGTGGTGTTCTGTATACTACAGTAACATAGTAATATAGTAACATATAGTAATATAGTTTTTGAGGTTGAAAAGAGGCAAATTGCCCATCGTGTTCAACCTGTTTTAAGTTGTGATGATTCTACATACTTGCTGAATAATGTTTTATGACTAGTTAACTACTACAACTCATGTTACCCCCGGATTAACCATGTTGATATTTTAAGTATTATAACCTTGGATAGCTTTTTCATTCAGAAATGTATCCATTCCTTTTTTAAATCCAATTACAGAGTCCGCCATTACCACCTTCCCTGGCAGGGAATTCCACATCCTGATTGCCCTAACAGTGAAGATCATAGTATCTCACCTGGCAGGTAAGTAGGAGTTGGGCTAGAGCTGTGGAGGATTGCTGCTTGGGCACCCCCTGTCAAGTGAAGGAGATCCAACTGAGGCAGCACAAGGGAACTCTCGAAAGAAGAACAAGGCTAGAGGAAGATCTGAGACAAAGAAATCTGACTTTTACCAGAGCTGACCAGAGGAAAGCACAAACACAGTCCCCCACTACCACAAATAATGCAGTCGAGTTTCCCACATTTGGGGAAATCACAGGGGTCAGCATACCCAGAATGCAATGAATGAACCTCACCCTGGGAGAAAAATCCTCATGACCAAGGTATCTCCTATGCAAAATAAGTATGATTTGGGATAGGGCTGGGGAGGGCCGCTGCTCAGGCACATCTCTGTCAAGTAAAGGAGATTCAACTGAGGCAGCACAAGGGAACTCTCATCTGGGGACAACAACTGCAGGGAGAACACATATTTTCAGATGAACATGGGAGGGCAGAAGGCTGCCTAAAACTGAAGCACCCCCAAACAACGAACCAAATGCAACTACTAGTGCAAGCATTCCTGGGGGAAGGCCTGCAGCAGATGGATTTGCATATGGTGATGTCATCCAAGCAGTGGGTCAAAGTTGGCTTCAACCCTCGTCTGCATATGAAAAGAAAAAAGGGGTGTGCAGGGCATGGCGGCCTTTTGCGGCGCTTGGATGACCCCTAGTTCGCATTAAACACCTCCACCCTCCTTCGGTGTGGGGCTCATGTTGACTATGCCCCAGCCCCTGAAGCATTCAAGCTGATTTCTTGCAGCAGCTGGGCACTGTAACAGCTCCAGAGCTGCTCTGTAAAGCAAGTAAAAGGGTGTGGGCCCTGCAGCACTACCTGTAGTTTGCATTGTGCGTTGGAAGGCACAAAGTAAGCAGATGGGAGAAGTCAGGATAGTGCACAAGGGTATAGAAGGGAGGGGCTCAAGAAAAAAGAAGTGGAAACAGACAGCAAACTAGGCTGGAGAGAGACCTGAGACAAAGAGATCTGAATTATATGAGAGCCGACCAGGGGAAACACAAATTATGCAGTCAAGTTTCCCACATTTGGGGAAATCGCAGGGGCAGCACAGCCAGAGTGCAATGGGTGAGCCTTGCCCTGGGAGAAGCATCTTCATGATCATAGTATCTCACCTGGCAGGTAAGTAGGAGTTGGGCTAGAGCTGGGGAGGGTCGCTGCTCGGGCACCCCCCTGTCAAGTGAAGGAGATCCAACTGAGGCAGCACAAGGGAACTCTCAAAAGAAGAACAAGGCTAGAGGAAGATCTGAGACAAAGAAATCTGACTTTTACCAGAGCTGACCAGAGGAAAGCACAAACACAGTCCCCCACTACCACAAATAATGCAGTTGAGTTTCCCACATTTGGGGAAATCACAGGGGTCAGCATACCCAGAATGCAATGAATGAACCTAACCCTGGGAGAACAATCTTCATGACCATGGTATCTCCTATGCAAAATAAGTATGATTTGGGATAGGGCTGGGGAGGGCCGCTGCTCAGGCACATCTCTGTCAAGTAAAGGAGATTCAACTGAGGCAGCACAAGGGAACTCTCATCTGGGGACAACAACTGCAGGGAGAACACATATTTTCAGATGAACATGGGAGGGCAGAAGGCTGCCTAATACTGAAGCACCCCCAAACAACAAACCAAATGCAACAACTAGTGCAAGCATTCCTGGGGGAAGGCCTGCAGCAGATGGATTTGAATATGGTGATGTCATCCAAGCAGTGGGTCAAAGTTGGCTTCAACCCTCGTCTGCATATGAAAAGAATAAAGGGGTGTGCAGGGCATGGCGGCCTTTTGCGGCGCTTGGATGACCCCTAGTTCGCATTAAACACCTCCACCCTCCTTCGGTGTGGGGCTCATGTTGGCTATGCCCCAGCCCCTGAAGCATTCAAGCTGATTTCTTGCAGCAGCTGGGCACTGTAACAGCTCCAGAGCTGCTCTGTAAAGCAAGTAAAAGGGTGTGGGCCCTGCAGCACTACCTGTAGTTTGTATTGTGCGTTGGAAGGCACAAAGTAAGCAGACGGGAGAAGTCAGGATAGTGCACAAGGGTATAGAAGGGAGGGGCTCAAGAAAAAAGAAGTGGAAACAGACAGCAAACTAGGCTGGAGAGAGACCTGAGACAAAGAGATCTGAATTATATGAGAGCCGACCAGGGGAAACACAAATTATGCAGTCAAGTTTCCCACATTTGGGGAAATCGCAGGGGCAGCACACCCAGAGTGCAATGGGTGAGCCTTGCCCTGGGAGAAGCATCTTCATGATCATAGTATCTCACCTGGCAGGTAAGTAGGAGTTGGGCTAGAGCTGGGGAGGGTCGCTGCTCGGGCACCCCCCTGTCAAGTGAAGGAGATCCAACTGAGGCAGCACAAGGGAACTCTCAAAAGAAGAACAAGGCTAGAGGAAGATCTGAGACAAAGAAATCTGACTTTTACCAGAGCTGACCAGAGGAAAGCACAAACACAGTCCCCCACTACCACAAATAATGCAGTTGAGTTTCCCACATTTGGGGAAATCACAGGGGTCAGCATACCCAGAATGCAATGAATTAACCTAACCCTGGGAGAACAATCTTCATGACCATGGTATCTCCTATGCAAAATAAGTATGATTTGGGATAGGGCTGGGGAGGGCCGCTGCTCAGGCACATCTCTGTCAAGTAAAGGAGATTCAACTGAGGCAGCACAAGGGAACTCTCATCTGGGGACAACAACTGCAGGGAGAACACATATTTTCAGATGAACATGGGAGGGCAGAAGGCTGCCTAATACTGAAGCACCCCCAAACAACAAACCAAATGCAACAACTAGTGCAAGCATTCCTGGGGGAAGGCCTGCCGCAGATGGATTTGCATATGGTGATGTCATCCAAGCAGTGGGTCAAAGTTGGTTCAAACACCTTTGCAAAGTTCTATAAGTTTGATACCCTGGCTGAGGAGGACCTCCTGTTTGCTCAATCGGTGCTGCAAAGTCATCCGCACTCTCCTGCCCGTTTGGGAGCTTTGGTATAATCCCCATGGTCCTTACGGAGTCCCCAGCATCCTCTAGGACGTAAGAGAAAATTAGATTTTAAACCTACCGGTAAATCTTTTTCTCGTAGTCCGTAGAGGATGCTGGGTGCCCGTCCCAAGTGCGGTCTACTTCTGCAAGACTTGTATATAGTTATTGCTTACATAAGGGTTATATGTTAGTTTTCATCGGTCTTGGACTGATGCTATGTTGTTTTCATACTGTTAACTGGGTAGTATATCACAAGTTATACGGTGTGATTGGTGTGGCTGGTATGAATCTTGACCTTGGATTAACAAAAATCCTTTCCTCGTACTGTCCGTCTCCTCTGGGCACAGTTTCTCTAACTGAGGTATGGAGGAGGGGCATAGAGGGAGGAGCCAGTGCACACCCAGATCTAAAGTCTTTCTTAAAGTGCCCATGTCTGCTGCGGAGCCCGTCTATCCCCCATGGTCCTTACGGAGTCCCCATCATCCTCTACGGACTACGAGAAAAAAAAATTACCGGTAGGTTTAAAATGTTATTTTTTTCTCTGCAACCCACTGCTAAATTGTGCTTCCTAGCTGTTTTTTATAAAATCACTTAATTAAATCTAACTCTGATTACGTCAGAGAAGGCCAGGTACCCTACACCATAAGAGGGGGTTTGAAATTTTGACTTGTCTACTTAAAGATCACCAAAATCTGATGACAAGGTCAATTACATCCCTGGGTGGGATTGAACCACCAACCTTTTGGTTAATAGCCCATGTAAGTGCAAGAAATCCTGAAGCACTCACTCATCATGGGAAAGTACCAATGTGTTTCTTACAAAAATTCTCCAGATTATTGACTTTTTAAAGTTTTTCTAGGAAACGTTCTAGATGAATGCTTATTAGCCTTTGTCAGTATTGACTTTCGCAAGGTGTCTCTGTGGCGCAATCGGTTAGCATGTTTGGCTATTAACCAAAAGGTTGGTGGTTCAATCCCACCCAGGGATGTAATTGACCTTGTAATCAGATTTTGGTGATCTTTAAGTAGACAAGTCAAAATTTCAAAAACCCCCCTTATGGTGTAGGGTACCTGGCCTTCTCTGATGTAATCAGAGTTAGATTTGATTAAGTGATTTTATAAAAAAACAGCTAGGAAGCACAATTTAGCAGTGAGTTGCAGAGAAAAAAAATTATGCTGGCAGAAAAGTCCAATTGAGTGATTAAACAGCTCTTCATTTTCTGATTTTATGTTTATGCTAACAAATTTGCTCTCTGAAAAGTGTCCACAAAGCCAAGTCTCTGATTAACACCTTTGTAGGAATGGTTTTTCACCTATTACTGAATTAAACTTGCTTCATTGGAAAGGCATCAAAGATGCATCCTCATTTCAATGTCTACTGAAATAATACAGGTTGACACCAGGAAACGTCACTGCATCCTTGCTGCTTCCTCATGGGGAAGTCTGTTTAATGTGAAAACAAGGTGATATCTAATCAGCACACAGGTAAGGAATTAAGAAAATCTTTCTTTATGGGTGAAGATGTTTCTCACAAATTGTTGTCCCAATGCATCATTGAAATTCAAGATGGAAGATGATTTTCATATATCACTTGTACATTTTGCATTGCTCTTCTGGTGACAATGTAGTTTGTTTTTGTCAATTACCATTTCAGTAATAGGGTAAAGAAAATTAAGTGGATTTTTTAAAGAAAACAATGCTGTCAATATACTATTAAAACAAATTAAAATGATAAAAGTTATTGTACTTTAAGTAAAAATAAAAGTGCCAAAATATCAATCCCAGTTTTTGATTACTTTAATTATAAAAAAAAAAATGCACATAGCAGAGGATAGTTTCGATCAATCGACCTCTGGGTTATGGGCCCAGCATGCTTCCATTGCACTACTCTGCTGCTCATGGAAGTGTCAGAGATCCTGAAGACTAAATTGATTAAAGGCCTTAAAGTACTGGACTATAAGGAAAGACTTACTAGGCTGAATATTTATACACTAGAAAAGAGGTGCCTAAGAGGAGATATTATTAATATCTTCAAATATGTAAAGATACATAACAAAGAGTTATCAGAGGAATTATTTATTAAAAGAACACGTGGTCACTCGCTGCGACTGGAGGAAAGTTCAGAACGCAATGGAGGAAAGGTTTCTTTACTGTTAGGGCAATCAGGATGTGGAATTCCCTGCCAGGGAAGGTGGTAATGGCGGACTCTGTAATTGGATTTAAAAAAGGAATGGATACATTTCTGAATGAAAAAGCTATCCAAGGTTATAATACTTAAAATATCAACATGGTTAATCCGGGGGTAACATGAGTTATAGTAGCTAACTAGTCATAAAACATTATTCAGCAAGTATGTAGAATCATCACAACTTAAAACAGGTTGAACACGATGGGCAATTTGCCTCTATTCAACCTCAAAAACTATGTTACTATATTACTATGTTATTGTAGTATACAGAACACCACAATGCAATGAGCAGTGATAGTGAGCACTGATGAGGATACTAGAACTGACACTGAGCAGCAAGATGCAGCACTGGACTATTAGTAATGTACTGTATTATGCTGAGCAACACAATGCAGCACAAGACAATGAACAGTGATACTGAGCACTGATGAGGATACTACTGAGAACTGACACTGAGCAGGAGAGACACACTACTAGTATTACTGAGCAGCAATAAGTAACCACTGATACTGAGCACTGATATTGAGATTTCCACTGAGAGAACATAGCCACGTCCTCTCCGCTCTCTCTTCAATGCACGAGTAAAAATGGCAGCAACGCGCAGCTCTTTATATGGAATCCGAATCTCGCGAGAATCCGACAGCGGGATGATGACATTTTCCCTTGTTCAGGTTTTCCGAGTCAGGCGGGAACAACCGAGCCTGCCTCGGACCAGTGTAAACCACGTGGAGTTCGTGGGGAATTCGGTTCTCGGAGAACCGAACCCGCTCCTCTCTACCTTATACCCTATCAATTTTTTTATTTTCAATCTAAGCCCCTGCAGTTTTCTGTAAGCATCTGCTTCGCTATGATGATCAACAAGTCACAAGGGCAAACACTCAGGGTTTGAGGCGTAGATCTTAGGACCAGCTGCTACAAGCATGGCAGAGGTGTCACTATCACTGGTGACACCCAGAGAGGTGGCGAGGGAGATTGTAATGCAGTGCGCGCAGATAAGCAGTGCAATGGTAAAAAGGAGGCATGGTTTCATAGGTAGGGGCGTGGCCTGGTGGCCTGAATCTACATTTTGTTGCTCCGGGTGTCCCGGGGGTTGGGGGCTGCACCCGGGGACTAGTGTGTGAGCGGTGCTGGCTCCTGCAAAGTGACAGGGCATGGCCACCCAGCATGACGCCTCCCTTCTTGACCATGCTGTAATTGCAGTCGCACTGCAGTTCAGCGTGATCATAAAAAATGGTGTAGGCTCCTGCTGGTGCAGACTGTATGTGCGCGCAGGAAGCCGCCACCATTTTTGTGATCACAGCGGCTGAATGTGATGTCATACAGTCGCTGTGACCACGCCCCCTGTGTCTCCTCCGTTGCAGACCCCATTTTGAAGCCTTGCCCCCGCACCGCTCCATCCCTGACTTGGAAATGGAGTGTTGCTGACCCACCTCTCCCCCCCTTCCCCGCCCCGATTGACAGGCAGAGGCGATCACATTCTCTGCGGGGTGCCGCAGAAAATGCAGGCACATGCGTATGCTCTTAGCAATTTTTGCAGTTGGATCGCTTATTGTGATTGCAATCCAACCTGAATCAGGCCCTATTACCTATCACAATGCGCTGCGGGCAGTACAAAATTGGGTTAATATAGGAGAAAAACCCCCAGACCTGTGCTCCTTAACTGTACCTGGTGGCTAGTGGAGCGGCTGCCCAGTAATCAGTGTCCACCGCAGTGCGCACACGGCCCACCCCCTACGGCCTCGCTCCCCTTCAGCAGCGGCCTCGTGATCCGGAAGGGTGGTGTGTGTGTGACTGACCTTAGGATGAAACCGGAGCCTCCGCTGCAGTGACCCAGCAACCAGGGCATGGGAGTATACAGCGCCGCTGGGAGTGATGAAGCTGCAGTAAAGATGTCTATTAGACCTAGCCTGCTGCAGCCCTTGTAGATTCTCATAAAACAAGTTCTTCTTTTCTTGTCAAAATTAATAGCTAAGAATAGGCTGCCTGAGGCAGGCCCCTGTTAATTGGCCTGCTACTGAAGGCACCAACTACAAACTGAGCTCCCTGTTCATGGAAGCGGGGTTATAGAGGAGAATGCACTGAGCTTCTTGGGAACAGTCAAAAGCTTTGAGCCGGTTGGTGCCTCAGATCAAGATCCTACTCTACACCCCAATGTGAATCCTTGTGGAGTCCAGTGTACCCCACAGAAGAAATTAATGTGTCACACCCATTGGCAGCAACCTTAGAATAGCTGCTGACGGGCACAATTGAGAAAGGAAGGGGGGGGGGGGACATTTGAATCCAGCACATAGATGCAATTCAAATATGTAATTCGTACCTTCCTATTTTAAAATATAATGGATGAACCTCACCCTGTGAGAACAATCTTCATGATCAAGAGATCTCATATGCAAAATAAATATGAGTTGGGATAGGGCTGGGGAGGGCTGCTCGGGCAGCACCTCCCCCGTCAAGTTAAGGAGATTCAACTGAGGAAGCACAAGGGAACTCTCGTCTGGGGACAACAACTGCAGGGAGACCACATCTTTTCAGATGAACATGGGAGGGCGGAAGGCTGCCTAATACTGAAGCACCATATGCAACAACTAGTACAAGCATTCCTGGGGGAAGGTCTGCAGCAGACGGATTTGCATACGGTGATGTTATCCAAGCAGTGGGCCAAAGTTGACTGGAACCCTCATCTGCATATGAAAAGAGAAAAGGGGCATGCAGGGCATGGCGGCCTTTTGCAGTGCTTGGATGACCCCTAGTTCACATTAAACACCCCCACCCTCCTTTGGTGTGGGGCTCATGTTGGCCATGCCCCATCCCCTGAAGCATTCAAGCTGATTTCTTGCAGCAGCTGGGCACTGTAACAGCTCCAGAGCTGTTCTGTAAGGCAAGTAAAAGGGTGTGGGCCCTGCAGCACCACCTGTAGTTCGCATTGTGCGTTGGAAGGCACAAAGTAAGCAGACGGGAGGAGAAGTCAGGATAGTGCGCAAGGGCATTCTTTTCTCTTAGTCCGTAGAGGATGCTGGGGTCACATTAAGAACCATGGGGTATAGACGGGATCCGCAAGAGACATGGGCACTTTAAGACTTTCAAAGGGTGTGAACTGGCTCCTCCCTCTATGCCCCTCCTCCAGACTCCAGTTATAGGAACTGTGCCCAGGGAGACGGACATTTCGAGGAAAGGATTTATTGTTAAACTAAGGTGAGCATCTTACCAGCTCACACCTTAAACATGCCGCAGAACGTGGCATTCAACAGAACACAAGCCAACGGCATGAACAATTGCAGCAAAAAGCTGACCAGAACCATAACACAACATGTGTATAACCACAAGTAATAACTGCAGACACAGTATGGACTGGGACGGGTGCCCAGCATCCTCTACAGACTAAGAGAAAAGGATTTACCGGTAGGTATTAAAATCCTATTTTCTCATACGACCTAGAGGATGCTGGGGTCACATTAAGAACCATGGGGTTATACCAAAGCTCTTGAACGGGTGGGAGAGTGCGTACGACTCTGCAGCACCGAATGACCCAACTTAAGGTTATCATCAGCCAAGGTATCAAACTTGTAAAACTTAGCAAAAGTGTTTACTAAATAGCTGCTCGGCAAAGTTGCAATGCCGAGACTCCCCGACCAGCTGCCAAGGATGAACCCACCTTTCTAGTAGAATGGGTCTTCACCTACTTCAGTAACGGCAATCCTGCCGTGGAACGAGCATGCTGAATCTTACCACAGATCCAGCGCATAATGGTCTGCATGGAAGCAGGACACCAAATCCTGTTGGGAGCATACAGGACAAACAGAGCCTCTGTTTTCCTAATCTGAACCGTTCTGGTGACATACATTTTCAAAGTTCTGACCACAGCCAGAGACTTTGACTCAACGAAGGTGTCAGTGGCCAAAGGCACCATGTGGAAAGATGAACCACCTTCGGCAGAAATTGTTGACGTGTCCTCAATTCTGCTCTATCTTCATGAAAGATCAAATAAAGGCTCTTGTGATACTGCATGGTTTGTACTGTTTTCCATGTGCTCCCAGACCTTTAAGCAAGTAGCATGGTCAAGAAAGTTCTGTTTGAAAAGAAACAACATTTACTGTCATTGTTATGCAAATAAACTTACATTAAAGCTAACAAGAAAGCACACTCGTTCTGTCTTTAAACTGATAAAAGAAACCCCAATAATATGGGGCATGCAAAAATTGAGATAAAACTCAGTTTTGCTCCTCTCCACGGAAATCTTTAATAAAAGGCAAAATATTTGTTAGTTCTGAAGAGAAACCAGAGCATGACCAAGATTCCACCTGTCGCCTGAGTGCCATGCCAGCAGTTCTCATTCAGCTGAAAGTGAGCACCCAATTTGAATGAAAGAAAGCAGATTTCTCACCAGGCTTCCCCTTGCTATAAACATGGTTTGTACTCTTTTCCATGTGCTCCCAGATCTTTCAAGCAATTAGTGTGGTCAAGAAAGTTCTGTTTGAAAAGAAACAAACATTTACTGTCATTTCTATGCAAATGAGCTTACATTAAAGCACACTCGTTCTATCTTTAAACCGATAAAATAAAACCCCAATAAGATGGGGCATGCAAAAATTGAGATAAAACTCAGTTTTGCTCCTCTCCACGGAAATCTTTAGTAAAAGGCGAAAGATTTGTTCGTTCTGAAGAGAAACCAGAACATGACCAAGATTCCACCTGTCGCCTGAGTGCCATGCCAGCAGTCCTCATTCAGCTCAAAGTGAGCACCCAATTTGAAAGAAAGAAAGCAGATTTCTCACCAGGCTTCCCCTTGCTATAAACATGGTTTGTACTCTTTTCCATGTGCTCCCAGATCTTTCAAGCAATTAGTATAGTCAAGAAAGTTCTGTTTGAAAAGAAACAAACATTTACTGTCATTTCTATGCAAATGAGCTTACATTAAAGCACACTCGTTCTATCTTTAAACCGATAAAAGAAACCCCAATAAGACGGAGCATGCAAAAATTGAGATAAAACTCAGTTTTGCTCCTCTCCACGGAAATCTTTAGTAAAAGGCGAAAGATCTGTTCGTTTTGAAGAGAAACCAGAGCATGACCAAGATTCCACCTGTCGCCTGAGTGCCATGCCAGCAATCCTCATTCAGCTCAAAGTGAGCACCCAATTTGAAAGAAAGAAAGCAGATTTCTCACCAGGCTTCCCCTTGCTATAAACATGGTTTGTACTCTTTTCCATGTGCTCCCAGATCTTTCAAGCAATTAGTGTGGTCAAGAAAGTTCTGTTTGAAAAGAAACAAACATTTACTGTCATTTCTATGCAAATGAGCTTACATTAAAGCACACTCGTTCTATCTTTAAACCGATAAAATAAAATCCCAATAAGATGGGGCATGCAAAAATTGAGATAAAACTCAGTTTTGCTCCTCTCCACGGAAATCTTTAGTAAAAGGCGAAAGATTTGTTCATTCTGAAGAGAAACCAGAACATGACCAAGATTCCACCTGTCGCCTGAGTGCCATGCCAGCAGTCCTCATTCAGCTCAAAGTGAGCACCCAATTTGAAAGAAAGAAAGCAGATTTCTCACCAGGCTTCCCCTTGCTATAAACATGGTTTGTACTCTTTTCCATGTGCTCCCAGATCTTTCAAGCATTTAGTATAGTCAAGAAAGTTCTGTTTGAAAAGAAACAAACATTTACTGTCATTTCTATGCAAATGAGCTTACATTAAAGCACACTCGTTCTATCTTTAAACCGATAAAAGAAACCCCAATAAGACGGAGCATGCAAAAATTGAGATAAAACTCAGTTTTGCTCCTCTCCACGGAAATCTTTAGTAAAAGGCGAAAGATCTGTTCGTTTTGAAGAGAAACCAGAGTATGACTAAGATTCCACCTGTCGCCTGAGTGCCATGCCAGCAGTCCTCATTCAGCGCAAAGTGAGCACCCAATTTGAAAGAAAGAAAGCAGATTTCTCACCAGGCTTCCCCTTGCTATAAGCATGGTTTGTACTCTTTTCCATGTGCTCCCAGATCTTTCAAGCAATTAGAATGGTCAAGAAAGTTCTGCTTGAAAAGAAACAGACATTAATAGTCATTGTTATGCAAATAAACTTACATTAAAGCTAACAAGAAACTGATAAAAGAAACCCCAATAATATGGGGCATGCAAAAATTGAGATAAAACTCAGTTTTGCTCCTCTCCACAGAAATCTTTAATAAAAGGCGAAAGATTTGTTCGTTCTGAAGAGAAACCAGAGCATGACCAAGATTCCACCTGTCGCCTAAATGCTGTGCCAGCAGTCCTCATTCAGATCAAAGTGAGCGCCCAACTTGAAAGTAAGCAGATTTCTCACCTGGCTTCTCCTTGCTATAAGCATGGTTTGTACTGTATTCCATGTGCTCCCAGATCTTTCAAGCAAGTAGCATGGTCAAGAAAGTTCTGTTTGAAAAGAAACAAACATTTACTGTCATTTCTATGCAAATGAGCTTACATTAAAGCACACTCATTCTATCTTTAAACCGATAAAAGAAACCCCAAAAAGATGGGGCATGCAAAAATTGAGATAAAACTCGGTTTTGCTCCTCTCCACGGAAATCTTTAATAAAAGGCGAAAGATTTGTTCGTTCTGAAGAGAAACCAGAGCATGACCAAGATTTTTATCTGAAAATATGTGTTCTCCCTGCAGTTGTTGTCCCCAGATGAGAGTTCCCTTGTGCTGCCTCAGTTGAATCTCCTTTACTTGACAGAGATGTGCCTGAGCAGCGGCCCTCCCCAGCCCTATCCCAAATCATACTTATTTTGCATAGGAGATACCATGGTCATGAAGATTGTTCTCCCAGGGTGAGGTTCATTCATTGCATTCTGGGTATGCTGACCCCTGTGATTTTCCCAAATGTGGGAAACTCGCTTTTATACCCTTGTGCACTATCCTGACTTCTCCTCCTGTCTGCTTACTTTGTGCCTTCCAATGCACAATGCAAACTACAGGTAGTGCTGCAGGGCCCACACCCTTTTACTTGCCTTACAGAGCAGCTCTGGAGCTGATACAGTGCCAAGCTGCTGCAAGAAATCAGCTTGAATGCTTCAGGGGATGGGGCATGGCCAACATGAGCCCCACACCGAAGGAGGGTGGGGGTGTTTAATGCGAACTAAGGGTCATCCAAGCGCCGCAAAAGGCCGCCATGCCCTGCATACCCCTTTTCTCTTTTCATATGCAGATGAGGGTTCCAGCCAACTTTGGCCCACTGCTTGGATGACATCACCGTATGCAAATCCGTCTTCTGCAGAACTTCCCCCAGGAATGCTTGCACTAGTTGTTGCATTTGGTTTGTTGTTTGGGGGTGCTTCAGTATTAGGCAGCCTTCTGCCCTCCCATGTTCATCTGAAAATATGTGTTCTCCCTGCAGTTGTTGTCCCCAGATGAGAGTTCCCTTGTGCTGCCTCAGTTGAATCTCCTTTACTTGACAGAGATGTGCATGAGCAGCGGCCCTCCCCAGCCCTATCCCAAATCATACTTATTTTGCATAGGAGATACCATGGTCATGAAGATTGTTCTCCCAGGGTGAGGTTCATTCATTGCATTTTGGGTATGCTGACCCCTGTGATTTACCCAAATGTGGGAAACTCGACTGCATTATTTGTGGTAGTGGGGGACTGTGTTTGTGCTTTCCTCTGGTCAGCTCTGTTAAAACTCAGATTTCTTTGTCTCAGATTTTCCTCTAGCCTTGTTCTTCTTTCGAGAGTTCCCTTGTGCTGCCTCAGGTGGATCTCCTTCACTTGACAGGGGGGTGCCCGAGCAGCGACCCTCCCCAGCTCTAGCCCAACTCCTACTTACCTGCCAGGTGAGATACTATGATCAGGAAGGTGCTTCTCCCAGGGCAAGGCTCACCCATTGCACTCTGGGTGTGCTGCTCCTACGATTTCCCCAAATGTGGGACACTTGACTGCATAATTTGTGTTTCCTCTGGTCGGCTCTCGTATAATTCAGATCTCTTTGTCTCAGGTCTTTCTCCAGCCTAGTTTGCTGTCTGTTTCCACTTCTTTTATCTTGAGCCCCTCCCTTTTATACCCTTGTGCACTATCCTGACTTCTCCTCCCGTCTGCTTACTTTGTGCCTTCCAATGCACAATGCAAACTACAGGTAGTGCTGCAGGGCCCACACAATCTTTTACTTGCCTTAAAGAGCAGCTCTGGAGCTGTTACAGTGCCCAGCTGCTGCAAGAAATCAGCTTGAATGCTTCAGGGGATGGGGCATGGCCAACATGAGCCCCACACCAAAGGTGGGTGGGGGTGTTTAATGCGAACTAGGGGTAATCCAAGCACCGCAAAAGGCCGCCATGCCCTGCACGCCCCTTTTCTCTTTTCATATGCAGATGAGGGTTGAAGCCAACTTTGACCCACTGCTTGGATGACATCACCATATGCAAATCCATCTGCTGCAGGCCTTGCCCCAGGAATGCTTGCACTAGTTGTTGCATTTGGTTTGTTGTTTGGGGGTGCTTCAGTATTAGGCAGCCTTCTGCCCTCCCATGTTCATCTGAAAATATGTGTTCTCCCTGCAGTTGTTGTCCCCAGATGAGAGTTCCCTTGTGCTGCCTCAGTTGAATCTCCTTTACTTGACAGAGATGTGCCTGAGCAGCGGCCCTCCCAGCCCTATCCCAAATCATACTTATTTTGCATAGGAGACACCATGGTCATGAAGATTGTTCACCCAGGGTGAGGTTCATTCATTGCATTCTGGGTATGCTGACCCCTGTGATTTCCCCAAATGTGGGAAACTCGCCTGCATTTTTTGTGGTAGTGGGGGACTGTGTTTGTGTTTTCCTCTGGTCAGCTCTGGTAAAAGTCAGATTTCTTTGTCTCATATATTCCTCTAGCCTTGTTCTTCTTTCGAGAGTTCCCTTGTGCTGCCTCAGTTGGATCTCCTTCACTTGACAGGGGGGTGCCCGAGCAGTGACCCTCCCCAGCTCTAGCCCAACTCCTACTTACCTGCCAGGTGAGATACTATGATCATGAAGGTGCTTCTCCCAGGGCAAGGCTCACCCATTGCACTCTGGGTGTGCTGCTCCTGTGATTTCCCCAAATGTGGGAAACTTGATTGCATAATTTGTGTTTCCCCTGGTCGGCTCTCGTATAATTCAGATCTCTTTGTCTCAGGTCTCTCTCCAGCCTAGTTTGCTGTCTGTTTCCACTTCTCTTTTCTGGAGCCACTCCCTTCTATGCCCTTGCGCACTATCCTGACTTCTCCCGTCTGCTTACTTTGTGCCTTCCAACGCACAATGCGAACTACAGGTAGTGCTGCAGGGCCCACACCCTTTTAGTTGCCTTACAGAGCAGCTCTGGAGCTGTTACAGTGCCCAGCTGCTGCAAGAAATCAGCTTGAATGCTTCAGGGGCTGGGGCATAGCCAACATGAGCCCCACACCAAAGGAGGGTGGGGGTGTTTAATGCGAACTAGGGGTCATCCAAGCACCGCAAAAGGCCGCCATGCCCTGCATGCCCCTTTTCTCTTTTCATATGCAGATGAGGGTTCCAGCCAACTTTGGCCCACTGCTTGGATGACATCACCGTATGCAAATCCGTCTGCTGCAGACCTTCCCCCAGGAATGCTTGTACTAGTTGTTGCATATGGTTTGATATTTGATGGTGCTTCAGTATTAGGCAGCCTTCCGCCCTCCCATGTTCATCTGAAAAGATGTGGTCTCCCTGCAGTTGTTGTCCCCAGACGAGAGTTCCCTTGTGCTTCCTCAGTTGAATCTCCTTAACTTGATGGGGGAGGGGCTGCCCGAGCAGCCACCCTCCCCAGCCCTATCCCAACTCATACTTATTTTGCATATGAGATCTCTTGATCATGAAGATTGTTCTCACAGGGTGAAGTTCATCCATTATATTTTAAAATAGGAAGGTACAAATTACATATTTGAATTGCATCTATGTGCTGGATTCAAATGTCCCCCCCCCCCCCCCTTCCTTTCTCAATTGTGCCCATCAGCAGCTATTCTAAGGTTGCTGCCAATGGGTGTGACACATTAATTTCTTCTGTGGGGTACACAGGACTCCACAAGGATTCACATTGGGGTGTAGAGTAGGATCTTGATCTGAGGCACCAACCGACTCAAAGCTTTTGACTGTTCCCAAGATGCTCAGCGCATCCTCCTCTATAACCCCGCTTCCATGAACAGGGAGCTCAGTTTGTAGTTGGTGCCTTCAGTAGCAGGCCACTTAACAGGGGCCTGCCTCAGGAAGCCAATTCTTAGCTATTCATTTTGACAAGAAAAGAAGAACTTGTTTTATGAGAATCTACAAGGGCTGCAGCAGGCTAGGTCTAATAGACATCTTTACTGCAGCTTCATCACTCCCAGCGGCACTGTATACTCCCGTGCCCTGGTTGCTGGGTCACTGCAGCGGAGGCTCCGGTTTCTTCCTAAGGTCAGTCACACACACACCGCCCTTCCGGATCACGAGGCCGCTGATGAAGGGGAGCGTGGCCGTAGGGGGTGGACCGTGTGCGCACTGGCGTGGACACTGATTACTGGGCAGCCGCTCCACTAGCCACCAGGTACAGTTAAGGAGCACAGGTCTGGGGGGTTTTCTCCTATATTAAACCAATTTTGTACTGCCCGCAGCGCATTGTGATAGGTAATAGGGCCTGATTCAGGTTGGATTGCAATCACAATAAGTGATCCAACTGCAAAAATTGCTAAGAGCATACGCATGTGCCTGCATTTTCTGCAGCACCCCGCAGAGAATGCGATCGCCTCTGCCTGTCAATCGGGGCAGGGGGGGAGAGGGGGGTCAGCAACACTCCATTTCCAAGTCAGGGATGGAGCGGTGCGGGGGCAAGGCTTCAAAATGGGGTCTGCAATGGAGGAGACACAGGGGGCGTGGTCACAGCAGCTGTATGACATCACATTCAGCCGCTGTGATCACAAAAATGGTGGCGGCTTCCTGCGCGCACATACAGTCTGCACCAGCAGGAGGCTACACCATTTTTTATGATCACGCTGAACTGCAGTGCGACTGCAATTACAGCATGGTCAAGAAGGGAGGCGTCATGCTGGGTGGCCATAAGAGATGAGCGGGTTCGGTTCCTCGGAATCCGAACCCGCCCGAACTTCACCCTTTTTTGCTCGGGTCCGAGCAGACTCGGATCCTCTCGCCTTGCTCGGTTAACCCGAGCGCGCCCGAACGTCATCATCCCGCTGTCGGATTCTCACGAGACTTGGATTCTATATAAGGAGCCGCGCGTCGCCGCCATTTTCACACGTGCATTGAGATTGATAGGGAGAGGACGTGGCTGGCGTCCTCTCCGTTTAGATTAGAAGATAGAGACGAGTGACATTTGATTTACTACTAATTTGGGGAGCAGTTGAACTTGTCAGGAGTACTCAGTAGTGCAGAGTTTTGCTGATAGTGACCACCAGTTTTATTATTTATAATCCGTTCTCTGCCTGAAAAAAAACGATACACATACCATATCTGTGCTCAGCCTCAGTGTGCTGCATGATATATCATCTATGTATATCTGACTGTGCTGAGTGCTCACTGCTCACACAGCTTAATTGTGGGGGAGACTGGGGAGCAGTTATAGCAGGAGTACAGTGCACACTTTTGCTGCCAGTGTGACCACCAGTATATTGTCTGCCTGAAAAAGTTAAACACTCCTGTGGTGTTTTTTTTTTATTCTATAAATGCATTCTGCTGACAGTGTCCAGCAGGTCCGTCATACATATATTATATAAATATTTACCTGCAGTAGTGTTATATTTTTTTTTTCATCTTTATCATCTCTATATTAGCAGACGCAGTACGGTAGTCCACGGCTGTGGCTATCTCTGTGTCGTCAGTGCTCGTCCATAATTGTATACCTACCTACCTGTGGTGGTTTTTTTTTTTCTATCTTCTTCATACTAGTAGTTTAGGAGTCTACTGACAGTGTCCACCAGGTCCATCATTATATTATATACCTACAGTAGTAATATATTTATTATATTATCTATACTAGCAGACGCAGTACGGTAGTCCACGGCTGTGGCTATCTCTGTGTCGTCAGTGCTCGTCCATAATTGTATACCTACCTACCTGTGGTGGGGTTTTTTTTTTATCTTCTTCATACTAGCAGTTTAGCAGTCTGCTGACAGTGTCCACCAGGTCCGTCATTATATTATATACCTACAGTAGTAATATATTTATTATATTATCTATACTAGCAGATGCAGTACGGTAGTCCACGGCTGTACCTACCTCTGTGTCGTCAGTGCTCGTCCATAATTGTATACCTACCTGTGGTGGGGTTTTTTTTTCTATCTTCTTCATACTAGTAGTTTAGGAGTCTGCTGACAGTGTCCACCAGGTCCGTCATTATATTATATACCTACAGTAGTAATATATTTAGTATATTATCTATACTAGCAGACGCAGTACGGTAGTCCACGGCTGTACCTACCTCTGTGTCGTCACTCGTCCATAATTGTATACCTAACTGTGGTGGTTTTTTTTTTCTATCTTCTTCATACTAGTAGTTTAGCAGTCTGCTGACAGTGTCCACCAGGTCCGTCATTATATTATATATACCTACAGTAGTTATATATATTTTTTTTATATCATTAATTATCATCTCTATACTAGCAGACGCAGTACGGTAGGCCACGGCTGTGGCTATCTCTGTGTCGTCAGTGCTCGTCCATAATTGTATACCTACCTACCTGTGGTGGAAGTTTTTTTCTATCTTCTTCATACTAGTAGTTTAGCAGTCTGCTGACAGTGTCCACCAGGTCCGTCATTATATTATATATACCTACAGTAGTTATATATATATTTTTTTTTATATCATTAATTATCATCTCTATACTAGCAGACGCAGTACGGTAGTCCACGGCTGTAGCTACCTCTGTGTCGTCAGTCACTCGTCATCCATAAGTATACTAGTATCCATCCATCTCCATTGTTTACCTGAGGTGCCTTTTAGTTGTGCCTATTAAAATATGGAGAACAAAAATGTTGAGGTTCCAAAAATAGGGAAAGATCAAGATCCACTTCCACCTCGTGCTGAAGCTGCTGCCACTAGTCATGGCCGAGACGATGAAATTCCATCAACGTCGTCTGCCAAGGCCGATGCCCAATGTCATAGTACAGAGCATGTAAAATCCAAAACACAAAAGATCAGTAAAAAAATGACTCAAAAATCTAAATAAAAATCGTCGGAGGAGAAGCGTAAACTTGCCAATATGCCATTTACCACACGGAGTGGCAAGGAACGGCTGAGGCCCTGGCCTATCTTCATGGCTAGTGGTTCAGCTTCACATGAGGATGGAAGCACTCAGCCTCTCGCTAGAAAAATGAAAAGACTTAAGCTGGCAAAAGCACAGCAAAGAACTGTGCGTTCTTCAAAATCACAAATCCACAAGGAGAGTCCAATTGTGTCGGTTGCGATGCCTGACCTTCCCAACACTGGACGTGAAGAGCATGCACCTTCCACCATTTGCACGCCCCCTGCAAGTGCTGGAAGGAGCACCCGCAGTCCAGTTCCTGATAGTCAGATTGAAGATGTCAGTGTTGAAGTACACCAGGATGAGGAGAATATGGGTGTTGCTGGCGCTGGGGAGGAAATTGACAAGGAGGATTCTGATGGTGAGGTGGTTTGTTTAAGTCAGGCACCCGGCGAGACACCTGTTGTCCGTGGGAGGAATATGGCCATTGACATGCCTGGTGAAAATACCAAAAAAATCAGCTCTTCGGTGTGGAAGTATTTCAACAGAAATGCGGACAACAGGTGTCAAGCCGTGTGTTGCCTTTGTCAAGCTGTAATAAGTAGGGGTAAGGACGTTAACCACCTCGGAACATCCTCCCTTATACGTCACCTGCAGCGCATTCATCATAAGTCAGTGACAAGTTCAAAAACTTTGGGCGACAGCGGAAGCAGTCCACTGACCAGTAAATCCCTTCCTCTTGTAACCAAGCTCACGCAAACCACCCCACCAACTCCCTCAGTGTCAATTTCCTCCTTCCCCAGGAATGCCAATAGTCCTGCAGGCCATGTCACTGGCAATTCTGACGAGTTCTCTCCTGCCTGGGATTCCTCCGATGCATCCTTGAGTGTAACGCCTACTGCTGCTGGCGCTGCTGTTGTTGCTGCTGGGAGTCGATGGTCATCCCAGAGGGGAAGTCGTAAGACCACTTTTACTACTTCCACCAAGCAATTGACTGTCCAACAGTCCTTTGCGAGGAAGATGAAATATCACAGCAGTCATCCTGCTGCAAAGCGGATAACTGAGGCCTTGGCATCCTGGGCAGTGAGAAACGTGGTTCCGGTATCCATCATTACTTCAGAGCCAACTATAGACTTGATTGAGGTACTGTGTCCCCGGTACCAAATACTATCTAGGTTCCATTTCTCTAGGCAGGCGATACCGAAAATGTACACAGACCTCAGAAAAAGACTCACCAGTGTCCTAAAAAATGCAGTTGTACCCAATGTCCACTTAACCACGGACATGTGGACAAGTGGAGCAGGGCAGACTCAGGACTATATGACTGTGACAGCCCACTGGGTAGATGTATTGACTCCCGCCGCAAGAACAGCAGCGGCGGCACCAGTAGCAGCATCTCGCAAACGCCAACTCTTTCCTAGGCAGGCTACGCTTTGTATCACCGCTTTCCAGAATACGCACACAGATGAAAACCTCTTACGGCAACTGAGGAAGATCATCACAGAATGGCTTACCCCAATTGGACTCTCCTGTGGATTTGTGGCATCGGACAACGCCAGCAATATTGTGCGTGCATTATATCTGGGCAAATTCCAGCACGTCCCATGTTTTGCACATACCTTGAATTTGGTGGTGCAGAATTATTTAAAAAACGACAGGGGCGTGCAAGAGATGCTGTCGGTGGCCACAAGAATTGCGGGACACTTTCGGCGTACAGGCACCACGTACAGAAGACTGGAGCAACACCAAAAACGCCTGAACCTGCCCTGCCATCATCTGAAGCAAGAAGTGGAAACGAGGTGGAATTCAACCCTCTATATGCTTCAGAGGATGGAGGAGCAGCAAAAGGCCATTCAAGCCTATACATCTGACCACGATATAGGAGGTGGAATGCACCTGTCTCAAGCGCAGTGGAGAATGATTTCAACGTTGTGCAAGGTTCTGCAACCTTTTGAACTTGCCACACGTGAAGTCAGTTCAGACACTGCCAGCCTGAGTCAGGTCATTCCCGTCATCAGGCTTTTGCAGAAGAAGCTGGAGACATTGAAGGAGGAGCTAAGACAGAGCGATTCCGCTAGGCATGTGGGACTTGTGGATGGAGCCCTTCATTCGCTTAACCAGGATTCACGGGTGGTCAATCTGTTGAAATCAGAGCACTACATTTTGGCCACCGTGCTCGATCCTAGATTTAAAACCTACGTTGTATCTCTCTTTCCGGCAGACACAAGTCTGCAGGGGTTCAAAGACCTGCTGGTGAGAAAATTATCAAGTCAAGCGGAACTTGATCGGTCAACAGCTCCTCCTTCACAGTCTCCCGCAATTGGGGGTGCGAGGAAAAGGCTCAGAATTCCGAGCCCACCCGCTGGCGGTGATGCAGGGCAGTCTGGAGCGACTGCTGATGCTGACATCTGGTCCGGACTGAAGGACCTGCCAACGATTACGGACATGTCGTCTACTGTCACTGCATATGATTCTCTCACCATTGAAAGAATGGTGGAGGATTATATGAGTGACCGCATCCAAGTAGGCACGTCAGACAGTCCGTACGTATACTGGCAGGAAAAAGAGGCAATTTGGAGGCCCTTGCACAAACTGGCTTTATTCTACCTAAGTTGCCCTCCCACAAGTGTGTACTCCGAAAGAGTGTTTAGTGCCGCCGCTCACCTTGTCAGCAATCGGCGTACGAGGTTACTTCCAGAAAATGTGGAGAAGATGATGTTCATTAAAATGAATTATAATCAATTGCTCCGTGGAGACATTGACCAGCAGCAATTGCCTCCACAAAGTATACAGGGAGCTGAGATGGTGGATTCCAGTGGGGACGAATTGATAATCTGTGAGGAGGGGGATGTACACGGTGATGAATCGGAGGATGATGATGAGGTGGACATCTTGCCTCTATAGAGCCAGTTTGTGCAAGGAGAGATTTATTGCTTCTTTTTTGGTGGGGGTCCAAACCAACCCGTCATTTCAGTCACAGTCGTGTGGCAGACCCTGTCACTGAAATGATGGGTTGGTTAAAGTGTGCATGTCCTGTTTATACAACATAAGGGTGGGTGGGAGGGCCCAAGGCAATTCCACCTTGCACCTCTTTTTTCTTTTATTTTTCTTTGCGTCATGTGCTGTTTGGGGAGTGTTTTTTGGAAGGGCCATCCTGCGTGACACTGCAGTGCCACTCCTAGATGGGCCAGGTGTTTGTGTCGGCCACTTGGGTCGCTGAGCTTAGTCACACAGCTACCTCATTGCGCCTCTTTTTTTCTTTGCGTCATGTGCTGTTTGGGGAGTGTTTTTTGGAAGGGCCATCCTGCGTGACACTGCAGTGACACTCCTAGATGGGCCAGGTGTTTGTGTCGTCCACTTGGGTCGCTGAGCTTAGTCACACAGCTACCTCATTGCGCCACTTTTTTTCTTTGCGTCATGTGCTGTTTGGGGAGTGTTTTTTGGAAGGGCCATCCTGCCCTGCAGTGCCACTCCTAGATGGGCCAGGTGTTTGTGTCGGCCACTTGGGTCGCTGAGCTTAGTCACACAGCTACCTCATTGCGCCTCTTTTTTTCTTTGCGTCATGTGCTGTTTGGGGAGTGTTTTTGGAAGGGCCATCCTGCGTGACACTGCAGTGCCACTCCTAGATGGGCCAGGTGTTTGTGTCGGCCACTTGGGTCGCTGAGCTTAGTCACACAGCTACCTCATTGCGCCTCTTTTTTTCTTTGCGTCATGTGCTGTTTGGGGAGTGTTTTTTGGAAGGGCCATCCTGCGTGACACTGCAGTGCCACTCCTAGATGGGCCAGGTGTTTGTGTCGGCCACTTGGGTCGCTGAGCTTAGTCACACAGCTACCTCATTGCGCCTCTTTTTTTCTTTGCGTCATGTGCTGTTTGGGGAGTGTTTTTTGGAAGGGCCATCATGCGTGACACTGCAGTGCCACTCCTAGATGGGCCAGGTGTTTGTGTCGGCCACTTGGGTCACTGAGCTTAGTCATCCAGCGACCTCGGTGCAAATTTTAGGACTAAAAATAATATTGTGAGGTGTGAGGTGTTAAGAATAGACTGAAAATTAGTGGAAATTATGGTTATTGAGGTTAATAATACTTTGGGATCAAAATGACTCCCAAATTCTATGATTTAAGCTGTTTTTTAGGGTTTTTTGAAAAAAACACCCGAATCCAAAACACACCCGAATCCGACAAAAAAAATTCGGTGAGGTTTAGCCAAAATGCGTTCGAACCCAAAACACGGCCGCGGAACCGAACCCAAAACCAAAACACAAAACCCGAAAAATTTCCGGTGCACATCTCTAGTGGCCATGCCATGTCACTGTGCAGGAGCCAGCACCGCTCACACACTAGTCCCCGGTGCAGCCCCCAACCCCCGGGACACCCGGAGCAACAAAATGTAGATTCAGGCCACCAGGCCACGCCCCTACCTATGAAACCATGCCTCCTTTTTACCATTGCGCTGCTTATCTGCGCGCACTGCATTACAATCTCCCTCGCCACCTCTCTGGGTGTCACCAGTGATAGTGACACCTCTGCCATGCTTGTAGCAGCTGGTCCTAAGATCTACACCTCAAGCCCTGAGTGTTTGCCCTTGTGACTTGTTGATCATCATAGCAAAGCAGATGCTTACAGAAAACTGCAGGGGCTTAGATTGAAAATAAAAAAAATTGATGGGTATAAGGTAGAGAGGAGCGGGTTCGGTTCTCCGAGAACCGAATTCCCCACGAACCCCACGAACTCCTCCTCCGAGGCAGGCTCGGTTGTTCCCGCCTGACTCGGAAAACCTGAACAAGGGAAAATGTCATCATCCCGCTGTCGGATTCTCGCGAGATTCGGATTTCATATAAAGAGTGCAAGCATTCCTGGGGGAAGGCCTGCAGCAGATGGATTTGCATATGGTGATGTCATCCAAGCAGTGGGTCAAAGTTGGCTTCAGAAACAAACAGGAATGCTTGCACTAGTTGTTGCATTTGGTTTGTTGTTTGGGGGTGCTTCAGTATTAGGCAGCCTTCTGCCCTCCCATGTTCATCTGAAAATATGTGTTCTCCCTGCAGTTGTTGTCCCCAGATGAGAGTTCCCTTGTGCTGCCTCAGTTGAATCTCCTTTACTTGACAGAGATGTGCCTGAGCAGCGGCCCTCCCCAGCCCTATCCCAAATCATACTTATTTTGCATATGAGATACCATGGTCATGAAGATTATTCTCCCAGGGTGAGGTTCATTCATTGCATTCTGGGTATGCTGACCCCTGTGATTTCCCCAAATGTGGGTAACTCGACTGCATTATTTGTGGTAGTGGGGGACTGTGTTTGTGTTTTCCTCTGGTCAGCTCTGGTAAAAGTCAGATTTCTTTGTTTCAGATCTTCCTCTAGCCTTGTTCTTCTTTCGAGAGTTCCCTTGTGCTGCCTCAGTTGGATCTCCTTCACTTGACAGGGGGGTGCCCGAGCAGCGACCCTCCCCAGCTCAAGCCCAACTCCTACTTACCTGCCAGGTGAGATACTATGATCATGAAGGTGCTTCTTCCAGGGCAAGGCTCACCCATTGCACTCTGGGTGTGCTGCCCCTGCGATTTCCCCAAATGTGGGAAACTTGACTGCATAATTTGTGTTTCCCCTGGTCGGCTCTCGTATAATTCAGATCTCTTTGTCTCAGGTCTCTCTCCAGCCTAGTTTGCTGTCTGTTTCCACTTCTTTTTTCTTGAGCCCCTCCCTTTTATACCCTTGTGCACTATCCTGACTTCTCCTCCTGTCTGCTTACTTTGTGCCTTCCAATGCACAATGCTAACTACACACCCTTTTACTTGCCTTACAGAGCAGCTCTGGAGCTGTTACAGTGCCAAGCTGCTGTAAGAAATCAGCTTGAATGCTTCAGGGGCTGGGGCATTGTCAACATGAGCCCCACACCGAAGGAGGGTGGGGGTGTTTAATGCGAACTAAGGGTCATCCAAGCGCCGCAAAAGGCCGCCATGCCCTGCATACCCCTTTTCTCTTTTCATATGCAGATGAGGGATCCAGCCAACTTTGGCCCACTGCTTGGATGACATCACCGTATGCAAATCCGTCTTCTGCAGAACTTCCCCCAGGAATGCTTGTACTAGTTGTTGCATTTGGTTTGTTGTTTGGGGGTGCTTCAGTATTAGGCAGCCTTCTGCCCTCCCATGTTCATCTGAAAATATGTGTTCTCCCTGCAGTTGTTGTCCCCAGATGAGAGTTCCCTTGTGCTGCCTCAGTTGAAACTCCTTTACTTGACAGAGATGTGCCTGAGCAGCGGCCCTCCCCAGCCCTATCCCAAATCATACTTATTTTGCATAGGCGATACCATGGTCATGAAGATTGTTCTCCCAGGGTGAGGTTCATTCATTGCATTCTGGGTATGCTGACCCCTGTGATTTCCCCAAATGTGGGAAACTCGACTGCATTATTTGTGGTAGTGGGGGACTGTGTTTGTGCTTTCCTCTGGTCAGCTCTGGTAAAAGTCAGATTTCTTTGTCTCAGATCTTCCTCTAGCCTTGTTCTTCTTTCGAGAGTTCCCTTGTGCTGCCTCAGTTGGATCTCCTTCATTTGACAGGGGGTGCCCGAGCAGCAATCCTCCACAGCTCTGGCCCAACTCCTACTTACCTGCCAGGTGAGATACTATGATCTTCACTGTTAGGGCAATCAGGATGTGGAATTCCCTGCCAGGGAAGGTGGTAATGGCGGACTCTGTAATTGGATTTAAAAAAGGAATGGATACATTTCTGAATGAAAAAGCTATCCAAGGTTATAATACTTAAAATATCAACATGGTTAATCCGGGGGTAACATGAGTTGTAGTAGCTAACTAGTCATAAAACATTATTCAGCAAGTATGTAGAATCATCACAACTTAAAACAGGTTGAACACGATGGGCAATTTGCCTCTATTCAACCTCAAAAACTATGTTACTATATGTTACTATATTACTATGTTACTGTAGTATACAGAACACCACAATGCAATGAGCAGTGATAGTGAGCACTGATGAGGATACTAGAACTGACACTGAGCAGCAAGATGCAGCACTGGACTATTAGTAATGTACTGTAGTATGCTGAGCACAACAATGCAGCACAAGACAATGAGCAGTGATACTGAGCACTGATGAGGATACTACTGAGAACTGACACTGAGCAGGAGAGACACACTACTAGTATTACTGAGCAGCAATAAGTATCCACTGATACTGAGCACTGATATTGAGATTTCCACTGAGAGAACATAGCCACGTCCTCTCCGCTCTCTCTTCAATGCACGAGTAAAAATGGCGGCAACGCGCAGCTCTTTATATGGAATCCGAATCTCGCGAGAATCCGACAGCGGGATGATGACATTTTCCCTTGTTCAGGTTTTCCGAGTCAGGCGGGAACAACCGAGCCTGCCTCGGAGGAGGAGTTCGTGGGGTTCGTGGGGAATTCGGTTCTCGGAGAACCGAACCCGCTCCTCTCTACCTTATACCCATCAATTTTTTTTATTTTCAATCTAAGCCCCTGCAGTTTTCTGTAAGCATCTGCTTTGCTATGATGATCAACAAGTCACAAGGGCAAACACTCAGGGCTTGAGGTGTAGATCTTAGGACCAGCTGCTACAAGCATGGCAGAGGTGTCACTATCACTGGTGACACCCAGAGAGGTGGCGAGGGAGATTGTAATGCAGTGCGCGCAGATAAGCAGCGCAATGGTAAAAAGGAGGCATGGTTTCATAGGTAGGGGCGTGGCCTGGTGGCCTGAATCTACATTTTGTTGCTCCGGGTGTCCCGGGGGTTGAGGGCTGCACCGGGGACTAGTGTGTGAGCGGTGCTGGCTCCTGCACAGTGACATGGCATGGCCACTAGAGATGTGCACCGGAAATTTTTCGGGTTTTGTGTTTTGGTTTTGGGTTCGGTTCCGCGGCCGTGTTTTGGGTTCGAACGCGTTTTGGCTAAACCTCACCGAATTTTTTTTGTCGGATTCGGGTGTGTTTTGGATTCGGGTGTTTTTTTCAAAAAACCCTAAAAAACAGCTTAAATCATAGAATTTGGGAGTCATTTTGATCCCAAAGTATTATTAACCTCAATAACCATAATTTCCACTAATTTTCAGTCTATTCTTAACACCTCACACCTCACAATATTATTTTTAGTCCTAAAATTTGCACCGAGGTCGCTGGATGACTAAGCTCAGTGACCCAAGTGGCCGACACAAACACCTGGCCCATCTAGGAGTGGCACTGCAGTGTCACGCATGATGGCCCTTCCAAAAAACACTCCCCAAACAGCACATGACGCAAAGAAAAAAAGAGGCGCAATGAGGTAGCTGTGTGACTAAGCTCAGCGACCCAAGTGGCCGACACAAACACCTGGCCCATCTAGGAGTGGCACTGCAGTGTCACGCAGGATGGCCCTTCCAAAAAACACTCCCCAAACAGCACATGACGCAAAGAAAAAAAGAGGCGCAATGAGGTAGCTGTGTGACTAAGCTCAGCGACCCAAGTGGCCGACACAAACACCTGGCCCATCTAGGAGTGGCACTGCATTGTCACGCAGGATGGCCCTTCCAGAAACACTCCCCAAACAGCACATGACGCAAAGAAAAAAAGAGGCGCAATGAGGTAGCTGTGTGACTAAGCTCAGCGACCCAAGTGGCCGACACAAACACCTGGCCCATCTAGGAGTGGCACTGCAGTGTCACGCAGGATGGCCCTTCCAAAAAACACTCCCCAAACAGCACATGACGCAAAGAAAAAAAGTGGCGCAATGAGGTAGCTGTGTGACTAAGCTCAGCGACCCAAGTGGACGACACAAACACCTGGCCCATCTAGGAGTGTCACTGCAGTGTCACGCAGGATGGCCCTTCCAAAAAACACTCCCCAAACAGCACATGACGCAAAGAAAAAAAGAGGCGCAATGAGGTAGCTGTGTGACTAAGCTCAGCGACCCAAGTGGCCGACACAAACACCTGGCCCATCTAGGAGTGGCACTGCAGTGTCACGCAGGATGGCCCTTCCAAAAAACACTCCCCAAACAGCACATGACGCAAAGAAAAATAAAAGAAAAAAGAGGTGCAAGGTGGAATTGCCTTGGGCCCTCCCACCCACCCTTATGTTGTATAAACAGGACATGCACACTTTAACCAACCCATCATTTCAGTGACAGGGTCTGCCACACGACTGTGACTGAAATGACGGGTTGGTTTGGACCCCCACCAAAAAAGAAGCAATAAATCTCTCCTTGCACAAACTGGCTCTATAGAGGCAAGATGTCCACCTCATCATCATCCTCCGATTCATCACCGTGTACATCCCCCTCCTCACAGATTATCAATTCGTCCCCACTGGAATCCACCATCTCAGCTCCCTGTATACTTTGTGGAGGCAATTGCTGCTGGTCAATGTCTCCACGGAGCAATTGATTATAATTCATTTTAATGAACATCATCTTCTCCACATTTTCTGGAAGTAACCTCGTACGCCGATTGCTGACAAGGTGAGCGGCGGCACTAAACACTCTTTCGGAGTACACACTTGTGGGAGGGCAACTTAGGTAGAATAAAGCCAGTTTGTGCAAGGGCCTCCAAATTGCCTCTTTTTCCTGCCAGTATACGTACGGACTGTCTGACGTGCCTACTTGGATGCGGTCACTCATATAATCCTCCACCATTCTTTCAATGGTGAGAGAATCATATGCAGTGACAGTAGACGACATGTCCGTAATCGTTGGCAGGTCCTTCAGTCCGGACCAGATGTCAGCATCAGCAGTCGCTCCAGACTGCCCTGCATCACCGCCAGCGGGTGGGCTCGGAATTCTGAGCCTTTTCCTCGCACCCCCAATTGCGGGAGACTGTGAAGGAGGAGCTGTTGACCGATCAAGTTCCGCTTGACTTGATAATTTTCTCACCAGCAGGTCTTTGAACCCCTGCAGACTTGTGTCTGCCGGAAAGAGAGATACAACGTAGGTTTTAAATCTAGGATCGAGCACGGTGGCCAAAATGTAGTGCTCTGATTTCAACAGATTGACCACCCGTGAATCCTGGTTAAGCGAATGAAGGGCTCCATCCACAAGTCCCACATGCCTAGCGGAATCGCTCTGTCTTAGCTCCTCCTTCAATGTCTCCAGCTTCTTCTGCAAAAGCCTGATGACGGGAATGACCTGACTCAGGCTGGCAGTGTCTGAACTGACTTCACGTGTGGCAAGTTCAAAGGTTGCAGAACCTTGCACAACGTTGAAATCATTCTCCACTGCGCTTGAGACAGGTGCATTCCACCTCCTATATCGTGGTCAGATGTATAGGCTTGAATGGCCTTTTGCTGCTCCTCCATCCTCTGAAGCATATAGAGGGTTGAATTCCACCTCGTTTCCACTTCTTGCTTCAGATGATGGCAGGGCAGGTTCAGGCGTTTTTGGTGTTGCTCCAGTCTTCTGTACGTGGTGCCTGTACGCCGAAAGTGTCCCGCAATTCTTGTGGCCACCGACAGCATCTCTTGCACGCCCCTGTCGTTTTTTAAATAATTCTGCACCACCAAATTCAAGGTATGTGCAAAACATGGGACGTGCTGGAATTTGCCCAGATATAATGCACGCACAATATTGCTGGCGTTGTCCGATGCCACAAATCCACAGGAGAGTCCAATTGGGGTAAGCCATTCTGTGATGATCTTCCTCAGTTGCCGTAAGAGGTTTTCATCTGTGTGCGTATTCTGGAAAGCGGTGATACAAAGCGTAGCCTGCCTAGGAAAGAGTTGGCGTTTGCGAGATGCTGCTACTGGTGCCGCCGCTGCTGTTCTTGCGGCGGGAGTCAATACATCTACCCAGTGGGCTGTCACAGTCATATAGTCCTGAGTCTGCCCTGCTCCACTTGTCCACATGTCCGTGGTTAAGTGGACATTGGGTACAACTGCATTTTTTAGGACACTGGTGAGTCTTTTTCTGAGGTCTGTGTACATTTTCGGTATCGCCTGCCTAGAGAAATGGAACCTAGATAGTATTTGGTACCGGGGACACAGTACCTCAATCAAGTCTATAGTTGGCTCTGAAGTAATGATGGATACCGGAACCACGTTTCTCACTGCCCAGGATGCCAAGGCCTCAGTTATCCGCTTTGCAGCAGGATGACTGCTGTGATATTTCATCTTCCTCGCAAAGGACTGTTGGACAGTCAATTGCTTGGTGGAAGTAGTAAAAGTGGTCTTACGACTTCCCCTCTGGGATGACCATCGACTCCCAGCAGCAACAACAGCAGCGCCAGCAGCAGTAGGCGTTACACTCAAGGATGCATCGGAGGAATCCCAGGCAGGAGAGAACTCGTCAGAATTGCCAGTGACATGGCCTGCAGGACTATTGGCATTCCTGGGGAAGGAGGAAATTGACACTGAGGGAGTTGGTGGGGTGGTTTGCGTGAGCTTGGTTACAAGAGGAAGGGATTTACTGGTCAGTGGACTGCTTCCGCTGTCGCCCAAAGTTTTTGAACTTGTCACTGACTTATGATGAATGCGCTGCAGGTGACGTATAAGGGAGGATGTTCCGAGGTGGTTAACGTCCTTACCCCTACTTATTACAGCTTGACAAAGGCAACACACGGCTTGACACCTGTTGTCCGCATTTCTGTTGAAATACTTCCACACCGAAGAGCTGATTTTTTTGGTATTTTCACCAGGCATGTCAATGGCCATATTCCTCCCACGGACAACAGGTGTCTCGCCGGGTGCCTGACTTAAACAAACCACCTCACCATCAGAATCCTCCTTGTCAATTTCCTCCCCAGCGCCAGCAACACCCATATTCTCCTCATCCTGGTGTACTTCAACACTGACATCTTCAATCTGACTATCAGGAACTGGACTGCGGGTGCTCCTTCCAGCACTTGCAGGGGGCGTGCAAATGGTGGAAGGTGCATGCTCTTCACGTCCAGTGTTGGGAAGGTCAGGCATCGCAACCGACACAATTGGACTCTCCTTGTGGATTTGTGATTTTGAAGAACGCACAGTTCTTTGCTGTGCTTTTGCCAGCTTAAGTCTTTTCATTTTTCTAGCGAGAGGCTGAGTGCTTCCATCCTCATGTGAAGCTGAACCACTAGCCATGAAGATAGGCCAGGGCCTCAGCCGTTCCTTGCCACTCCGTGTGGTAAATGGCATATTGGCAAGTTTACGCTTCTCCTCCGACGATTTTTATTTAGATTTTTGAGTCATTTTTTTACTGATCTTTTGTGTTTTGGATTTTACATGCTCTGTACTATGACATTGGGCATCGGCCTTGGCAGACGACGTTGATGGAATTTCATCGTCTCGGCCATGACTAGTGGCAGCAGCTTCAGCACGAGGTGGAAGTGGATCTTGATCTTTCCCTATTTTTGGAACCTCAACATTTTTGTTCTCCATATTTTAATAGGCACAACTAAAAGGCACCTCAGGTAAACAATGGAGATGGATGGATACTAGTATACTTATGGATGACGAGTGACTGACGACACAGAGGTAGCTACAGCCGTGGACTACCGTACTGCGTCTGCTAGTATAGAGATGATAATTAATGATATAAAAAAAAAATATATATATAACTACTGTAGGTATATATAATATAATGACGGACCTGGTGGACACTGTCAGCAGACTGCTAAACTACTAGTATGAAGAAGATAGAAAAAAACTTCCACCACAGGTAGGTAGGTATACAATTATGGACGAGCACTGACGACACAGAGATAGCCACAGCCGTGGCCTACCGTACTGCGTCTGCTAGTATAGAGATGATAATTAATGATATAAAAAAAAATATATATAACTACTGTAGGTATATATAATATAATGACGGACCTGGTGGACACTGTCAGCAGACTGCTAAACTACTAGTATGAAGAAGATAGAAAAAAAAACCCACCACAGTTAGGTATACAATTATGGACGAGTGACGACACAGAGGTAGGTACAGCCGTGGACTACCGTACTGCGTCTGCTAGTATAGATAATATACTAAATATATTACTACTGTAGGTATATAATATAATGACGGACCTGGTGGACACTGTCAGCAGACTCCTAAACTACTAGTATGAAGAAGATAGAAAAAAAAACCCCACCACAGGTAGGTAGGTATACAATTATGGACGAGCACTGACGACACAGAGATAGCCACAGCCGTGGACTACCGTACTGCGTCTGCTAGTATAGATAATATAATAAATATATTACTACTGTAGGTATATAATATAATGATGGACCTGGTGGACACTGTCAGTAGACTCCTAAACTACTAGTATGAAGAAGATAGAAAAAAAAAAACCACCACAGGTAGGTAGGTATACAATTATGGACGAGCACTGACGACACAGAGATAGCCACAGCCGTGGACTACCGTACTGCGTCTGCTAATATAGAGATGATAAAGATGAAAAAAAATATATAACACTACTGCAGGTAAATATTTATATAATATATGTATGACGGACCTGCTGGACACTGTCAGCAGAATGCATTTATAGAATAAAAAAAAAACACCACAGGAGTGTTTAACTTTTTCAGGCAGACAATATACTGGTGGTCACACTGGCAGCAAAAGTGTGCACTGTACTCCTGCTATAACTGCTCCCCAGTCTCCCCCACAATTAAGCTGTGTGAGCAGTGAGCACTCAGCACAGTCAGATATACATAGATGATATATCATGCAGCACACTGAGGCTGAGCACAGATATGGTATGTGTATCGTTTTTTTTCAGGCAGAGAACGGATTATAAATAATAAAACTGGTGGTCACTATCAGCAAAACTCTGCACTACTGAGTACTCCTGACAAGTTCAACTGCTCCCCAAATTAGTAGTAAATCAAATGTCACTCGTCTCTATCTTCTAATCTAAACGGAGAGGACGCCAGCCACGTCCTCTCCCTATCAATCTCAATGCACGTGTGAAAATGGCGGCGACGCGCGGCTCCTTATATAGAATCCAAGTCTCGTGAGAATCCGACAGCGGGATGATGACGTTCGGGCGCGCTCGGGTTAACCGAGCAAGGCGAGAGGATCCGAGTCTGCTCGGACCCGAGCAAAAAAGGGTGAAGTTCGGGCGGGTTCGGATTCCGAGGAACCGAACCCGCTCATCTCTTATGGCCACCCAGCATGACGCCTCCCTTCTTGACCATGCTGTAATTGCAGTCGCACTGCAGTTCAGCGTGATCATAAAAAATGGTGTAGCCTCCTGCTGGTGCAGACTGTATGTGCGCGCAGGAAGCTGCCACCATTTTTGTGATCACAGCGGCTGAATGTGATGTCATACAGCTGCTGTGACCACGCCCCCTGTGTCTCCTCCATTGCAGACCCCATTTTGAAGCCTTGCCCCCGCACCGCTCCATCCCTGACTTGGAAATGGAGTGTTGCTGACCCCCCTCTCCCCCCCTGCCCCGATTGACAGGCAGAGGCGATCGCATTCTCTGCGGGGTGCCGCAGAAAATGCAGGCACATGCGTATGCTCTTAGCAATTTTTGCAGTTGGATCACTTATTGTGATTGCAATCCAACCTGAATCAGGCCCTATTACCTATCACAATGCGCTGCGGGCAGTACAAAATTGGTTTAATATAGGAGAAAAACCCCCAGACCTGTGCTCCTTAACTGTACCTGGTGGCTAGTGGAGCGGCTGCCCAGTAATCAGTGTCCACGCCAGTGCGCACACGGTCCACCCCCTACGGCCACGCTCCCCTTCATCAGCGGCCTCGTGATCCGGAAGGGCGGTGTGTGTGTGACTGACCTTAGGAAGAAACCGGAGCCTCCGCTGCAGTGACCCAGCAACCAGGGCACGGGAGTATACAGCGCCGCTGGGAGTGATGAAGCTGCAGTAAAGATGTCTATTAGACCTAGCCTGCTGCAGCCCTTGTAGATTCTCATAAAACAAGTTCTTCTTTTCTTGTCAAAATGAATAGCTAAGAATTGGCTTCCTGAGGCAGGCCCCTGTTAAGTGGCCTGCTACTGAAGGCACCAACTACAAACTGAGCTCCCTGTTCATGGAAGCGGGGTTATAGAGGAGGATGCGCTGAGCATCTTGGGAACAGTCAAAAGCTTTGAGTCGGTTGGTGCCTCAGATCAAGATCCTACTCTACACCCCAATGTGAATCCTTGTGGAGTCCTGTGTACCCCACAGAAGAAATTAATGTGTCACACCCATTGGCAGCAACCTTAGAATAGCTGCTGATGGGCACAATTGAGAAAGGAAGGGGGGGGGGGACATTTGAATCCAGCACATAGATGCAATTCAAATATGTAATTTGTACCTTCCTATTTTAAAATATAATGGATGAACTTCACCCTGTGAGAACAATCTTCATGATCAAGAGATCTCATATGCAAAATAAGTATGAGTTGGGATAGGGCTGGGGAGGGTGGCTGCTCGGGCAGCCCCTCCCCCATCAAGTTAAGGAGATTCAACTGAGGAAGCACAAGGGAACTCTCGTCTGGGGACAACAACTGCAGGGAGACCACATCTTTTCAGATGAACATGGGAGGGCGGAAGGCTGCCTAATACTGAAGCACCATCAAATATCAAACCATATGCAACAACTAGTACAAGCATTCCTGGGGGAAGGTCTGCAGCAGACGGATTTGCATACGGTGATGTCATCCAAGCAGTGGGCCAAAGTTGGCTGGAACCCTCATCTGCATATGAAAAGAGAAAAGGGGCATGCAGGGCATGGCGGCCTTTTGCGGTGCTTGGATGACCCCTAGTTCGCATTAAACACCCCCACCCTCCTTTGGTGTGGGGCTCATGTTGGCTATGCCCCAGCCCCTGAAGCATTCAAGCTGATTTCTTGCAGCAGCTGGGCACTGTAACAGCTCCAGAGCTGCTCTGTAAGGCAACTAAAAGGGTGTGGGCCCTGCAGCACTACCTGTAGTTCGCATTGTGCGTTGGAAGGCACAAAGTAAGCAGACGGGAGAAGTCAGGATAGTGCGCAAGGGCATAGAAGGGAGTGGCTCCAGAAAAGAGAAGTGGAAACAGACAGCAAACTAGGCTGGAGAGAGACCTGAGACAAAGAGATCTGAATTATACGAGAGCCGACCAGGGGAAACACAAATTATGCAATCAAGTTTCCCACATTTGGGGAAATCACAGGAGCAGCACACCCAGAGTGCAATGGGTGAGCCTTGCCCTGGGAAAAGCACCTTCATGATCATAGTATCTCACCTGGCAGGTAAGTAGGAGTTGGGCTAGAGCTGGGGAGGGTCACTGCTCGGGCACCCCCCTGTCAAGTGAAGGAGATCCAACTGAGGCAGCACAAGGGAACTCTCGAAAGAAGAACAAGGCTAGAGGAATATATGAGACAAAGAAATCTGACTTTTACCAGAGCTGACCAGAGGAAAACACAAACACAGTCCCCCACTACCACAAAAAATGCAGGCGAGTTTCCCACATTTGGGGAAATCACAGGGGTCAGCATACCCAGAATGCAATGAATGAACCTCACCCTGGGTGAACAATCTTCATGACCATGGTGTCTCCTATGCAAAATAAGTATGATTTGGGATAGGGCTGGGAGGGCCGCTGCTCAGGCACATCTCTGTCAAGTAAAGGAGATTCAACTGAGGCAGCACAAGGGAACTCTCATCTGGGGACAACAACTGCAGGGAGAACACATATTTTCAGATGAACATGGGAGGGCAGAAGGCTGCCTAATACTGAAGCACCCCCAAACAACAAACCAAATGCAACAACTAGTGCAAGCATTCCTGGGGCAAGGCCTGCAGCAGATGGATTTGCATATGGTGATGTCATCCAAGCAGTGGGTCAAAGTTGGCTTCAACCCTCATCTGCATATGAAAAGAGAAAAGGGGCGTGCAGGGCATGGCGGCCTTTTGCGGTGCTTGGATTACCCCTAGTTCGCATTAAACACCCCCACCCACCTTTGGTGTGGGGCTCATGTTGGCCATGCCCCATCCCCTGAAGCATTCAAGCTGATTTCTTGCAGCAGCTGGGCACTGTAACAGCTCCAGAGCTGCTCTTTAAGGCAAGTAAAAGATTGTGTGGGCCCTGCAGCACTACCTGTAGTTTGCATTGTGCATTGGAAGGCACAAAGTAAGCAGACGGGAGGAGATGTCAGGATAGTGCACAAGGGTATAGAAGGGAGGGGCTCAAGATAAAAGAAGTGGAAACAGACAGCAAACTAGGCTGGAGAAAGACCTGAGACAAAGAGATCTGAATTATACGAGAGCCGACCAGAGGAAACACAAATTATGCAGTCAAGTGTCCCACATTTGGGGAAATCGTAGGAGCAGCACACCCAGAGTGCAATGGGTGAGCCTTGCCCTGGGAGAAGCACCTTCCTGATCATAGTATCTCACCTGGCAGGTAAGTAGGAGTTGGGCTAGAGCTGGGGAGGGTCGCTGCTCGGGCACCCCCCTGTCAAGTGAAGGAGATCCACCTGAGGCAGCACAAGGGAACTCTCGAAAGAAGAACAAGGCTAGAGGAAAATCTGAGACAAAGAAATCTGAGTTTTAACAGAGCTGACCAGAGGAAAGCACAAACACAGTCCCCCACTACCACAAATAATGCAGTCGAGTTTCCCACATTTGGGTAAATCACAGGGGTCAGCATACCCAAAATGCAATGAATGAACCTCACCCTGGGAGAACAATCTTCATGACCATGGTATCTCCTATGCAAAATAAGTATGATTTGGGATAGGGCTGGGGAGGGCCGCTGCTCATGCACATCTCTGTCAAGTAAAGGAGATTCAACTGAGGCAGCACAAGGGAACTCTCATCTGGGGACAACAACTGCAGGGAGAACACATATTTTCAGATGAACATGGGAGGGCAGAAGGCTGCCTAATACTGAAGCACCCCCAAACAACAAACCAAATGCAACAACTAGTGCAAGCATTCCTGGGGGAAGTTCTGCAGAAGACGGATTTGCATACGGTGATGTCATCCAAGCAGTGGGCCAAAGTTGGCTGGAACCCTCATCTGCATATGAAAAGAGAAAAGGGGTATGCAGGGCATGGCGGCCTTTTGCGGCGCTTGGATGACCCTTAGTTCGCATTAAACACCCCCACCCTCCTTCGGTGTGGGGCTCATGTTGGCCATGCCCCATCCCCTGAAGCATTCAAGCTGATTTCTTGCAGCAGCTTGGCACTGTATCAGCTCCAGAGCTGCTCTGTAAGGCAAGTAAAAGGGTGTGGGCCCTGCAGCACTACCTGTAGTTTGCATTGTGCATTGGAAGGCACAAAGTAAGCAGACAGGAGGAGAAGTCAGGATAGTGCACAAGGGTATAAAAGCGAGTTTCCCACATTTGGGAAAATCACAGGGGTCAGCATACCCAGAATGCAATGAATGAACCTCACCCTGGGAGAACAATCTTCATGACCATGGTATCTCCTATGCAAAATAAGTATGATTTGGGATAGGGCTGGGGAGGGCCGCTGCTCAGGCACATCTCTGTCAAGTAAAGGAGATTCAACTGAGGCAGCACAAGGGAACTCTCATCTGGGGACAACAACTGCAGGGAGAACACATATTTTCAGATAAAAATCTTGGTCATGCTCTGGTTTCTCTTCAGAACGAACAAATCTTTCGCCTTTTATTAAAGATTTCCGTGGAGAGGAGCAAAACCGAGTTTTATCTCAATTTTTGCATGCCCCATCTTTTTGGGGTTTCTTTTATCGGTTTAAAGATAGAATGAGTGTGCTTTAATGTAAGCTCATTTGCATAGAAATGACAGTAAATGTTTGTTTCTTTTCAAACAGAACTTTCTTGACCATGCTACTTGCTTGAAAGATCTGGGAGCACATGGAATACAGTACAAACCATGCTTATAGCAAGGAGAAGCCAGGTGAGAAATCTGCTTACTTTCAAGTTGGGCGCTCACTTTGATCTGAATGAGGACTGCTGGCACAGCATTTAGGCGACAGGTGGAATCTTGGTCATGCTCTGGTTTCTTTTCAGAACGAACAAATCTTTCGCCTTTTATTAAAGATTTCTGTGGAGAGGAGCAAAACTGAGTTTTATCTCAATTTTTGCATGCCCCATATTATTGGGGTTTCTTTTATCAGTTTCTTGTTAGCTTTAATGTAAGTTTATTTGCATAACAATGACTATAAATGTCTGTTTCTTTTCAAGCAGAACTTTCTTGACCATTCTAATTGCTTGAAAGATCTGGGAGCACATGGAAAAGAGTACAAACCATGCTTATAGCAAGGGGAAGCCTGGTGAGAAATCTGCTTTCTTTCTTTCAAATTGGGTGCTCACTTTGCGCTGAATGAGGACTGCTGGCATGGCACTCAGGCGACAGGTGGAATCTTAGTCATACTCTGGTTTCTCTTCAAAACGAACAGATCTTTCGCCTTTTACTAAAGATTTCCGTGGAGAGGAGCAAAACTGAGTTTTATCTCAATTTTTGCATGCTCCGTCTTATTGGGGTTTCTTTTATCGGTTTAAAGATAGAACGAGTGTGCTTTAATGTAAGCTCATTTGCATAGAAATGACAGTAAATGTTTGTTTCTTTTCAAACAGAACTTTCTTGACTATACTAAATGCTTGAAAGATCTGGGAGCACATGGAAAAGAGTACAAACCATGTTTATAGCAAGGGGAAGCCTGGTGAGAAATCTGCTTTCTTTCTTTCAAATTGGGTGCTCACTTTGAGCTGAATGAGGACTGCTGGCATGGCACTCAGGCGACAGGTGGAATCTTGGTCATGTTCTGGTTTCTCTTCAGAACGAACAAATCTTTCGCCTTTTACTAAAGATTTCCGTGGAGAGGAGCAAAACTGAGTTTTATCTCAATTTTTGCATGCCCCATCTTATTGGGATTTTATTTTATCGGTTTAAAGATAGAACGAGTGTGCTTTAATGTAAGCTCATTTGCATAGAAATGACAGTAAATGTTTGTTTCTTTTCAAACAGAACTTTCTTGACCACACTAATTGCTTGAAAGATCTGGGAGCACATGGAAAAGAGTACAAACCATGTTTATAGCAAGGGGAAGCCTGGTGAGAAATCTGCTTTCTTTCTTTCAAATTGGGTGCTCACTTTGAGCTGAATGAGGATTGCTGGCATGGCACTCAGGCGACAGGTGGAATCTTGGTAATGCTCTGGTTTCTCTTCAAAACGAACAGATCTTTCGCCTTTTACTAAAGATTTCCGTGGAGAGGAGCAAAACTGAGTTTTATCTCAATTTTTGCATGCTCCGTCTTATTGGGGTTTCTTTTATCGGTTTAAAGATAGAACGAGTGTGCTTTAATGTAAGCTCATTTGCATAGAAATGACAGTAAATGTTTGTTTCTTTTCAAACAGAACTTTCTTGACTATACTAATTGCTTGAAAGATCTGGGAGCACATGGAAAAGAGTACAAACCATGTTTATAGCAAGGGGAAGCCTGGTGAGAAATCTGCTTTCTTTCATTCAAATTGGGTGCTCACTTTCAGCTGAATGAGAACTGCTGGCATGGCACTCAGGCGACAGGTGGAATCTTGGTCATGCTCTGGTTTCTCTTCAGAACTAACAAATATTTCGCCTTTTATTAAAGATTTCCGTGGAGAGGAGCAAAACTGAGTTTTATCTCAATTTTTGCATGCCCCATATTATTGGGGTTTCTTTTATCAGTTTAAAGACAGAACGAGTGTGCTTTCTTGTTAGCTTTAATGTAAGTTTATTTGCATAACAATGACAGTAAATGTTGTTTCTTTTCAAACAGAACTTTCTTGACCATGCTACTTGCTTAAAGGTCTGGGAGCACATGGAAAACAGTACAAACCATGCAGTATCACAAGAGCCTTTATTTGATCTTTCATGAAGATAGAGCAGAATTGAGGACACGTCAACAATTTCTGCCGAAGGTGGTTCATCTTTCCACATGGTGCCTTTGGCCACTGACACCTTCGTTGAGTCAAAGTCTCTGGCTGTGGTCAGAACTTTGAAAATGTATGTCACCAGAACGGTTCAGATTAGGAAAACAGAGGCTCTGTTTGTCCTGTATGCTCCCAACAGGATTTGGTGTCCTGCTTCCATGCAGACCATTATGCGCTGGATCTGTGGTAAGATTCAGCATGCTCGTTCCACGGCAGGATTGCCGTTACTGAAGTAGGTGAAGACCCATTCTACTAGAAAGGTGGGTTCATCCTTGGCAGCTGGTCGGGGAGTCTCGGCATTGCAACTTTGCTGAGCAGCTATTTAGTAAACACTTTTGCTAAGTTTTACAAGTTTGATACCTTGGCTGATGATAACCTTAAGTTGGGTCATTCGGTGCTGCAGAGTCGTACGCACTCTCCCACCCGTTCAAGAGCTTTGGTATAACCCCATGGTTCTTAATGTGACCCCAGCATCCTCTAGGTCGTATGAGAAAATAGGATTTTAATACCTACCGGTAAATCCTTTTCTCTTAGTCTGTAGAGGATGCTGGGCACCCGTCCCAGTCCATACTGTGTCTGCAGTTATTACTTGTGGTTATACACATGTTGTGTTATGGTTCTGGTCAGCTTTTTGCTGCAATTGTTCATGCCGTTGGCTTGTGTTCTATTGAATGCCACGTTCTGCGGCATGTTTAAGGTGTGAGCTGGTAAGATGCTCACCTTAGTTTAACAATAAATCCTTTCCTCGAAATGTCCGTCTCCCTGGGCACAGTTCCTATAACTGGAGTCTGGAGGAGGGGCATAGAGGGAGGAGCCAGTTCACACCCTTTGAAAGTCTTAAAGTGCCCATGTCTCTTGCGGATCCCGTCTATACCCCATGGTTCTTAATGTGACCCCAGCATCCTCTACGGACTAAGAGAAAAGAATGCCCTTGCGCACTATCCTGACTTCTCCTCCCGTCTGCTTACTTTGTGCCTTCCAACGCACAATGCGAACTACAGGTGGTGCTGCAGGGCCCACACCCTTTTACTTGCCTTACAGAACAGCTCTGGAGCTGTTACAGTGCCCAGCTGCTGCAAGAAATCAGCTTGAATGCTTCAGGGGATGGGGCATGGCCAACATGAGCCCCACACCAAAGGAGGGTGGGGGTGTTTAATGTGAACTAGGGGTCATCCAAGCACTGCAAAAGGCCGCCATGCCCTGCATGCCCCTTTTCTCTTTTCATATGCAGATGAGGGTTCCAGTCAACTTTGGCCCACTGCTTGGATAACATCACCGTATGCAAATCTGTCTGCTGCAGACCTTCCCCCAGGAATGCTTGTACTAGTTGTTGCATATGGTGCTTCAGTATTAGGCAGCCTTCCGCCCTCCCATGTTCATCTGAAAAGATGTGGTCTCCCTGCAGTTGTTGTCCCCAGACGAGAGTTCCCTTGTGCTTCCTCAGTTGAATCTCCTTAACTTGACGGGGGAGGTGCTGCCCGAGCAGCCCTCCCCAGCCCTATCCCAACTCATATTTATTTTGCATATGAGATCTCTTGATCATGAAGATTGTTCTCACAGGGTGAGGTTCATCCATTATATTTTAAAATAGGAAGGTACGAATTACATATTTGAATTGCATCTATGTGCTGGATTCAAATGTCCCCCCCCCCTTCCTTTCTCAATTGTGCCCGTCAGCAGCTATTCTAAGGTTGCTGCCAATGGGTGTGACACATTAATTTCTTCTGTGGGGTACACTGGACTCCACAAGGATTCACATTGGGGTGTAGAGTAGGATCTTGATCTGAGGCACCAACCGGCTCAAAGCTTTTGACTGTTCCCAAGAAGCTCAGTGCATTCTCCTCTATAACCCCGCTTCCATGAACAGGGAGCTCAGTTTGTAGTTGGTGCCTTCAGTAGCAGGCCAATTAACAGGGGCCTGCCTCAGGCAGCCTATTCTTAGCTATTAATTTTGACAAGAAAAGAAGAACTTGTTTTATGAGAATCTACAAGGGCTGCAGCAGGCTAGGTCTAATAGACATCTTTACTGCAGCTTCATCACTCCCAGCGGCGCTGTATACTCCCGTGCCCTGGTTGCTGGGTCACTGCAGCGGAGGCTCCGGTTTCATCCTAAGGTCAGTCACACACACACCACCCTTCCGGATCACGAGGCCGCTGCTGAAGGGGAGCGAGGCCGTAGGGGGTGGGCCGTGTGCGCACTGCGGTGGACACTGATTACTGGGCAGCCGCTCCACTAGCCAGCAGGTACAGTTAAGGAGCACAGGTCTGGGGGTTTTTCTCCTATATTAACCCAATTTTGTACTGCCCGCAGCGCATTGTGATAGGTAATAGGGCCTGATTCAGGTTGGATTGCAATCACAATAAGCGATCCAACTGCAAAAATTGCTAAGAGCATACGCATGTGCCTGCATTTTCTGCGGCACCCCGCAGAGAATGTGATCGCCTCTGCCTGTCAATCGGGGCGGGGAAGGGGGGGGAGAGGTGGGTCAGCAACACTCCATTTCCAAGTCAGGGATGGAGCGGTGCGGGGGCAAGGCTTCAAAATGGGGTCTGCAACGGAGGAGACACAGGGGGCGTGGTCACAGCGACTGTATGACATCACATTCAGCCGCTGTGATCACAAAAATGGTGGCGGCTTCCTGCGCGCACATACAGTCTGCACCAGCAGGAGCCTACACCATTTTTTATGATCACGCTGAACTGCAGTGCGACTGCAATTACAGCATGGTCAAGAAGGGAGGCGTCATGCTGGGTGGCCATGCCCTGTCACTTTGCAGGAGCCAGCACCGCTCACACACTAGTCCCCGGGTGCAGCCCCCAACCCCCGGGACACCCGGAGCAACAAAATGTAGATTCAGGCCACCAGACCACGCCCCTACCTATGAAACCATGCCTCCTTTTTACCATTGCACTGCTTATCTGCGCGCACTGCATTACAATCTCCCTCGCCACCTCTCTGGGTGTCACCAGTGATAGTGACACCTCTGCCATGCTTGTAGCAGCTGGTCCTAAGATCTACGCCTCAAACCCTGAGTGTTTGCCCTTGTGACTTGTTGATCATCATAGCGAAGCAGATGCTTACAGAAAACTGCAGGGGCTTAGATTGAAAATAAAAAAATTGATAGGGTATAAGGTAGAGAGGAGCGGGTTCGGTTCTCCGAGAACCGAATTCCCCACGAACTCCACGTGGTTTACACTGGTCCGAGGCAGGCTCGGTTGTTCCCGCCTGACTCGGAAAACCTGAACAAGGGAAAATGTCATCATCCCGCTGTCGGATTCTCGCGAGATTCGGATTCCATATAAAGAGCTGCGCGTTGCTGCCATTTTTACTCGTGCATTGAAGAGAGAGCGGAGAGGACGTGGCTATGTTCTCTCAGTGGAAATCTCAATATCAGTGCTCAGTATCAGTGGTTACTTATTGCTGCTCAGTAATACTAGTAGTGTGTCTCTCCTGCTCAGTGTCAGTTCTCAGTAGTATCCTCATCAGTGCTCAGTATCACTGTTCATTGTCTTGTGCTGCATTGTGTTGCTCAGCATAATACAGTACATTACTAATAGTCCAGTGCTGCATCTTGCTGCTCAGTGTCAGTTCTAGTATCCTCATCAGTGCTCACTATCACTGCTCATTGCATTGTGGTGTTCTGTATACTACAATAACATAGTAATATAGTAACATAGTTTTTGAGGTTGAATAGAGGCAAATTGCCCATCGTGTTCAACCTGTTTTAAGTTGTGATGATTCTACATACTTGCTGAATAATGTTTTATGACTAGTTAGCTACTATAACTCATGTTACCCCCGGATTAACCATGTTGATATTTTAAGTATTATAACCTTGGATAGCTTTTTCATTCAGAAATGTATCCATTCCTTTTTTAAATCCAATTACAGAGTCCGCCATTACCACCTTCCCTGGCAGGGAATTCCACATCCTGATTGCCCTAACAGTGAAGAAACCTTTCCTCCATTGCGTTCTGAACTTTCCTCCAGTCGCAGCGAGTGACCACGTGTTCTTTTAATAAATAATTCCTCTGATAACTCTTTGTTATGTATCTTTACATATTTGAAGATATTAATAATATCTCCTCTTAGGCACCTCTTTTCTAGTGTATAAATATTCAGCCTAGTAAGTCTTTCCTTATAGTCCAGTACTTTAAGGCCTTTAATCAATTTAGTCTTCAGGATCTCTGACACTTCCATGAGCAGCAGAGTAGTGCAATGGAAGCATGCTGGGCCCATAACCCAGAGGTCGATTGATCGAAACTATCCTCTGCTATGTGCATTTTTTTTTTTATAATTAAAGTAATCAAAAACTGGGATTGATATTTTGGCACTTTTATTTTTACTTAAAGTACAATAACTTTTATCATTTTAATTTGTTTTAATAGTATATTGACAGCATTGTTTTCTTTAAAAAATCCACTTAATTTTCTTTACCCTATTACTGAAATGGTAATTGACAAAAACAAACTACATTGTCACCAGAAGAGCAATGCAAAATGTACAAGTGATATATGAAAATCATCTTCCATCTTGAATTTCAATGATGCATTGGGACAACAATTTGTGAGAAACATCTTCACCCATAAAGAAAGATTTTCTTAATTCCTTACCTGTGTGCTGATTAGATATCACCTTGTTTTCACATTAAACAGACTTCCCCATGAGGAAGCAGCAAGGATGCAGTGACGTTTCCTGGTGTCAACCTGTATTATTTCAGTAGACATTGAAATGAGGATGCATCTTTGATGCCTTTCCAATGAAGCAAGTTTAATTCAGTAATAGGTGAAAAACCATTCCTACAAAGGTGTTAATCAGAGACTTGGCTTTGTGGACACTTTTCAGAGAGCAAATTTGTTAGCATAAACATAAAATCAGAAAATGAAGAGCTGTTTAATCACTCAATTGGACTTTTCTGCCAGCATAATTTTTTTTCTCTGCAACTCACTGCTAAATTGTGCTTCCTAGCTGTTTTTTTATAAAATCACTTAATCAAATCTAACTCTGATTACATCAGAGAAGGCCAGGTACCCTACACCATAAGGGGGGTTTTTGAAATTTTGACTTGTCTACTTAAAGATCACCAAAATCTGATTACAAGGTCAATTACATCCCTGGGTGGGATTGAACCACCAACCTTTTGGTTAATAGCCAAACATGCTAACCGATTGCGCCACAGAGACACCTTGCGAAAGTCAATACTGACAAAGGCTAATAAGCATTCATCTAGAACGTTTCCTAGAAAAACTTTAAAAAGTCAATAATCTGGAGAATTTTTGTAAGAAACACATTGGTACTTTCCCATGATGAGTGAGTGCTTCAGGATTTCTTGCACTTACATGGGCTATTAACCAAAAGGTTGGTGGTTCAATCCCACCCAGGGATGTAATTGACCTTGTCATCAGATTTTGGTGATCTTTAAGTAGACAAGTCAAAATTTCAAACCCCCTCTTATGGTGTAGGGTACCTGGCCTTCTCTGACGTAATCAGAGTTAGATTTAATTAAGTGATTTTATAAAAAACAGCTAGGAAGCACAATTTAGCAGTGGGTTGCAGAGAAAAAAATAACATTTTAAACCTACCGGTAATTTTTTTTTCTCGTAGTCCGTAGAGGATGATGGGGACTCCGTAAGGACCATGGGGGATAGACGGGCTCCGCAGCAGACATGGGCACTTTAAGAAAGACTTTAGATCTGGGTGTGCACTGGCTCCTCCCTCTATGCCCCTCCTCCATACCTCAGTTAGAGAAACTGTGCCCAGAGGAGACGGACAGTACGAGGAAAGGATTTTTGTTAATCCAAGGTTAAGATTCATACCAGCCACACCAATCACACCGTATAACTTGTGATATACTACCCAGTTAACAGTATGAAAACAACATAGCATCAGTCCAAGACCGATGAAAACTAACATATAACCCTTATGTAAGCAATAACTATATACAAGTCTTGCAGAAGTAGACCGCACTTGGGACGGGCACCCAGCATCCTCTACGGACTACGAGAAAAAGATTTACCGGTAGGTTTAAAATCTTATTTTCTCTTACGTCCTAGAGGATGCTGGGGACTCCGTAAGGACCATGGGGATTATACCAAAGCTCCCAAACGGGCAGGAGAGTGCGGATGACTTTGCAGCACCGATTGAGCAAACAGGAGGTCCTCCTCAGCCAGGGTATCAAACTTATAGAACTTTGCAAAGGTGTTTGAACCAACTTTGACCCACTGCTTGGATGACATCACCATATGCAAATCCATCTGCGGCAGGCCTTCCCCCAGGAATGCTTGCACTAGTTGTTGCATTTGGTTTGTTGTTTGGGGGTGCTTCAGTATTAGGCAGCCTTCTGCCCTCCCATGTTCATCTGAAAATATGTGTTCTCCCTGCAGTTGTTGTCCCCAGATGAGAGTTCCCTTGTGCTGCCTCAGTTGAATCTCCTTTACTTGACAGAGATGTGCCTGAGCAGCGGCCCTCCCCAGCCCTATCCCAAATCATACTTATTTTGCATAGGAGATACCATGGTCATGAAGATTGTTCTCCCAGGGTTAGGTTAATTCATTGCATTCTGGGTATGCTGACCCCTGTGATTTCCCCAAATGTGGGAAACTCAACTGCATTATTTGTGGTAGTGGGGGACTGTGTTTGTGCTTTCCTCTGGTCAGCTCTGGTAAAAGTCAGATTTCTTTGTCTCAGATCTTCCTCTAGCCTTGTTCTTCTTTCGAGAGTTCCCTTGTGCTGCCTCAGTTGGATCTCCTTCACTTGACAGGGGGGTGCCCGAGCAGCGACCCTCCCCAGCTCTAGCCCAACTCCTACTTACCTGCCAGGTGAGATACTATGATCATGAAGATGCTTCTCCCAGGGCAAGGCTCACCCATTGCACTCTGGGTGTGCTGCCCCTGCGATTTCCCCAAATGTGGGAAACTTGACTGCATAATTTGTGTTTCCCCTGGTCGGCTCTCATATAATTCAGATCTCTTTGTCTCAGGTCTCTCTCCAGCCTAGTTTGCTGTCTGTTTCCACTTCTTTTTTCTTGAGCCCCTCCCTTCTATACCCTTGTGCACTATCCTGACTTCTCCCGTCTGCTTACTTTGTGCCTTCCAACGCACAATACAAACTACAGGTAGTGCTGCAGGGCCCACACCCTTTTACTTGCTTTACAGAGCAGCTCTGGAGCTGTTACAGTGCCCAGCTGCTGCAAGAAATCAGCTTGAATGCTTCAGGGGCTGGGGCATAGCCAACATGAGCCCCACACCGAAGGAGGGTGGAGGTGTTTAATGCGAACTAGGGGTCATCCAAGCGCCGCAAAAGGCCGCCATGCCCTGCACACCCCTTTATTCTTTTCATATGCAGACGAGGGTTGAAGCCAACTTTGACCCACTGCTTGGATGACATCACCATATTCAAATCCATCTGCTGCAGGCCTTCCCCCAGGAATGCTTGCACTAGTTGTTGCATTTGGTTTGTTGTTTGGGGGTGCTTCAGTATTAGGCAGCCTTCTGCCCTCCCATGTTCATCTGAAAATATGTGTTCTCCCTGCAGTTGTTGTCCCCAGATGAGAGTTCCCTTGTGCTGCCTCAGTTGAATCTCCTTTACTTGACAGAGATGTGCCTGAGCAGCGGCCCTCCCCAGCCCTATCCCAAATCATACTTATTTTGCATAGGAGATACCATGGTCATGAAGATTGTTCTCCCAGGGTTAGGTTCATTCATTGCATTCTGGGTATGCTGACCCCTGTGATTTCCCCAAATGTGGGAAACTCAACTGCATTATTTGTGGTAGTGGGGGACTGTGTTTGTGCTTTCCTCTGGTCAGCTCTGGTAAAAGTCAGATTTCTTTGTCTCAGATCTTCCTCTAGCCTTGTTCTTCTTTCGAGAGTTCCCTTGTGCTGCCTCAGTTGGATCTCCTTCACTTGACAGGGGGTGCCCGAGCAGCGACCCTCCCCAGCTCTAGCCCAACTCCTACTTACCTGCCAGGTGAGATACTATGATCATGAAGATGCTTCTCCCAGGGCAAGGCTCACCCATTGCACTCTGGGTGTGCTGCCCCTGCGATTTCCCCAAATGTGGGAAACTTGACTGCATAATTTGTGTTTCCCCTGGTCGGCTCTCATATAATTCAGATCTCTTTGTCTCAGGTCTCTCTCCAGCCTAGTTTGCTGTCTGTTTCCACTTCTTTTTTCTTGAGCCCCTCCCTTCTATACCCTTGTGCACTATCCTGACTTCTCCCATCTGCTTACTTTGTGCCTTCCAACGCACAATGCAAACTACAGGTAGTGCTGCAGGGCCCACACCCTTTTACTTGCTTTACAGAGCAGCTCTGGAGCTGTTACAGTGCCCAGCTGCTGCAAGAAATCAGCTTGAATGCTTCAGGGGCTGGGGCATAGCCAACATGAGCCCCACACCGAAGGAGGGTGGAGGTGTTTAATGCGAACTAGGGGTCATCCAAGCGCCGCAAAAGGCCGCCATGCCCTGCACACCCCTTTTTTCTTTTCATATGCAGACGAGGGTTGAAGCCAACTTTGACCCACTGCTTGGATGACATCACCATAAGCAAATCCATCTGCTGCAGGCCTTCCCCCAGGAATGCTTGCACTAGTAGTTGCATTTGGTTCGTTGTTTGGGGGTGCTTCAGTTTTAGGCAGCCTTCTGCCCTCCCATGTTCATCTGAAAATATGTGTTCTCCCTGCAGTTGTTGTCCCCAGATGAGAGTTCCCTTGTGCTGCCTCAGTTGAATCTCCTTTACTTGACAGAGATGTGCCTGAGCAGCGGCCCTCCCCAGCCCTATCCCAAATCATACTTATTTTGCATAGGAGATACCTTGGTCATGAAGATTGTTCTCCCAGGGTGAGGTTCATTCATTGCATTCTGGGTATGCTGACCCCTGTGATTTCCCCAAATGTGGGAAACTCGACTGCATTATTTGTGGTAGTGGGGGACTGTGTTTGTGCTTTCCTCTGGTCAGCTCTGGTAAAAGTCAGATTTATTTGTCTCAGATCTTCCTCTAGCCTTGTTCTTCTTTCGAGAGTTCCCTTGTGCTGCCTCAGTTGGATCTCCTTCACTTGACAGGGGGTGCCCAAGCAGCAATCCTCCACAGCTCTAGCCCAACTCCTACTTACCTGCCAGGTGAGATACTATGATCTTCACTGTTAGGGCAATCAGGATGTGGAATTCCCTGCCAGGGAAGGTGGTAATGGCGGACTCTGTAATTGGATTTAAAAAAGGAATGGATACATTTCTGAATGAAAAAGCTATCCAAGGTTATAATACTTAAAATATCAACATGGTTAATCCGGGGGTAACATGAGTTGTAGTAGTTAACTAGTCATAAAACATTATTCAGCAAGTATGTAGAATCATCACAACTTAAAACAGGTTGAACACGATGGGCAATTTGCCTCTTTTCAACCTCAAAAACTATATTACTATATGTTACTATATTACTATGTTACTGTAGTATACAGAACACCACAATGTAATGAGCAGTGATAGTGAGCACTGATGAGGATACTAGAACTGACACTGAGCAGCAAGATGCAGCACTGGACTATTAGTAATGTACTGTAGTATGCTGAGCACCACAATGCAGCACAAGACAATGAGCAGTGATACTGAGCACTGATGAGGATACTACTGAGAACTGACACTGAGCAGGAGAGACACACTACTAGTATTACTGAGCAGCAATAAGTAACCACTGATACTGAGCACTGATATTGAGATTTCCACTGAGAGAACATAGCCACGTCCTCTCCGCTCCCTCTTCAATGCACGAGTAAAAATGGCGGCAACGCGCAGCTCTTTATATGAAATCCGAATCTCGCGAGAATCCGACAGCGGGATGATGACATTTTCCCTTGTTCAGGTTTTCCGAGTCAGGCGGGAACAACCGAGCCTGCCTCGGACCAGTGTAAACCACGTGGAGTTCGTCGGGAATTCGGTTCTCGGAGAACCGAACCCGCTCCTCTCTACCTTATACCCATCAATTTTTTTATTTTCAATCTAAGCCCCTGCAGTTTTCTGTAAGCATCTGCTTCGCTATGATGATCAACAAGTCACAAGGGCAAACACTCAGGGCTTGAGGCGTAGATCTTAGGACCAGCTGCTACAAGCATGGCAGAGGTGTCACTATCACTGGTGACACCCAGAGAGGTGGCGAAGGAGATTGTAATGCAGTGCGCGCAGATAAGCAGCGCAATGGTAAAAAGGAGGCATGGTTTCATAGGTAGGGGCGTGGCCTGGTGGCCTGAATCTACATTTTGTTGCTCCGGGTGTCCCGGGGGTTGGGGGCTGCACCCGGGGACTAGTGTGTGAGCGGTGCTGGCTCCTGCACAGTGACAGGACATGGCCACCCAGCATGACGCCTCCCTTCTTGACCAATCTGTAATTGCAGTCGCACTGCAGTTCAGCGTGATCATAAAAAATGGTGTAGCCTCCTGCTGGTGCAGACTGTATGTGCGCGCAGGAAGCCGCCACCATTTTTGTGATCACAGCGGCTGAATGTGATGTCATACAGCCGCTGTGACCACGCCCCCTGTGTCTCCTCCGTTGCAGACCCCATTTTGAAGCCTTGCCCCCGCACCGCTCCATCCCTGACTTGGAAATGGAGTGTTGCTGACCCCCCTCTCCCCCCCTGCCCCGATTGACAGGCAGAGGCGATCGCATTCTCTGCGGGGTGCCGCAGAAAATGCAGGCACATGCGTTTGCTCTTAGCAATTTTTGCAGTTGGATCGCTTACTGTGATTGCAATCCAACCTGAATCAGGCCCTATTACCTATCACAATGCGCTGCGGGCAGTACAAAATTGGTTTAATATGGGAGAAAAAACCCCTGACCTGTGCTCCTTAACTGTACCTGGTGGCTCGTGGAGCGGCTGCCCAGTAATCAGTGTCCACGCCAGTGCGCACACGGTCCACCCCCTACGGCCACGCTCCCCTTCATCAGCGGCCTCGTGATCCGGAAGGGCGGTGCGTGTGTGACTGACCTTAGGAAGAAACCGGAGCCTCCGCTGCAGTGACCCAGCAACCAGGGCACGGGAGTATACAGCGCCGCTGGGAGTGATGAAGCTGCAGTAAAGATGTCTATTAGACCTAGCCTGCTGCAGCCCTTGTAGATTCTCATAAAAAAAGTTCTTATTTTCTTGTCAAAATTAATAGCTAAGAATAGGCTGCCTGAGGCAGGCCCCTGTTAAGTGGCCTGCTACTGAAGGCACCAACTACAAACTGAGCTCCCTGTTCATGGAAGCGGGGTTATAGAGGAGAATGCGCTGAGCATCTTGGGAACAGTCAAAAGCTTTGAGCCGGTTGGTGCCTCAGATCAAGATCCTACTCTACACCCCAATGTGAATCCTTGTGGAGTCCAGTGTACCCCACAGAAGAAATTAATGTGTCACACCCATTGGCAGCAACCTTAGAATAGCTGCTGACGGGCACAATTGAGAAAGGAAGGGGGGGGGGACATTTGAATCCAGCACATAGATGCAATTCAAATATGTAATTTGAACCTTCCTATTTTAAAATATAATGGATGAACTTCACCCTGTGATAACAATCTTCATGATATAGAGATCTCATATGCAAAATAAGTATGAGTTGGGATAGGGCTGGGGAGGGTGGCTGCTCGGGCAAGCCCCTCCCCCGTCAAGTTAAGGAGATTCAACTGAGGAAGCACAAGGGAACTCTCGTCTGGGGACAACAACTGCAGGGAGACCACATTTTTTCAGATGAACATGGGAGGGCGGAAGGCTGCCTAATACTGAAGCACCATCAAATATCAAACCATATGCAATAACTAGTACAAGCATTCCTGGGGGAAGGTCTGCAGGAGACGAATTTGCATACGGTGATGTCATCCAAGCAGTGGGCCAAAGTTGGCTGGAACCCTCATCTGCATATGAAAAGAGAAAAGGGTTATGCAGGGCATGGCGGCCTATTGCGGCGCTTGGATGACCCCTAGTTCGCATTAAACACCTCCACCCTCCTTCGGTGTGGGGCTCATGTTGGCTATGCCCCAGCCCCTGAAGCATTCAAGCTGATTTCTTGCAGCAGCTGGGCACTGTAACAGCTCCAGAGCTGCTCTGTAAGGCAAATAAAAGGGTGTGGGCCCTGCAGCACTACCTGTAGTTCGCATTGTGCGTTGGAAGGCACAAAGTAAGCAGACGGGAGAAGTCAGGATAGTGCGCAAGGGCATAGAAGGGAGCGGCTCAAGAAAAGAGAAGTGGAAACAGACAGCAAACTAGGCTGGAGAGAGACCTGAGACAAAGAGATCTGAATTATACGAGAGCCGACCAGGGGAAACACAAATTATGCAGTCAAGTTTCCCATATTTGGGGAAATCGCAGGGGCAGCACACCCAGAGTGCAATGGTTGAGCCTTGCCCTGGGAGAAGCACCTTCAAGATCATAGTATCTCACCTGGCAGGTAAGTAGGAGTTGGGCTAGAGCTGGGGAGGGTCGCTGCTCGGGCACCCCCCTGTCAAGTGAAGGAGATCCAACTGAGGCAGCACAATGGAACTCTCGAAAGAAGAACAAGGCTAGAGGAAGATCTGAGACAAAGAAATCTGACTTTTACCAGAGCTGACCAGCGGAAAACACAAACACAGTCCCCAACTACCACAAATAATGCAGGCGAGTTTCCCACATTTGGGTAAATCACAGGGGTCAGCATACCCAGAATGCAATGAATGAACCTCACCCTGGGTGAACAATTTTCATGACCATGGTGTCTCCTATGCAAAATAAGTATGATTTGGGATAGGGCTGGGGAGGGCCGCTGCTCAGGCACATCTCTGTCAAGTAAAGGAGATTCAACTGAGGCAGCACAAGGGAACTCTCATATGGGGACAACAACTGCAGGGAGAACACATATTTTCAGATGAACATGGGAGGGCAGAAGGCTGCCTAATACTGAAGCACCCCCAAACAACAAACCAAATGCAACAACTAGTGCAAGCATTCCTGGGGGAAGGCCTGCAGCAGATGGATTTGCATATGGTGATGTTATCCAAGCAGTGGGTCAAAGTTGGCTTCAACCCTCATCTGCATATGAAAAGAGAAAAGGGGCGTGCAGGGCATGGCGGCCTTTTGCGGTGCTTGGATGACCCCTAGATCGCATTAAACACCCCCACCCTCCTTTGGTGTGGGGCTCATGTTGGCCATGCCCCATCCCATGAAGCATTCAAGCTGATTTCTTGCAGCAGCTGGGCACTGTAACAGCTCCAGAGCTGCTCTGTAAGGCAAGTAAAAGGGTGTGGGCCCTGCAGCACTACCTGTAGTTTGCATTGTGCATTGGAAGGCACAAAGTAAGCAGACGGGAGGAGAAGTCAGGATAGTCCACAAGGGTATAGAAGGGAGGGGCTCAAGAAAAAAGAAGTGGAAACAGAGAGCAAACTAGGCTGGAGAGAGACCTGAGACAAAGAGATCTGAATTATACGAGAGCCGACCAGAGGAAACACAAATTATGCAGTCAAGTGTCCCACATTTGGGGAAATCGTAGGAGCAGCACACCCAGTGTGCAATGGGTGAGCCTTGCCCTGGGAGAAGCACCTTCCTGATTATAGTATCTCACCTGGGTGTGCTGCCCCTGCGATTTCCCCAAATGTGGGAAACTTGACTGCATAATTTGTGTTTCCCCTGGTCGGCTCTCATATAATTCAGATCTCTTTGTCTCAGGTCTCTCTCCAGCCTAGTTTGCTGTCTGTTTCCACTTCTTTTTTCTTGAGCCCCTCCCTTCTATACCCTTGTGGACTATCCTGACTTCTCCTCCTGTCTGCTTACTTTGTGCCTTCCAATGCACAATGCAAACTACAGGTAGTGCTGCAGGGCCCACACCCTTTTACTTGCCTTACAGAGCAGCTCTGGAGCTGTTACAGTGCCAAGCTGCTGCAAGAAATCAGCTTGAATGCTTCAGGGGCTGGGGCATGGCCAACATGAGCCCCACACCGAAGGAGGGTGGGGGTGTTTAATGCGAACTAAGGGTCATCCAAGCGCCGCAAAAGGCCGCCATGCCCTGCATACCCCTTTTCTCTTTTCATATGCAGATGAGGGTTCCAGCCAACTTTGGCCCACTGCTTGGATGACATCACTATATGCATATCCGTCTACTGCAGACCTTCCCCCAGGAATGCTTGTACTAGTTGTTGCATTTGGTTTGTTGTTTGGGGGTGCTTCAGTATTAGGCAGCCTTCTGCCCTCCCATGTTCATCTGAAAATATGTGTTCTCACTGCAGTTGTTGTCCCCAGATGAGAGTTCCCTTGTGCTGCCTCAGTTGAATCTCCTTTACTCTAAAACTTGTAAAACTTAGCAAAAGTGTTTACTAAATAGCTGCTCGGCAAAGTTGCAATGCCGAGACTCCCCGACCAGCTGCCCAGGATGAACCCACCTTTCTAGTAGAATGGGTCTTCACCTAATTCAGTAACGGCAATCCTGCCATGGAATGAGCATGCTGAATCTTACCACAGATCCAGCGCATAATTGTCTACATGGAAGCAGGACACCCAATCCTGTTGGGAGCATACAGGACAAACAGAGCCTCTGTTTTCCTAATCTGAACCGTTCTGGTGACATAAATTTTCAAAGTTCTGACCACAGCCAGAGACTTTGACTCAACGAAGGTGTCAGTGGCCAAAGGCACCATGTGGAAAGATGAACCACCTTCGGCAGAAATAGTTGACGTGTCCTCAATTCTGCTCTATCTTCATGAAATATCAAATAAAGGCTCTTGTGATACTGCATGGTTTGTACTGTTTTCCATGTGCTCCCAGATCTTTCAAGCAAGAAGCATGGTCAAGAAAGTTCTGTTTGAAAAGAAACAACATTTACTGTCATTGTTATAGAATTTGGGAGAAAAAACAAGAAGAAATCTGCACTGTTGACGCACTGGACAGAATGAATGAATCATAAAATATAACCTTTATTAAGTATGTATTAAAATTGGATAAATATTAATATTATTATCCCAAACTGCAGTGAAACATAAAGGTTAAAATCACAGAACTAACATACATGTGCATAAGAAGAATAAAGAGATGTGAAAAAAAGGTTTAAAAAGCGTGTCCGTGTGTGATTATTTTTGAAGGCACAACCCTGGCGGGGTTGTTTATATAGATATATATGTTGCTAATAATCACTTTCTAGCGTAATGTTATTAAATAGCTGTTAGTATCTATGTCGTCAGGTACCACTGGGTCGTATCCTATATACTCCTGTGGGAAACTTGACTGCATAATTTGTGTTTCCCCTGGTCGGCTCTCGTATAATTCAGATCTCTTTGTCTCAGGTCTCTCTCCAGCCTAGTTTGCTGTCTGTTTCCACTTCTCTTTTCTTGAGCCGCTGCCTTCTATGCCCTTGTGCACTCTCCAGACTTCTCCTGTCTGCTTACTTTGTGCCTTCCAACGCACAATGCAAACTACAGGTAGTGCTGCAGGGCCCACACCCTTTTACTTGCCTTACAGAGCAGCTCTGGAGCTGTTACAGTGCCCAGCTGCAGCAAGAAATCAGCTTGAATGCTTCAGGGGCTGGGGCATAGCCAACATGAGCCCCACACCGACGGAGGGTGGAGGTGTTTAATGCAAACTAGGGGTCAGCCAAGCGCCGCAAAAGGCCGCCATGCCCTGCATGCCCCTTTTCTCTTTTCATATGCAGACGAGGGTTGAAGCCAACTTTGACCCACTGCTTGGATGACATCACCATATGCAAATCCATCTGCGGCAGGCCTTCCCCCAGGAATGCTTGCACTAGTTGTTGCATTTGGTTTGTTGTTTGGGGGTGCTTCAGTATTAGGCAGCCTTCTGCCCTCCCATGTTCATCTGAAAATATGTGTTCTCCCTGCAGTTGTTGTCCCCAGATGAGAGTTCCCTTGTGCTGCCTCAGTTGAATCTCCTTTACTTGACAGAGATGTGCCTGAGCAGCGGCCCTCCCCAGCCCTATCCCAAATCATACTTATTTTGCATAGGAGATACCATGGTCATGAAGATTGTTCTCCCAGGGTTAGGTTCATTCATTGTGTTCTGGGTATGCTGACCTCTGTGATTTCCCCAAATGTGGGAAACTCAACTGCATTATTTGTGGTAGTGGGGGACTGTGTTTGTGCTTTCCTCTGGTCAGCTCTGGTAAAAGTCAGATTTCTTTGTCTCAGATCTTCCTCTAGCCTTGTTCTTCTTTCAAGAGTTCCCTTGTGCTGCCTCAGTTGGATCTCCTTCACTTGACAGGGGGGTGCCCGAGCAGCGACCCTCCCCAGCTCTAGCCCAACTCCTACTTACCTGCCAGGTGAGATACTATGATCATGAAGTTGCTTCTCCCAGGGCAAGGCTCACCCATTGCACTCTGGGTGTGCTGCCCCTGCGATTTCCGCAAATATGGGAAACTTGATTGCATAATTTGTGTTTCCCCTAGTCGGCTCTCATATAATTCAGATCTCTTTGTCTCAGGTCTCTCTCCAGCCTAGTTTGCTGTCTGTTTCCACTTCTTTTTTCTTGAGCCCCTCCCTTCTATACCCTTGTGCACTATCCTGACTTCTCCTCCTGTCTGCTTACTTTGTGCCTTCCGATGCACAATGCAAACTACAGGTAGTGCTGCAGGGCCCACACCCTTTTACTTGCCTTACAGAGCAGCTCTGGAGCTGTTACAGTGCCAAGCTGCTGCAAGAAATCAGCTTGAATGCTTCAGGGGCTGGGGCATGGCCAACATGAGCCCCACACCGAAGTAGGGTGGGGGTGTTTAATGCGAACTAAGGGTCATCCAAGCGCCGCAAAAGGCCGCCATGCCCTGCATACCCCTTTTCTCTTTTCATATGCAGATGAGGGTTCCAGCCAACTTTGGCCCACTGCTTGGATGACATCACTGTATGCAAATCCGTCTTCTGCAGACCTTCCCCCAGGAATGCTTGTACTAGTTGTTGCATTTGGTTTGTTGTTTGGGGGTGCTTCAGTATTAGGCAGCCTTCTGCCCTCCCATGTTCATCTGAAAATATGTGTTCTCCCGGCAGTTGTTGTCCCCAGATGAGAGTTCCCTTGTGCTGCCTCAGTTGAATCTCCTTTACTTGACAGAGATGTGCCTGAGCAGCGGCCCTCCCCAGCCCTATCCCAAATCATACTTATTTTGCATAGGAGATACCATGGTCATAAAGATTGTTCTCCCAGGGTGAGGTTCATTCATTGCATTCTGGGTATGCTGACCCCTGTGATTTCCCCAAATGTGGGAAACTCAACTGCATTATTTGTGGTAGTGGGGGACTGTGTTTGTGTTTTCCTCTGGTCAGCTCTGGTAATAGGTCAGATTTCTTTGTCTCAGATCTTCCTCTAGCCTTGTTCTTCTTTCGAGAGTTCCATTGTGCTGCCTCAGTTTGATCTCCTTCACTTGACAGGGGGGTACCCGAGCAGCGACCCTCCCCAGCTCTAGCCCAACTCCTACATAACTGCCAGGTGAGATACTATGATCATGAAGGTGCTTCTCCCAGGGCAAGGCTCACCCATTGCACTCTGGGTGTGCTGCTCCTGCGATTTCCCCAAATGTGGGAAACTTGACTGCATAATTTGTGTTTCCCCTGGTCGGCTCTCGTATAATTCAGATCTCTTTGTCTCAGGTCTCTCTCCAGCCTAGTTTGCTGTCTGTTTCCACTTCTCTTTTCTTGAGCCGCTGCCTTCTATGCCCTTGTGCACTCTCCTGACTTCTCCTGTCTGCTTACTTTGTGCCTTCCAACGCACAATGCAAACTACAGGTAGTGCTGCAGGGCCCACACCCTTTTACTTGCCTTTCAGAGCAGCTCTGGAGCTGTTACAGTGCCCAGCTGCTGCAAGAAATCAGCTTGAATGCTTCAGGGGCTGGGGCATAGCCAACATGAGCCCCACACCGACGGAGGGTGGAGGTGTTTAATGCGAACTAAGGGTCATCCAAGCGCCGCAAAAGGCCGCCATGCCCTGCATACCCCTTTTCTCTTTTCATATGCAGATGAGGGTTCCAGCCAACTTTGGCCCACTGCTTGGATGACATCACCGTATGCAAATACGTCTTCTGCAGACCTTCCCCCAGGAATGCTTGTACTAGTTGTTGCATTTGGTTTGTTGTTTGGGGTGCTTCAGTATTAGGCAGCCTTCTGCTCTAACATGTTCATCTGAAAATATGTGTTCTCCCTGCAGTTGTTGTCCCCAGATGAGAGTTCTCTTGTGCTGCCTCAGTTGAATCTCCTTTACTTGACAGAGATGTGCCTGAGCAGCGGCCCTCCCCAGCCCTATCCCAAATCATACTTATTTTGCATAGGAGATACCATGGTCATGAAGATTGTTCTTCCAGGGTGAGGTTCATTCATTGCATTCTGGGTATGCTGACCCCTGTGATTTCCCCAAATGTGGGAAACTCGACTGCATTATTTGTGGTAGTGGGGGACTGTGTTTGTGCTTTCCTCTGGTCAGCTCTGGTAAAAGTCAGATTTCTTTGTCTCAGATCTTCCTCTAGCCTTGTTCTTTTTTTGAGAGTTTCCTTGTGCTGCCTCAGTTGGATTTCCTTCACTTGACAGGGGGGTGCCCGAGCAGCGACCCTCCCCAGCTCTAGCCCAACTCCTACTTACCTGCCAGGTGAGATACTATGATCAGGAAGGTGCTTCTCCCAGGGCAAGGCTCACCCATTGCACTCTGGGTGTGCTGCTCCTACGATTTCCCCAAATGTGGGACACTTGACTACATAATTTGTGTTTCCTCTGGTCGGCTACTCGTATAATTCAGATCTCTTTGTCTCAGGTCTCTCTCCAGCCTAGTTTGCTGTCTGTTTCCACTTCTCTTTTCTTGAGCCCCTGCCCTTGCCCTTGTGCACTCTCCTGACTTCTCCTGTCTGCTTACTTTGTGCCTTCCAACGCACAATGCAAACTACAGGTAGTGCTGCAGGGCCAACACCCTTTTACTTGCCTTACAGAGCAGCTCTGGAGCTGTTACAGTGCCCAGCTGCTGCAAGAAATCAGCTTGAATGCTTCAGGGGCTGGGGCATAGCCAACATGAGCCCCACACCGACGGAGGGTGGAGGTGTTTAATGCGAACTAAGGGTCATCCAAGCGCCGCAAAAGGCCGCCATGCCCTGCATACCCCTTTTCTCTTTTCATATGCAGATGAGGGTTCCAGCCAACTTTGGCCCACTGCTTGGATGACATCACCATATGCAAATCCGTCTTCTGCAGACCTTTTCCCAGGAATGCTTGTACTAGTTGTTGCATTTGGTTTGTTGTTTGGGGGTGCTTCAGTATTAGGCAGCCTTCTGCTCTCCCATGTTCATCTGAAAATATGTGTTCTCCCTGCAGTTGTTGTCCCCAGATGAGAGTTCCCTTGTGCTGCCTCAGTTGAATCTCCTTTACTTGACAGAGATGTGCCTGAGCAGCGGCCCTCCCCAGCCCTATCCCAAATCATACTTATTTTGCATAGGAGATACCATTGTCATGAAGATTGTTCTCCCAGGGTGAGGTTCATTCATTGCATTCTGGGTATGCTGACCCCTGTCATTTCCCCAAATGTGGGAAACTCGACTGCATTATTTGTGGTAGTGGGGGACTGTGTTTGTGCTTTCCTCTGGTCAGCTCTGGTAAAAGTCAGATTTCTTTGTCTCAGATCTTCCTCTAGCCTTGTTCTTTTTTCGAGAGTTTCCATGTGCTGCCTCAGTTGGATCTCCTTCACTTGACAGGGGGGTGCCCGAACAGCGACCCTCCCCAGCTCTAGCCCAACTCCTACTTACCTGCCAGGTGAGATACTATGATCAGGAAGGTGCTTCTCCCAGGGCAAGGCTCACCCAATGCACTCTGGGTGTGCTGCTCCTACGATTTCCCCAAATGTGGGACACTTGATTACATAATTTGTGTTTCCTCTGGTCGGCTCTCGTATAATTCAGATCTCTTTGTCTCAGGTCTCTCTCCAGCCTAGTTTGCTGTCTGTTTCCACTTCTCTTTTCTTGAGCCGCTCCCTTCTATGCCCTTGTGCACTATCCTGACTTCTCCCGTCTGCTTACTTTGTGCCTTCCAACGCACAATGCAAACTACAGGTAGTTCTGCAGGGCCCACACCCTTTTACTTGCTTTACAGAGCAGCTCTGGAGCTGTTACAGTGCCCAGCTGCTGCAAGAAATCAGCTTTAATGCTTCAGGGGCTGGGGCATAGCCAACATGAGCCCCACACCGAAGGAAGGTGGAGGTGTTTAATGCAAACTAGGGGTCATCCAAGCGCCGCAAAAGGCCGCCATGCCCTGCACACCCCTTTTTTATTTTCATATGCAGACGAGGGTTGAAGCCAACTTTGACCCACTGCTTGGATGACATCACCATATGCAAATCCATCTGCTGCAGGCCTTCCCCCAGGAATGCTTGCACTAGTAGTTGCATTTGGTTTGTTGTTTGGGGGTGCTTCAGTGTTAGGCAGCCTTCTGCCCTCCCATGTTCATCTGAAAATATGTGTTCTCCCTGCAGTTGTTGTCCCCAGATGAGAGTTCCCTTGTGTTGCCTCAGTTGAATCTCCTTTACTTGACAGAGATGTGCCTGAGCAGCGGCCCTCCCCAGCCCTATCCCAAATCATACTTATTTTGCATAGGAGATACCATGGTCATGAAGATTGTTCTCCCAGGGTGAGGTTCATTCATTGCACTCTGGGTATGCTGACCCCTGTGATTTCCCCAAATGTGGGAAACTCGACTGCATTATTTGTGGTAGTGGGGGACTGCGTTTGTGCTTTCCTCTGGTCAGCTCTGGTAAAAGTCAGATTTCTTTGTCTCAGATCTTCCTCTAGCCTTGTTCTTCTTTCGAGAGTTCCCTTGTGCTGCCTCAGTTGGATCTCCTTCACTTGACAGGGGGTGCCCGAGCAGCAATCCTCCACAGCTCTAGCCCAACTCCTACTTACCTGCCAGGTGAGATACTATGATGTTCACTGTTAGGGCAATCAGGATGTGGAATTCCCTGCCAGGGAAGGTGGTAATGGCGGACTCTGTAATTGGATTTAAAAAAGGAATGGATACATTTCTGAATGAAAAAGCTATCCAAGGTTATAATACTTAAAATATCAACATGGTTAATCCGGGGGTAACATGAGTTATAGTAGCTAACTAGTCATAAAACATTATTCAGCAAGTATGTAGAATCATCACAACTTAAAACAGGTTGAACACGATGGGCAATTTGCCTCTATTCAACCTCAAAAACTATGTTACTATATGTTACTATATTACTATGTTACTGTAGTATACAGAACACCACAATGTAATGAGCAGTGATAGTGAGCACTGATGAGGATACTAGAACTGACACTGAGCAGCAAGATGCAGCACTGGACTATTAGTAATGTACTGTAGTATGCTGAGCACCACAATGCAGCACAAGACAATGAGCAGTGATACTGAGCACTGATGAGGATACTACTGAGAACTGACACTGAGCAGGAGAGACACACTACTAGTATTACTGAGCAGCAATAAGTAACCACTGATACTGAGCACTGATATTGAGATTTCCACTGAGAGAACATAGCCACGTCCTCTCCGCTCTCTCTTCAATGCTCGAGTAAAAATGGCGGCAACGCGCAGCTCTTTATATGGAATCCGAATCTCGAGAGAATCCGACAGCGGGATGATGACATTTTCCCTTGTTCAGGTTTTCCGAGTCAGGCGGGAACAACCGAGCCTGCCTCGGACCAGTGTAAACCACGTGGAGTTCGTCGGGAATTCGGTTCTCGGAGAACCGAACCCGCTCCTCTCTACCTTATACCCATCAATTTTTTTATTTTCAATCTAAGCCCCTGCAGTTTTCTGTAAGCATCTGCTTCGCTATGATGATCAACAAGTCACAAGGGCAAACACTCAGGGCTTGAGGCGTAGATCTTAGGACCAGCTGCTACAAGCATGGCAGAGGTGTCACTATCACTGGTGACACCCAGAGAGGTGGCGAAGGAGATTGTAATGCAGTGCGCGCAGATAAGCAGCGCAATGGTAAAAAGGAGGCATGGTTTCATAGGTAGGGGCGTGGCCTGGTGGCCTGAATCTACATTTTGTTGCTCCGGGTGTCCCGGGGGTTGGGGGCTGCACCCGGGGACTAGTGTGTGTGCGGTGCTGGCTCCTGCACAGTGACAGGGCATGGCCACCCAGCATGACACCTCCATTCTTGACCATGCTGTAATTGCAGTCGCACTGCAGTTCAGCGTGATCATAAAAAATGGTGTAGCCTCCTGCTGGTGCAGACTGTATGTGCGCGCAGGAAGCCGCCACCATTTTTGTGATCACAGCGGCTGAATGTGATGTCATACAGCCGCTGTGACCATGCCCCCTGTGTCTCCTCCGTTGCAGACCCCATTTTGAAGCCTTGCCCCCGCACCGCTCCATCCCTGACTTGGAAATGGAGTGTTGCTGACCCCCCTCTCCCCCCCCCGCCCCGATTGACAGGCAGAGGCGATCGCATTCTCTGCGGGGTGCCGCAGAAAATGCAGGCACATGCGTATGCTGTTAGCAATTTTTGCAGTTGGATCGCTTATTGTGATTGCATTCCAACCTGAATCAGGCCCTATTACCTATCACAATGCGCTGCGGGCAGTACAAAATTGGGTTAATATAGGAGTAAAACTCCCAGACCTGTGCTCCTTAACTGTACCTGGTGGCTAGTGGAGCGGCTGCCCAGTAATCAGTGTCCACGCCAGTGCGCACACGGTCCACCCCCTACGGCCACGCTCCCCTTCATCAGCGGCCTCGTGATCCGGAAGGGCGGTGTGTGTGTGTGACTGACCTTAGGAAGAAACTGGAGCCTCCGCTGCAGTGACCCAGCAACCAGGGCACGGGAGTATACAGCGCCGCTGGGAGTGATGAAGCTGCAGTAAAGATGTCTATTAGACCTAGCCTGCTGCAGCCCTTGTAGATTCTCATAAAACAAGTTCTTCTTTTCTTGTCAAAATTAATAGCTAAGAATAGGCTGCCTGAGGCAGGCCCCTGTTAAGTGGCCTGCTACTGAAGGCACCAACTACAAACTGAGCTCCCTGTTCATGGAAGCGGGGTTATAGAGGAGGATGCGCTGAGCATCTTGGGAACAGTCAAAAGCTTTGAGCCGGTTGGTGCCTCAGATCAAGATCCTACTCTACACCCCAATGTGAATCCTTGTGGAGTCCAGTGTACCCCACAGAAGAAATTAATGTGTCACACCCATTGGCAGCAACCTTAGAATAGCTGCTGACGGGCACAATTGAGAAAGGAAGGGGGGGGGGGGGGCATTTGAATCCAGCACATAGATGCAATTCAAATATGTAATTTGTACCTTCCTATTTTAAAATATAATGGATGAACCTCACCCTGTGAGAACAATCTTCATGATCAAGAGATCTCATATGCAAAATAAGTATGAGTTGGGATAGGGCTGGGGAGGGTGGCTGCTCGGGCAGCCCCTCCCCCGTCAAGTTAAGGAGATTCAACTGAGGACGCACAAGGGAACTCTCGTCTGGGGACAACAACTGCAGGGAGACCACATCTGTTCAGATGAACATGGGAGGGTGGAAGGCTGCCTAATATTGAAGCACCATCAAATATCAAACCATATGCAACAACTAGTACAAGCATTCCTGGGGGAAGGTCTGCAGAAGACGGATTTGCATACGGTGATGTCATCCAAGATGTGGGCCAAAGTTGGCTGGAACCCTCATCTGCATATGAAAAGAGAAAAGGGGCATGCAGGGCATGGCGGCCTTTTGCGGTGCTTGGATGACCCCTAGTTCGCATTAAACACCCCCACCCTCCTTTGGTGTGGGGCTCATGTTGGCCATGCCCCATCCCCTGAAGCATTCAAGCTGATTTCTTGCAGCAGCTGGGCACTGTAACAGCTCCAGAGCTGTTCTGTAAGGCAAGTAAAAGGGTGTGGGCCCTGCAGCACCACCTGTAGTTTGCATTGTGCGTTGGAAGGCACAAAGTAAGCAGACGGGAGGAGAAGTCAGGATAGTGCGCAAGGGCATCCTTTTCTCTTAGTCCGTAGAGGATGCTGGGGTCACATTAAGAACCATGGGGTATAGACGGGATCCGCAAGAGACATGGGCACTTTAAGACTTTCAAAGGGTGTGAACTGGCTCCTCCCTCTATGCCCCTCCTCCAGACTCCAGTTATAGGAACTGTGCCCAGGGAGACGGACATTTCGAGGAAAGGATTTATTGTTAAACTAAGGTGAGCATCTTACCAGCTCACACCTTAAGCATGCCGCAGAACGTGGCATTCAACAGAACACAAGCCAACGGCATGAACAATTGCAGCAAAAAGCTGACCAGAACCATAACATAACATGTGTATAACCACAAGTAATAACTGCAGACACAGTATGGACTGGGACGGGTGCCCAGCATCCTCTACGGACTAAGAGAAAAGGATTTACCGGTAGGTATTAAAATCCTATTTTCTCATACGACCTAGAGGATGCTGGGGTCACATTAAGAACCATGGGGTTATACCAAAGCTCTTGAACGGGTGGGAGAGTGCGTACGACTCTGCAGCACCGAATGACCCAACTTGAGGTTATCATCAGCCAAGGTATCAAACTTGTAAAACTTAGCAAAAGTGTTTACTAAATAGCTGCTCGGCAAAGTTGCAATGCCGAGACTCCCCGACCAGCTGCCCAGGATGAACCCACCTTTCTAGTAGAATGGGTCTTCACCTAATTCAGTAACGGCAATCCTGCCATGGAATGAGCATGCTGAATCTTACCACAGATCCAGCGCATAATGGTCTACATGGAAGCAGGACACCCAATCCTGTTGGGAGCATACAGGACAAACAGAGCCTCTGTTTTCCTAATCTGAACCGTTCTGGTGACATAAATTTTCAAAGTTCTGACCACAGCCAGAGACTTTGACTCAACGAAGGTGTCAGTGGCCAAAGGCACCATGTGGAAAGATGAACCACCTTCGGCAGAAATTGTTGACGTGTCCTCAATTCTGCTCTATCTTCATGAAAGATCAAATAAAGGCTCTTGTGATACTGCATGGTTTGTACTGTTTTCCATGTGCTCCCAGATCTTTCAAGCAAGTAGCATGGTCAAGAAAGTTCTGTTTGAAAAGAAACAACATTTACTGTCATTGTTATAGAATTTGGGAGAAAAAACAAGAAGAAATCTGCACTGTTGACGCACTGGACAGAATGAATGAATCATAAAATATAACCTTTATTAAGTATGTATTAAAATTGGATAAATATTAATATTATTATCCCAAACTGCAGTGAAACATAAAGGTTAAAATCACAGAACTAACATACATGTGCATAAGAAGAATAAAGAGATGTGAAAAAAAGGTTTAAAAAGCGTGTCCGTGTGTGATTATTTTTGAAGGCACAACCCTGGCGGGGTTGTTTATATAGATATATATGTTGCTAATAATCACTTTCTAGCGTAATGTTATTAAATAGCTGTTAGTATCTATGTCGTCAGGTACCACTGGGTCGTATCCTATATACTCCCTTCACTCAATAGGGGTTACCTCCCGGGAAGCCATCCCCATTGGCGAATTTGTGGGGGTGATTGAGTATAACCGGTAAGCTAACCTCCAATTTGTGGGGTGCTTAGGTAGATGGGGATCACTTATTTCTCTGTGTCCCCTAAGACTATATTCCTAAATTCAATACCACAGGGGGATAGCTTTCTATATCGGATAAGGAATCACTTGATAGGGAAATCTCTATGCATCATGGAAAGATCATATTTATTAATATCCAAACTAAAAAAATGATGAATAGCTTTAATTTAGCTGTTTAGATATAGTTAATTGGCGAGATATACCAACAGGTGCGGTTGCCTTAAGGAATATGGCAATTCCAATATAAATAGCAGCCCTCCTTCATATAATCAGCCAGATCTTATTAAATCTGGTCCAGATATAGCCGTTCAGATATACTTAATTGACAACATATATCAATCGGTGGGGTTGCCTTAAGGAATATAGCAATTCCAATTCTCATATAAATAGCAACCTTCCTTCATATATTCAGCCAGATCTTATTTAATCTGATCTAGGCGTAGGCAATAATGCTTTCCTTAGAGGTATAGCCACCTCAATTCTTATTAGGAAGCAAAGTGTCTGTCATAATGGTTTATCCAATTCATCTAAGAAATAATATATTCCATGTGTCAGAGATTCATTACTCTCTATTTACACTGTTAAAGAGTTAATTCTTATTATGTTACAGTGTAATGAAATTATCATATAGGGAGATGTGGCAATTCCATGTGCTATATATATAATAACCCTTAGTGGTCCAGATTCCACAATGAGGAATTTTCTTATAAACCGCTGAAACACACAGCTGTTTGACTGACTTCCAAATATATCTATCTCACTTTGTAACAGTCTTATGATAGAGAAACTGTTACATATTCGGTCACTTAGTTATCTAAAGGTAAACAGACTCAGTGTGAGGGTAATATAATATATCAAATGCGCTGTCAATAATCGTGGTAACTGGTGTAATAATGTGGTATATTGAGTATGCTAGTAAGGCATATAACTGCTCTCCAGCCTTTAAGTGTTACCAATCAATTTGTTACACTGTAAAGGATTTATGGTGTCCTGTTAGGACATGCAGCTGCTAGGCTGACTCAAAGATTTATCCATTTGTAACAATTATGTAACAGTTATATACATGTTACTGGTATTACATAGAAATAGTATGACACAGGCCAGCAGTCCCATGTGTCTAGATTCCACAATAGGAGATTTTCTTTGTCTTATAAACTGCTGGAACACACAGCTGCTAGACTGACTTCAAATATATATATTACTTTGCAGGGACGTGCAGTCAGGGGAGGCAGGGGAGGCAGTGCCTCCCCTGTCATATGATTAAAATAATGTAAAGAAGATACTTATGACACATATTCTGTGTCATAAGTATCTTCTTTAGGCTGTGTATTATTTTAATAATTTTACCCTATAAAAAAACGACTTTAAATGTGTTTTGGAGGCACCTTTCTCGGTGCCTCCAGCCGTCAGCGAGAAATGTCCGTAAGCGGGGGGCGGGGCCAGCACTGGGCAGTGAAAGCCCATTGAGAAAAGCCTAATAAGCGGCACCTAGTAGCAGTGCCGCTTTGACAGGGGCGTGCTTTCAGCTCATCTGAAAGCACGCCCCTGTCACTAAAGAAGCTATGATTGGGCAGTGGGAGGGCCGGACCTATCATTAACCCTGGACCTAGTAGAAGGGTGCGTAAGGCACGGGCACCATATTTAGGAGGGCACCGCATCCCTACATACCCTGCCGCAGTAAGTCTGTTCCTCCATCCCCCTGGTGTCCCCACTGCCAGCGCGCACAGTCCCCGGTGATCCCACACCCCCTTCCCTCTGTGTCCCCACAGACGGCGCGCATAGACCCGTGTTCCCCCTGGACCAGGGGGAAGGGGGAACACAGGGGTCTGTGCGCGCCGTCTGCGGGGGGACACGGGGAAGGGGGTGTGGAACACAGGAGACTGTGCGCGCTGGCAGTGGGGACACCAGCCTTAACAAACAAGTACGATAGTGGCCCAGCCTGAAGAGAGGAGTGAGGACCCTCCTCTCAAATCCACATCGCCGCGACTGTGAGCGCTGTTGGTGTCACTGCCGGGCACGGCATGGATTAAGGTACAGTAAGGGCTGTAACACACACTCCCTAATAGCGCATGCTGCCTTCCCCATCCCACTCCTTCCTTCCTCTCTCTGAAGAACCCTCCCTTTGGACACAGCGATGCACTTCACTTGCCTTCAGTTTCTCATACTCACTTGCGGCTCCCATACTGTAGGTCTGTCAGCTGTGTCCCCTCCATCCTCTCAGTAGTAATGCATGCACCTTCTATTTGCACCCTTACTCCCGACCCCCTACCTTCCAAAATCTGCCATGCTACAACATTCATGCTACGGTCCCCCTTCCTCACGCCACAGACTGCTGTGTACTGTACTTTTAAGTGGGGGACAGGTAGTAAACTGCTGCTGTGTGAGTGAGGAGGCTCCAGATAAGAAGTGTGTCATAATGTATACTGTATGTGTATAATCTGCTCTACACAGTGGCATAATGTGTATAATCTGATCCATGGTGTGGCATAATGTGTATAATCTGATCCATGGTGTGCTATAATGTGTATAATCTGCTCCACGGTGTGCCTTAATGTGTATAATCTGCTCCACAATGTGGTATAATGTGTATAATCTGCTCCACGGTGTGTCATAACGTGTATAATCTGATCCATGGTGTGGCATAATGTGTATAATCTGCTCTACAGTGTGGCATAATTTGTATAATCTGCTCCATGGTGTGCTATAATGTGTATAATCTGCTCCACGGTGTGTCTTAATGTGTATAATCTGCTCCACAATGTGGTATAATGTGTATAATCTGCTCCACGGTGTGTCATAACGTGTATAATCTGATCCATGGTGTGGCATAATGTGTATAATCTGCTCTACAGTGTGGCATAATTTGTATAATCTGTTCCACGGTGTGGTATAATGTGTATAATCTGCTCTACGGTGTGCCTTAATGTGTATAATCTGCTCCACGGTGTGTCATAATGTGTATAATCTGCTCCACGGTGTGGTATAATGTGTATAATCTGCTCCACGGTGTGGCATAATGTGTATAATCTGCTCCACGGTGTGGCATAATGTGTCAGTAGCTGCTGTGCATGGGGACATGTGTCACAAGCTAGTGAGCATTGGGAGATATATGATAAATGCTGGTGTCCTGCGGAGGAAGAGTCTGTTGGGATACAGAATGCGTAATATATTTTAAACTTTATTTTTGTTCTTATATTAAACTTGAAATATACAGTGTCCCAAATCTTTTGAATTTTTCACAGTGGTCCACTCACAATCTTAATTGGAAAGCCCTTCTATAGAGGCACACTAGTTACCAACATTCTGTATACTCATCTGATCAGGTAATGGAAGTCGGTCCTCATAGTCATTGGGCAGGGGCCCAAAGCATATTTTTTCACCTGAGCCCATCACTCACTAGTTCCACCACTGTCCCTGGTGTCTCTCATGGTTTCCCGCTGCCGGCGCACACAGATCTCTGTGTTCTCTCTTCCCCCTGGTGTCTCATGGTTCCCGCTGCCGGCACAGCCAGCGCACACAGTCCCCAGTGCGGGTGTCCAGGTGAGCGCTGCTCAGGGGTCCAGGTGAGCAGGGAGGGCCATAGAGGGGAGAATCATGGATTCCACTGTCTGGCAGGGGAAATCACTACAGTCGGCAAGAGGGATTGCTGTAACCGCAAAACTCTGCTGCTCTCTGCCTGGCAGCGTGAGAAAGGCTGTCTGTGAGGTGAGGGGGGAGGGGGCAGAGTCTGCCCGGCTGACAGGGGACCTTGCAGACTTCTGCTGCTGCGTCTGCCTAGTGGGATGAGATGGGCTCTATGGCAGGAGGATTACTGCAGCAATGGACAACCACAGAGCTGGGAAAACGGTGTGGAGACAGCGGGGAGGGATCTGAAAAGATCCCTCACCTGCACAAGCTGCTGCATCAGTGATGGTGGCAGTACCTGGTAATGGCTTGGGGTGGTAGCGTGCATCAGCACAGGGATGGTAGTGGGCATCAGCACTGCGGTGGTATGGGTCATCGGCGGGACTTAGCAAACATTATGGCTGCAGTGCCTCACCAGCTACTGACCTCACCGCACGCCACTGTTACTTTGTAACAGTCTTATAGTAAAGAGACTGTTACACACTGTCATTTAGTTATCTCAAGGTTAGCAGATTCTGTGTGAGGATAGTGTTCTGTTAGAACATGCAGCTGCTAGGCTGACTCATAGAAAATGTATCCATTTGTAACAAATGACACATACAGCATTAAATTAATATCTATAGCAGCCCATGTGACATCTCTACTCTTATCATAATTGTCTGGTTATTGCCAATCTGGACAGCAGGAGTGATATATATTCACTAGTCCCAATATCCCATCATATAAATATACCCACACTGATATACTTTCTTATCAAGAGTTATTAGTAGCTATCTGTATGCACTTTAGACATTGTATCTGCTAAGTGACATCATATCTAGTGTATTCCTTTCTTATAGCTCAGCTTCTATTCCCTATTAGTGGAGACTAACAGCTAACATCATAATCATATATTTTTGTTTTATAACATTTCACATGAGTCAAATACACGCGGACACGCCGTGCCCTACACGTGTGTTTCACTGCATCTATGGCAACTTACATTAAAGCTAACAAGAAAGCACACTCGTTCTGTCTTTAAACTGATAAAAGAAACCCCAATAATATGGGGCATGCAAAAATTGAGATAAAACTCAGTTTTGCTCCTCTCCACGGAAATCTTTAATAAAAGGCGAAATATTTGTTAGTTCTGAAGAGAAACCAGAGCATGACCAAGATTCCACCTGTCGCCTGAGTGCCATGCCAGCAGTTCTCATTGAGCTCAAAGTGAGCACCCAATTTGAAAGAAAGATAGCAGATTTCTCACCAGGCTTCCCCTAGCTATAAACATGGTTTGTACTCTTTTCCATGTGTTCCCAGATCTTTCAAGCAATTAGTATAGTCAAGAAAGTTCTGTTTGAAAAGAAACAAACATTTACTGTCATTTCTATGCAAATGAGCTTACATTAAAGCACACTCGTTCTATCTTTAAACAGATAAAATAAAACCCCAATAAGATGGGGAATGCAAAATTTGAGATAAAACTCAGTTTTGCTCCTCTCCACGGAAATCTTTAGTAAAAGGCGAAAGATTTGTTCGTTCTGAAGAGAAACCAGAGCATGACCAAGATTCCACCTGTCGCCTGAGTGCCATGCCAGCAGTCCTCATTCAGCTCAAAGTGAGCACCCAATTTGAAAGAAAGAAAGCAGATTTCTCACCAGGCTTCCCCTTGCTATAAGCATGGTTTGTACTCTTTTCCATGTGCTCCCAGATCTTTCAAGCAAGTAGCATGGTCAAGAAAGTTCTGTTTGAAAAGAAACAGACATTTACTGTCATTGTTATACAAATAAACTTACATTAAAGCCAACAAGAAAGCACACTCATTCTGTCCTTAAACTGATAAAAGAAACCCCAATAATATGGGGCATGCAAAAATTGAGATAAAACTCAGTTTTGCTCCTCTCCACGGAAATCTTTAATAAATGGCGAAAGATTTGTTCATTCTGAAGAGAAACCAGAGCATGACCAAGATTCCACCTGTCGCCTGAGTGCCATGCCAGCAGTCCTCATTCAGATCAAAGTGAGCGCCCAATTTGAAAGAAAGCAGATTTCTCACCTGGCTTCTCCTTGCTATAAGCATGGTTTGTACTGTATTCCATGTGCTCCCAGATCTTTCAAGCAAGTAGCATGGTCAAGAAAGTTCTGTTTGAAAAGAAACAAACATTTACTGTAATTTCTATGCAAATGAGCTTTCATTAAAGCACACTCATTCTATCTTTAAACCGATAAAAGAAAATCCAAAAAGATGGGGCATGCAAAAATTGAGGTAAAACTCAGTTTTGCTCCTCTCCACGGAAATCTTTAGTAAAAGGCGAAAGATTTGTTCGTTCTGAAGAGAAGCCAGAGCATGACCAAGATTTTCATCTGAAAATATGTGTTCTCCCTGCAGTTGTTGTCCCCAGATGAGAGTTCCCTTGTGCTGCCTCAGTTGAATCTCCTTTACTTGACAGAGATGTGCCTGAGCAGCGGCCCTCCCCAGCCCTATCCCAAATCATACTTATTTTGCATAGGAGATACCATGGTCATGAAGATTGTTCTCCCAGGGTGAGGTTCATTCATTGCATTCTGGGTATGCTGACCCCTGTGATTTCCCCAATGTGGGAAACTCGACTGCATTATTTGTGGTAGTGGGGGACTGTGTTTGTGCTTTCCTCTGGTCAGCTCTGGTAAAAGTCAGATTTCTTTGTCTCAGATCTTCCTCTAGCCTTGTTCTTCTTTCGAGAGTTCCCTTGTGCTGCCTCAGTTGGATCTCCTTCACTTGACAGGGGGTGCCCGAGCAGCAATCCTCCACAGCTCTAGCCCAACTCCTACTTACCTGCCAGGTGAGATACTATGATCTTCACTGTTAGGGCAATCAGGATGTGGAATTCCCTGCCAGGGAAGGTGGTAATGGCGGACTCTGTAATTGGATTTAAAAAAGGAATGGATACATTTCTGAATGAAAAAGCTATCTAAGGTTATAATACTTAAAATATCAACATGGTTAATCCGGGGGTAACATGAGTTATAGTAGCTAACTAGTCATAAAACATTATTCAGCAAGTATGTAGAATCATCACAACTTAAAACAGGTTGAACACGATGGGCAATTTGCCTCTATTCAACCTCAAAAACTATGTTACTATATGTTACTATATTACTATGTTACTGTAGTATACAGAAAACCAAAATGCAATGAACAGTGATAGTGAGCACTGATGAGGATACTAGAACTGACACTGAGCAGCAAGATGCAGCACTGGACTATTAGTAATGTACTGTAGTATGCTGAGCACCACAATGCAGCACAAGACAATGAGCAGTGATACTGAGCACTGATGAGGATACTACTGAGAACTGACACTGAGCAGGAGAGACACACTACTAGTATTACTGAGCAGCAATAAGTAACCACTGATACTGAGCACTGATATTGAGATTTCCACTGAGAGAACATAGCCACGTCCATTCCGCTCTCTCTTCAATGCACGAGTAAAAATGGCGGCAACGCGCAGCTCTTTATATGGAATCCGAATCTCGCGAGAATCCGACAGCGGGATGATGACATTTTCCCTTGTTCAGGTTTTGCGAGTCAGGCGGGAACAACCGAGCCTGCCTCGGACCAGTGTAAACAACGTGGAGTTCGTGGGGAATTCGGTTCTCGGAGAACCGAACCCGCTTCTCTCTACCTTATACCAATCAATTTTTTTATTTTCAATCTAAGCCCCTGCAGTTTTCTGTAAGCATCTGCTTCGCTATGATGATCAACAAGTCACAAGGGCAAACACTCAGGGCTTGAGGCGTAGATCTTAGGACCAGCTGCTACAAGCATGGCAGAGGTGTCACTATCACTGGTGACACCCAGAGAGGTGGCAAGGGAGATTGTAATGCAGTGCGCGCAGATAAGCAGCGCAATGGTAAAAAGGAGGCATGGTTTCATAGGTAGGGGCGTGGCCTGGTGGCCTGAATCTACATTTTGTTGCTCCGGGTGTCCCGGGGGTTGGGGGCTGCACCCGGGGACTAGTGTGTGAGCGGTGCTGGCTCCTGCACAGTGAAAGGGCATGGCCACCCAGCATGACGCCTCCCTTCTTGACCATGCTGTAATTGCAGTCGCACTGCAGTTCAGCGTGATCATAAAAAATGGTGTAGCCTCCTGCTGGTGCAGACTGTATGTGCGCGCAGGAAGCCGCCACCATTTTTGTGATCACAGCGGCTGAATGTGATGTCATACAGCCGCTGTGACCACGCCCCCTGTGTCTACTCCGTTGCAGACCCCATTTTGAAGCCTTGCCCCCGCACCGCTCCATCCCTGACTTGGAAATGGAGTGTTGCTGACCCACCTATCCCCCCCCGCCCCGATTGACAGGCAGAGGCGATCGCATTCTCTGCGGGGTGCCGCAGAAAATGCAGGCACATGCGTATGCTCTTAGCAATTTTTGCAGTTGGATCGCTTATTGTGATTGCAATCCAACCTGAATCAGGCCCTATTACCTATCACAATGCGCTGCGGGCAGTACAAAATTGGGTTAATATAGGAGAAAAACCCCCAGACCTGTGCTCCTTAACTGTACCTGGTGGCTAGTGGAGCGGCTGCCCAGTAATCAGTGTCCACGCCAGTGCGCACACGGTCCACCCCCTACGGCCACGCTCCCCTTCATCAGCGGCCTCGTGATCCGGAAGGGTGGTGTGTGTGTGACTGACCTTAGGATGAAACCGGACCCTCCGCTGCAGTGACCCAGCAACCAGGGCACGGGAGTATACAGCGCCGCTGGGAGTGATGAAGCTGCAGTAAAGATGTCTATTAGACCTAGCCTGCTGCAGCCCTTGTAGATTCTCATAAAACAAGTTCTTCTTTTCTTGTCAAAATTTATAGCTAAGAATAGGCTGCCTGAGGCAGGCCCCTGTTAAGTGGCCTGCTACTGAAGGCACCAACTACAAACTGAGCTCCCTGTTCATGGAAGCGGGGTTATAGAGGAGAATGCACTGAGCATCTTGGGAACAGTCAAAAGCTTTGAGCCGGTTGGTGCCTCAGATCAAGATCCTACTCTACACCCCAATGTGAATCCTTGTGGAGTCCAGTGTACCCCACAGAAGAAATTAATGTGTCACACCCATTGGCAGCAACCTTAGAATAGCTGCTGACGGGCACAATTGAGAAAGGAAGGGGGGGGGGGGACATTTGAATCCAGCACATAAATGCAATTCAAATATGTAATTTGTACCTTCCTATTTTAAAATATAATGGATGAACCTCACCCTGTGAGAACAATCTTCATGATCAAGAGATCTCATATGCAAAATAAGTATGAGTTGGGATAGGGCTGGGGAGGGTGGCTGCTCGGGCAGCCCCTCCCCCGTCAAGTTAAGGAGATTCAACTGAGGAAGCACAAGGGAACTCTCGTCTGGGGACAACAACTGCAGGGAGACCACATCTTTTCAGATGAACATGGGAGGGCGGAAGGCTGCCTAATACTGAAGCACCATCAAATATCAAACCATATGCAACATCTAGTACAAGCCTTCCTGGGGGAAGGTCTGCAGCAGACGGATTTGCATACAGTGATGTTATTCAAGCAGTGGGCCAAAGTTGGCTGGAACCCTCATCTGCATATGAAAAGAGAAAAGGGGCGTGCAGGGCATGGCGGCCTTTTGCAGTGCTTGGATGACCCCTAGTTCTCATTAAACACCCCCACCCTCCTTTGGTGTGGGGCTCATGTTGGCCATGCCCCATCCCCTGAAGCATTCAAGCTGATTTCTTGCAGCAGCTGGGCACTGTAACAGCTCCAGAGCTGTTCTGTAAGGCAAGTAAAAGGGTGTGGGCCCTGCAGCACCACCTGTAGTTTGCATTGTGCGTTGGAAGGCACAAAGTAAGCAGACGGGAGGAGAAGTCAGGATAGTGCGCAAGGGCATCCTTTTCTCTTAGTCCGTAGAGGATGCTGGGGTCACATTAAGAACCATGGGGTATAGACGGGATCCGCAAGAGACATGGGCACTTTAAGACTATCAAAGGGTGTGAACTGGCTCCTCCCTCTATGCCCCTCCTCCAGACTCCAGTTATAGGAACTGTGCCCATGGAGACGGACATTTCGAGGAAAGGATTTATTGTTAAACTAAGGTGAGCATCTTACCAGCTCACACCTTAAGCATGCCGCAGAACGTGGCATTCAACAGAACACAAGCCAACGGCATGAATAATTGCAGCAAAAAGCTGACCAGAACCATAACACAACATGTGTATAACCACAAGTAATAACTGCAGACACAGTATGGACTGGGACGGGTGCCCAGCATCCTCTACAGACTAAGAGAAAAGGATTTACCGGTAGGTATTAAAATCCTATTTTCTCATACGACCTAGAGGATGCTGGGGTCACATTAAGAACCATGGGGTTATACCAAAGCTCTTGAACGGGTGGAAGAGTGCGTACGACTCTGCAGCACCGAATGACCCAACTTGAAGTTATCATCGGCCAAGGTATCAAACTTGTAAAACTTAGCAAAAGTGTTTACTAAATAGCTGCTCGGCAAAGTTGCAATGCCGAGACTCCCCGACCTGCTGCCCAGGATGAACCCACCTTTCTAGTAGAATGGGTCTTCACCTAATTCAGTAACGGCAATCCTGCCATGGAATGAGCATGCTGAATCTTACCACAGATCCAGCGCATAATGGTCTACATGGAAGCAGGACACCCAATCCTGTTGGGAGCATACAGGACAAACAGAGCCTCTGTTTTCCTAATCTGAACCGTTCTGGTGACATAAATTTTCAAAGTTCTGACCACAGCCAGAGACTTTGACTCAACGAAGGTGTCAGTGGCCAAAGGCACCATGTGGAAAGATGAACCACCTTCGGCAGAAATTGTTGACGTGTCCTCAATTCTGCTCTATCTTCATGAAAGATCAAATAAAGGCTCTTGTGATACTGCATGGTTTGTACTGTTTTCCATGTGCTCCCAGATCTTTCAAGCAAGTAGCATGGTCAAGAAAGTTCTGTTTGAAAAGAAACAAACATTTACTGTCATTGTTATGCAAATAAACTTACATTAAAGCTAACCAGAAAGCACACTCGTTCTGTCTTTAAACTGATAAAAGAAACCCCAATAATATGGGCATACCTCCCAACTTTGTCGGCTCGCAAAGAGGGACACACGCGCGGCGAAGTCGCACGCGCTCCCAAAAAGGGCGTGGCCTAAGTAAAAAGGGGCATGGCTTAGCGGGAGGACCCGCGATCGCGAGTCACGCCCCCGTTTTCGGCACTGAGGGGGCATGCCCAGCGCTCTGTGAGCCGCTGGCATGCCACCTCTCCCTCTGACTTCAGTGAATAGACGCTGTGCGCACAGCGACTATTCACCGCTGCTCTGCTAAGCAGGGCAGCGACAGACAGAGCCTCCCAACTGTCCTCCCCACCGCGGGACACTGCGGCCCGCAGGTGGGACAGCGGGACAGTCCCCAAAAAACGGGACTGTCCCGCGAAAATCGGGACAGTTGGGAGGTATGATATGGGGCATGCAAAAATTGAGATAAAACTCAGTTTTGCTCCTCTCCACGGAAATCTTTAGTAAAAGGCGATAGATTTGTTCGTTCTGAAGAGAAACCAGAGCATGACCAAGATTCCACCTGTCGCCTGAGTGCCATGCCAGCAGTCCTCATTCAGCTCAAAGTGAGCACCCAATTTGAAAGAAAGAAAGCAGATTTCTCACCAGGCTTCCCCTTGCTATAAACATGGTTTGTACTCTTTTCCATGTGCTCCCAGATCTTTCAAGCAATTAGTATGGTCAAGAAAGTTCTGCTTGAAAAGAAACAGACATTTATTGTCATTGTTATGCAAATAAACTTACATTAAAGCTAACAAGAAAGCACACTCGTTCTGTCTTTAAACTGATAAAAGAGACCCCAATAATATGGGGCATGCAAAAATTGAGATAAAACTCAGTTTTGCTCCTCTCCACGGATAATCTTTAATAAAAGGCGAAAGATTTGTTCATTCTGAAGAGAAACCAGAGCATGACCAAGATTCCACCTGTCGCCTGAGTGCTGTGCCAGCAGTCCTCATTCAGATCAAAGTGAGCGCCCAATTTGAAAGAAAGCAGATTTCTCACCTGGCTTCTCCTTGCTATAAGCATGGTTTGTACTGTATTCCATGTGCTCCCAGATCTTTAAAGCAAGTAGCATGGTCAAGAAAGTTCTGTTTGAACATAAATAAACATTTACTGTCATTTCTATGCAAATGAGCTTACATTAAAGCACACTCATTCTATCTTTAAACCGGTAAAAGAAACCCCAAAAAGATGGGGCATGCAAAAATTGAGATAAAACTCGGTTTTGCTCCTCTCCACGGAAATCTTTAGTAAGAGGCGAAAGATTTGTTCGTTCTGAAGAGAAACCAGAGCATGACCAAGATTTTTATCTGAAAATATGTGTTCTCCCTGCAGTTGTTGTCCCCAGATGAGAGTTCCCTTGTGCTGCCTCATTTGGATCTCCTTCACTTTACAGGGGGGTACCCGAGCAGCGACCCTCCCCAGCTCTAGCCCAACTCCTACTTACCTGCCAGGTGAGATACTATGATCATGAAGGTGCTTCTCCCAGGGCAAGGCTCACCCATTGCACTCTGGGTGTGGTGCCCCTGCGATTTCCCCAAATGTGGGAAGCTTGACTGCATAATTTGTGTTTCCCCTGGTCGGCTCTCGTATAATTCAGATCTCTTTGTCTCAGGTCTCTCTCCAGCCTAGTTTGCTGTCTGTTTCCACTTCTTTTTTCATGAGCCCCTCCCTTTTATACCCTTGTGCACTATCCTGACTTCTCCTCTTGTCTGCTTATTTTGTGCCTTCCAATGCACAATGCAAACTACAGGTAGTGCTGCAGGGCCCACACCCTTTTACTTGCCGTACAGAGCAGCTCTGGAGCTGTTACAGTGCCCAGCTGCTGCAAGAAATCAGCTTGAATGCTTCAGGGGCTGGGGCATAGCCAACATGAGCCCCACACCGAAGGAGGGTGGAGGTGTTTAATGCGAACTAGGGGTCATCCAAGCGCCGCAAAAGGCCGCTATGCCCTGCACGCCCCTTTTCTCTTTTCATATGCAGACGAGGGTTGAAGCCAACTTTGACCCACTGCTTGGATGACATCACCGTATGCAAATCCATCTGCTGCAGGCCTTCCCCCAGGAATGCTTGCACTAGTTGTTGCATTTGGTTTGTTGTTTGGGGGTGCTTCATTATTAGGCAGCCTTCTGCCCTCCCATGTTCATCTGAAAATATGTGTTCTCCCTGCAGTTGTTGTCCCCAGATGAGAGTTCCCTTGTGCTGCCTCAGTTGAATCTCCTTTACTTGACAGAGATGTGCCTGAGCAGCGGCCCTCCCCAGCCCTATCCCAAATCATACTTATTTTGCATAGGAGATACCATGGTCATGAAGATTGTTCTCCCAGGGTGAGGTTCATTCATTGCATTCTGGGTATGCTGACCCCTGTGATTTCCCCAAATGTGGGAAACTCGACTGCATTATTTGTGGTAGTGGGGGACTGTGTTTGTGCTTTCCTCTGGTCAGCTCTGGTAAAAGTCAGATTTATTTGTCTCAGATCTTCCTCTAGCCTTGTTCTTCTTTCGAGAGTTCCCTTGTGCTGCCTCAGTTGAATCTCCTTCACTTGACAGGGGGGTACCCGAGCAGCGACCCTCCCCAGCTCTAGCCCAACTTCTACTTACCTGGCAGGTGAGATACTATGATCATGTAGGTGCTTCTCCCAGGGCAAGGCTCACCCATTGCACTCTGGGTGTGCTGCTCCTGCGATTTCCCCAAATGTGGGAAACTTGACTGCATAATTTGTGTTTCCCCTGGTCGGCTCTCGTATAATTCAGATCTCTTTGTCTCAGGTCTCTCTCCAGCCTAGTTTGCTGTCTGTTTCAACTTCTCTTTTCTTGAGCCGCTCCCTTCTATGCCCTTGCGCACTATCCTGACTTCTCCCGTCTGCTTACTTTGTGCCTTCCAATGCACAATGCAAACTACAGGTAGTGCTGCAGGGCCCACACCCTTTTACTTGCCGTTCAGAGCAGCTCTGGAGCTGTTACAGTGCCCAGCTGCTGCAAGAAATCAGCTTGAATGCTTCAGGGGCTGGGGCATAGCCAACATGTGCCCCACACCGAAGGAGGGTGGAGGTGTTTAATGCGAACTAGGGGTCATCCAAGCGCCGCAAAAGGCCGCCATGCCCTGCACGCCCCTTTTCTCTTTTCATATGCAGACGAGGGTTGAAGCCAACTTTGACCCACTGCTTGGATGACATCACTATATGCAAATCCATCTGCTGCAGGCCTTCCCCCAGGAATGCTTGTACTAGTTGTTGCATTTGGTTTGTTGTTTGGGGGTGCTTCAGTATTAGGCAGCCTTCTGCCCTCCCATGTTTATCTGAAAATATGTGTTCTCCCTGCAGTTGTTGTCCCCAGATGAGAGTTCCCTTGTGCTGCCTCAGTTGAATCTCCTTTACTTGACAGAGATGTGCCTGAGCAGCGGCCCTCCCCAACCCTATCCCAAATCATACTTATTTTGCATAGGCGATACCATGGTCATGAAGATTGTTCTCCCAGGGTGAGGTTCATTCATTGCATTCTGGGTATGCTGACCCCTGTGATTTCCCCAAATGTGGGAAACTCGACTGCATTATTTGTGGTAGTGGGGGACTGTGTTTGTGCTTTCCTCTGGACAGCTCTGGTAAAAGTCAGATTTCTTTGTCTCAGATCTTCCTCTAGCCTTGTTCTTCTTTCGAGAGTTCCCTTGTGCTGCCTCAGTTGGATCTCTTTAACTTGACAGGGGGGTGCCCGAGCAGCGACCCTCCCCAGCTCTAGCCCAACTCCTACTTACTTGCCAGGTGAGATACTATGATCATGAAGGATCTTCTCCCAGGGCAAGGCTCACCCATTGCACTCTGGGTGTGGTGCCCCTGCGATTTCCCCAAATGTGGGAAGCTTGACTGCATAATTTGTGTTTCCCCTGGTCGGCTCTCGTATAATTCAGATCTCTTTGTCTCAGGTCTCTCTCCAGCCTAGTTTGCTGTCTGTTTCCACTTCTTTTTTCATGAGCCCCTCCCTTTTATACCCTTGTGCACTATCCTGACTTCTCCTCCTGTCTGCTTACTTTGTGCCTTCCAATGCACAATGCAAACTACAGGTAGTGCTGTAGGGCCCACACCCTTTTACTTGCCGTACAGAGCAGCTCTGGAGCTGTTACAGTGCCCAGCTACTGCAAGAAATCAGCTTGAATGCTTCAGGGGCTGGGGCACAGCCAACATGAGCCCCACACCGAAGGAGGGTGGAGGTGTTTAATGTGAACTAGGGGTCATCCAAGCACCGCAAAAGGCCGCCATGCCCTGCACGCCCCTTTTCTCTTTTCATATGCAGACGAGGGTTGAAGCCAACTTTGACCCACTGCTTGGATGACATCACCGTATGCAAATCCATCTGCTGCAGGCCTTCCCCCAGGAATGCTTGCACTAGTTGTTGCATTTGGTTTGTTGTTTGGGGGTGCTTCAGTATTAGGCAGCCTTCTGCCCTCCCATGTTCATCTGAAAATATGTGTTCTCCCTGCAGTTGTTGTCCCCAGATGAGAGTTCCCTTGTGCTGCCTCAGTTGAATCTCCTTTACTTGACAGAGATGTGCCTGAGCAGCGGCCCTCCCCAGCCCTATCCCAAATCATACTTATTTTGCATAGGAGATACCATGGTCATGAAGATTGTTCTCCCAGGGTGAGGTTCATTCATTGCATTCTGGGTATGCTGACCCCTGTGATTTCCCCAAATGTGGGAAACTCGACTGCATTATTTGTGGTAGTGGGGACTGTGTTTGTGCTTTCCTCTGGTCAGCTCTGGTAAAAGTCAGATTTATTTGTCTCAGATCTTCCTCTAGCCTTGTTCTTCTTTCGAGAGTTTCCTTGTGCTGCCTCAGTTGGATCTCTTTCACTTGACAGGGGGGTGCCCGAGCAGCGACCCTCCCCAGCTCTAGCCCAACTCCTACTTACCTGCCAGGTGAGATACTATGATCATGAAGGTGCTTCTCCCAGGGCAAGGCTCACCCATTGCACTCTGATTTCCCCAAATGTGGGAAGCTTGACTGCATAATTTGTGTTTCCCCTGGTCGGCTCTCGTATAATTCAGATCTCTTTGTCTCAGGTCTCTCTCCAGCCTAGTTTGCTGTCTGTTTCCACTTCTTTTTTCATGAGCCCCTCCCTTTTATACCCTTGTGCACTATCCTGACTTCTCCTCCTGTCTGCTTACTTTGTGCCTTCCAATGCACAATGCAAACTACAGGTAGTGCTGCAGGGCCCACACCCTTTTACTTGCCGTACAGAGCAGCTCTGGAGCTGTTACAGTGCCCAGCTGCTGCAAGAAATCAGCTTGAATGCTTCAGGGGCTGGGGCATAGCCAACATGAGCCCCACACCGAAGGAGGGTGGAGGTGTTTAATGCGAACTAGGGGTCATCCAAGCGCCGCAAAAGGCCGCCATGCCCTGCACGCCCCTTTTCTCTTTTCATATGCAGACGAGGGTTGAAGCCAACTTTGACCCACTGCTTGGATGACATCACCGTATGCAAATCCATCTGCTGCAGGCCTTCCCCCAGGAATGCTTGCACTAGTTGATGCATTTGGTTTGTTGTTTGGGGGTGCTTCAGTATTAGGCAGCCTTCTGCCCTCCCATGTTCATCTGAAAATATGTGTTCTCCCTGCAGTTGTTGTCCCCAGATGAGAGTTCCCTTGTGCTGCCTCAGTTGAATCTCCTTTACTTGACAGAGATGTGCCTGAGCAGCGGCCCTCCCCAGCCCTATCCCAAATCATACTTATTTTGCATAGGAGATACCATGGTCATGAAGATTGTTCTCCCACGGTGAGGTTCATTCATTGCATTCTGGGTATGCTGACCCCTGTGATTTCCCCAAATGTGGGAAACTCGACTGCTTTATTTGTGGTAGTGGGGGACTGTGTTTGTGCTTTCCTCTGGTCAGCTCTGGTAAAAGTCAGATTTCTTTGTCTCAGATCTTCCTTTAGCCTTGTTCTTCTTTCGAGAGTTCCCTTGTGCTGCCTCAGTTGGATCTCCTTCACTTGACAGGGGGGTACCCGAGCAGCGACCCTCCCCAGCTCTAGCCCAACTTCTACTTACCTGGCAGGTGAGATACTATGATCATGTAGGTGCTTCTCCCAGGGCAAGGCTCACCCATTGCACTCTGGGTGTGCTGCTCCTGCGATTTCCCCAAATGTGGGAAACTTGACTGCATAATTTGTGTTTCCCCTGGTCGGCTCTCGTATAATTCAGATCTCTTTGTCTCAGGTCTCTCTCCAGCCTAGTTTGCTGTCTGTTTCAACTTCTCTTTTCTTGAGCCGCTCCCTTCTATGCCCTTGCGCACTATCCTGACTTCTCCCGTCTGCTTACTTTGTGCCTTCCAATGCACAATGCAAACTACAGGTAGTGCTGCAGGGCCCACACCCTTTTACTTGCCGTTCAGAGCTGCTCTGGAGCTGTTACAGTGCCCAGCTGCTGCAATAAATCAGCTTGAATGCTTCAGGGGATGGGGCATGGCCAACATGAGCCCCACACCAAAGGAGGGTGGGGTGTTTAATGCGAACTAGGGGTCATCCAAGCACCGCAAAAGGCCGCCATGCCCTGCACGCCCCTTTTCTCTTTTCATATGCAGATGAGGGTTGAAGCCAACTTTGACCCACTGCTTGGATGACATCACCGTATGCAAATCCGTATTCTGCAGAACTTCCCCCAGGAATGCTTGCACTAGTTGTTGCATTTGGTTTGTTGTTTGGGGGTGCTTCAGTATTAGGCAGCCTTCTGCCCTCCCATGTTCATCTGAAAATATGTGTTCTCCCTGCAGTTGTTGTCCCCAGATGAGAGTTCCCTTGTGCTGCCTCAGTTGAATCTCCTTTACTTGACAGAGATGTGCATGAGCATTTGGGATAGGGCCCTCCCCAGCCCTATCCCAAATCATACTTATTTTGCATAGGAGATACCATGGTCATGAAGATTATTCTCCCAGGGTGAGGTTCATTCATTGCATTCTGGGTATGCTGACCCCTGTGATTTCCCCAAATGTGGGAAACGTGACTGCTTTATTTGTTGGCAGTGGGGGACTGTGTTTGTGTTTTCCTCTGATCTCTGGTAAAAGTCAGATTTCTTTGTTTCAGATCTTCCTCTAGCCTTGTTCTTCTTTCGAGAGTTTCCTTGTGCTGCCTCAGTTGGATCTCCTTCACTTGACAGGGGGGTGCCCGAGCAGCGACCCTCCCCAGCTCTAGCCCAACTCCTACTTACCTGCCAGGTGAGATACTATGATCATGAAGGTGCTTCTCCCAGGGCAAGGCTCACCCATTGCACTCTGGGTGTGCTGCCCCTGCGATTTCCCCAAATGTGGGAAACTTGACTGCATAATTTGTGTTTCCCCTGGTCAGGTCTCGTATAATTCAGATCTCTTTGTCTCAGGTCTCTCTCCTGCCTAGTTTGCTGTCTGTTTCCACTTCTCTTTTCTTGAGCCGCTCCCTTCTATGCCCTTGCGCACTATCCTGACTTCTCCTCCTTTCTGCTTACTTTGTGCTTTCCAACGCACAATGCGAACTACAGGTAGTGCTGCAGGGCCCACACCCTTTTACTTGCCTTACAGAGCATCTCTGGAGCTGTTACAGTGCCCAGCTGCTGCAAGAAATCAGCTTGAATGCTTCAGGGGCTGGGGCATAGCCAACATGAGCCCCACACCGAAGGAGGGTGGAGGTGTTTAATGCAAACTAGGGGTCAGCCAAGTGCTGCAAAAGGCCACCATGCCCTGCACGCCCCTTTTCTCTTTTCATATGCAGACGAGGGTTGAAGCCAACTTTGACCCACTGCTTGGATGACATCACCATATGCAAATCTATCTGCTGCAGGCCTTCCCCCAGGAATGCTTGCACTAGTTGTTGCATTTGGTTTGTTGTTTGGGGGTGCTTCAGTATTAGGCAGCCTTCTGCCCTCCCATGTTCATCTGAAAATATGTGTTCTCCCTGCAGTTGTTGTCCCCAGATGAGAGTTCCCTTGTGCTGCCTCAGTTGAATCTCCTTTACTTGACAGAGATGTGCCTGAGCAGCGGCCCTCCGCAGCCATATCCCAAATCATACTTATTTTGCATAGGAGATACCATTGTTATGAAGATTGTTCTCCCAGGGTGCGGTTCATTCATTGCACTCTGGGTATGCTGAACCCTGTGATTTCCCCAAATGTGGGAAACTCGACTGCATTATTTGTGGTAGTGGTGGACTGTGTTTGTGCTTTCCTCTGGTCAGCTCTGGTAAAAGTCAGATTTCTTTGTCTCAGATCTTCCTCTAGCCTTGTTTTTCTTTCGAGAGTTCCTTTGTGCTGCCTCAGTTGGATCTCCTTCACTTGACAGGGGGGTGCCCGAGCAGCGACCCTCCCCAGCTCTAGCCCAACTCCTACTTACCTGCCAGGTGAGATACTATGATCATGAAGGTGCTTCTCCAAGGGCAAGGCTCACCCATTGCACTCTGGGTGTGCTGCTCCTGCGATTTCCCCAAATGTGGGAAACTTGACTGCATAATTTGTGTTTCCCCTGGTCAGGTCTCGTATAATTCAGATCTCTTTGTCTCAGGTCTCTCTCCAGCCTAGTTTGCTGTCTGTTTCCACTTCTCTTTTCTTGAGCCGCTCCCTTCTATGCCCTTGCGCACTATCCTGACTTCTCCTCCTTTCTGCTTACTTTGTGCCTTCCAACGCACAATGCGAACTACAGGTAGTGCTGCAGGGCCCACACCCTTTTACTTGCCTTACAGAGCAGCTCTGGAGCTGTTACAGTGCCCAGCTGCTGCAAGAAATCAGCTTGAATGCTTCAGGGGCTGGGGCATAGCCAACATGAGCCCCACACCGAAGGAGGGTGGAGGTGTTTAATGCAAACTAGGGGTCAGCCAAGTGCCGCAAAAGGCCACCATGCCCTGCACGCCCCTTTTCTCTTTTCATATGCAGACGAGGGTTGAAGCCAACTTTGACCCACTGCTTGGATGACATCACCATATGCAAATCTATCTGCTGCAGGCCTTCCCCAGGAATGCTTGCACTAGTTGTTGCATTTGGTTTTGTTGTTTGGGGTGCTTCAGTATTAGGCAGCCTTCTGCTCTCCCATGTTCATCTGAAAATATGTGTTCTCCCTGCAGTTGTTGTCCCCAGATGAGAGTTCCCTTGTGCTGCCCTCAGTTGAATCTCCTTTACTTGACAGAGATGTGCCTGAGCAGCGGCCCTCCCCAGCCCTATCCCAAATCATACTTATTTTTGCATAGGAGATACCATGGTCATAAAGATTGTTCTCCCAGGGTGAGGTTCATTCATTGCATTCTGGGTATGCTGACCCCTGTGATTTCCCCAAATGTGGGAAACTCAACTGCATTATTTGTGGTAGTGGGGGACTGTGTTTGTGTTTTCCTCTGGTCAGCTCTGGTAAAAGTCAGATTTCTTTGTCTCAGATCTTCCTCTAGCCTTGTTCTTCTTTCGAGAGTCCATTGTGCTGCCTCAGTTTGATCTCCTTCACTTGACAGGGGGGTACCCGAGCAGCGACCCTCTCCAGCTCTAGCCCAACTCCTACATACCTGCCAGGTGAGATACTATGATCATGAAGGTGCTTCTCCCAGGGCAAGGCTCACCCATTGCACTCTGGGTGTGCTGCTCCTGTGATTTCCCCAAATGTGGGAAACTTGACTGCATAATTTGTGTTTCCCCTGGTCGGCTCTCGTATAATTCAGATCTCTTTGTCTCAGGTCTCTCTCCAGCCTAGTTTGCTGTCTGTTTCCACTTCTCTTTTCTGAGCCGCTGCCTTCTATGCCCTTGTGCACTCTCCTGACTTCACCTGTCTGCTTACTTTGTGCTTCCAACGCACAATGCAAACTACAGGTAGTGCTGCAGGGCCAACACCCTTTTACTTGCCTTACAGAGCAGCTCTGGAGCTGTTACAGTGCCCAGCTGCTGCAAGAAATCAGCTTGAATGCTTCAGGGGCTGGGGCATAGCCAACATGAGCCCCACACCGACGGAGGGTGGAGGTGTTTAATGCTAACTAAGGGTCATCCAAGCGCCGCAAAAGGCCGCCATGCCTGCATACCCCTTTTCTCTTTTCATATGCAGATGAGGGTTCCAGCCAACTTTGGCCCACTGCTTGGATGACATCACCGTATGCAAATCCGTCTTCTGCAGACCTTTTCCCAGGAATGCTTGTACTAGTTGTTGCATTTGGTTTGTTGTTTGGGGGTGCTTCAGTATTAGGCAGCCTTCTGCTCTCCCATGTTCATCTGAAAATATGTGTTCTCCCTGCAGTTGTTGTCCCCAGATGAGAGTTCCCTTGTGCTGCCTCAGTTGAATCTCCTTTACTTGACAGAGATGTGCCTGAGCAGCGGCCCTCCCCAGCCCTATCCCAAATCATACTTATTTTGCATAGGAGATACAATTGTCATGAAGATTGTTCTCCCAGGGTGAAGTTCATTCATTGCATTCTGGGTATGCTGACCCCTGTGATTTCCCCAAATGTGGGAAACTCGACTGCATTATTTGTGGTAGTGGGGGACTGTGTTTGTGCTTTCCTCTGGTCAGCTCTGGTAAAAGTCAGATTTCTTTGTCTCAGATCTTCCTCTAGCCTTGTTCTTTTTTCGAGAGTTTCCTTGTGCTGCCTCAGTTGGATCTCCTTCACTTGACAGGGGGGTGCCCGGACAGCGACCCTCCCCAGCTCTAGCCCAACTCCTACTTACCTGCCAGGTGAGATACTATGATCAGGAAGGTGCTTTTCCCAGGGCAAGGCTCACCCAATGCACTCTGGGTGTGCTGCTCCTACGATTTCCCCAAATGTGGGACACTTGATTACATAATTTGTGTTTCCTCTGGTCGGCTCTCGTATAATTCAGATCTCTTTGTCTCAGGTCTCTCTCCAGCCTAGTTTGCTGTCTGTTTCCACTTCTCTTTTCTTGAGCCGCTCCCTTCTATGCCCTTGTGCACTATCCTGACTTCTCCCGTCTGCTTACTTTGTGCCTTCCAACGCACAATGCAAACTACAGGTAGTGCTGCAGGGCCCACACCCTTTTACTTGCTTTACAGAGCAGCTCTGGAGCTGTTACAGTGCCCAGCTGCTGCAAGAAATCAGCTTGAATGCTTCAGGGGCTGGGGCATAGCCAACATGAGCCCCACACCGAAGGAAGGTGGAGGTGTTTAATGCGAACTAGGGGTCATCCAAGCGCCGCAAAATGCCGCCATGCCCTGCACACCCCTTTTTTATTTTCATATGCAGACGAGGGTTGAAGCCAACTTTGACCCACTGCTTGGATGACATCACCATATGCAAATCCATCTGCTGCAGGCCTTCCCCCAGGAATGCTTGCACTAGTAGTTGCATTTGATTTGTTGTTTGGGGGTGCTTCAGTATTAGGCAGCCTTCTGCCCTCCCATGTTCATCTGAAAATATGTGTTCTCCCTGCAGTTGTTGTCCCCAGATGAGAGTTCCCTTGTGTTGCCTCAGTTGAATCTCCTTTACTTGACAGAGATGTGCCTGAGCAGCGGCCCTCCCCAGCCCTATCCCAAATCATACTTATTTTGCATAGGAGATACCATGGTCATGAAGATTGTTCTCCCAGGGTGAGGTTCATTCATTGCACTCTGGGTATGCTGACCCCTGTGATTTCCCCAAATGTGGGAAACTCGACTGCATTATTTGTGGTAGTGGGGGACTGCGTTTGTGCTTTCCTCTGGTCAGCTCTGGTAAAAGTCAGATTTCTTTGTCTCAGATCTTCCTCTAGCCTTGTTCTTCTTTCGAGAGTTCCCTTGTGCTGCCTCAGTTGGATCTCCTTCACTTGACAGGGGGTGCCCGAGCAGCAATCCTCCACAGCTCTAGCCCAACTCCTACTTACCTGCCAGGTGAGATACTATGATCTTCACTGTTAGGGCAATCAGGATGTGGAATTCCCTGCCAGGGAAGGTGGTAATGGCGGACTCTGTAATTGGATTTAAAAAAGGAATGGATACATTTCTGAATGAAAAAGCTATCCAAGGTTATAATACTTAAAATATCAACATGGTTAATCCGGGGGTAACATGAGTTATAGTAGCTAACTAGTCATAAAACATTATTCAGCAAGTATGTAGAATCATCACAACTTAAAACAGGTTGAACACGATGGGCAATTTGCCTCTATTCAACCTCAAAAACTATGTTACTATATGTTACTATATTACTATGTTACTGTAGTATACAGAACACCACAATGTAATGAGCAGTGATAGTGAGCACTGATGAGGATACTAGAACTGACACTGAGCAGCAAGATGCAGCACTGGACTATTAGTAATGTACTGTAGTATGCTGAGCACCACAATGCAGCACAAGACAATGAGCAGTGATACTGAGCACTGATGAGGATACTACTGAGAACTGACACTGAGCAGGAGAGACACACTACTAGTATTACTGAGCAGCAATAAGTAACCACTGATACTGAGCACTGATATTGAGATTTCCACTGAGAGAACATAGCCACGTCCTCTCCGCTCTCTCTTCAATGCACGAGTAAAAATGGCGGCAACGCGCAGCTCTTTATATGGAATCCGAATCTCGCGAGAATCCGACAGCGGGATGATGACATTTTCCCTTGTTCAGGTTTTCCGAGTCAGGCGGGAACAACCGAGCCTGCCTCGGACCAGTGTAAACCACGTGGAGTTCGTCGGGAATTCGGTTCTCGGAGAACCGAACCCGCTCCTCTCTACCTTATACCCATCAATTTTTTTATTTTCAATCTAAGCCCCTGCAGTTTTCTGTAAGCATCTGCTTCGCTATGATGATCAACAAGTCACAAGGGCAAACACTCAGGGCTTGAGGCGTAGATCTTAGGACCAGCTGCTACAAGCATGGCAGAGGTGTCACTATCACTGGTGACACCCAGAGAGGTGGCGAGGGAGATTGTAATGCAGGGCGCGCAGATAAGCAGTGCAATGGTAAAAAGGAGGCATGGTTTCATAGGTAGGGGCGTGGCCTGGTGGCCTGAATCTACATTTTGTTGCTCCGGGTGTCCCGGGGGTTGGGGGCTGCACCCGGGGACTAGTGTGTGTGCGGTGCTGGCTCCTGCACAGTGACAGGGCATGGCCACCCAGCATGACGCCTCCATTCTTGACCATGCTGTAATTGCAGTCGCACTGCAGTTCAGCGTGATCATAAAAAATGGTGTAGCCTCCTGCTGGTGCAGACTGTATGTGCGCGCAGGAAGCCGCCACCATTTTTGTGATCACAGCGGCTGAATGTGATGTCATACAGCCGCTGTGACCACGCCCCCTGTGTCTCCTCCGTTGCAGACCCCATTTTGAAGCCTTGCCCCCGCACCGCTCCATCCCTGACTTGGAAATGGAGTGTTGCTGACCCCCCTCTCCCCCCCCGCCCCGATTGACAGGCAGAGGCGATCGCATTCTCTGCGGGGTGCCGCAGAAAATGCAGGCACATGCGTATGCTGTTAGCAAATTTTGCAGTTGGATCGCTTATTGTGATTGCATTCCAACCTGAATCAGGCCCTATTACCTATCACAATGCGCTGCGGGCAGTACAAAATTGGGTTAATATAGGAGTAAAACTCCCAGACCTGTGCTCCTTAACTGTACCTGGTGGCTAGTGGAGCGGCTGCCCAGTAATCAGTGTCCACGCCAGTGCGCACACGGTCCACCCCCTACGGCCACGCTCCCCTTCATCAGCGGCCTCGTGATCCGGAAGGGCGGTGTGTGTGTGACTGACCTTAGGAAGAAACTGGAGCCTCCGCTGCAGTGACCCAGCAACCAGGGCACGGGAGTATACAGCGCCGCTGGGAGTGATGAAGCTGCAGTAAAGATGTCTATTAGACCTAGCCTGCTGCAGCCCTTGTAGATTCTCATAAAACAAGTTCTTCTTTTCTTGTCAAAATTAATAGCTAAGAATAGGCTGCCTGAGGCAGGCCCCTGTTAAGTGGCCTGCTACTGAAGGCACCAACTACAAACTGAGCTCCCTGTTCATGGAAGCGGGGTTATAGAGGAGGATGCGCTGAGCATCTTGGGAACAGTCAAAAGCTTTGAGCCGGTTGGTGCCTCAGATCAAGATCCTACTCTACACCCCAATGTGAATCCTTGTGGAGTCCAGTGTACCCCACAGAAGAAATTAATGTGTCACACCCATTGGCAGCAACCTTAGAATAGCTGCTGACGGGCACAATTGAGAAAGGAAGGGGGGGGGGGGGGGACATTTGAATCCAGCACATAGATGCAATTCAAATATGTAATTTGTACCTTCCTATTTTAAAATATAATGGATGAACCTCACCCTGTGAGAACAATCTTCATGATCAAGAGATCTCATATGCAAAATAAGTATGAGTTGGGATAGGGCTGGGGAGGGTGGCTGCTCGGGCAGCCCCTCCCCCGTCAAGTTAAGGAGATTCAACTGAGGACGCACAAGGGAACTCTCGTCTGGGGACACCAACTGCAGGGAGACCACATCTGTTCAGATGAACATGGGAGGGTGGAAGGCTGCCTAATATTGAAGCACCATCAAATATCAAACCATATGCAACAACTAGTACAAGCATTCCTGGGGGAAGGTCTGCAGAAGACGGATTTGCATACGGTGATGTCATCCAAGATGTGGGCCAAAGTTGGCTGTAACCCTCATCTGCATATGAAAAGAGAAAAGGGGCATGCAGGGCATGGCGGCCTTTTGCGGTGCTTGGATGACCCCTAGTTCGCATTAAACACCCCCACCCTCCTTTGGTGTGGGGCTCATGTTGGCCATGCCCCATCCCCTGAAGCATTCAAGCTGATTTCTTGCAGCAGCTGGGCACTGTAACAGCTCCAGAGCTGTTCTGTAAGGCAAGTAAAAGGGTGTGGGCCCTGCAGCACCACCTGTAGTTTGCATTGTGCGTTGGAAGGCACAAAGTAAGCAGACGGGAGGAGAAGTCAGGATAGTGCGCAAGGGCATCCTTTTCTCTTAGTCCGTAGAGGATGCTGGGGTCACATTAAGAACCATGGGGTATAGACGGGATCCGCAAGAGACATGGGCACTTTAAGACTTTCAAAGGGTGTGAACTGGCTCCTCCCTCTATGCCCCTCCTCCAGACTCCAGTTATAGGAACTGTGCCCAGGGAGACGGACATTTCGAGGAAAGGATTTATTGTTAAACTAAGGTGAGCATCTTACCAGCTCACACCTTAAGCATGCCGCAGAACGTGGCATTCAACAGAACACAAGCCAACGGCATGAACAATTGCAGCAAAAAGCTGACCAGAACCATAACATAACATGTGTATAACCACAAGTAATAACTGCAGACACAGTATGGACTGGGACGGGTGCCCAGCATCCTCTACGGACTAAGAGAAAAGGATTTACCAGTAGGTATTAAAATCCTATTTTCTCATACGACCTAGAGGATGCTGGGGTCACATTAAGAACCATGGGGTTATACCAAAGCTCTTGAACGGGTGGGAGAGTGCGTACGACTCTGCAGCACCGAATGACCCAACTTGAGGTTATCATCAGCCAAGGTATCAAACTTGTAAAACTTAGCAAAAGTGTTTACTAAATAGCTGCTCGGCAAAGTTGCAATGCCGAGACTCCCCGACCAGCTGCCCAGGATGAACCCACCTTTCTAGTAGAATGGGTCTTCACCTAATTCAGTAATGGCAATCCTGCCATGGAATGAGCATGCTGAATCTTACCACAGATCCAGCGCATAATGGTCTACATGGAAGCAGGACACCCAATCCTGTTGGGAGCATACAGGACAAACAGAGCCTCTGTTTTCCTAATCTGAACCGTTCTGGTGACATAAATTTTCAAAGTTCTGACCACAGCCAGAGACTTTGACTCAACGAAGGTGTCAGTGGCCAAAGGCACCATGTGGAAAGATGAACCACCTTCGGCAGAAATTGTTGACGTGTCCTCAATTCTGCTCTATCTTCATGAAAGATCAAATAAAGGCTCTTGTGATACTGCATGGTTTGTACTGTTTTCCATGTGCTCCCAGATCTTTCAAGCAAGTAGCATGGTCAAGAAAGTTCTGTTTGAAAAGAAACAACATTTACTGTCATTGTTATAGAATTTGGGAGAAAAAACAAGAAGAAATCTGCACTGTTGACGCACTGGACAGAATGAATGAATCATAAAATATAACCTTTATTAAGTATGTATTAAAATTGGATAAATATTAATATTATTATCCCAAACTGCAGTGAAACATAAATGTTAAAATCACAGAACTAACATACATGTGCATAAGAAGAATAAAGAGATGTGAAAAAAAGGTTTAAAAAGCGTGTCCGTGTGTGATTATTTTTGAAGGCACAACCCTGGCGGGGTTGTTTATATAGATATATATGTTGCTAATAATCACTTTCTAGCGTAATGTTATTAAATAGCTGTTAGTATCTATGTCGTCAGGTACCACTGGGTCGTATCCTATATACTCCCTTCACTCAATAGGGGTTACCTCCCGGGAAGCCATCCCCATTGGCGAATTTGTGGGGGTGATTGAGTATAACCGGTAAGCTAACCTCCAATTTGTGGGGTGCTTAGGTAGATGGGGATCACTTATTTCTCTGTGTCCCCTAAGACTATATTCCTAAATTCAATACCACAGGGGGATAGCTTTCTATATCGGATAAGGAATCACTTGATAGGGAAATCTCTATGGATCATGGAAAGATCATATTTATTAATATCCAAACTAAAAAAATGATGAATAGCTTTAATTTAGCTGTTTAGATATAGTTAATTGGCGAGATATACCAACAGGTGCGGTTGCCTTAAGGAATATGGCAATTCCAATATAAATAGCAGCCCTCCTTCATATAATCAGCCAGATCTTATTAAATCTGGTCCAGATATAGCCGTTCAGATATACTTAATTGACAACATATATCAATCGGTGGGGTTGCCTTAAGGAATATAGCAATTCCAATTCTCATATAAATAGCAACCTTCCTTCATATATTCAGCCAGATCTTATTTAATCTGATCTAGGCGTAGGCAATAATGCTTTCCTTAGAGGTATAGCCACCTCAATTCTTATTAAGAAGCAAAGTGTCTGTCATAATGGTTTATCCAATTCATCTAAGAAATAATATATTCCATGTGTCAGAGATTCATTACTCTCTATTTACACTGTTAAAGAGTTAATTCTTATTATGTTACAGTGTAATGAAATTATCATATAGGGAGATGTGGCCAGGGCCGGCGCTACCATTAGGCAGCTTTAGGCAGCTGCCTATGAGCGCCGGCCACTGGAGGGCGGCACACCCCTCCTGAATTAGTTATACCTAAAATCAAGTTGTGCAGGGCTGGCTAGCGGCGGCCGCAGCGCCGGTCTAGCCAGCCGCTCGCAGCCAGCGCTATCAGTGCTATCAGTCACCCCTGGCCAGGGTGAACTGCGTCTGCCGCGCCCGCGCCGGCACCCGCGCCCCCTCTGATGACGGACCCCGGCAACAAGCAGCATCCGGGCAGGCAGCAGCAGCAGCAGCATCCTCTCCCCCCTCCCCCTGCAGTTGTAGGCACGGAGGTCCGATCGCTGCCCCCAGCCAGCCTTCCATGCTCTTTTAGCCGTCCGTCGCCATTTACCACCAGCTGTTGGCCGCCCTCCTGCTGATGGCACCTTTGTAGTTACCTGACCCTGGCCAGCTCCACCTCCTGCCACTGCATGCTCAGTGTACAGAGAGTATTGCTGCCATGGAACCGCACATATACTGTATATGCTAAAGGTCAGAACGTGGGACCCCCTGGGCTATCCATTTCACTATCCATGTAGATGTAAATGGGAATACCAGATTCTGAACTTGAGCATATACAGTATATTTATATATACAGTGCTCTGATGACCCCCGCTGCTGCCGCCATATCGTATTCTCGCTTCTGACCTCGGCGTTACTATTTTAAATCTGCCGTGGACCACTCCTGATTGGCTGCCGGTCCGCGGCAGATTTTAAATAGTAGCGCCGTGGTCTTAGGAGCCGCTGTGCCGCCGACCACAGTAGGAGGTCACTAAAAGACCCCCTCTCGGGCGGGGACACATAGAAGGACCCACTCACTGCCATTCACCGCAGCTACCAGCGAGCACCATGGCGGACCGGCCACATAAGGAGGAGCGTCAGTGTGTGGCACCCTTGGTGTCCGTCTTCATCACCCAGCGTCCCACAGAGTGGCAAAGGTTCCATGCATCTCACCCTGTGCTGTTCCCTCTTTTTCCCCTGTCTCTCTCTCTTTCTCCCCGGCTCTTCTCCCTGTCTTTGCGTCTCTCTCCCTGTCTCTCTGTCTCCCTCTCTGCGTCTCTTTCCCTCTCACTGTCTCCCCCTTTCCCTCGCTGCTCTCTCCCCATCTGTCTCTCCCTCGCCTTTCTCTCCCTGTCTCTCTCCCTCCCCTCTCTCTCTCCCTGTCTCTATTTTCCTTTCCCTGTCTATGTGTCCCTGTCTCTCTCCCTTTCCATCTCTCACCCTCGCTTCTCTCTCTCCTCATCTGTCTCCCTGTCTCTCTCCCGCGTCTCTTTCTCTCCCTGTCTCTCTTCCTTTCCCTGTCTGTGTCCCCATCTCTGTCTCCCTCTCCCTGTCTCTCTCCCACATCTCTTTCCCCCTCTCTTTCTCTCCATCTGTCTCTCTCCCTCGTCTCTCTCTCCCTCGTTTCTCTCTCCGTCTTTCTACATTTCTCTGTGTCCCTGTCTCTGTATCTCTCTCCCTCTACCTGTCTCTCGCTCTCTCTCTCCTGTTTCTCTCACCCCCTCCCTGTGTCCCTGTCTCCCTCTCCCTGTCTCTGCATCTATCTCTCTCTCCCTTCCCTCGCCCCTCTCTCCCCATCTCTGTCTCTCCCTTGTCTCCCTCATCTCTCTCTCCCTCGTCCATCTCTCTCTTATCTCCCTCTCTCCCTTGCCTCTCTCTCTCTTCCTCCCTCGTCTCTCTCCCTCCCTCTCTCATCTCTCCCTCCCTCGTCTCTCTCATCCCTCCCTCGTCTCTCTCTCTCCCTCCCTTGTCTCTCTCTCCCTTCCTCGTCTCTCCCTCCCTCGTCTCTCTCTCCCTTGTCTCTCTCTCTCTCCCTCGTCTCTCTCTCTCTCTCTCTCGTGTCTCTCTCTCTCTCTCCCTCGTCCATCTCTCTTGTCTCCCTCTCTCCCTCCCTAGTCTCTCTCCCTCGTCTCTCTACCTCTCCCTTGTCTCTCTCTCTCTCTCTCTCCCCCTCGTCTCTCTTCCCCTCTCCCTGTCTCTGCGTCTCTCCCTCTCTACCTCACTTCTCTCTCCTTATCTCTGTCTCTCTCGCTCCCTCGTCTCTTTCTTTCCCAGTCTCTCTCGCTCTCTCCCTCTCCCTGTCTCCCTCTCTCTGTCTCTGTGTCTCACACAGTAGGAAGGGGGACATAGCTCAGGAAAGGAGGAAGAGGGTCAGTAAAATACAAATAATTTTTGCAAGGGGGGGCACAACATTTTTCTTGCCTCTGGGAAATTGAGCTGAAGTTACACTACTGCTTACCCTGCTGCCTTTCTCTCTACCTAGTCCCTACTCTATGCCCTTGCTATCCCACTCTCTGTCACTCTCCCTGTCCGTATGTCCCTGCTATCACTTTCCATGTCCCTCTGTCACTCTTCCTGTCCCTGCTGTCACTTCCCCTATCCCTCTGTCACTCTCCCTGTCCCTATGTCCCTGCTATCACTTTCCCTGTCCCTCTGTCACTCTCCCTGTCCCTATGTCCCAGCTGTCACTCGCCCTGAATTTTGTCTCATTCCATGTGGCATAATGTGAATTTTGGCTCATTCATTGTGCTATAATGTGAATTTCGGCTCATTCAGTTTGCTACAATGTGAATTTTGGCTCATTCATTGTGCTATAATGTGAATTTTGGCTCATTCTGTGTGCTATAATGTGAATTTTGGCTCATACCGTGTTCTATATTGTGAATTTCAACTCATTTTGTGTGCTATAATGTGAAAATCGGCACATTCAGTGTGCTGTAATGTGAATTTCGGCTCATACCATGTGGTATAATGTGAATTTCGGCTCATTCAGTATGCTATAATGTGAATTTCGGCTCATTCTGTGTGCTATAATGTGAATTTCGGCTCATACCGTGTGGTATAATGTGAATTTCGGCTCATACCATGTGCTATAATGTGAATTTCAGCTCATACTGTGTGGTATAATGTGAATTTCGGCTCATACTGTGTGCTATAATGTGAATTTTGGCTCATACTGTGTGGTATAATGTGAAAGGGGCACCAGTACAAGATAGTATAAGGGGTCCTACTATTGTGGTGCATAATGTGTATAAGGGGTAAATTGTGTTGTAAACTACACTGAAGGACACCCCCCCCCTTTTGAGTGGCCATGCCCCCTTTCCCAGAAGTGCGCACATAATTGCAATCATAACTTTTCCATACCCCCACTTCAAATTTCCACTTCGACCACTATATATATATATATATATATATATATATATTGGGAAAAAAGCTGCGGCACTCAAGGTCTTGTAACAGGCAATGTTACACCAACGTTTCGGGGTATAATGTATAGGAGGCATTACTTTATGGCATATAGTGTTATAAAGGGCAGTATTACTGTGTGGCATAATGTGTATAAGGAATACTATTGTGTGGCAGGACGTGAATGGTCTCTATTGTGTGGTTTAATGTAAGTGGACTCTACTGTGGTGTAATGTGAATAAGGGGTACTACTGTGTGATGTAACGTGAATAAGAGGCACTACTGTGTGATGCAACATCAATAAGAGACACTACTGTAACGTAACGTGAATAAGGGTAGGGGGGGGGGTAGGCTTAAGTTTTGCCTAGGGTGCCGAGAAACCTTCCACCGGCCCTGGATGTGGCAATTCCATGTGCTATATATATAATAACCCTTAGTGGTCCAGATTCCACAATGAGGAATTTTCTTATAAACCGCTGAAACACACAGCTGTTTGACTGACTTCCAAATATATCTATCTCACTTTGTAACAGTCTTATGATAGAGAAACTGTTACATATTCGGTCACTTAGTTATCTAAAGGTAAACAGACTCAGTGTGAGGGTAATATAATATATCAAATGCGCTGTCAATAATCGTGGTAACTGGTGTAATAATGTGGTATATTGAGTATGCTAGTAAGGCATATAACTGCTCTCCAGCCTTTAAGTGTTACCAATCAATTTGTTACACTGTAAAGGATTTATGGTGTCCTGTTAGGACATGCAGCTGCTAGGCTGACTCAAAGATTTATCCATTTGTAACAATTATGTAACAGTTATATACATGTTACTGGTATTACATAGAAATAGTATGACACAGGCCAGCAGTCCCATGTGTCTAGATTCCACAATAGGAGATTTTCTTTGTCTTATAAACTGCTGGAACACACAGCTGCTAGACTGACTTCAAATATATATATTACTTTGTAACAGTCTTATAGTAAAGAGACTGTTACACACTGTCATTTAGTTATCTCAAGGTTAGCAGATTCTGTGTGAGGATAGTGTTCTGTTAGAACATGCAGCTGCTAGGCTGACTCATAGAAAATGTATCCATTTGTAACAAATGACACATACAGCATTAAATTAATATCTATAGCAGCCCATGTGACATCTCTACTCTTATCATAATTGTCTGGTTATTGCCAATCTGGACAGCAGGAGTGATATATATTCACTAGTCCCAATATCCCATCATATAAATATACCCACACTGATATACTTTCTTATCAAGAGTTATTAGTAGCTATCTGTATGCACTTTAGACATTGTAATTGCTAAGTGACATCATATCTAGTGTATTCCTTTCTTATAGCTCAGCTTCTATTCCCTATTAGTGGAGACTAACAGCTAACATCATAATCATATATTTTTGTTTTATAACATTTCACATGAGTCAAATACACGCGGACACGCCGTGCCCTACACATGTGTTTCACTGCATCTATGGCAACTTACATTAAAGCTAACAAGAAAGCACACTCGTTCTGTCTTTAAACTGATAAAAGAAACCCCAATAATATGGGGCATGCAAAAATTGAGATAAAACTCAGTTTTGCTCCTCTCCACGGAAATCTTTAATAAAAGGCGAAATATTTGTTAGTTCTGAAGAGAAACCAGAGCATGACCAAGATTCCACCTGTCGCCTGAGTGCCATGCCAGCAGTTCTCATTGAGCTCAAAGTGAGCACCCAATTTGAAAGAAAGAAAGCAGATTTCTCACCAGGCTTCCCCTAGCTATAAACATGGTTTGTACTCTTTTCCATGTGTTCCCAGATCTTTCAAGCAATTAGTATAGTCAAGAAAGTTCTGTTTGAAAAGAAACAAACATTTACTGTCATTTCTATGCAAATGAGCTTACATTAAAGCACACTCGTTCTATCTTTAAACAGATAAAATAAAACCCCAATAAGATGGGGCATGCAAAATTTGAGATAAAACTCAGTTTTGCTCCTCTCCACGGAAATCTTTAGTAAAAGGCGAAAGATTTGTTCGTTCTGAAGAGAAACCAGAGCATGACCAAGATTCCACCTGTCGCCTGAGTGCCATGCCAGCAGTCCTCATTCAGCTCAAAGTGAGCACCCAATTTGAAAGAAAGAAAGCAGATTTCTCACCAGGCTTCCCCTTGCTATAAGCATGGTTTGTACTCTTTTCCATGTGCTCCCAGATCTTTCAAGCAAGTAGCATGGTCAAGAAAGTTCTGTTTGAAAAGAAACAGACATTTACTATCATTGTTATACAAATAAACTTACATTAAAGCCAACAAGAAAGCACACTCGTTCTGTCTTTAAACTGATAAAAGAAACCCCAATAATATGGGGCATGCAAAAATTGAGATAAAACTCAGTTTTGCTCCTCTCCACGGAAATCTTTAGTAAAAGGCGAAAGATTTGTTCATTCTGAAGAGAAACCAGAGCATGACCAAGATTCCACCTGTCGCCTGAGTGCCATGCCAGCAGTCCTCATTCAGATCAAAGTGAGCGCCCAATTTGAAAGAAAGCAGATTTCTCACCTGGCTTCTCCTTGCTATAAGCATGGTTTGTACTGTATTCCATGTGCTCCCAGATCTTTCAAGCAAGTAGCATGGTCAAGAAAGTTCTGTTTGAAAAGAAACAAACATTTACTGTAATTTCTATGCAAATGAGCTTTCATTAAAGCACACTCATTCTATCTTTAAACCGATAAAAGAAAATCCAAAAAGATGGGGCATGCAAAAATTGAGGTAAAACTCAGTTTTGCTCCTCTCCACGGAAATCTTTAGTAAAAGGCGAAAGATTTGTTCGTTCTGAAGAGAAACCAGAGCATGACCAAGATTTTCATCTGAAAATATGTGTTCTCCCTGCAGTTGTTGTCCCCAGATGAGAGTTCCCTTGTGCTGCCTCAGTTGAATCTCCTTTACTTGACAGAGATGTGCCTGAGCAGCGGCCCTCCCCAGCCCTATCCCAAATCATACTTATTTTGCATAGGAGATACCATGGTCATGAAGATTGTTCTCCCAGGGTGAGGTTCATTCATTGCATTCTGGGTATGCTGACCCCTGTGATTTCCCCAAATGTGGGAAACTCGACTGCATTATTTGTGGTAATGGGGGACTGTGTTTGTGCTTTCCTCTGGTCAGCTCTGGTAAAAGTCAGATTTCTTTGTCTCAGATCTTCCTCTAGCCTTGTTCTTCTTTCGAGAGTTCCCTTGTGCTGCCTCAGTTGGATCTCCTTCACTTGACAGGGGGTGCCCGAGCAGCAATCCTCCACAGCTCTAGCCCAACTCCTACTTACCTGCCAGGTGAGATACTATGATCTTCACTGTTAGGGCAATCAGGATGTGGAATTCCCTGCCAGGGAAGGTGGTAATGGCGGACTCTGTAATTGGATTTAAAAAAGGAATGGATACATTTCTGAATGAAAAAGCTATCTAAGGTTATAATACTTAAAATATCAACATGGTTAATCCGGGGGTAACATGAGTTATAGTAGCTAACTAGTCATAAAACATTATTCAGCAAGTATGTAGAATCATCACAACTTAAAACAGGTTGAACACGATGGGCAATTTGCCTCTATTCAACCTCAAAAACTATGTTACTATATGTTACTATATTACTATGTTACTGTAGTATACAGAAAACCAAAATGCAATGAACAGTGATAGTGAGCACTGATGAGGATACTAGAACTGACACTGAGCAGCAAGATGCAGCACTGGACTTTTAGTAATGTACTGTAGTATGCTGAGCACCACAATGCAGCACAAGACAATGAGCAGTGATACTGAGCACTGATGAGGATACTACTGAGAACTGACACTGAGCAGGAGAGACACACTACTAGTATTACTGAGCAGCAATAAGTAACCACTGATACTGAGCACTGATATTGAGATTTCCACTGAGAGAACATAGCCACGTCCATTCCGCTCTCTCTTCAAAGCACGAGTAAAAATGGCGGCAACAAGCAGCTCTTTATATGGAATCCGAATCTCGCGAGAATCCGACAGCGGGATGATGACATTTTCCCTTGTTCAGGTTTTCCGAGTCAGGCTGGAACAACCGAGCCTGCCTCGGACCAGTGTAAACAACGTGGAGTTCGTGGGGAATTCGGTTCTCGGAGAACCGAACCCGCTCCTCTCTACCTTATACCCATCAATTTTTTTATTTTCAATCTAAGCCCCTGCAGTTTTCTGTAAGCATCTGCTTCGCTATGATGATCAACAAGTCACAAGGGCAAACACTCAGGGCTTGAGGCGTAGATCTTAGGACCAGCTGCTACAAGCATGGCAGAGGTGTCACTATCACTGGTGACACCCAGAGAGGTGGCGAGGGAGATTGTAATGCAGTGCGCGCAGATAAGCAGCGCAATGGTAAAAAGGAGGCATGGTTTCATAGGTAGGGGCGTGGCCTGGTGGCCTGAATCTACATTTTGTTGCTCCGGGTGTCCCGGGGGTTGGGGGCTGCACCCGGGGACTAGTGTGTGAGCAGTGCTGGCTCCTGCACAGTGAAAGGGCATGGCCACCCAGCATGACGCCTCCCTTCTTGACCATGCTGTAATTGCAGTCGCACTGCAGTTCAGCGTGATCATAAAAAATGGTGTAGCCTCCTGCTGGTGCAGACTGTATGTGCGCGCAGGAAGCCGCCACCATTTTTGTGATCACAGCGGCTGAATGTGATGTCATACAGCCGCTGTGACCACGCCCCCTGTGTCTCCTCCGTTGCAGACCCCATTTTGAAGCCTTGCCCCCGCACCGCTCCATCCCTGACTTGGAAATGGAGTGTTGCTGACCCACCTATCCCCCCCCGCCCCGATTGACAGGCAGAGGCGATCGCATTCTCTGCGGGGTGCCGCAGAAAATGCAGGCACATGCGTATGCTCTTAGCAATTTTTGCAGTTGGATCGCTTATTGTGATTGCAATCCAACCTGAATCAGGCCCTATTACCTATCACAATGCGCTGCGGGCAGTACAAAATTGGGTTAATATAGGAGAAAAACCCCCAGACCTGTGCTCCTTAACTGTACCTGGTGGCTAGTGGAGCGGCTGCCCAGTAATCAGTGTCCACGCCAGTGCGCACACGGTCCACCCCCTACGGCCACGCTCCCCTTCATCAGCGGCCTCGTGATCCGGAAGGGTGGTGTGTGTGTGACTGACCTTAGGATGAAACCGGACCCTCCGCTGCAGTGACCCAGCAACCAGGGCACGGGAGTATACAGCGCCGCTGGGAGTGATGAAGCTGCAGTAAAGATGTCTATTAGACCTAGCCTGCTGCAGCCCTTGTAGATTCTCATAAAACAAGTTCTTCTTTTCTTGTCAAAATTTATAGCTAAGAATAGGCTGCCTGAGGCAGGCCCCTGTTAAGTGGCCTGCTACTGAAGGCACCAACTACAAACTGAGCTCCCTGTTCATGGAAGCGGGGTTATAGAGGAGAATGCACTGAGCATCTTGGGAACAGTCAAAAGCTTTGAGCCGGTTGGTGCCTCAGATCAAGATCCTACTCTACACCCCAATGTGAATCCTTGTGGAGTCCAGTGTACCCCACAGAAGAAATTAATGTGTCACACCCATTGGCAGCAACCTTAGAATAGCTGCTGACGGGCACAATTGAGAAAGGAAGGGGGGGGGGGACATTTGAATCCAGCACATAAATGCAATTCAAATATGTAATTTGTACCTTCCTATTTTAAAATATAATGGATGAACCTCACCCTGTGATAACAATCTTCATGATCAAGAGATCTCATATGCAAAATAAGTATGAGTTGGGATAGGGCTGGGGAGGGTGGCTGCTCGGGCAGCCCCTCCCCCGTCAAGTTAAGGAGATTCAACTGAGGAAGCACAAGGGAACTCTCGTCTGGGGACAACAACTGCAGGGAGACCACATCTTTTCAGATGAACATGGGAGGGCGGAAGGCTGCCTAATACTGAAGCACCATCAAATATCAAACCATATGCAACATCTAGTACAAGCCTTCCTGGGGGAAGGTCTGCAGCAGACGGATTTGCATACAGTGATGTTATTCAAGCAGTGGGCCAAAGTTGGCTGGAACCCTCATCTGCATATGAAAAGAGAAAAGGGGCGTGCAGGGCATGGCGGCCTTTTGCAGTGCTTGGATGACCCCTAGTTCTCATTAAACACCCCCACCCTCCTTTGGTGTGGGGCTCATGTTGGCCATGCCCCATCCCCTGAAGCATTCAAGCTGATTTCTTGCAGCAGCTGGGCACTGTAACAGCTCCAGAGCTGTTCTGTAAGGCAAGTAAAAGGGTGTGGGCCCTGCAGCACCACCTGTAGTTTGCATTGTGCGTTGGAAGGCACAAAGTAAGCAGACGGGAGGAGAAGTCAGGATAGTGCGCAAGGGCATCCTTTTCTCTTAGTCCGTAGAGGATGCTGGGGTCACATTAAGAACCATGGGGTATAGACGGGATCCGCAAGAGACATGGGCACTTTAAGACTATCAAAGGGTGTGAACTGGCTCCTCCCTCTATGCCCCTCCTCCAGACTCCAGTTATAGGAACTGTGCCCATGGAGACGGACATTTCGAGGAAAGGATTTATTGTTAAACTAAGGTGAGCATCTTACCAGCTCACACCTTAAGCATGCCGCAGAACGTGGCATTCAACAGAACACAAGCCAACGGCATGAACAATTGCAGCAAAAAGCTGACCAGAACCATAACACAACATGTGTATAACCACAAGTAATAACTGCAGACACAGTATGGACTGGGACGGGTGCCCAGCATCCTCTACAGACTAAGAGAAAAGGATTTACCGGTAGGTATTAAAATCCTATTTTCTCATACGACCTAGAGGATGCTGGGGTCACATTAAGAACCCCCATGGTTATACCAAAGCTCTTGAACGGGTGGAAGAGTGCGTACGACTCTGCAGCACCGAATGACCCAACTTGAAGTTATCATCGGCCAAGGTATCAAACTTGTAAAACTTAGCAAAAGTGTTTACTAAATAGCTGCTCGGCAAAGTTGCAATGCCGAGACTCCCCGACCAGCTGCCCAGGATGAACCCACCTTTCTAGTAGAATGGGTCTTCACCTAATTCAGTAACGGCAATCCTGCCATGGAATGAGCATGCTGAATCTTACCACAGATCCAGCGCATAATGGTCTACATGGAAGCAGGACACCCAATCCTGTTGGGAGCATACAGGACAAACAGAGCCTCTGTTTTCCTAATCTGAACCGTTCTGGTGACATAAATTTTCAAAGTTCTGACCACAGCCAGAGACTTTGACTCAACGAAGGTGTCAGTGGCCAAAGGCACCATGTGGAAAGATGAACCACCTTCGGCAGAAATTGTTGACGTGTCCTCAATTCTGCTCTATCTTCATGAAAGATCAAATAAAGGCTCTTGTGATACTGCATGGTTTGTACTGTTTTCCATGTGCTCCCAGATCTTTCAAGCAAGTAGCATGGTCAAGAAAGTTCTGTTTGAAAAGAAACAAACATTTACTGTCATTGTTATGCAAATAAACTTACATTAAAGCTAACAAGAAAGCAAACTCGTTCTGTCTTTAAACTGATAAAAGAAACCCCAATAATATGGGCATACCTCCCAACTTTGTCGGCTCGCAAAGAGGGACACACGCGCGGCGAAGTCGCGCGCGCTCCCAAAAAGGGTGTGGCCTAAGTAAAAGGGGGCGTGGCTTCGCGGGAGGACCCGCGATCGCGAGTCACGCCCCCGTTTTCGGCACTGAGCGGGCATGCCCAGCGCTCTGTGAGCCGCTGGCATGCCACCTCTCCCTCTGACTTCAGTGAATAGACGCTGTGCGCATGCGCACAGCGTCTATTCACCGCTGCTCTGCTAAGCAGGGCAGCGACAGACAGAGCCTCCCAATTGTCCTCCCCACCGCGGGACACTGCGGCCCGCAGGTGGGACAGCGGGACAGTCCCCAAAAAACGGGACTGTCCCGCGAAAATCGGGACAGTTGGGAGGTATGATATGGGGCATGCAAAAATTGAGATAAAACTCAGTTTTGCTCCTCTCCACGGAAATCTTTAGTAAAAGGCGAAAGATTTGTTCGTTCTGAAGAGAAACCAGAGCATGACCAAGATTCCACCTGTCGCCTGAGTGCCATGCCAGCAGTCCTCATTCAGCTCAAAGTGAGCACCCAATTTGAAAGAAAGAAAGCAGATTTCTCACCAGGCTTCCCCTTGCTATAAACATGGTTTGTACTCTTTTCCATGTGCTCCCAGATCTTTCAAGCAATTAGTATGGTCAAGAAAGTTCTGCTTGAAAAGAAACAGACATTTATTGTCATTGTTATGCAAATAAACTTACATTAAAGCTAACAAGAAAGCACACTCGTTCTGTCTTTAAACTGATAAAAGAAACCCCAATAATATGGGGCATGCAAAAATTGAGATAAAATTCAGTTTTGCTCCTCTCCACGGATAATCTTTAATAAAAGGCGAAAGATTTGTTCGTTCTGAAGAGAAACCAGAGCATGACCAAGATTCCACCTGTCGCCTGAGTGCTGTGCCAGCAGTCCTCATTCAGATCAAAGTGAGTGCCCAATTTGAAAGAAAGCAGATTTCTCACCTGGCTTCTCCTTGCTATAAGCATGGTTTGTACTGTATTCCATGTGCTCCCAGATCTTTAAAGCAAGTAGCATGGTCAAGAAAGTTCTGTTTGAACATAAATAAACATTTACTGTCATTTCTATGCAAATGAGCTTACATTAAAGCACACTCATTCTATCTTTAAACCGGTAAAAGAAACCCCAAAAAGATGGGGCATGCAAAAATTGAGATAAAACTCGGTTTTGCTCCTCTCCACGGAAATCTTTAGTAAGAGGCGAAAGATTTGTTCGTTCTGAAGAGAAACCAGAGCATGACCAAGATTTTTATATGAAAATATGTGTTCTCCCTGCAGTTGTTGTCCCCAGATGAGAGTTCTCTTGTGCTGCCTCAGCTGAATCTCCTTTACTTGACAGAGATGTGCCTGAGCAGCGGCCCTCCCCAGCCCTATCCCAAATCATACTTATTTTGCATAGGCGATACCATGGTCATGAAGATTGTTCTCCCAGGGTGAGGTTCATTCATTGCATTCTGGGTATGCTGACCCCTGTGATTTCCCCAAATGTGGGAAACTCGACTGCATTATTTGTGGTAGTGGGGGACTGTGTTTGTGCTTTCCTCTGGTCAGCTCTGGTAAAAGTCAGATTTATTTGTCTCAGATCTTCCTCTAGCCTTGTTCTTCTTTCGAGAGTTCCCTTGTGCTGCCTCAGTTGGATCTCTTTCACTTGACAGGGGGGTGCCCGAGTAGCGACCCTCCCCAGCTCTAGCCCAACTCCTACTTACCTGCCAGGTGAGATACTATGATCATGAAGGTGCTTCTCCCAGGGCAAGGCTCACCCATTGCACTCTGGGTGTGGTGCCCCTGCGATTTCCCCAAATGTGGAAAGCTTGACTGCATAATTTGTGTTTCCCCTGGTCGGCTCTCGTATAATTCAGATCTCTTTGTCTCAGGTCTCTCTCCAGCCTAGTTTGCTGTCTGTTTCCACTTCTTTTTTCATGAGCCCCTCCCTTTTATACCCTTGTGCACTATCCTGACTTCTCCTCTTGTCTGCTTACTTTGTGCCTTCCAATGCACAATGCAAACTACTGGTAGTGCTGCAGGGCCCACACCCTTTTACTTGCCGTACAGAGCAGCTCTGGAGCTGTTACAGTGCCCAGCTGCTGCAAGAAATCAGCTTGAATGCTTCAGGGGCTGGGGCATAGCCAACATGAGCCCCACACCGAAGGAGGGTGGAGGTGTTTAATGCGAACTAGGGGTCATCCAAGTGCCGCAAAAGGCCGCTATGCCCTGCACGCCCCTTTTCTCTTTTCATATGCAGACGAGGGTTGAAGCCAACTTTGACCCACTGCTTGGATGACATCACCGTATGCAAATCCATCTGCTGCAGGCCTTCCCCCAGGAATGCTTGCACTAGTTGTTGCATTTGGTTTGTTGTTTGGGGGTGCTTCATTATTAGGCAGCCTTCTGCCCTCCCATGTTCATCTGAAAATATGTGTTCTCCCTGCAGTTGTTGTCCCCAGATGAGAGTTCCCTTGTGCTGCCTCAGTTGAATCTCCTTTACTTGACAGAGATGTGCCTGAGCAGCGGCCCTCCCCAGCCCTATCCCAAATCATACTTATTTTGCATAGGAGATACCATGGTCATGAAGATTGTTCTCCCAGGGTGAGGTTCATTCATTGCATTCTGGGTATGCTGACCCCTGTGATTTCCCCAAATGTGGGAAACTCGACTGCATTATTTGTGGTAGTGGGGGACTGTGTTTGTGCTTTCCTCTGGTCAGCTCTGGTAAAAGTCAGATTTATTTGTCTCAGATCTTCCTCTAGCCTTGTTCTTCTTTCGAGAGTTCCCTTGTGCTGCCTCAGTTGAATCTCCTTCACTTGACAGGGGGGTACCCGAGCAGCGACCCTCCCCAGCTCTAGCCCAACTTCTACTTACCTGGCAGGTGAGATACTATGATCATGTAGGTGCTTCTCCCAGGGCAAGGCTCACCCATTGCACTCTGGGTGTGCTGCTCCTGCGATTTCCCCAAATGTGGGAAACTTGACTGCATAATTTGTGTTTCCCCTGGTCGGCTCTCGTATAATTCAGATCTCTTTGTCTCAGGTCTCTCTCCAGCCTAGTTTGCTGTCTGTTTCAACTTCTCTTTTCTTGAGCCGCTCCCTTCTATGCCCTTGCGCACTATCCTGACTTCTCCCGTCTGCTTACTTTGTGCCTTCCAATGCACAATGCAAACTACAGGTAGTGCTGCAGGGCCCACACCCTTTTACTTGCCGTTCAGAGCAGCTCTGGAGCTGTTACAGTGCCCAGCTGCTGCAAGAAATCAGCTTGAATGCTTCAGGGGCTGGGGCATAGCCAACATGAGCCCCACACCGAAGGAGGGTGGAGGTGTTTAATGCGAACTAGGGGTCATCCAAGCGCCGCAAAAGGCCGCCATGCCCTGCACGCCCCTTTTCTCTTTTCATATGCAGACGAGGGTTGAAGCCAACTTTGACCCACTGCTTGGATGACATCACCATATGCAAATCCATCTGCTGCAGGCCTTCCCCCAGGAATGCTTGTACTAGTTGTTGCATTTGGTTTGTTGTTTGGGGGTGCTTCAGTATTAGGCTGCCTTCTGCCCTCCCATGTTTATCTGAAAATATGTGTTCTCCCTGCAGTTGTTGTCCCCAGATGAGAGTTCCCTTGTGCTGCCTCAGTTGAATCTCCTTTACTTGACAGAGATGTGCCTGAGCAGCGGCCCTCCCCAGCCCTATCCCAAATCATACTTATTTTGCATAGGCGATACCATGGTCATGAAGATTGTTCTCCCAGGGTGAGGTTCATTCATTGCATTCTGGGTATGCTGACCCCTGTGATTTCCCCAAATGTGGGAAACTCAACTGCATTATTTGTGGTAGTGGGGGACTGTGTTTGTGCTTTCCTCTGGACAGCTCTGGTAAAAGTCAGATTTATTTGTCTCAGATCTTCCTCTAGCCTTGTTCTTCTTTCGAGAGTTCCCTTGTGCTGCCTCAGTTGGATCTCTTTCACTTGACAGGGGGGTGCCCGAGCAGCGACCCTCCCCAGCTCTAGCCCAACTCCTACTTACTTGCCAGGTGAGATACTATGATCATGAAGGTGCTTCTCCCAGGGCAAGGCTCACCCATTGCACTCTGGGTGTGGTGCCCCTGCGATTTCCCCAAATGTGGGAAGCTTGACTGCATAATTTGTGTTTCCCCTGGTCGGCTCTCGTATAATTCAGATCTCTTTGTCTCAGGTCTCTCTCCAGCCTAGTTTGCTGTCTGTTTCCACTTCTTTTTTCATGAGCCCCTCCCTTTTATACCCTTGTGCACTATCCTGACTTCTCCTCCTGTCTGCTTACTTTGTGCCTTCCAATGCACAATGCAAACTACAGGTAGTGCTGTAGGGCCCACACCCTTTTACTTGCCGTACAGAGCAGCTCTGGAGCTGTTACAGTGCCCAGCTACTGCAAGAAATCAGCTTGAATGCTTCAGGGGCTGGGGCACAGCCAACATGAGCCCCACACCGAAGGAGGGTGGAGGTGTTTAATGTGAACTAGGGGTCATCCAAGCGCCGCAAAAGGCCGCCATGCCCTGCACGCCCCTTTTCTCTTTTCATATGCAGACGAGGGTTGAAGCCAACTTTGACCCACTGCTTGGATGACATCACCGTATGCAAATCCATCTGCTGCAGGCCTTCCCCCAGGAATGCTTGCACTAGTTGTTGCATTTGGTTTGTTGTTTGGGGGTGCTTCAGTATTAGGCAGCCTTCTGCCCTCCCATGTTCATCTGAAAATATGTGTTCTCCCTGCAGTTGTTGTCCCCAGATGAGAGTTCCCTTGTGCTGCCTCAGTTGAATCTCCTTTACTTGACAGAGATGTGCCTGAGCAGCGGCCCTCCCCAGCCCTATCCCAAATCATACTTATTTTGCATAGGAGATACCATGGTCATGAAGATTGTTCTCCCAGGGTGAGGTTCATTCATTGCATTCTGGGTATGCTGACCCCTGTGATTTCCAAAATGTGGGAAACTCGACTGCATTATTTGTGGTAGTGGGGGACTGTGTTTGTGCTTTCCTCTGGTCAGCTCTGGTAAAAGTCAGATTTATTTGTCTCAGATCTTCCTCTAGCCTTGTTCTTCTTTCGAGAGTTTCCTTGTGCTGCCTCAGTTGGATCTCTTTCACTTGACAGAGGGGTGCCCGAGCAGCGACCCTCCCCAGCTCTAGCCCAACTCCTACTTACCTGCCAGGTGAGATACTATGATCATGAAGGTGCTTCTCCCAGGGCAAGGCTCACCCATTGCACTCTGATTTCCCCAAATGTGGGAAGCTTGACTGCATAATTTGTGTTTCCCCTGGTCGGCTCTCGTATAATTCAGATCTCTTTGTCTCAGGTCTCTCTCCAGCCTAGTTTGCTGTCTGTTTCAACTTCTCTTTTCTTGAGCCGCTCCCTTCTATGCCCTTGCGCACTATCCTGACTTCTCCCGTCTGCTTACTTTGTGCCTTCCAATGCACAATGCAAACTACAGGTAGTGCTGCAGGGCCCACACCCTTTTACTTGCCGTTCAGAGCAGCTCTGGAGCTGTTACAGTGCCCAGCTGCTGCAAGAAATCAGCTTGAATGCTTCAGGGGATGGGGCATGGCCAACATGAGCCCCACACCAAAGGAGGGTGGGGTGTTTAATGCGAACTAGGGGTCATCCAAGCACCGCAAAAGGCCGCCATGCCCTGCACGCCCCTTTTCTCTTTTCATATGCAGATGAGGGTTGAAGCCAACTTTGACCCACTGCTTGGATGACATCACCGTATGCAAATCCGTCTTCTGCAGAACTTCCCCCAGGAATGCTTGCACTAGTTGTTGCATTTGGTTTGTTGTTTGGGGGTTCTTCAGTATTAGGCAGCCTTCTGCCCTCCCATGTTCATCTGAAAATATGTGTTCTCCCTGCAGTTGTTGTCCCCAGATGAGAGTTCCCTTGTGCTGCCTCAGTTGAATCTCCTTTACTTGACAGAGATGTGCATGAGCAGCGGCCCTCCCCAGCCCTATCCCAAATCATACTTATTTTGCATAGGAGATACCATGGTCATGAAGATTACTCTCCCAGGGTGAGGTTCATTCATTGCATTCTGGGTATGCTGACCCCTGTGATTTCCCCAAATGTGGGAAACGCGACTGCATTATTTGTTGGTAGTGGGGGACTGTGTTTGTGTTTTCCTCTGATCTCTGGTAAAAGTCAGATTTCTTTGTTTCAGATCTTCCTCTAGCCTTGTTCTTCTTTCGAGAGTTTCCTTGTGCTGCCTCAGTTGGATCTCCTTCACTTGACAGGGGGGTGCCCGAGCAGCGACCCTCCCCAGCTCTAGCCCAACTCCTACTTACCTGCCAGGTGAGATACTATGATCATGAAGGTGCTTCTCCCAGGGCAAGGCTCACCCATTGCACTCTGGGTGTGCTGCCCCTGCGATTTCCCCAAATGTGGGAAACTTGACTGCATAATTTGTGTTTCCCCTGGTCAGGTCTCGTATAATTCAGATCTCTTTGTCTCTGGTCTCTCTCCAGCCTAGTTTGCTGTCTGTTTCCACTTCTCTTTTCTTGAGCCGCTCCCTTCTATGCCCTTGCGCACTATCCTGACTTCTCCTCCTTTCTGCTTACTTTGTGCCTTCCAACGCACAATGCGAACTACAGGTAGTGCTGCAGGGCCCACACCCTTTTACTTGCCTTACAGAGCAGCTCTGGAGCTGTTACAGTGCCCAGCTGCTGCAAGAAATCAGCTTGAATGCTTCAGGGGCTGGGGCATAGCCAACATGAGCCCTACACCGAAGGAGGGTGGAGGTGTTTAATGCAAACTAGGGGTCAGCCAAGTGCCGCAAAAGGCCACCATGCCCTGCACGCCCCTTTTCTCTTTTCATATGCAGACGAGGGTTGAAGCCAACTTTGACCCACTGCTTGGATGACATCACCATATGCAAATCTATCTGCTGCAGGCCTTCCCCCAGGAATGCTTGCACTAGTTGTTGCATTTGGTTTGTTGTTTGGGGGTGCTTCAGTATTAGGCAGCCTTCTGCCCTCCCATGTTCATCTGAAAATATGTGTTCTCCCTGCAGTTGTTGTCCCCAGATGAGAGTTCCCTTGTGCTGCCTCAGTTGAATCTCCTTTACTTGACAGAGATGTGCCTGAGCAGCGGCCCTCCCCAGCCATATCCCAAATCATACTTATTTTGCATAGGAGATACCATTGTTATGAAGATTGTTCTCCCAGGGTGCGGTTCATTCATTGCACTCTGGGTATGCTGACCCCTGTGATTTCCCCAAATGTGGGAAACTCGACTGCATTATTTGTGGTAGTGGTGGACTGTGTTTGTGCTTTCCTCTGGTCAGCTCTGGTAAAAGTCAGATTTCTTTGTCTCAGATCTTCCTCTAGCCTTGTTCTTCTTTCGAGAGTTCCTTTGTGCTGCCTCAGTTGGATCTCCTTCACTTGACAGGGGGGTGCCCGAGCAGCGACCCTCCCCAGCTCTAGCCCAACTCCTACTTACCTGCCAGGTGAGATACTATGATCATGAAGGTGCTTCTCCCAGGGCAAGGCTCACCCATTGCACTCTGGGTGTGCTGCTCCTGCGATTTCCCCAAATGTGGGAAACTTGACTGCATAATTTGTGTTTCCCCTGGTCAGGTCTCGTATAATTCAGATCTCTTTGTCTCAGGTCTCTCTCCAGCCTAGTTTGCTGTCTGTTTCCACTTCTCTTTTCTTCAGCAGCTCCCTTCTATGCCCTTGCGCACTACCCTGACTTCTCCTCCTTTCTGCTTACTTTGTGCCTTCCAACGCACAATGCGAACTACAGGTAGTGCTGCAGGTCCCACAACCTTTTACTTGCCTTACAGAGCAGCTCTGGAGCTGTTACAGTGCCCAGCTGCTGCAAGAAATCAGCTTGAATGCTTCAGGGGCTGGGGCATAGCCAACATGAGCCCCACACCGAAGGAGGGTGGAGGTGTTTAATGCAAACTAGGGGTCAGCCAAGTGCCGCAAAAGGCCACCATGCCCTGCATGCCCCTTTTCTCTTTTCATATGCAGACGAGGGTTGAAGCCAACTTTGACCCACTGCTTGGATGACATCACCATATGCAAATCTATCTGCTGCAGGCCTTCCCCCAGGAATGCTTGCACTAGTTGTTGCATTTGGTTTGTTGTTTGGGGGTGCTTCAGTATTAGGCAGCCTTCTGCCCTCCCATGTTCATCTGAAAATATGTGTTCTCCCTGCAGTTGTTGTCCCCAGATGAGAGTTCCCTTGTGCTGCCTCAGTTGAATCTCCTTTACTTGACAGAGATGTGCCTGAGCAGCGGCCCTCCCCAGCCATATCCCAAATCATACTTATTTTGCATAGGAGATACCATTGTTATGAAGATTGTTCTCCCAGGGTGCGGTTCATTCATTGCACTCTGGGTATGCTGACCCCTGTGATTTCCCCAAATGTGGGAAACTCGACTGCATTATTTGTGGTAGTGGTGGACTGTGTTTGTGCTTTCCTCTGGTCAGCTCTGGTAAAAGTCAAATTTCTTTGTCTCAGATCTTCCTCTAGCCTTGTTCTTCTTTCGAGAGTTCCTTTGTGCTGCCTCAGTTGGATCTCCTTCACTTGACAGGGGGGTGTCCGAGCAGCGACCCTCCCCAGCTCTAGCCCAACTCCTACTTACCTGCCAGGTGAGATACTATGATCATGAAGGTGCTTCTCCCAGGGCAAGGCTCACCCATTGCACTCTGGGTGTGCTGCCCCTGCAATTTCCCCAAATGTGGGAAACTTGACTGCATAATTTGTGTTTCCCCTGGTCGGCTCTCGTATAATTCAGATCTCTTTGTCTCAGGTCTCTCTCCAGCCTAGTTTGCTGTCTGTTTCCACTTCTCTTTTCTTGAGCCCCTCCCTTCTATACCCTTGTGCACTATCCTGACTTCTCCTCCCGTCTGCTTACTTTGTGCCTTCCAATGCACAATGCAAACTACAGGTAGTGCTGCAGGGCCCACACCCTTTTACTTGCCTTACAGAGCAGCTCTGGAGCTGTTACAGTGCCCAGCTGCTGCAAGAAATCAGCTTGAATGCTTCATGGGATGGGGCATGGCCAACATGAGCCCCACACCAAAGGAGGGTGGGGGTGTTTAATGCGATCTAGGGGTCATCCAAGCAGCGCAAAAGGCCGCCATGCCCTGCACGTCCCTTTTCTCTTTTCATATGCAGATGAGGGTTGAAGCCAACTTTGACCCACTGCTTGGATAACATCACCATATGCAAATCCATCTGCTGCAGGCCTTCCCCCAGGAATGCTTGCACTAGTTGTTGCATTTGGTTTGTTGTTTGGGGGTGCTTCAGTATTAGGCAGCCTTCTGCCCTCCCATGTTCATCTGAAAATATGTGTTCTCCCTGCAGTTGTTGTCCCCAGATGAGAGTTCCCTTGTGCTGCCTCAGTTGAATTAACTTTACTTGACAGAGATGTGCCTGAGCAGCGGCCCTCCCCAGCCCTATCCCAAATCATACTTATTTTGCATAGGAGACACCATGGTCATGAAGATTGTTCACCCAGGGTGAGGTTCATTCATTGCATTCTGGGTATGCTGACCCCTGTGATTTCCCCAAATGTGGGAAACTCGCCTGCATTATTTGTGGTAGTGGGGGACTGTGTTTGTGTTTTCCGCTGGTCAGCTCTGGTAAAAGTCAGATTTCTTTGTCTCAGATCTTCCTCTAGCCTTGTTCTTCTTTCGAGAGTTCCATTGTGCTGCCTCAGTTGGATCTCCTTCACTTGACAGGGGGGTGCCCGAGCAGCGACCCTCCCCAGCTCTAGCCCAACTCCTACTTACCTGCCAGGTGAGATACTATGATCTTGAAGGTGCTTCTCCCAGGGCAAGGCTCACCCATTGCACTCTGGCTGTGCTGCCCCTGCGATTTCCCCAAATGTGGGAAACTTGACTGCATAATTTGTGTTTCCCCTGGTCGGCTCTCGTATAATTCAGATCTCTTTGTCTCAGGTCTCTCTCCAGCCTAGTTTGCTGTCTGTTTCCACTTCTCTTTTCTTGAGCCGCTCCCTTCTATGCCCTTGCGCACTATCCTGACTTCTCCCGTCTGATTACTTTGTGCCTTCCAACGCACAATGCGAACTACAGGTAGTGCTGCAGGGCCCACACCCTTTTATTTGCCTTACAGAGCAGCTCTGGAGCTGTTACAGTGCCCAGCTGCTGCAAGAAATCAGCTTGAATGCTTCAGGGGCTGGGGCATAGTCAACATGAGCCCCACACCGAAGGAGGGTGGAGGTGTTTAATGCGAACTAGGGGTCATCCAAGCGCCGCAAAAGGCCGCCATGCCCTGCATAACCCTTTTCTCTTTTCATATGCAGATGAGGGTTCCAGCCAACTTTGGCCCACTGCTTGGATGACATCACCGTATGCAAATTCGTCTCCTGCAGACCTTCCCCCAGGAATGCTTGTACTAGTTATTGCATATGGTTTGATATTTGATGGTGCTTCAGTATTAGGCAGCCTTCCGCCCTCCCATGTTCATCTGAAAAGATGTGGTCTCCCTGCAGTTGTTGTCCCCAGACGAGAGTTCCCTTGTGCTTCCTCAGTTGAATCTTCTTAACTTGACGGGGGAGGGGCTGCCCGAGCAGCCACCCTCCCCAGCCCTATCCCAACTCATACTTATTTTGCATATGAGATCTCTATATCATGAAGATTGTTCTCACAGGGTGAGGTTCATCCATTATATTTTAAAATAGGAAGGTTCAAATTACATATTTGAATTGCATCTATGTGCTGGATTCAAATGTCCCCCCCCCCTTCCTTTCTCAATTGTGCCCGTCAGCAGCTATTCTAAGGTTGCTGCCAATGGGTGTGACACATTAATTTCTTCTGTGGGGTACACTGGACTCCACAAGGATTCACATTGGGGTGTAGAGTAGGATCTTGATCTGAGGCACCAACCGGCTCAAAGCTTTTGACTGTTCCCAAGATGCTCAGCGCATTCTCCTCTATAACCCCGCTTCCATGAACAGGGAGCTCAGTTTGTAGTTGTTGCCTTCAGTAGCAGGCCACTTAACAGGGGCCTGCCTCAAGCAGCCTATTCTTAGCTATTAATTTTGACAAGAAAAGAAGAACTTTTTTTATGAGAATCTACAAGGGCTGCAGCAGGCTAGGTCTAATAGACATCTTTACTGCAGCTTCATCACTCCCAGCGGCACTGTATACTCCCGTGCCCTGGTTGCTGGGTCACTGCAGCGGAGGCTCCGGTTTCTTCCTAAGGTCAGTCACACACAATGTAACACCCCGGTATAACAAGTGTGTAAACTATGTGGAACAGGTCAGGGATACCTTGATGGACTATTCCTCCTTCAGCAGCAGCTCTTCTCTATTCCTGGCAGAGAGGCAAGGTTTCCCCAGACACAAAGAAAGGCAGGCAGGGCTTTGTATGAAAGAATAAATGGTTTACCACATAACTCAGAAAAGGAACTGATTACAGTAGGGAAGGGAAAGATTTGATTCAAGCAACTTAAACACAGACACCATATACACTTTAAGTCATTACACAAATGGTAATATAACTAAATCTGAGATTAATACTATGTTGCTTAGTAATAGAAATCAACTTATGCAGACAATATTTAAGTCCCAGATAACATTGGTGTCACTGCAGGGAGTCTCTATGTGCACGTTGGGGCCCGGTTATGTTGTTACATAGTTATATGCAGCTATTGTCTCCTTTAGCTGTGAACAAAATATTGTAGCTCTGTGTAGTAAAGATGATTGTTTAAAACAAACTGGAGCTGCTTCCCATGTAAATCGCTGCATAGGTATAGTAAATATAGGATAATGTCCTTTGCAGTGGAGTAGGTTTCAGTATAAATATGGATTTATCTCACCCAGTCAATAGATGTTTCTGAGGCAGTTTCCCCTCAGATGTAGGCCAGTCAGCATTGGTATAAAGGCTTTATACTCTCCTGTCTCTGACACTTGCTGTGCACTCTCTTGGCTGAGAGTGTCATGGCGTTCTTACTTGTTAATTGCTGCACTTCCACTGCTGTATTTTGCACTACTGCTTACTCTCTCATGCAATTTTCAGCTTATTTGTCTCCCCTCTCTCAGCTGCTCATCTCTGCGTAATGGCGTCGCCAGCTCTTTCCTCACCATGGCTCCAACTGACTTCTCAAACTGCTGTTCAATTTTCTTTTAAATAAACTTTATTTAAAATGGCACAGGCAACTACACTGTTGTCAAAAATGTCCTTGTTGTTATGGGATATCACACGTGCCCCCCCCCCCCAAAACATGCGTGTCCTCACGCATTTTGGTTTTATCCCTATATAAACTTCTCACTATATCCAGTCACATTCATTAGTGAACACAGATTATGTCTGAAACATTAACATTTATCAACATTTTTAACATCAGTATCTGATAGGTATAATTCCTTTTGTGCTATAGTACATTAACACATGCTCCTGGAGCAATCGGTTGAAATCTGGACAGTATATGGTCTTGAAAAGTTTGTCTAGGAAACCTCAACCCCCCTGCCATGGATGAGTATTGAACTCTTTCTAAACTGTCTTTGGGACATGCTGTACAAAACTGCAGCTGACTATGGTGGTTTTCTGTTTTGCAAGCCCTAGTCTTCTTGCCTCCTTGTCGGTGACAAACCACCTTAGTCTGCTGTAAATACATTTTATGAGCCTCTTCCATTCCATCTTGGGATTCAGTATCACAGCTGGTTTGGGACAATGGATTCTGGAGAGAAAGAGGCAGCAAGGTTCTTCTTACAGAACAGGTTGGACAGTTTCGGCACCATCTCTTGATGTCTTCCCTCATTTCAACCCAAAAGAACTTTTTCCAGATGCTTGTTTCCATCCTTTTGCACCCAGGGTGACCTGACTTGTCGTGATATTCTTCAAGCACATAACAAGCACTTTGTCTTGGAATTACAAGTTGACTGATCCTATAATGAGTATTAGGATCCACACTACATCGAACCAACTGTCCTTTCTCTTCAAACAGCCTTTCTCGCTGTCTCAACAACTTCAGGAGTTCTGGCGAGGATTCTTGCCTTTGTCGCTTGGTCAGGTATTTCCCAATCTTCAGTAAGGCTTTGAGGTGTCTTATCATCTGACTTTTATCTTGCAGGTGGTCAAAACTGGTTCCTTGAATAGGTTGCTCACAGTTTCTAGAACTGGATGCTATATTATTCATGCCTAACATTGAAGCATTCTTTCGGATAATCTGGACACTGGAGATGGGCATTTCTATCATTATTTGGCTAGCCTTATTTTTTTCATGTTCCTCTCTTACAGATAATTCTGTTATCATTCTTCCCTTTTGTTTGGCTATCCCAGGTTGAAGGCCTTGTTTCTCCTGGAGCTTGTCAGTTTGAAACTCTCCTTGGAGTGCTGCTACGAGCTCCTCACAGCAGTTCCGCAACACATTCATGCCCACTATCACTGGAGGCAATCCATCATCTTGGGCAGTGGTGATGATGAAGCCTTGCTGTGGTAGCACTGTTCGTCCGATTTGAATTTCAGCTTCCGAGTATCCTTTGCAAGGGATGCAGTGCCCATTGCTTGCAATCGGGTTTATCAATGTGGAAGTTGACGGAAACATCTGTTCCTCAGTCCAATGCTGCTCAAACTGTGTTGCTTGTATTGTGGTCACTTGTGATCCAGTGTCTAAGAGAGCGGGCATTGAGACTCCATTGATGCAAACTTGAACCACCGGGCTTTGGCTAACATAACGGGTTAACCACATGAATTTGGAGTTTAAATGATCTGGCTGCTCAAATTCTCTCTTAATTTGTCCGCTTCCTTCACAGCTTTGAAAAATGGGTCGCCTTTGGGAGGCAAAGTGGTTGGAAAAAAGTGTCTCCCTGTTTCTATGTAGGTCCCATTGGGAACTGTTCAGTGGTCTCCTCTCCTGGCACCATTCCATTTCTTCATGGAGCAGTGCCTGCTGTCTCTTCAGAATCTGCAGGTCTCTGCGCATCTCTGTCACACCACGTGTCAGTTCAGCCAGCAGACTTCGTAACTCACTAGAAGAGTCAAATATGCATGTCTTTGAACATGGCACTGTCACTCCTTTTACTGTAGGTGGGTAAGTAGCTCCTTTAAAACTTGACTCCTGGGCATCAGAATTCTCTTGATACCGTGGCATCTCTGGAATAGACTCTTGTGGAACAGCCCCTGAAGTAAGACTGGAGCCTAGAACTTTAATCGCAGCCTCTTTAAAATCCAGGAATGTGCTTCCAGGCTTCTGCAATCTCAATAGTCGCAGCTGAGTTTTACAAATTCGCCCCTTGCACCTTCAGTGAACTGGTCCAATAACATTTTCTCTTTGTCATGCACTTGCTCAGGGTCTGCTTGCTGAACATCTCTGAGTGCTTCCTGCAAGCTGAGGGCATAGCCCCGTAGTGACTCTCCTGGTTGTTGCTTTCGAGCAAAGAAGTGCATTTTAAGTTCTGACACTGTCCTTGTGTCAAATGTGGTAGCAAGCCTGTTGAGGATCTGGTCCACAGTCTTCTTCTCTTCAGTAGGCCAGGAAGTAACCTCTCTAAGTGCAAGCCCTTTCAACTGTCCCATCAAGATCTCCACCTTTTGCTGCTCTTTCAGCGGGTACAGACGAAACAAAGACTGCAGTAGTATCCTCATCAGTTTATTTTTGTCAATTACCATTTTAATAATCGGGTAAAGAAAATTAAGTGGATTTTTGAAAGAAAACAATACTGTCAATATACTATTAAAACAAATTAAAATGGTAAAAGTTATTGTACTTTAAGTAAAAATAAAAGAGCAAAAATATCAATCCCAGTTTTGGATTACTTTAATTAACAAAAAAAAATGCATATAGCAGAGGATAGTTTCAATCTGCCTACCTCTGGGCTATGGACCCAGCATGCTTCCATTACAGTACTCTGCTGCACATGTAATTGCAAGAGATCCTGAAGCACTCACTCATCATGGGAAAGTACCAATGTGTTTCTTCATTGGTTGATGGAAGAAACATCTTACAAAAACTCTCCAGATTATTGACTATTTAAAGTTTTTCTTGGAAACGTTCTAGATGAATGCTTATCAGCCTTTGTCAGTATGTACTTTTGCAAAGTGTCGCTGTGGCGCAATCAGTTAGTGTGTACGGCTATTAACCAAAAGGTTGGTGGTTCAATCCCACCCAGGGACGTAATTGACCTTGTTATCAGATTTTGGTGATCTTTAAGTAGACAAGTCAAAATTGCAAACCCCCTCTTATGGTGTAGGGTACCTGGCCTTCTCTGATGTAATCAGAGTTAGATTTAATTAAGTGATTTTATAAAAAAAACAGCTAGGAAGCACAATTTAGCAGTGGGTTGCAGAGAAAAAGAAAAATGCTGGCAGAAAAATCCAATTGAGTGATTAAACAGCTCTTCATTTTCTGGCTTTATTTTTATGATAACAAATTTGTTCTCTGAAAAGTGTCCACAAAGCCAAGTATCTGATTAACATCTTTGTAGGGATGGTTTTTCACCTATTACTAAATTAAACTTGCTTCATTGGAAAGGCAGCAAGATGTATCCTCATTTCAATATCTACGGAAATAATACAGGTTGACACCATGAAACATTAACGCCACTGCATCTTTGCTGTTTTCTCATGTGGAAGTCTGTTTAATGTGAAAACAAGGTGATCTCTAATTAGCACACAGGTAAGGAATTAAGAAAATCTTTATTTAAGGGTGAAGATGTTTCTCACAAAATCGTTGCCCCAATGCATCATTGAAATCCAAGCTGGAAAGATGATTTTAATATATTACTTGAACATTTTATATTGCTCTTCTGGTGATAATGTAGTTTGTTTTTGTCAATTACCATTTTAATAATCGGGTAAAGAAAATTAAGTGGATTTTTGAAAGAAAACAATACTGTCAATATACTATTAAAACAAATTAAAATGGTAAAAGTTATTGTACTTTAAGTAAAAATAAAAGAGCAAAAATATCAATCCCAGTTTTGGATTACTTTAATTAACAAAAAAAAAATGCATATAGCAGAGGATAGTTTCAATCTGCCTACCTCTGGGTTATGGACCCAGCATGCTTCCATTACAGTACTCTGCTGCACATGTAAGTGCAAGAGATCCTGAAGCACTCACTCATCATGGGAAAGTACCAATGTGTTTCTTCATTGGTTGATGGAAGAAACATCTTACAAAAACTCTCCACATTATTGACTTTTTAAAATGTTTCTAGGAATCGTTCTAGATGAATGCTTATTAGCCTTTGTCAGTATGGACTTTTGCAAAGTGTTGCTGTGGTGCAATCAGTTACTGCGTAAGGCTATTAACCAAAAGGTTGGTGGTTCAATCCCACCCAGGGATGTAATTGACCTTGTTATCAGATTTTGGTGATCTTTATGTAGACAAGTCAAAATTTCGAAAACCCCTGTTATGGTGTAGGGTACCTGGCCTTCTCTGATGTAATCAGAGTTAGATTTGATTCAGTGATTTTATAAAAACAGCTAGGAAGCACAATTTAGCAGTGGGTTGCAGAGAAAAAGAAATATGCTGGCAAAAAAATCCAATTGAGTGATTAAATAGCTCTTCATTTTCTGGCTTTATTTTTATGCTAACAAATTTGTTCTCTGAAAAGTGTCCACAAAGCCAAGTATCTGATTAACATCTTTGTAGGGATGGTTTTTCACCTATTACTAAATTAAACTTGCTTCATTGGAAAGGCAGCAAGGTGCATCCTCATTTCAATATCTACTGAAATAATACAGGTTGACACCAGGAAACATTAACGCCACTGCATCCTTGCTGCTTTCTCATGTGGAAGTCTGTTTAATGTGAAAACAAGGTGATATCTAATTAGCACACAGGTAAGGAATTAAGAAAATCTTTATTTAAGGGTGAAGATGTTTCTCACAAAATCGTTGCCCCAATGCATCATTGAAATTCAAGCTGGAAAGATGATTTTAATATATCATTTGTACATTTTGTATTGCTCTTCTGGTGACAATGTAGTTTGTTTTTGTCAATTACCATTTTAATAATCGGGTAAAGAAAATTAATTGGATTTTTGAAAGAAAACAATACTGTCAATATACTATTAAAACAAATTAAAATGGTAAAAGTTATTGTACTTTAAGTAAAAATAAAAGAGCAAAAATATCAATCCCAGTTTTGGATTACTTTAATTAACAAAAAAAAATGCATATAGCAGAGGATAGTTTCAATCTGCCTACCTCTGGGTTATGGACCCAGCATGCTTCCATTACAGTACTCTGCTGCACATGTAAGTGCAAGAGATCCTGAAGCACTCACTCATCATGGGAAAGTACCAATGTGTTTCTTCATTGGTTGATGGAAGAAACATCTTACAAAAACTCTCCACATTATTGACTTTTTAAAATGTTTCTAGGAATCGTTCTAGATGAATGCTTATTAGCCTTTGTCAGTATGGACTTTTGCAAAGTGTTGCTGTGGCGCAATCAGTTACTGTGTAAGGCTAATAACCAAAAGGTTGGTGGTTCAATCCCACCCAGGGACGTAATTGACCTTGTTATCAGATTTTGGTGATCTTTATGTAGACAAGTCAAAATTTCAAACCCCCTCTTATGGTGTAGGGTACCTGGCCTTCTCTGATGTAATCAGAGTTAGATTTGATTCAGTGATTTTATAAAAACAGCTAGTAAGCACAATTTAGCAGTGGGTTGCAGAGAAAAAGAAATATGCTGGCAAAAAAATCCAATTGAGTGATTAAACAGCTCTTCATTTTCTGGCTTTATTTTTATGCTAACAAATTTGTTCTCTGAAAAGTGTCCACAAAGCCAAGTTTCTGATTAACACCTTTGTAGGGATGGTTTTTCACCTATTACTAAATTAAACTTGCTTCATTGGAAAGGCTGCAAGATGCATCCTCATTTGAATATCTACTGAAATAATACAGGTTGACACCAGGAAACATTAACGCCACTGCATCCTTGCTGCTTTCTCATGTGGAAGTCTGTTTAATGTGAAAACAAGGTGATATCTAATTAGCACACAGGTAAGGAATTAAGAAAATCTTTATTTAAGGGTGAAGATGTTTCTCACAAAATCGTTGCCCCAATGCATCATTGAAATTCAAGCTGGAAAGATTATTTTAATATATCACTTGTACATTTTGTATTGCTCTTCTGGTGACAATGTAGTTTGTTTTTGTCAATTACCATTTTAATAATCGGGTAAAGAAAATTAAGTGGATTTTTGAAAGAAAACAATACTGTCAATATACTATTAAAACAAATGAAAATGGTAAAAGTTATTGTACTTTAAGTAAAAATAAAAGAGCAAAAATATCAATCCCAGTTTTGGATTACTTTAATTAACAAAAAAAAACGCATATAGCAGAGGATAGTTTCAATCTGCCTACCTCTGGGCTATGGACCCAGCATGCTTCCATTACAGTACTCTGCTGCACATGTAATTGCAAGAGATCCTGAAGTACTCACTCATCATGGGAAAGTACCAATGTGTTTCTTCATTGGTTGATGGAAGAAACATCTTACAAAAACTCTCCAGATTATTGACTACTTAAAGTTTTTCTAGGAAACGTTCTAGATGAATGCTTATTAGCCTTTGTCAGTATGTACTTTTGCAAAGTGTCGCTGTGGCGCAATCAGTTAGTGTGTACGGCTATTAACCAAAAGGTTGGTAGTTCAATCCCACCCAGGGATGTAATTGACCTTGTTATCAGATTTTGGTGATCTTTAAGTAGACAAGTCAAAATTTCAAAAACCCCTGTTATGGTGTTGGGTACCTGGCCTTCTCTGATGTAATCAGAGTTAGATTTGATTCAGTGATTTTATAAAAACAGCTAGGAAGCACAATTTAGCAGTGGTTTGCAGAGAAAAAGAAATATGCTGGCAAAAAAATCCAATTGAGTGATTTAACAGCTCTTCATTTTCTGGCTTTATTTTTATGCTAACAAATTTGTTCTCTGAAAAGTGTCCACAAAGCCAAGTATCTGATTAACATCTTTGTAGGGATGGTTTTTCACCTATTACTAAATTAAACTTGCTTCATTGGAAAGGCAGCAAGATGCATCCTCATTTCAATATCTACTGAAATAATACAGGTTGACACCAGGAAACATTAACGCCACTGCATCCTTGCTGCTTTCTCATGTGGAAGTCTGTTTAATGTGAAAACAAGGTGATATCTAATTAGCACACAGGTAAGGAATTAAGAAAATCTTTATTTAAGGGTGAAGATGTTTCTCACAAAATCGTTGCCCCAATGCATCATTGAAATTCAAGCTGGAAAGATGATTTTAATATATCACTTGTACATTTTGTATTGCTCTTCTGGTGACAATGTAGTTTGTTTTTGTCAATTACCATTTTAATAATAGGGTAAAGAAAATTAAGTGGATTTTTGAAAGAAAACAATACTGTCAATATACTATTAAAACAAATTAAAATGGTAAAAGTTATTGTACTTTAAGTAAAAATAAAAGAGCAAAAATATCAATCCCAGTTTTGGATTACTTTAATTAACAAAAAAAAAATGCATATAGCAGAGGATAGTTTCAATCTGCCTACCTCTGGGTTAAGGGGCCCAGCATGCTTCCATTGCAGTACTCTGCTGCACATGTAAGTGCAAGAGAACCTGAAGCACTCACTCATCATGGGAAAGTACCAATGCGTTTCTTCATTGGTTGATGGAAGAAACATCTTACAAAAACTCTCCAGATTATTGACTTTTTAAAGTTTTCTAGGAAACGTTCTAGATGAATGCTTATTAGCCTTTGTCAGTATGTACTTTTGCAAAGTGTCTCTGTGGTGCAATCGGTTAGTGTGTTTGGTTATTAACCAAAGGGTTGGTGGTTCAATCCCACCCAGGGATGTTATTGACCTTGTCATCAGATTTTGGTGATCTTTAAGTAGACAAGTCAAAATTTCAAACCCCCTCTTATGGTGTAGGGTACCTGGCCTACTCTGATGTAATCAGAGTTAGATTTGATTAAGTGATTTTATAAAAAAACAGCTAGGAAGCACAATTTAGCAGTGGTTTGCAGAGAAAATGAAATATGCTGGCTGAAAAATCCAATTGAGTGATTAAACAGCTCTTCATTTTCTGGCTTTATTTTTATGCTAACTAATTTGTTCTCTGAAAAGTGTCCACAAAGCCAAGTATCGGATTAACATCTTTGTAGGGATGGTTTTTCACCTATTACTAAATTAAACTTGCTTCATTGGAAAGGCAGCAAGATGCATCCTCATTTCAATATCTACTGAAATAATACAGGTTGACACCAGGAAACATTAACGCCACTGCATCCTTGCTGCTTTCTCATGTGGAAGTCTGTTTAATGTGAAAACAAGGTGATATCTAATTAGCACACAGGTAAGGAATTAAGAAAATCTTTATTTAAGGGTAAGATGTTTCTCACAAAATCGTTGCCCCAATGCATCATTGAAATTCAAGCTGGAAAGATGATTTTAATATATCATTTGTACATTTTGTATTGCTCTTCTGGTGACAATGTAGTTTGTTTTTGTCAATTACCATTTTAATAATCGGGTAAAGAAAATTAATTGGATTTTTGAAAGAAAACAATACTGTCAATATACTATTAAAACAAATTAAAATGGTAAAAGTTATTGTACTTTAAGTAAAAATAAAAGAGCAAAAATATCAATCCCAGTTTTGGATTACTTTAATTAACAAAAAAAAATGCATATAGCAGAGGATAGTTTCAATCTGCCTACCTCTGGGTTATGGACCCAGCATGCTTCCATTACAGTACTCTGCTGCACATGTAAGTGCAAGAGATCCTGAAGCACTCACTCATCATGGGAAAGTACCAATGTGTTTCTTCATTGGTTGATGGAAGAAACATCTTACAAAAACTCTCCACATTATTGACTTTTTAAAATGTTTCTAGGAATCGTTCTAGATGAATGCTTATTAGCCTTTGTCAGTATGGATTTTTGCGAAGTGTTGCTGTGGCGCAATCAGTTACTGTGTAAGGCTATTAACCAAAAGGTTGGTGGTTCAATCCCACCCAGGGACGTAATTGACCTTGTTATCAGATTTTGGTGATCTTTATGTAGACAAGTCAAAATTTCAAACCCCCTCTTATGGTGTAGGGTACCTGGCCTTCTCTGATGTAATCAGAGTTAGATTTGATTCAGTGATTTTATAAAAACAGGTAGGAAGCACAATTTAGCAGTGGGTTGCAGAGAAAAAGAAATATGCTGGCAAAAAAATCCAATTGAGTGATTAAACAGCTCTTCATTTTCTGGCTTTATTTTTATGCTAACAAATTTGTTCTCTGAAAAGTGTCCACAAAGCCAAGTTTCTGATTAACACCTTTGTAGGGATGGTTTTTCACCTATTACTAAATTAAACTTGCTTCATTGGAAAGGCAGCAAGATGCATCCTCATTTGAATATCTACTGAAATAATACAGGTTGACACCAGGAAACATTAACGCCACTGCATCCTTGCTGCTTTCTCATGTGGAAGTCTGTTTAATGTGAAAACAAGGTGATATCTAATTAGCACACAGGTAAGGAATTAAGAAAATCTTTATTTAAGGGTGAAGATGTTTCTCACAAAATCGTTGCCCCAATGCATCATTGAAATTCAAGCTGGAAAGATTATTTTAATATATCACTTGTACATTTTGTATTGCTCTTCTGGTGACAATGTAGTTTGTTTTTGTCAATTACCATTTTAATAATCGGGTAAAGAAAATTAAGTGGATTTTTGAAAGAAAACAATACTGTCAATATACTATTAAAACAAATGAAAATGGTAAAAGTTATTGTACTTTAAGTAAAAATAAAAGAGCAAAAATATCAATCCCAGTTTTGGATTACTTTAATTAACAAAAAAAAACGCATATAGCAGAGGATAGTTTCAATCTGCCTACCTCTGGGCTATGGACCCAGCATGCTTCCATTACAGTACTCTGCTGCACATGTAATTGCAAGAGATCCTGAAGTACTCACTCATCGTGGGAAAGTACCAATGTGTTTCTTCATTGGTTGATGGAAGAAACATCTTACAAAAACTCTCCAGATTATTGACTACTTAAAGTTTTTCTAGGAAACGTTCTAGATGAATGCTTATTAGCCTTTGTCAGTATGTACTTTTGCAAAGTGTCGCTGTGGCGCAATCAGTTAGTGTGTACGGCTATTAACCAAAAGGTTGGTAGTTCAATCCCACCCAGGGATGTAATTGACCTTGTTATCAGATTTTGGTGATCTTTAAGTAGACAAGTCAAAATTTCAAAAACCCCTGTTATGGTGTTGGGTACCTGGCCTTCTCTGATGTAATCAGAGTTAGATTTGATTCAGTGATTTTATAAAAACAGCTAGGAAGCACAATTTAGCAGTGGTTTGCAGAGAAAAAGAAATATGCTGGCAAAAAAATCCAATTGAGTGATTTAACAGCTCTTCATTTTCTGGCTTTATTTTTATGCTAACAAATTTGTTCTCTGAAAAGTGTCCACAAAGCCAAGTATCTGATTAACATCTTTGTAGGGATGGTTTTTCACCTATTACTAAATTAAACTTGCTTCATTGGAAAGGCAGCAAGATGCATCCTCATTTCAATATCTACTGAAATAATACAGGTTGACACCAGGAAACATTAACGCCACTGCATCCTTGCTGCTTTCTCATGTGGAAGTCTGTTTAATGTGAAAACAAGGTGATATCTAATTAGCACACAGGTAAGGAATTAAGAAAATCTTTATTTAAGGGTGAAGATGTTTCTCACAAAATCGTTGCCCCAATGCATCATTGAAATTCAAGCTGGAAAGATGATTTTAATATATCACTTGTACATTTTGTATTGCTCTTCTGGTGACAATGTAGTTTGTTTTTGTCAATTACCATTTTAATAATAGGGTAAAGAAAATTAAGTGGATTTTTGAAAGAAAACAATACTGTCAATATACTATTAAAACAAATTAAAATGGTAAAAGTTATTGTACTTTAAGTAAAAATAAAAGAGCAAAAATATCAATCCCAGTTTTGGATTACTTTAATTAACAAAAAAAAATGCATATAGCAGAGGATAGTTTCAATCTGCCTACCTCTGGGTTAAGGGGCCCAGCATGCTTCCATTGCAGTACTCTGCTGCACATGTAAGTGCAAGAGAACCTGAAGCACTCACTCATCATGGGAAAGTACCAATGCGTTTCTTCATTGGTTGATGGAAGAAACATCTTACAAAAACTCTCCAGATTATTGACTTTTTAAAGTTTTCTAGGAAACGTTCTAGATGAATGCTTATTAGCCTTTGTCAGTATGTACTTTTGCAAAGTGTCTCTGTGGTGCAATCGGTTAGTGTGTTTGGTTATTAACCAAAGGGTTGGTGGTTCAATCCCACCCAGGGATGTTATTGACCTTGTCATCAGATTTTGGTGATCTTTAAGTAGACAAGTCAAAATTTCAAACCCCCTCTTATGGTGTAGGGTACCTGGCCTACTCTGATGTAATCAGAGTTAGATTTGATTAAGTGATTTTATAAAAAAACAGCTAGGAAGCACAATTTAGCAGTGGTTTGCAGAGAAAATGAAATATGCTGGCAGAAAAATCCAATTGAGTGATTAAACAGCTCTTCATTTTCTGGCTTTATTTTTATGCTAACTAATTTGTTCTCTGAAAAGTGTCCACAAAGCCAAGTATCGGATAAACATCTTTGTAGGGATGGTTTTTCACCTATTACTAAATTAAACTTGCTTCATTGGAAAGGCAGCAAGATGCATCCTCATTTCAATATCTACTGAAATAATACAGGTTGACACCAGGAAACATTAACGCCACTGCATCCTTGCTGCTTTCTCATGTGGAAGTCTGTTTAATGTGAAAACAAGGTGATATCTAATTAGCACACAGGTAAGGAATTAAGAAAATCTTTATTTAAGGGTAAGATGTTTCTCACAAAATCGTTGCCCCAATGCATCATTGAAATTCAAGCTGGAAAGATGATTTTAATATATCATTTGTACATTTTGTATTGCTCTTCTGGTGACAATGTAGTTTGTTTTTGTCAATTACCATTTTAATAATCGGGTAAAGAAAATTAATTGGATTTTTGAAAGAAAACAATACTGTCAATATACTATTAAAACAAATTAAAATGGTAAAAGTTATTGTACTTTAAGTAAAAATAAAAGAGCAAAAATATCAATCCCAGTTTTGGATTACTTTAATTAACAAAAAAAAATGCATATAGCAGAGGATAGTTTCAATCTGCCTACCTCTGGGTTATGGACCCAGCATGCTTCCATTACAGTACTCTGCTGCACATGTAAGTGCAAGAGATCCTGAAGCACTCACTCATCATGGGAAAGTACCAATGTGTTTCTTCATTGGTTGATGGAAGAAACATCTTACAAAAACTCTCCACATTATTGACTTTTTAAAATGTTTCTAGGAATCGTTCTAGATGAATGCTTATTAGCCTTTGTCAGTATGGACTTTTGCAAAGTGTTGCTGTGGCGCAATCAGTTACTGTGTAAGGCTATTAACCAAAAGGTTGGTGGTTCAATCCCACCCAGGGACGTAATTGACCTTGTTATCAGATTTTGGTGATCTTTATGTAGACAAGTCAAAATTTCAAACCCCCTCTTATGGTGTAGGGTACCTGGCCTTCTCTGATGTAATCAGAGTAAGATTTGATTCAGTGATTTTATAAAAACAGCTAGGAAGCACAATTTAGCAGTGGGTTGCAGAGAAAAAGAAATATGCTGGCAAAAAAATCCAATTGAGTGATTAAACAGCTCTTCATTTTCTGGCTTTATTTTTATGCTAACAAATTTGTTCTCTGAAAAGTGTCCACAAAGCCAAGTTTCTGATTAACACCTTTGTAGGGATGGTTTTTCACCTATTACTAAATTAAACTTGCTTCATTGGAAAGGCAGCAAGATGCATCCTCATTTGAATATCTACTGAAATAATACAGGTTGACACCAGGAAACATTAACGCCACTGCATCCTTGCTGCTTTCTCATGTGGAAGTCTGTTTAATGTGAAAACAAGGTGATATCTAATTAGCACACAGGTAAGGAATTAAGAAAATCTTTATTTAAGGGTGAAGATGTTTCTCACAAAATCGTTGCCCCAATGCATCATTGAAATTCAAGCTGGAAAGATGATTTTAATATATCACTTGTACATTTTGTATTGCTCTTCTGGTGACAATGTAGTTTGTTTTTGTCAATTACCATTTTAATAATCGGGTAAAGAAAATTAAGTGGATTTTTGAAAGAAAACAATACTGTCAATATACTATTAAAACAAATGAAAATGGTAAAAGTTATTGTACTTTAAGTAAAAATAAAAGAGCAAAAATATCAATCCCAGTTTTGGATAACTTTAATTAACAAAAAAAAACGCATATAGCAGAGGATAGTTTCAATCTGCCTACCTCTGGGCTATGGACCCAGCATGCTTCCATTACAGTACTCTGCTGCACATGTAATTGCAAGAGATCCTGAAGTACTCACTCATCATGGGAAAGTACCAATGTGTTTCTTCATTGGTTGATGGAAGAAACATCTTACAAAAACTCTCCAGATTATTGACTACTTAAAGTTTTTCTAGGAAACGTTCTAGATGAATGCTTATTAGCCTTTGTCAGTATGTACTTTTGCAAAGTGTCGCTGTGGCGCAATCAGTTAGTGTGTACGGCTATTAACCAAAAGGTTGGTGGTTCAATCCCACCCAGGGATGTAATTGACCTTGTTATCAGATTTTGGTGATCTTTAAGTAGACAAGTCAAAATTTCAAAAACCCCTGTTATGGTGTAGGGTACCTGGCCTTCTCTGATGTAATCAGAGTTAGATTTGATTCAGTGATTTTATAAAAACAGCTAGGAAGCACAATTTAGCAGTGGTTTGCAGAGAAAAAGAAATATGCTGGCAAAAAAATCCAATTGAGTGATTAAACAGCTCTTCATTTTCTGGCTTTATTTTTATGCTAACAAATTTGTTCTCTGAAAAGTGTCCACAAAGCCAAGTATCTGATTAACATCTTTGTAGGGATGGTTTTTCACCTATTACTAAATTAAACTTGCTTCATTGGAAAGGCAGCAAGATGCATCCTCATTTCAATATCTACTGAAATAATACAGGTTGACACCAGGAAACATTAACGCCACTGCATCCTTGCTGCTTTCTCATGTGGAAGTCTGTTTAATGTGAAAACAAGGTGATATCTAATTAGCACACAGGTAAGGAATTAAGAAAATCTTTATTTAAGGGTGAAGATGTTTCTCACAAAATCGTTGCCCCAATGCATCATTGAAATTCAAGCTGGAAAGATGATTTTAATATATCACTTGTACATTTTGTATTGCTCTTCTGGTGACAATGTAGTTTGTTTTTGTCAATTACCATTTTAATAATAGGGTAAAGAAAATTAAGTGGATTTTTGAAAGAAAACAATACTGTCAATATACTATTAAAACAAATTAAAATGGTAAAAGTTATTGTACTTTAAGTAAAAATAAAAGAGCAAAAATATCAATCCCAGTTTTGGATTACTTTAATTAACAAAAAAAAATGCATATAGCAGAGGATAGTTTCAATCTGCCTACCTCTGGGTTAAGGGGCCCAGCATGCTTCCATTGCAGTACTCTGCTGCACATGTAAGTGCAAGAGATCCTGAAGCACTCACTCATCATGGGAAAGTACCAATGCGTTTCTTCATTGGTTGATGGAAGAAACATCTTACAAAAACTCTCCAGATTATTGACTTTTTAAAGTTTTCTAGGAAACGTTCTAGATGAATGCTTATTAGCCTTTGTCAGTATGTACTTTTGCAAAGTGTCTCTGTGGTGCAATCGGTTAGTGTGTTTGGTTATTAACTACAGGGTTGGTTGTTCAATCCCACCCAGGGATGTTATTGACCTTGTCATCAGATTTTGGTGATCTTTAAGTAGACAAGTCAAAATTTCAAACCCCCTCTTATGGTGTAGGGTACCTGGCCTACTCTGATGTAATCAGAGTTAGATTTGATTAAGTGATTTTATCAAAAAACAGCTAGGAAGCACAATTTAGCAGTGGTTTGCAGAGAAAATGAAATATGCTGGCAGAAAAATCCAATTGAGTGATTAAACAGCTCTTCATTTTCTGGCTTTATTTTTATGCTAACTAATTTGTTCTCTAAAAAGTGTCCACAAAGCCAAGTATCGGATTAACATCTTTGTAGGGATGGTTTTTCACCTATTACTAAATTAAACTTGCTTCATTGGAAAGGCAGCAAGATGCATCCTCATTTCAATATCTACTGAAATAATACAGGTTGACACCAGGAAACATTAACGCCACTGCATCCTTGCTGCTTTCTCATGTGGAAGTCTGTTTAATGTGAAAACAAGGTGATATCTAATTAGCACACAGGTAAGGAATTAAGAAAATCTTTATTTAAGGGTAAGATGTTTCTCACAAAATCGTTGCCCCAATGCATCATTGAAATTCAAGCTGGAAAGATGATTTTAATATATCACTTGTACATTTTGTATTGCTCTTCTGGTGACAATGTAGTTTGTTTTTGTCAATTACCATTTTAATAATCGGGTAAAGAAAATTAAGTGGATTTTTGAAAGAAAACAATACTGTCAATATACTATTAAAACAAATTAAAATGGTAAAAGTTATTGTACTTTAAGTAAAAATAAAAGAGCAAAAATATCAATACCAGTTTTGGATTACTTTAATTAACAAAAAAAATGCATATAGCAGAGGATAGTTTCAATCTGCCTACCTCTGGGTTATGGACCCAGCATGCTTCCATTACAGTCCTCTGCTGCACATGTAAGTGCAAGAGATCCTGAAGCACTCACTCATCATGGGAAAGTACCAATGTGTTTCTTCATTGGTTGATGGAAGAAACATCTTACAAAAACTCTCCACATTATTGACTTTTTAAAATGTTTCTAGGAATCGTTCTAGATGAATGCTTATTAGCCTTTGTCAGTATGGACTTTTGCAAAGTGTTGCTGTGGCGCAATCAGTTACTGTGTAAGGCTATTAACCAAAAGGTTGGTGGTTCAATCCCACCCAGGGATGTAATTGACCTTGTTATCAGATTTTGGTGATCTTTATGTAGACAAGTCAAAATTTCGAAAACCCCTGTTATGGTGTAGGGTACCTGGCCTTCTCTGATGTAATCAGAGTTAGATTTGATTCAGTGATTTTATAAAAACAGCTAGGAAGCACAATTTAGCAGTGGGTTGCAGAGAAAAAGAAATATGCTGGCAAAAAAATCCAATTGAGTGATTAAATAGCTCTTCATTTTCTGGCTTTATTTTTATGCTAACAAATTTGTTCTCTGAAAAGTGTCCACAAAGCCAAGTATCTGATTAACATCTTTGTAGGGATGGTTTTTCACCTATTACTAAATTAAACTTGCTTCATTGGAAAGGCAGCAAGATGCATCCTCATTTCAATATCTACTGAAATAATACAGGTTGACACCAGGAAACATTAACGCCACTGCATCCTTGCTGCTTTCTCATGTGGAAGTCTGTTTAATGTGAAAACAAGGTGATATCTAATTAGCACACAGGTAAGGAATTAAGAAAATCTTTATTTAAGGGTGAAGATGTTTCTCACAAAATCGTTGCCCCAATGCATCATTGAAATTCAAGCTGGAAAGATGATTTTAATATATCACTTGTACATTTTGTATTGCTCTTCTGGTGACAATGTAGTTTGTTTTTGTCAATTACCATTTTAATAATAGGGTAAAGAAAATTAAGTGGATTTTTGAAAGAAAACAATACTGTCAATATACTATTAAAACAAATTAAAATGGTAAAAGTTATTGTACTTTAAGTAAAAATAAAAGAGCAAAAATATCAATCCCAGTTTTGGATTACTTTAATTAACAAAAAAAAATGCATATAGCAGAGGATAGTTTCAATCTGCCTACCTCTGGGTTAAGGGGCCCAGCATGCTTCCATTGCAGTACTCTGCTGCACATGTAAGTGCAAGAGATCCTGAAGCACTCACTCATCATGGGAAAGTACCAATGCGTTTCTTCATTGGTTGATGGAAGAAACATCTTACAAAAACTCTCCAGATTATTGACTTTTTAAAGTTTTCTAGGAAACGTTCTAGATGAATGCTTATTAGCCTTTGTCAGTATGTACTTTTGCAAAGTGTCTCTGTGGTGCAATCGGTTAGTGTGTTTGGTTATTAACTACAGGGTTGGTTGTTCAATCCCACCCAGGGATGTTATTGACCTTGTCATCAGATTTTGGTGATCTTTAAGTAGACAAGTCAAAATTTCAAACCCCCTCTTATGGTGTAGGGTACCTGGCCTACTCTGATGTAATCAGAGTTAGATTTGATTAAGTGATTTTATCAAAAAACAGCTAGGAAGCACAATTTAGCAGTGGTTTGCAGAGAAAATGAAATATGCTGGCAGAAAAATCCAATTGAGTGATTAAACAGCTCTTCATTTTCTGGCTTTATTTTTATGCTAACTAATTTGTTCTCTAAAAAGTGTCCACAAAGCCAAGTATCGGATTAACATCTTTGTAGGGATGGTTTTTCACCTATTACTAAATTAAACTTGCTTCATTGGAAAGGCAGCAAGATGCATCCTCATTTCAATATCTACTGAAATAATACAGGTTGACACCAGGAAACATTAACGCCACTGCATCCTTGCTGCTTTCTCATGTGGAAGTCTGTTTAATGTGAAAACAAGGTGATATCTAATTAGCACACAGGTAAGGAATTAAGAAAATCTTTATTTAAGGGTAAGATGTTTCTCACAAAATCGTTGCCCCAATGCATCATTGAAATTCAAGCTGGAAAGATGATTTTAATATATCACTTGTACATTTTGTATTGCTCTTCTGGTGACAATGTAGTTTGTTTTTGTCAATTACCATTTTAATAATCGGGTAAAGAAAATTAAGTGGATTTTTGAAAGAAAACAATACTGTCAATATACTATTAAAACAAATTAAAATGGTAAAAGTTATTGTACTTTAAGTAAAAATAAAAGAGCAAAAATATCAATACCAGTTTTGGATTACTTTAATTAACAAAAAAAATGCATATAGCAGAGGATAGTTTCAATCTGCCTACCTCTGGGTTATGGACCCAGCATGCTTCCATTACAGTCCTCTGCTGCACATGTAAGTGCAAGAGATCCTGAAGCACTCACTCATCATGGGAAAGTACCAATGTGTTTCTTCATTGGTTGATGGAAGAAACATCTTACAAAAACTCTCCACATTATTGACTTTTTAAAATGTTTCTAGGAATCGTTCTAGATGAATGCTTATTAGCCTTTGTCAGTATGGACTTTTGCAAAGTGTTGCTGTGGCGCAATCAGTTACTGTGTAAGGCTATTAACCAAAAGGTTGGTGGTTCAATCCCACCCAGGGATGTAATTGACCTTGTTATCAGATTTTGGTGATCTTTATGTAGACAAGTCAAAATTTCGAAAACCCCTGTTATGGTGTAGGGTACCTGGCCTTCTCTGATGTAATCAGAGTTAGATTTGATTCAGTGATTTTATAAAAACAGCTAGGAAGCACAATTTAGCAGTGGGTTGCAGAGAAAAAGAAATATGCTGGCAAAAAAATCCAATTGAGTGATTAAATAGCTCTTCATTTTCTGGCTTTATTTTTATGCTAACAAATTTGTTCTCTGAAAAGTGTCCACAAAGCCAAGTATCTGATTAACATCTTTGTAGGGATGGTTTTTCACCTATTACTAAATTAAACTTGCTTCATTGGAAAGGCAGCAAGATGCATCCTCATTTCAATATCTACTGAAATAATACAGGTTGACACCAGGAAACATTAACGCCACTGCATCCTTGCTGCTTTCTCATGTGGAAGTCTGTTTAATGTGAAAACAAGGTGATATCTAATTAGCACACAGGTAAGGAATTAAGAAAATCTTTATTTAAGGGTGAAGATGTTTCTCACAAAATCGTTGCCCCAATGCATCATTGAAATTCAAGCTGGAAAGATGATTTTAATATATCATTTGTACATTTTGTATTGCTCTTCTGGTGACAATGTAGTTTGTTTTTGTCAATTACCATTTTAATAATCGGGTAAAGAAAATTAATTGGATTTTTGAAAGAAAACAATACTGTCAATATACTATTAAAACAAATTAAAATGGTAAAAGTTATTGTACTTTAAGTAAAAATAAAAGAGCAAAAATATCAATCCCAGTTTTGGATTACTTTAATTAACAAAAAAAATGCATATAGCAGAGGATAGTTTCAATCTGCCTACCTCTGGGTTATGGACCCAGCATGCTTCCATTACAGTACTCTGCTGCACATGTAAGTGCAAGAGATCCTGAAGCACTCACTCATCATGGGAAAGTACCAATGTGTTTCTTCATTGGTTGATGGAAGAAACATCTTACAAAAACTCTCCACATTATTGACTTTTTAAAATGTTTCTAGGAATCGTTCTAGATGAATGCTTATTAGCCTTTGTCAGTATGGACTTTCGCAAAGTGTTGCTGTGGCGCAATCAGTTACTGTGTAAGACTATTAACCAAAAGGTTGGTGGTTCAATCCCACCCAGGGACGTAATTGACCTTGTTATCAGATTTTGGTGATCTTTATGTAGACAAGTCAAAATTTCAAACCCCCTCTTATGGTGTAGGGTACCTGGCCTTCTCTGATGTAATCAGAGTTAGATTTGATTCAGTGATTTTATAAAAACAGCTAGGAAGCACAATTTAGCAGTGGGTTGCAGAGAAAAAGAAATATGCTGGCAAAAAAATCCAATTGAGTGATTAAACAGCTCTTCATTTTCTGGCTTTATTTTTATGCTAACAAATTTGTTCTCTGAAAAGTGTCCACAAAGCCAAGTTTCTGATTAACACCTTTGTAGGGATGGTTTTTCACCTATTACTAAATTAAACTTGCTTCATTGGAAAGGCAGCAAGATGCATCCTCATTTGAATATCTACTGAAATAATACAGGTTGACACCAGGAAACATTAACGCCACTGCATCCTTGCTGCTTTCTCATGTGGAAGTCTGTTTAATGTGAAAACAAGGTGATATCTAATTAGCACACAGGTAAGGAATTAAGAAAATCTTTATTTAAGGGTGAAGATGTTTCTCACAAAATCGTTGCCCCAATGCATCATTGAAATTCAAGCTGGAAAGATGATTTTAATATAACACTTGTACATTTTGTATTGCTCTTCTGGTGACAATGTAGTTTGTTTTTGTCAATTACCATTTTAATAATCGGGTAAAGAAAATTAAGTGGATTTTTGAAAGAAAACAATACTGTCAATATACTATTAAAACAAATGAAAATGGTAAAAGTTATTGTACTTTAAGTAAAAATAAAAGAGCAAAAATATCAATCCCAGTTTTGGATTACTTTAATTAACAAAAAAAAACGCATATAGCAGAGGATAGTTTCAATCTGCCTACCTCTGGGCTATGGACCCAGCATGCTTCCATTACAGTACTCTGCTGCACATGTAATTGCCAGAGATCCTGAAGTACTTACTCATCATGGGAAAGTACCAATGTGTTTCTTCATTGGTTGATGGAAGAAACATCTTACAAAAACTCTCCAGATTATTGACTATTTAAAGTTTTTCTAGGAAACGTTCTAGATGAATGCTTATTAGCCTTTGTCAGTATGTACTTTTGCAAAGTGTCGCTGTGGCGCAATCAGTTAGTGTGTACGGCTATTAACCAAAAGGTTGGTGGTTCAATCCCACCCAGGGATGTAATTGACCTTGTTATCAGATTTTGGTGATCTTTAAGTAGACAAGTCAAAATTTCAAAAACCCCTGTTATGGTGTAGGGTACCTGGCCTTCTCTGATGTAATCAGAGTTAGATTTGATTCAGTGATTTTATAAAAACAGCTAGGAAGCACAATTTAGCAGTGGTTTGCAGAGAAAAAGAAATATGCTGGCAAAAAAATCCAATTGAGTGATTAAACGGCTCTTCATTTTCTGGCTTTATTTTTATGCTAACAAATTTGTTCTCTGAAAAGTGTCCACAAAGCCAAGTATCTGATTAACATCTTTGTAGGGATGGTTTTTCACCTATTACTAAATTAAACTTGCTTCATTGGAAAGGCAGCAAGATGCATCCTCATTTCAATATCTACTGAAATAATACAGGTTGACACCAGGAAACATTAACGCCACTGCATCCTTGCTGCTTTCTCATGTGGAAGTCTGTTTAATGTGAAAACAAGGTGATATCTAATTAGCACACAGGTAAGGAATTAAGAAAATCTTTATTTAAGGGTAAGATGTTTCTCACAAAATCGTTGCCCCAATGCATCATTGAAATTCAAGCTGGAAAGATGATTTTAATATATCACTTGTACATTTTGTATTGCTCTTCTGGTGACAATGTAGTTTGTTTTTGTCAATTACCATTTTAATAATCGGGTAAAGAAAATTAAGTGGATTTTTGAAAGAAAACAATACTGTCAATATACTATTAAAACAAATTAAAATGGTAAAAGTTATTGTACTTTAAGTAAAAATAAAAGAGCAAAAATATCAATACCAGTTTTGGATTACTTTAATTAACAAAAAAAAAATGCATATAGCAGAGGATAGTTTCAATCTGCCTACCTCTGGGTTATGGACCCAGCATGCTTCCATTACAGTCCTCTGCTGCACATGTAAGTGCAAGAGATCCTGAAGCACTCACTCATCATGGGAAAGTACCAATGTGTTTCTTCATTGGTTGATGGAAGAAACATCTTACAAAAACTCTCCACATTATTGACTTTTTAAAATGTTTCTAGGAATCGTTCTAGATGAATGCTTATTAGCCTTTGTCAGTATGGACTTTTGCAAAGTGTTGCTGTGGCGCAATCAGTTACTGTGTAAGGCTATTAACCAAAAGGTTGGTGGTTCAATCCCACCCAGGGATGTAATTGACCTTGTTATCCGATTTTGGTGATCTTTATGTAGACAAGTCAAAATTTCGAAAACCCCTGTTATGGTGTAGGGTACCTGGCCTTCTCTGATGTAATCAGAGTTAGATTTGATTCAGTGATTTTATAAAAACAGCTAGGAAGCACAATTTAGCAGTGGGTTGCAGAGAAAAAGAAATATGCTGGCAAAAAAATCCAATTGAGTGATTAAATAGCTCTTCATTTTCTGGCTTTATTTTTATGCTAACAAATTTGTTCTCTGAAAAGTGTCCACAAAGCCAAGTATCTGATTAACATCTTTGTAGGGATGGTTTTTCACCTATTACTAAATTAAACTTGCTTCATTGGAAAGGCAGCAAGATGCATCCTCATTTCAATATCTACTGAAATAATACAGGTTGACACCAGGAAACATTAACGCCACTGCATCCTTGCTGCTTTCTCATGTGGAAGTCTGTTTAATGTGAAAACAAGGTGATATCTAATTAGCACACAGGTAAGGAATTAAGAAAATCTTTATTTAAGGGTGAAGATGTTTCTCACAAAATCGTTGCCCCAATGCATCATTGAAATTCAAGCTGGAAAGATGATTTTAATATATCATTTGTACATTTTGTATTGCTCTTCTGGTGACAATGTAGTTTGCTTTTGTCAATTACCATTTTAATAATCGGGTAAAGAAAATTAATTGGATTTTTGAAAGAAAACAATACTGTCAATATACTATTAAAACAAATTAAAATGGTAAAAGTTATTGTACTTTAAGTAAAAATAAAAGAGCAAAAATATCAATCCCAGTTTTGGATTACTTTAATTAACAAAGAAAAATGCATATAGCAGAGGATAGTTTCAATCTGCCTACCTCTGGGTTATGGACCCAGCATGCTTCCATTACAGTACTCTGCTGCACATGTAAGTGCAAGAGATCCTGAAGCACTCACTCATCATGGGAAAGTACCAATGTGTTTCTTCATTGGTTGATGGAAGAAACATCTTACAAAAACTCTCCACATTATTGACTTTTTAAAATGTTTCTAGGAATCGTTCTAGATGAATGCTTATTAGCCTTTGTCAGTAAGGACTTTTGCAAAGTGTTGCTGTGGCGCAATCAGTTACTGTGTAAGGCTATTAACCAAAAGGTTGGTGGTTCAATCCCACCCAGGGACGTAATTGACCTTGTTATCAGATTTTGGTGATCTTTATGTAGACAAGTCAAAATTTCAAACCCCCTCTTATGGTGTAGGGTACCTGGCCTTCTCTGATGTAATCAGAGTTAGATTTGATTCAGTGATTTTATAAAAACAGCTAGGAAGCACAATTTAGCAGTGGGTTGCAGAGAAAAAGAAATATGCTGGCAAAAAAATCCAATTGAGTGATTAAACAGCTCTTCATTTTCTGGCTTTATTTTTATGCTAACAAATTTGTTCTCTGAAAAGTGTCCACAAAGCCAAGTTTCTGATTAACACCTTTGTAGGGATGGTTTTTCACCTATTACTAAATTAAACTTGCTTCATTGGAAAGGCAGCAAGATGCATCCTCATTTGAATATCTACTGAAATAATACAGGTTGACACCAGGAAACATTAACGCCACTGCATCCTTGCTGCTTTCTCATGTGGAAGTCTGTTTAATGTGAAAACAAGGTGATATCTAATTAGCACACAGGTAAGGAATTAAGAAAATCTTTATTTAAGGGTGAAGATGTTTCTCACAAAATCGTTGCCCCAATGCATCATTGAAATTCAAGCTGGAAAGATGATTTTAATATATCACTTGTACATTTTGTATTGCTCTTCTGGTGACAATGTAGTTTGTTTTTGTCAATTACCATTTTAATAATCGGGTAAAGAAAATTAAGTGGATTTTTGAAAGAAAACAATACTGTCAATATACTATTAAAACAAATGAAAATGGTAAAAGTTATTGTACTTTAAGTAAAAATAAAAGAGCAAAAATATCAATCCCAGTTTTGGATTACTTTAATTAACAAAAAAAAAACGCATATAGCAGAGGATAGTTTCAATCTGCCTACCTCTGGGCTATGGACCCAGCATGCTTCCATTACAGTACTCTGCTGCACATGTAATTGCAAGAGATCCTGAAGTACTCACTCATCATGGGAAAGTACCAATGTGTTTCTTCATTGGTTGATGGAAGAAACATCTTACAAAAACTCTCCAGATTATTGACTATTTAAAGTTTTTCTAGGAAACGTTCTAGATGAATGCTTATTAGCCTTTGTCAGTATGTACTTTTGCAAAGTGTCGCTGTGGCGCAATCAGTTAGTGTGTACGGCTATTAACCAAAAGGTTGGTGGTTCATTCCCACCCAGGGATGTAATTGACCTTGTTATCAGATTTTGGTGATCTTTAAGTAGACAAGTCAAAATTTCAAAAACACCTGTTATGGTGTAGGGTACCTGGCCTTCTCTGATGTAATCAGAGTTAGATTTGATTCAGTGATTTTATAAAAACAGCTAGGAAGCACAATTTAGCAGTGGTTTGCAGAGAAAAAGAAATATGCTGGCAAAAAAATCCAATTGAGTGATTAAACAGCTCTTCATTTTCTGGCTTTATTTTTATGCTAACAAATTTGTTCTCTGAAAAGTGTCCACAAAGCCAAGTATCTGATTAACATCTTTGTAGGGATGGTTTTTCACCTATTACTAAATTAAACTTGCTTCATTGGAAAGGCAGCAAGATGCATCCTCATTTCAATATCTACTGAAATAATACAGGTTGACACCAGGAAACATTAACGCCACTGCATCCTTGCTGCTTTCTCATGTGGAAGTCTGTTTAATGTGAAAACAAGGTGATATCTAATTAGCACACAGGTAAGGAATTAAGAAAATCTTTATTTAAGGGTGAAGATGTTTCTCACAAAATCATTGCCCCAATGCATCATTGAAATTCAAGCTGGAAAGATGATTTTAATATATCACTTGTACATTTTGTATTGCTCTTCTGGTGACAATGTAGTTTGTTTTTGTCAATTACCATTTTAATAATAGGGTAAAGAAAATTAAGTGGATTTTTGAAAGAAAACAATACTGTCAATATACTATTAAAACAAATTAAAATGGTAAAAGTTATTGTACTTTAAGTAAAAATAAAAGAGCAAAAATATCAATCCCAGTTTTGGATTACTTTAATTAACAAAAAAAAAATGCATATAGCAGAGGATAGTTTCAATCTGCCTACCTCTGGGTTAAGGGGCCCAGCATGCTTCCATTGCAGTACTCTGCTGCACATGTAAGTGCAAGAGATCCTGAAGCACTCACTCATCATGGGAAAGTACCAATGCGTTTCTTCATTGGTTGATGGAAGAAACATCTTACAAAAACTCTCCAGATTATTGACTTTTTAAAGTTTTCTAGGAAACGTTCTAGATGAATGCTTATTAGCCTTTGTCAGTATGTACTTTCACAAAGTGTCGCTGTAGCGCAATCAGTTAGTGTGTACGGCTATTAACCAAAAAGTTGGTGGTTCAATCCCACCCAGGGACGTAATTGACCTTGTGATCAGATTTTGGTGATATTTAAGTAGACAAGTCAAAATTTCAAACCCTCTCTTATGGTGTAGGGTACCTGGCCTACTCTGATGTAATCAGTTAGATTTGATTAAGTGATTTTATGAAAAAAACAGCTAGGAAGCACAATTTAGCAGTGGGTTGCAGAGAAAAAGAAATATGCTGGCAGAAAAATCCAATTGAGTGATTAAACAGCTCTTCATTTTCTGGCTTTATTTTTATGCTAACAAATTTGTTCTCTGAAAAGAGTCCACAAAGCCAAGTATCTGATTAACACCTTTGTAGGGATGGTTTTTCACCTATTACTAAATTAAACTTGCTTCATTGGAAAGGCAGCAAGTGATGTCATCCAAGCAGTGGGTCAAAGTTGGCTTCATCCCTCGTCTGCTTATGAAAAGAGAAAAGGGATATGCAGGGCATGGCGGCCTTTTGCGACGCTTGGATGACCCCTAGTTCGCATTAAACACCTCCACCCTCCTTCGGTGTGGGGCTCATGTTGGCCATGCCCCAGCCCCTAAAGCATTCAAGCTGATTTCTTGCAGCAGCTGGGTACTGTAACAGCTCCAGAGCTGCTCTGTAAGGCAAGTAAAAGGGTGTGGGCCCTGCAGCACTACCTGTAGTTTGCATTGTGCATTGGAAGGCACAAAGTAAGCAGACGGGAGGAGAAGTCAGGATAGTGCACAAGGTTATAGAAGGGATGGGCTCAAGAAAAGAGAAGTGGAAACAGACAGCATACTAGGCTGGAGAGAGACCTGAGACAAAGAGATCTGAATTATACGAGAGCCGTCCAGGGGAAACACAAATTATGCAGTCAAGTTTCCCACATTTGGGGAAATCGCAAGGGGCAGCACACCCAGAGTGCAATGGGTGAGCCTTGCCCTGGGAGAAGCACCTTCATGATCATAGTATCTCACCTGGCAGGTTAGTAGGAGTTGGGCTAGAGCTGGGGAGGGTCGCTGCTCGGGCACTACCTTTCAAGTGAAGGAGATCCAACTGAGGCAGCACAAGGGAACTCTCAAAAGAAGAACAAGGCTAGAGGAAGATCTGAGACAAAGAAATCTGACTTTTACCAGAGCTGACCAGAGGAAAGCACAAACACAGTCCACCACTACCACAAATAATGCAGTCGAGTTTCCCACATTTGGGGAAATCACAGGGGTCAGCATACCCAGAATGCAATGAATGAACCTCACCCTGGGAGAACAATCTTCATGACAATAGTATCTCCTATGCAAAATAAGTATGATTTGGGATAGGGCTGGGGAGGGCCGTTGCTCAGGCACATCTCTGTCAAGTAAAGGAGATTCAACTGAGGCAGCACAAGGGAACTCTCATCTGGGGACAACAACTGCAGGGAGAACACATATTTTCAGATGAACATGGGGTGGCAGAAGGCTGCCTAATACTGAAGCACCCCCAAACAACAAACCAAATGCAACAACTAGTGCAAGCATTCCTGGGGGATGGCCTGCAGCAGATGGATTTGAATATGGTGATGTCATCCAAGCAGTGGGTCAAAGTTGGCTTCAACCCTCGTCTGCATATGAAAAGAGAAAAGGAGCGTGCAGGGCATGGAGGCCTTTTGTGGTGCTTGGATGACCCCTAGTTCGCATTAAGCACCCCCACCCTCCTTCGGTGTGGGGCTCATGTTGGCCATTCCCCAGCCCCTGAAGCATTCAAGCTGATTTCTTGCAGCAGCTGGGCACTGTAACAGCTCCAGAGCTGCTCTGTAAAGCAAGTAAAAGGGTGTGGGCCCTGCAGCACTACCCGTAGTTTGCATTGTGCATTGGGAGGCACAAAGTAAGCAGACGGGAGGAGAAGTCAGGATAGTGCACAAGGGTATAGAAGGGAGGGGCTCAAGAAAAAAGAAGTGGAACCAGACAGCAAACTAGGCTGGAGAGAGACCTGAGACAAAGAGATCTGAATTACATGAGAGCCGACCAGGGAAAACTCAAATTATGCAGTCAAGTTTCCCACATTTGGGGAAATCGCAGGGGCAGCACACCCAGAGTGCAATGGGTGAGCCTTGCCCTGGGAGAAGCAACTTCATGATCATAGTATCTCACCTGGCAGGTAAGTAGGAGTTGGGCTAGAGCTGGGGAGGGTCGCTGCTCGGGCACCCCCCTGTCAAGTGAAGGAGATCCAACTGAGGCAGCACAAGGGAACTCTCGAAAGAAGACAAAGGCTAGAGGAAGATCTGAGACAAAGAAATCTGACTTTTACCAGAGCTGACCAGAGGAAAGCACAAACACAGTCCCCCACTACCACAAATAATGCAGTCGAGTTTCCCACATTTGGGGAAATCACAGGGGTCAGCATACGCAGAATGCAATGAATGAACCTAACCCTGGGAGAACAATCTTCATGACCATGGTATCTCCTATGCAAAATAAGTATGATTTGGGATAGGGCTGGGGAGGGCCGTTGCTCAGGCACATCTCTGTCAAGTAAGTTGCATTTGATTTGTTGTTTGGGGGTGCTTCAGTATTAGGCAGCCTTCTGCCCTACCATGTTCATCTGAAAATATGTGTTCTCCCTGCAGTTGTTGTCCCCAGATGAGAGTTCCCTTGTGCTGCCTCAGTTGAATCTCCTTTTGGAGAAGACCTCAATAAGATTGTAGCTGATCTGGCTACTGCTAAAACAGCTTGCCTACCTAGTATGACTCCTACCACGCAGAAGGCTAAAAGTACTTTTCTTGGCCCTTTCATCCTCCAGGTAAAGCGTACCCAAGGTCAGGCATACCCAAAGCAAGCTCATGTTTCCAGACCTGCCAAGCCCAGACTGAAGCAATCCTGGGCTGCCCATCAGCCTGCTTCCAAAACGGACAAGCCTGCCGCATGACGGTGCAGGCCTCCCTCTGGGGGATCCCAGGGTGGGGGGCCCGACTTCTAGGTTTGGCAAAGAAAGGTATAATTCTAAGCTAGAGAATTCTGTTTGGAGCTCACCTTGTACTTTGTGAAGAAATAATCAGCATTGTGGCTGAGCAGATACATGTAGTGTGTGGCTGCAAACTGCATGGATCTGCTGCGTTGTAATGCTGATTCTTTTTTTTTGCAAAGTACCAATAGCTTCATATAATGTTCACAATTTTTATGCAGGATCAAATAGCTCAATAGGTAGGGTGTTTGATTAGAATTCAACAGGTTATAGGTTTGAATCCTGGGTATGGTAGTTTGAGATGTGTTATTTAATAAAGTATGTTGTTCTGACTGCTGGCATCCTATCACCTGGGATATCATACTAAATAAATGGAGTTGATAAAAAATTTTTTTTTTTTTTTAACTAGGGACAATTTCCAGATACTTCTCTTTATAACTGAGATTGCCCCCTGGAACTTCACATCAGTTGACAACTATGCATGAGTGGGCAGTGCTTGCCCTGGATCTGTCCACCCATTTATGTGCCGCCATAAAATAAAGCATGACTAACAGTTATCCTGGGCGTACACTACACAATTATCTGTCAGGCTATCTATCCAGTCTGGATGGATGGAATGAAAATCTGGTAATGTATAGGAGCAAATGTCAATTAACCATTTGCTCCCAAACACTAGAAAAGTGGTCAAAAATGGTCATTACACAAATTGGTTAAACCCAAAATTTAACCAATTTGTTTAGGGGACCATTTTTGTCCATTTTTTAGTGTTTGAGAGTAAATCGTTGATGGTCATTTGCTCACATAGATAACCGGATTTCTATTCCAACCAGCCAGTGTTGGAGAGATGGTCTGCCAGATTACATAATGCATACCAGAGCCATAACTAGACTTTTTGGTGCCCTGTGACAGAGAATTATATGCCCTCCCCCCCATTTTTGCAATATGGACAAAAGGCGCATGCCTTGTGGGGAAGGGGCATAACAAGATTGGTCTCAGAGAAAGCACATGAGATATGAAGATATATCTAGTATACTTGACACTCAATGGTTTGTGGTATTGCAGGGGTGCCCTCCTTAAATGCATATACAGTCACACATGGCATGTTTGTGTAAATGGCATATCAGCAGTCAGCACTAACTGGTGACATGCCATTTGTACAAGTAAGCCATGTGTGACTAATATATAAACATACTTTATTAAATAACACCTCAAACTATCATACCCAGGATTCAAACCTATAACCTGTTAAATTCTAATCAAACACCCTACCCATTGAGCTACTTGATCCTGCATCTATTCTAACCTCCAAAAACAGATTCAGTTGCATTTTCCAGCGTGTTTTGTTTGCGCCTTTGCAAATGTCTTACATCGACAAACTTATTTAGTACTATTTTGCAAATAGGGTTACATTGTCGCAACATTGTGTTCCCTAATTGCTTGATTTTTTAAATGCAAAAATTGATAAAGACACCTGATAATTGCTCTGTGGAGTCTTCTTTTGTGTCTACTTCTTATCTACATTTAATTCCCTACCTATAATCAAGGCATTTTTAAATGCTGGGTGCTGCCAGGACGTGAGGCCTACCTAGTCTTTAGATCTGAATTTGAATGTACTTGTGAACTAACTTAATTTCCTACTTCTAAACTCATTCCTAAATTCACTACTTACATTAATCCTGTAGTTGGGCATTTTGAGCCTTCAATTGTGGGCATTGTTTTGTGTCCAGACCAGCAGCTGGTGGTGTGCATTTGCTGGAAAGGCATCGAAGACCTCCGATATGCTGCATCTCCTGATGTGTGTCTGCCTCAAGTGGCTGTCAGCAAATGCATGCTAGACACCCCATTCCAAGCTGATTGTGACATCACGGAACATGCATCATAGAACAGGCATGCTAAAACATGGGTCTTCAACCTGCGACCCTCCAGCTGCTGTGGAACTACATATCCCAGCATGCCCTGCCTCAGTTTTAGCATACCTTAATAGCAAAACTGTGGCAGGGCATGCTGGGATGTGTAGTTTCACAGCAGCTGGAGGGCCACAGGATGAAGACCCATGTGCTAGAACCAAACCGCAGGTACATTGAATGCTAGCAAGCTGAATGTTTAAATCCTTTTTGTTCCGCAGCATTCCAATGCGGAAGATTCCATGGAACCAGAGATTATTCCATTGAGAAGGACATGCTGCCTGGATGACTGCACTGTGCAAATTAAATCACGGAGCCAGTTGGCTTGTGGGTGGCTCTGGTGACTGGGTGGTTGGGTGGGCGGTGTGTCGGAGGTGGAGCACATGCAAATGAATGTGTATCATCCAGCTAGTGAGAGAGAAAACTCATGCAGGAGTGTGCCTGCTTGTCAGTGAGTTATGCACCTTGCCAGACGTCAAATCTACATGGAGCAACTGGAGGGGACAAGAGCAGGTTTGGAAAATATACACAGAAGAGCATATATGCTGGCGCATTCTCCATGATTGTGTCAGCTTATGTTTTGGTGCACTGCACTTTCCTCCACTAAGTTTTAGCCATTTTGTTTAAACGCAAGTGTAGTTGCTTCTCGCTCTTTTGGCTGTGATATTGTATTGTGGTTGAAGAGTCTGCTGGAGGGATTGTTTTCTTCATTGGCGAGAGACTGAAGATATTCCAGGATGGAAGGCTTGGGAACACTATCCGTTTTTCAGTTGTGGAAGAGTTGAAAGACCGGATTGGACTACATTCTATAGTAAAGGGTATCTTTGTATTTATTAATCCTCCCTTTATATGTGTCTGTCTTTCAATAAAGCTTTGGGCGTGTGATTCCGTCACCCTCTTACACTCCACACCCATAGCCTTATTAACTATTGTATTGTTTAAATGTATAGTGCAGTTCATGATTTATAGTGTAGGCTGACCTGTGCTGTAGTTCTTGAACTGTACTATACCGACAGCATTTGTATTGTGTTTTGGCTGTGCTGCAACACAGTACTTATGTGTGTAATGTTTATGTATGTTTTTTTGCTTCTTTATGTCAATAAAGACTGCTTTTTCAATCCAATATCTGAAAACAATCAATGTTTATCTTTGATGGCAATAGAAGTGGTATGATATTTGCTGCTTTTGAAAGGCAATATCTGATATGTCCCCTATCTGGGAACCATATATTAAATGGCTTTTCAGAAAAGGGAGATGGGAGAAGAGCTTTCAGTACTTGTAGGACCGATGCACATTTCCTATTCTAGCCTCCAAAAACAGATTCAGTTGCATTTTCCAGCGTGTTTTGGATGCGCCTTTGCAAATGTCTTACATCGACAAACTTATTTAGTACTATTTTGCAAATAGGGTTACATTGTTGCAACATTGTGTTCCCTAATTGCTTGATTTTTTAAATGCAACAATTGATAAAAACACCTGATAACTGCTCTGCGGAGTCTTATTTTGTGTCTACTTCTTATCTACATTTAATTCCGTACCTCTAATCAAGGCATTTTTAAATGCTGGCGGCTGCCAGGACGTGAGGCCTACCTAGACTTTAGATCTGAATTTGAATGTACTTGTGAACTAACTTAATTTCCTACTTCTAAATTCATTCCTAAATTCACTACTTACATGAATCCTGTAGTTGGGCATTTTGGGACTTCGATTGTGGGCATTGTTTTGTGTCCAGACCAGCAGCAGGTGGTGTGCATTTGCTGGAAAGGCATCAAAGACCTCCGATATGCTGCATCTCCTGATGTGTGTCTCCCTCAAGTGGCTGTCAGCAAATGCCTGCTAGACACCTCATTCCAAGCTGATTGTGACATCACGGAACATGCATCATAGAACAGGCATGCTAAAACATGGGTCTTCAACCTGCGACCCTCCAGCTGCTGTGGAACTACACATCCCAGCATGCCCTGCCTCAGTTTTAGCATACCTTATAGCAAAACTGTGGCAGGGCGTGCTGGGATGTGTAGTTTCACAGCAGCTGGAGGGCCACAGGATGAAGACCCATGTGCTAGAGCCAAGCCGCAGGTACATTGAATGCTAGCAAGCTGAATATTTAAATCCTTTTTGTTCCGCAGCATTCCAATGCGGAAGATTCCATGGAACCAGAGATCCTTCCATTGAGAAGGACATGCTGCCTGGATGACTACACTGTGCAAATTAAATCACGGAGCCAGTTGGTTTGTGGGTGGCTCTGGTGACTGGGTGGTTGGGTGGGTGGTGTGTCGGAGGTGGAGCACATGCAAATGATTGTGTATCATCCAGCTAGTGAGAGTGAAAACTCATGCAGGAGTGTGCCTGCTTGTCAGTGGGTTATGCACCTTGCCAGACGTTAAATCTACATAGAGCAGCTGGAGGGGACAAGAGCATGTTTGCAAAATATAGATAGAAGAGCATATATGCTGGCGCATTCTCCATGATTGTGTCAGCTTATGTTTTGGTGCACTGCACTTTCCTCCACTAAGTTTTAGCCATTTTTGTTAAGCTCAAGTGTAGTTGCTTCTCGGCCTTTTGGCTGTGATCTTGTATTGTGGTTGAAGGGTCTGCTGGAGGGAGGGATTGCTTTCTTCATTGGCGAAAGACCAAAGATATTCCAGGATGGAAGGCTTGGGAACACTATCTGTTTTTCAGTTGTGGAAGAGCACAGAGGTCGGATTGGACTACATTCTATAGTAAAGGATGTCTTTCTATTTATTAAACCTCCCCTTATATGTGTCAGTCTTTCAATAAAGCTTCGGGCTTGTGATTCCCTCACCCTCTTACACTCCACACCCATAGCCTTATTAACTGTTGTATTATTGTACAGTTTAAATGTATAGTGCAGTTCATGATTTATAGTGTAGGCTGGCCTGTGCTGTAGTTCTTGAACTGTACTATACCATCAGCATTTCTATTGTGTTTTGGCTGTGCCGCAACGCGGTACTTATGTGTGTAATGTTTATGTATGTTTTTTTGCTTCTTTATGTGCATCGGTCCTACAAGTAATGAAAGCTCTTCTCCCATCTCCCTTTTCTGAAAAGCCATTTAATATATGGTTCCCAGATAGGGGACATATCAGATATTGCCTTTCAAAAGCATCAAATATCATACCACTTTTATTGCCATCAAAGATAAACATTGATTGTTTTCAGATATTGGCTTGAAAAAGCAGTCTTTATTGACATAAAAAAAAACATACATAAACATTGCACACATAAATACAGTGTTGCAGCACAGCCAAAACACAATACAAATGCTGACGGTATAGTACAGTTCAAGAACTACAGCACAGGCCAGTCTACACTATAAATCATGAACTGCACTATACATTTAAAGTATACAATAATACAACAGTTAATAAGGCTATGGGTGTGGAGTGTAAGAGGGTGAGGGATTCACAAAACCGAAGCTTTATTGTAACACAGACACATATAAGGGGAGGGTCAATAAATAGAAAGATATCCTTTACTATAGAATGTAGTCCAATCCGACCTCTGTGCTCTTCCACAACTGAAAAACAGATAGTGTTCCCAAGCCTTCCATCCTGGAATATCTTTGGTCTTTCGCCAATGAAGAAAACAATCCCTCCCTCCAGCAGACCCTTCAACCACGATACAAGATCACAGCCAAAAGGCCGAGAAGCAACTACACTTGAGCTTAACAAAAATGGCTAAAACTTAGTGGAGGAAAGTGCAGTGCACCAAAACATAAGCTGACACAATCATGGAGAATGCGCCAGCATATATGCTCTTCTATCTATATTTTGCAAACCTGCTCTTGTCCCCTCCAGCTGCTCTATGTAGATTTAACGTCTGGCAAGGTGCATAACCCACTGACAAGCAGGAACACTCCTGCATGAGTTTTCTCTCTCACTAGCTGGATGATACACAATCATTTGCATGCGCTCCACTTCCGACACACCACCCACCCAACCACCCAGTCACCAGAGCCACCCACAAGCCAACTGGCTCCGTGATTTAATTTGCACAGTGTAGTCATCCAGGCAGCATGTCCTTCTCAATGGAAGGATCTCTGGTTCCATGGAATCTTCCGCATTGGAATGCTGCGGAACAAAAAGGATTTAAATATTCAGCTTGCTAGCATTCAATGTACCTGCGGCTTGGCTCTAGCACATGGGTCTTCATCCTGTGGCCCTCCAGCTGCTGTGAAACTACACATCCCAGCATGCCCTGCCACAGTTTTGCTATTAAGGTATGCTAAAACTGAGGCAGGGCATGCTGGGATGTGTAGTTCCACAGCAGCTGGAGGGTCGCAGGTTGAAGACCCATGTTTTAGCATGCCTGTTCTATGATGCATGTTCCATGATGTCACAATCAGCTTGGAATGGGGTGTCTAGCAGGCATTTGCTGACAGCCACTTGAGGGAGACACACATCAGGAGATGCAGCATATCGGAGGTCTTCGATGCCTTTCCAGCAAATGCACACCACCTGCTGCTGGTCTGGACACAAAACAATGCCCACAATCGAAGTCCCAAAATGCCCAACTACAGGATTCATGTAAGTAGTGAATTTAGGAATGAATTTAGAAGTAGGAAATTAAGTTAGTTCACAAGTACATTCAAATTCAGATCTAAAGACTAAACACAAAACACAAAATAAGACTCCACAGAGCAATTATCAGGTGTCTTTATCAATTGTTGCATTTAAAAAATCAAGCAATTAGGGAGCACAATGTTGCGACAATGTAACCCTATTTGCAAAATAGTACTAAATAAGTTTGTCGATGTAAGACATTTGCAAAGGCGCAAACAAAACACGCTGGAAAATGCAACTGAATCTGTTTTTGGAGGTTAGAAAAGATGCAGGATCAAGTAGCTCCATGGGTAGGGTGTTTGATTAGAATTCAACAGGTTATAGGTTTGAATCCTGGGTATGATAGTTTGAGGTGTTATTTAATAAAGCATGTTTATATATTAGTCACACATGGCTTACTTGTACAAATGGCATGTCACCAGTTAGTGCTGACTGCTGATATGCCATTTGCACTAAAACAAATTAAAATGGTAAAAGTTATTGTACTTTAAGTAAAAATAAAAGCTAAAATATCAATCCCAGTTTTGGATTACTTTAATGAACAAAAAAAAATGCATATAGCAAAGGATAGTTTCAATCTGCCTACCTCTGGGTTATGGACCCAGCATGCTTCCATTACAGTACTCTGCTGCACATGTAAGTGCAAGAGATCCTGAAGCACTCACTCATCATGGGAAAGTACCAATGTGTTTCTTCATTGGTTGATGGAAGAAACATCTTACAAAAACTCTCCACATTATTGACTTTTTAAAATGTTTCTAGGAATCGTTCTAGATGAATGCTTATTAGCCTTTGTCAGTATGGACTTTTACAAAGTGTTGCTGTGGCGCAATCAGTTACTGTGTAAGGCTATTAACCAAAAGGTTGGTGGTTCAATCCCACCCAGGGACGTAATTGACCTTGTTATCAGATTTTGGTGATCTTTATGTAGACAAGTGAAAATTTCAAACCCCCTCTTATGGTGTAGGGTACCTGGCCTTCTCTGATGTAATCAGAGTTAGATTTGATTCAGTGATTTTATAAAAACAGCTAGGAAGCACAATTTAGCAGTGGGTTGCAGAGAAAAAGAAATATGCTGGCAAAAAAATCCAATTGAGTGATTAAACAGCTTTTCATTTTCTGGCTTTATTTTTATGCTAACAAATTTGTTCTCTGAAAAGTGTCCACAAAGCCAAGTTTCTGATTAACACATTTGTAGGGATGGTTTTTAACCTATTACTAAATTAAACTTGCTTCATTGGAAAGGCAGCAAGATGCATCCTCATTTCAATATCTACTGAAATAATACAGGTTGACACCAGGAAACATTAACGCCACTGCATCCTTTGTGCTTTCTCATGTGGAAGTCTGTTTAATGTGAAAACAAGGTGATATCTAATTAGCACACAGGTAAGGAATTAAGAAAATCTTTATTTAAGGGTGAAGATGTTTCTCACAAAATCGTTGCCCCAATGCATCATTGAAATTCAAGCTGGAAAGATGATTTTAATATATCACTTGTACATTTTGTATTGCTCTTCTGGTGACAATGTAGTTTGTTTTTGTCAATTACCATTTTAATAATCGGGTAAAGAAAATTAAGTGGATTTTTGAAAGAAAACAATACTGTCAATATACTATTAAAACAAATGAAAATGGTAAAAGTTATTGTACTTTAAGTAAAAATAAAAGAGCAAAAATATCAATCCCAGTTTTGGATTACTTTAATTAACAAAAAAAAAACGCATATAGCAGAGGATAGTTTCAATCTGCCTACCTCTGGGCTATGGACCCAGCATGCTTCCATTACAGTACTCTGCTGCACATGTAATTGCAAGAGATCCTGAAGCACTCACTCATCATGGGAAAGTACCAATGTGTTTCTTCATTGGTTGATGGAAGAAACATCTTACAAAAACTCTCCAGATTATTGACTATTTAAAGTTTTTCTAGGAAACGTTCTAGATGAATGCTTATTAGCCTTTGTCAGTATGTACTTTTGCAAAGTGTCGCTGTGGCGCAATCAGTTAGTGTGTACAGCTATTAACCAAAAGGTTGGTGGTTCAATCCCACCCAGGGATGTAATTGACCTTGTTATCAGATTTTGGTGATCTTTAAGTAGACAAGTCAAAATTTCAAAAACCCCTGTTATGGTGTAGGGTACCTGGCCTTCTCTGATGTAATCAGAGTTAGATTTGATTCAGTGATTTTATAAAAACAGCTAGGAAGCACAATTTAGCAGTGGTTTGCAGAGAAAAAGAAATATGCTGGCAAAAAAATCAAATTGAGTGATTAAACAGCTCTTCATTTTCTGGCTTTATTTTTATGCTAACAAATTTGTTCTCTGAAAAGTGTCCACAAAGCCAAGTATCTGATTAACATCTTTGTAGGGATGGTTTTTCACCTATTACTAAATTAAACTTGCTTCATTGGAAAGGCAGCAAGATGCATCCTCATTTCAATATCTACTGAAATAATACAGGTTGACACCAGGAAACATTAACGCCACTGCATCCTTGCTGCTTTCTCATGTGGAAGTCTGTTTAATGTGAAAACAAGGTGATATCTAATTAGCACACAGGTAAGGAATTAAGAAAATCTTTATTTAAGGGTGAAGATGTTTCTCACAAAATCGTTGCCCCAATGCATCATTGAAATTCAAGCTGGAAAGATGATTTTAATATATCACTTGTACATTTTGTATTGCTCTTCTGGTGACAATGTAGTTTGTTTTTGTCAATTACCATTTTAATAATAGGGTAAAGAAAATTAAGTGGATTTTTGAAAGAAAACAATACTGTCAATATACTATTAAAACAAATTAAAATGGTAAAAGTTATTGTACTTTAAGTAAAAATAAAAGAGCAAAAATATCAATCCCAGTTTTGGATTACTTTAATTAACAAAAAAAAAAATGCATATAGCAGAGGATAGTTTCAATCTGCCTACCTCTGGGTTAAGGGGCCCAGCATGCTTCCATTGCAGTACTCTGCTGCACATGTAAGTGCAAGAGATCCTGAAGCACTCACTCATCATGGGAAAGTACCAATGCGTTTCTTCATTGGTTGATGGAAGAAACATTTTACAAAAACTCTCCAGATTATTGACTTTTTAAAGTTTTCTAGGAAACGTTCTAGATGAATGCTTATTAACCTTTGTCAGTATGTACTTTTGCAAAGTGTCTCGGTGGTGCAATCGGTTAGTGTGTTTGGTTATTAACCAAAGGGTTGGTGGTTCAATCCCACCCAGGGATGTTATTGACCTTGTCATCAGATTTTGGTGATCTTTAAGTAGACAAGTCAAAATTTCAAACCCCCTCTTATGGTGTAGGGTACCTGGCCTTCTCTGATGTAATCAGAGTTAGATTTGATTAAGTGATTTTATAAAAGAACAGCTAGGAAGCACAACTTAGCAGTGGGTTGCAGAGAAAAAGAAATACGCTTGCAGAAAAATCCAATTGAGTGATTAAACAGCTCTTCATTTTCTGGCTTTATTTTTATGCTAACTAATTTGTTCTCTGAAAAGTGTCCACAAAGCCAAGTATCTGATTAACACCTTTGTAGGGATGGTTTTTCACCTATTACTAAATTAAACTTGCTTCATTGGAAAGGCAGCAAGTGATGTCATCCAAGCAGTGGGTCAAAGTTGGCTTCAACCCTCGTCTGCTTATGAAAAGAGAAAAGGGATATGCAGGGCATGGCGGCCTTTTGCGACGCTTGGATGACCCCTAGTTCGCATTAAACACCCCCACCCTCCTTCGGTGTGGGGCTCATGTTGGCCATGCCCCAGCCCCTGAAGCATTCAAGCTGATTTCTTGCAGCAGCTGGGTACTGTAACAGCTCCAGAGCTGCTCTGTAAGGCAAGTAAAAGGGTGTGGGCCCTGCAGCACTACCTGTAGTTTGCATTGTGCATTGGAAGGCACAAAGTAAGCAGACGGGAGGAGAAGTCAGGATAGTGCACAAGGTTATAGAAGGGAGGGGCTCAAGAAAAGAGAAGTGGAAACAGACAGCATACTAGGCTGGAGAGAGACCTGAGACAAAGAGATCTGAATTATACGAGAGCCGTCCAGGGGAAACACAAATTATGCAGTCAAGTTTCCCACATTTGGGGAAATCGCAAGGGGCAGCACACCCAGAGTGCAATGGGTGAGCCTTGCCCTGGGAGAAGCACCTTCATGATCATAGTATCTCACCTGGCAGGTTAGTAGGAGTTGGGCTAGAGCTGGGGAGGGTCGCTGCTCGGGCACTACCTTTCAAGTGAAGGAGATCCAACTGAGGCAGCACAAGGGAACTCTCAAAAGAAGAACAAGGCTAGAGGAAGATCTGAGACAAAGAAATCTGACTTTACCAGAGCTGACCAGAGGAAAGCACAAACACAGTCCACCACTACCACAAATAATGCAGTCGAGTTTCCCACATTTGGGGAAATCACAGGGGTCAGCATACACAGAATGCAATGAATGAACCTCACCCTGGGAAAACAATCTTCATGACAATAGTATCTCCTATGCAAAATAAGTATGATTTGGGATAGGGCTGGGGAGGGCCGCTGCTCAGGCACATCTCTGTCAAGTAAAGGAGATTCAACTGAGGCAGCACAAGGGAACTCTCATCTGGGGACAACAACTGCAGGGAGAACACATATTTTCAGATGAACATGGGGTGGCAGAAGGCTGCCTAATACTGAAGCACCCCCAAACAACAAACCAAATGCAACAACTAGTGCAAGCATTCCTGGGGGATGGCCTGCAGCAGATGGATTTGAATATGGTGATGTCATCCAAGCAGTGGGTCAAAGTTGGCTTCAACCCTTGTCTGCATATGAAAAGAGAAAAGGAGCGTGCAGGGCATGGAGGCCTTTTGTGGTGCTTGGATGACCCCTAGTTCGCATTAAGCACCCCCACCCTCCTTCGGTGTGGGGCTCATGTTGGCCATTCCCCAGCCCCTGAAGCATTCAAGCTGATTTCTTGCAGCAGCTGGGCACTGTAACAGCTCCAGAGCTGCTCTGTAAAGCAAGTAAAAGGGTGTGGGCCCTGCAGCACTACCCGTAGTTTGCATTGTGCATTGGGAGGCACAAAGTAAGCAGACGGGAGGAGAAGTCAGGATAGTGCACAAGGGTATAGAAGGGAGGGGCTCAAGAAAAAAGAAGTGGAACCAGACAGCAAACTAGGCTGGAGAGAGACCTGAGACAAAGAGATCTGAATTACATGAGAGCCGACCAGGGAAAACTCAAATTATGCAGTCAAGTTTCCCACATTTGGGGAAATCGCAGGGGCAGCACACCCAGAGTGCAATGGGTGAGCCTTGCCCTGGGAGAAGCAACTTCATGATCATAGTATCTCACCTGGCAGGTAAGTAGGAGTTGGGCTAGAGCTGGGGAGGGTCGCTGCTCGGGCACCCCCCTGTCAAGTGAAGGAGATCCAACTGAGGCAGCACAAGGGAACTCTCGAAAGAAGAACAAGGCTAGAGGAAGATCTGAGACAAAGAAATCTGAATTTTACCAGAGCTGACCAGAGGAAAGCACAAATACAGTCCCCCACTACCACAAATAATGCAGTCGAGTTTCCCACATTTGGGGAAATCACAGGGGTCAGCATACCCAGAATGCAATGAATGAACCTCACCCTGGGAAAACAATCTTCATGACAATAGTATCTCCTATGCAAAATAAGTATGATTTGGGATAGGGCTGGGGAGGGCCGCTGCTCAGGCACATCTCTGTCAAGTAAAGGAGATTCAACTGAGGCAGCACAAGGGAACTCTCATCTGGGGACAACAACTGCAGGGAGAACACATATTTTCAGATGAACATGGGGTGGCAGAAGGCTGCCTAATACTGAAGCACCCCCAAACAACAAACCAAATGCAACAACTAGTGCAAGCATTCCTGGGGGATGGCCTGCAGCAGATGGATTTGAATATGGTGATGTCATCCAAGCAGTGGGTCAAAGTTGGCTTCAACCCTTGTCTGCATATGAAAAGAGAAAAGGAGCGTGCAGGGCATGGAGGCCTTTTGTGGTGCTTGGATGACCCCTAGTTCGCATTAAGCACCCCCACCCTCCTTCGGTGTGGGGCTCATGTTGGCCATTCCCCAGCCCCTGAAGCATTCAAGCTGATTTCTTGCAGCAGCTGGGCACTGTAACAGCTCCAGAGCTGCTCTGTAAAGCAAGTAAAAGGGTGTGGGCCCTGCAGCACTACCCGTAGTTTGCATTGTGCATTGGGAGGCACAAAGTAAGCAGACGGGAGGAGAAGTCAGGATAGTGCACAAGGGTATAGAAGGGAGGGGCTCAAGAAAAAAGAAGTGGAACCAGACAGCAAACTAGGCTGGAGAGAGACCTGAGACAAAGAGATCTGAATTACATGAGAGCCGACCAGGGAAAACTCAAATTATGCAGTCAAGTTTCCCACATTTGGGGAAATCGCAGGGGCAGCACACCCAGAGTGCAATGGGTGAGCCTTGCCCTGGGAGAAGCAACTTCATGATCATAGTATCTCACCTGGCAGGTAAGTAGGAGTTGGGCTAGAGCTGGGGAGGGTCGCTGCTCGGGCACCCCCCTGTCAAGTGAAGGAGATCCAACTGAGGCAGCACAAGGGAACTCTCGAAAGAAGAACAAGGCTAGAGGAAGATCTGAGACAAAGAAATCTGAATTTTACCAGAGCTGACCAGAGGAAAGCACAAATACAGTCCCCCACTACCACAAATAATGCAGTCGAGTTTCCCACATTTGGGGAAATCACAGGGGTCAGCATACCCAGAATGCAATGAATGAACCTAACCCTGGGAGAACAATCTTCATGACCATGGTATCTCCTATGCAAAATAAGTATGATTTGGGATAGGGCTGGGGAGGGCCGTTGCTCAGGCACATCTCTGTCAAGTAAGTTGCATTTGATTTGTTGTTTGGGGGTGCTTCAGTATTAGGCAGCCTTCTGCCCTACCATGTTCATCTGAAAATATGTGTTCTCCCTGCAGTTGTTGTCCCCAGATGAGAGTTCCCTTGTGCTGCCTCAGTTGAATCTCCTTTTGGAGAAGACCTCAATAAGATTGTAGCTGATCTGGCTACTGCTAAAACAGCTTGCCTACCTAGTATGACTCCTACCACGCAGAAGGCTAAAAGTACTTTTCTTGGCCCTTTCATCCTCCAGGTAAAGCGTACCCAAGGTCAGGCATACCCAAAGCAAGCTCATGTTTCCAGACCTGCCAAGCCCAGACTGAAGCAATCCTGGGCTGCCCATCAGCCTGCTTCCAAAACGGACAAGCCTGCCGCATGACGGTGCAGGCCTCCCTCTGGGGGATCCCAGGGTGGGGGGCCCGACTTCTAGGTTTGGCAAAGAAAGGTATAATTCTAAGGTAGAGAATTCTGTTTGGAGCTCACCTTGTACTTTGTGAAGAAATAATCAGCATTGTGGCTGAGCAGATACATGTAGTGTGTGGCTGCAAACTGCATGGATCTGCTGCGTTGTAATGCTGATTCTTTTTTTTTGCAAAGTACCAATAGCTTCATATAATGTTCACAATTTTTATGCAGGATCAAATAGCTCAATAGGTAGGGTGTTTGATTAGAATTCAACAGGTTATAGGTTTGAATCCTGGGTATGGTAGTTTGAGATGTGTTATTTAATAAAGTATGTTGTTCTGACTGCCGGCATCCTATCACCTGGGATATCATACTAAATAAATGGAGTTGATCAAATTTTTTTTTTTTTTTTAACTAGGGACAATTTCCAGATACTTCCCTTTATAACTGAGATTGCCCCCTGGAACTTCACATCAGTTGACAACTATGCATGAGTGGGCAGTGCTTGCCCTGGATCTGTCCACCCATTTATGTGCCGCCATAAAATAAAGCATGACTAACAGTTATCCTGGGCGTACACTACACAATTATCTGTCAGGCTATCTATCCAGTCTGGATGGTTGGAATGAAAATCTGGTAATGTATAGGAGCAAATGTCAATTAACCATTTGCTCCCAAACACTAGAAAAGTGGTCAAAAATGGTCATTACACAAATTGGTTAAACCCAAAATTTAACCAATTTGTTTAGGGGACCATTTTTGTCCATTTTTTAGTGTTTGAGAGTAAATCGTTGATGGTCATTTGCTCACATAGATAACCGGATTTCTATTCCAACCAGCCAGTGTTGGAGAGATGGTCTGCCAGATTACATAATGCATACCAGAGCCATAACTAGACTTTTTGGTGCCCTGTGACAGAGAATTATATGCCCTCCCCCCCATTTTTGCAATATGGACAAAAGGCGCATGCCTTGTGGGGAAGGGGCATAACAAGATTGGTCTCAGAGAAAGCACATGAGATATGAAGATATATCTAGTATACTTGACACTCAATGGTTTGTGGTATTGCAGGGGTGCCCTCCTTAAATGCATATACAGTCACACATGGCATGTTTGTGTAAATGGCATATCAGCAGTCAGCACTAACTGGTGACATGCCATTTGTACAAGTAAGCCATGTGTGACTAATATATAAACATACTTTATTAAATAACACCTCAAACTATCATACCCAGGATTCAAACCTAAAACCTGTTAAATTCTAATCAAACACCCTACCCATTGAGCTACTTGATCCTGCATCTATTCTAACCTCCAAAAACAGATTCAGTTGCATTTTCCAGCGTGTTTTGTTTGCGCCTTTGCAAATGTCTTACATCGACAAACTTATTTAGTACTATTTTGCAAATAGGGTTACATTGTCGCAACATTGTGTTCCCTAATTGCTTGATTTTTTAAATGCAAAAATTGATAAAGACACCTGATAATTGCTCTGTGGAGTCTTCTTTTGTGTCTACTTCTTATCTACATTTAATTCCCTACCTATAATCAAGGCATTTTTAAATGCTGGGTGCTGCCAGGACGTGAGGCCTACCTAGTCTTTAGATCTGAATTTGAATGTACTTGTGAACTAACTTAATTTCCTACTTCTAAATTCATTCCTAAATTCACTACTTACATTAATCCTGTAGTTGGGCATTTTGAGCCTTCAATTGTGGGCATTGTTTTGTGTCCAGACCAGCAGCTGGTGGTGTGCATTTGCTGGAAAGGCATCGAAGACCTCCGATATGCTGCATCTCCTGATGTGTGTCTGCCTCAAGTGGCTGTCAGCAAATGCATGCTAGACACCCCATTCCAAGCTGATTGTGACATCACGGAACATGCATCATAGAACAGGCATGCTAGAACATGGGTCTTCAACCTGCGACCCTCCAGCTGCTGTGGAACTACATATCCCAGCATGCCCTGCCTCAGTTTTAGCATACCTTAAAAGCAAAACTGTGGCAGGGCATGCTGGGATGTGTAGTTTCACAGCAGCTGGAGGGCCACAGGATGAAGACCCATGTGCTAGAACCAAACCGCAGGTACATTGAATGCTAGCAAGCTGAATGTTTAAATCCTTTTTGTTCCGCAGCATTCCAATGCGGAAGATTCCATGGAACCAGAGATTATTCCATTGAGAAGGACATGCTGCCTGGATGACTGCACTGTGCAAATTAAATCACGGAGCCAGTTGGCTTGTGGGTGGCTCTGGTGACTGGGTGGTTGGGTGGGCGGTGTGTCGGAGGTGGAGCACATGCAAATGAATGTGTATCATCCAGCTAGTGAGAGAGAAAACTCATGTAGGAGTGTGCCTGCTTGTCAGTGAGTTATGCACCTTGCCAGACGTCAAATCTACATGGAGCAACTGGAGGGGACAAGAGCAGGTTTGGAAAATATAGACAGAAGAGCATATATGCTGGCGCATTCTCCATGATTGTGTCAGCTTATGTTTTGGTGCACTGCACTTTCCTCCACTAAGTTTTAGCCATTTTGTTTAAACGCAAGTGTAGTTGCTTCTCGCTCTTTTGGCTGTGATATTGTATTGTGGTTGAAGAGTCTGCTGGAGGGATTGTTTTCTTCATTGGCGAGAGACTGAAGATATTCCAGGATGGAAGGCTTGGGAACACTATCCGTTTTTCAGTTGTGGAAGAGTTGAAAGACCGGATTGGACTACATTCTATAGTAAAGGGTATCTTTGTATTTATTAATCCTCCCTTTATATGTGTCTGTCTTTCAATAAAGCTTTGGGCTTGTGATTCCGTCACCCTCTTACACTCCACACCCATAGCCTTATTAACTATTGTATTGTTTAAATGTATAGTGCAGTTCATGATTTATAGTGTAGGCTGACCTGTGCTGTAGTTCTTGAACTGTACTATACCGACAGCATTTGTATTGTGTTTTGGCTGTGCTGCAACACAGTACTTATGTGTGTAATGTTTATGTATGTTTTTTTGCTTCTTTATGTCAATAAAGACTGCTTTTTCAATCCAATATCTGAAAACAATCAATGTTTATCTTTGATGGCAATAGAAGTGGTATGATATTTGCTGCTTTTGAAAGGCAATATCTGATATGTCCCCTATCTGGGAACCATATATTAAATGGCTTTTCAGAAAAGGGAGATGGGAGAAGAGCTTTCAGTACTTGTAGGACCGATGCACATTTCCTATTCTAGCCTCCAAAAACAGATTCAGTTGCATTTTCCAGCGTGTTTTGGATGCGCCTTTGCAAATGTCTTACATCGACAAACTTATTTAGTACTATTTTGCAAATAGGGTTACATTGTTGCAACATTGTGTTCCCTAATTGCTTGATTTTTTAAATGCAACAATTGATAAAAACACCTGATAACTGCTCTGCGGAGTCTTATTTTGTGTCTACTTCTTATCTACATTTAATTCCGTACCTCTAATCAAGGCATTTTTAAATGCTGGCGGCTGCCAGGACGTGAGGCCTACCTAGACTTTAGATCTGAATTTGAATGTACTTGTGAACTAACTTAATTTCCTACTTCTAAATTCATTCCTAAATTCACTACTTACATGAATCCTGTAGTTGGGCATTTTGGGACTTCGATTGTGGGCATTGTTTTGTGTCCAGACCAGCAGCAGGTGGTGTGCATTTGCTGGAAAGGCATCGAAGACCTCCGATATGCTGCATCTCCTGATGTGTGTCTCCCTCAAGTGGCTGTCAGCAAATGCCTGCTAGACACCCCATTCCAAGCTGATTGTGACATCACGGAACATGCATCATAGAACAGGCATGCTAAAACATGGGTCTTCAACCTGCGACCCTCCAGCTGCTGTGGAACTACACATCCCAGCATGCCCTGCCTCAGTTTTAGCATACCTTATAGCAAAACTGTGGCAGGGCATGCTGGGATGTGTAGTTTCACAGCAGCTGGAGGGCCACAGGATGAAGACCCATGTGCTAGAGCCAAGCCGCAGGTACATTGAATGCTAGCAAGCTGAATATTTAAATCCTTTTTGTTCCGCAGCATTCCAATGCGGAAGATTCCATGGAACCAGAGATCCTTCCATTGAGAAGGACATGCTGCCTGGATGACTACACTGTGCAAATTAAATCACGGAGCCAGTTGGCTTGTGGGTGGCTCTGGTGACTGGGTGGTTGGGTGGGTGGTGTGTCGGAAGTGGAGCGCATGCAAATGATTGTGTATCATCCAGCTAGTGAGAGAGAAAACTCATGCAGGAGTGTGCCTGCTTGTCAGTGGGTTATGCACCTTGCCAGACGTTAAATCTACATAGAGCAGCTGGAGGGGACAAGAGCAGGTTTGCAAAATATAGATAGAAGAGCATATATGCTGGCGCATTCTCCATGATTGTGTCAGCTTAGGGTGTTATTTAATAAAGTATGTTTATATATTAGTCACACATGGCTTACTTGTACAAATGGCATGTCACCAGTTAGTGCTGACTGCTGATATGCCTTTTGCACTAAAACAAATTAAAATGGTAAAAGTTATTGTACTTTAAGTAAAAATAAAAGCTAAAATATCAATCCCAGTTTTGGATTACTTTAATGAACAAAAAAAAAATGCATATAGCAAAGGATAGTTTCAATCTGCCTACCTCTGGGTTATGGGCCCAGCATGCTTCCATTGCAGTACTCTGCTGCACATGTAAGTGCAAGAGATCCTGAAGCACTCACTCATCATGCGAAAGTACCAATGTGTTTCTTCATTGGTTGCTGGAAGAAACATCTTACAAAAACTCTCCAGATTATTGACTTTTTAAAGTTTTTCTAGGAAACGTTCTAGATGAATGCTTATTAGTCTTTGTCAGTATGGACTTTTTGCAAAGTGTCTCTGTGGCGCAATCGGTTAGTGTGTTCAGCTATTAGTCAAAAGGTTGGTGGTTCAATCCCACCCAGGGACGTAATTGACCTTGTGATCAGATTTTGGTGATATTTAAGTAGACAAGTCAAAATTGCAAACCCCCTCTTATGGTGTAGGGTACCTGGCCTTCTCTGATGTAATCAGAGTTAGATTTGATTAAGTGATTTTATAAAAAATCAGCTAGGAAGCACAATTTAGCAGTGGGTTGCAGAGAAAAAGAAAAATGCTGGCAGAAAAATCCAATTGAGTGATTAAACAGCTCTTCATTTTCTGGCTTTATTTTTATGATAACAAATTTGTTCTCTGAAAAGTGTCCACAAAGCCAAGTATCTGATTAACATCTTTGTAGGGATGGTTTTTCACCTATTACTAAATTAAACTTGCTTCATTGGAAAGGCAGCAAGATGCATCCTCATTTCAATATCTACGGAAATAATACAGGTTGACACCAGGAAACATTAACGCCACTGCATCCTTGCTGTTTTCTCATGTGGAAGTCTGTTTAATGTGAAAACAAGGTGATATCTAATTAGCACACAGGTAAGGAATTAAGAAAATCTTTATTTAAGGGTGAAGATGTTTCTCACAAAATCGTTGCCCCAATGCATCATTGAAATTCAAGCTGGAAAGATGATTTTAATATATCACTTGTACATTTTGTATTGCTCTTCTGGTGACAATGTAGTTTGTTTTTGTCAATTACCATTTTAATAATCGGGTAAAGAAAATTAATTGGATTTTTGAAAGAAAACAATACTGTCAATATACTATTAAAACAAATTAAAATGGTAAAAGTTATTGTACTTTAAGTAAAAATAAAAGAGCAAAAATATCAATCCCAGTTTTGGATTACTTTAATTAACAAAAAAAATGCATATAGCAGAGGATAGTTTCAATCTGCCTACCTCTAGGTTATGGACCCAGCATGCTTCCATTACAGTACTCTGCTGCACATGTAAGTGCAAGAGATCCTGAAGCACTCACTCATCATGGGAAAGTACCAATGTGTTTCTTCATTGGTTGATGGAAGAAACATCTTACAAAAACTCTCAACATTATTGACTTTTTAAAATGTTTCTAGGAATCGTTCTAGATGAATGCTTATTAGCCTTTGTCAGTATATAGTTTTGCAAAGTGTCGCTGTGGCGCAATCAGTTAGTGTGTAAGGCTATTAACCAAAAGGTTGGTGGTTCAATCCCACCCAGGGACTTAATTGACGTTGTTATCAGATTTTGGTGATCTTTAAGTAGACAAGTCAAAATTTCAAAACCCCTGTTATGGTGTAGGGTACCTGGCCTTCTCTGATGTAATCAGAGTTAGATTTGATTCAGTGATTTTATAAAAACAGCTAGGAAGCACAATTTAGCAGTGGGTTGCAGAGAAAAAGAAATATGCTGGCAGAAAAATCCAATTGAGTGATTAAACAGCTCTTCATTTTCTGGCTTTATTTTTATGCTAACTAATTTGTTCTCTGAAAAGTGTCCACAAAGCCAAGTATCTGATTAACATATTTGTAGTGATGGTTTTTCACCTATTACTAAATTAAACTTGCTTCATTGGAAAGGCAGCAAGATGCATCCTCATTTCAATATCTACTGAAATAATACAGGTTGACACCAGGAAACATTAACGCCACTGCATCCTTGCTGCTTTCTCATGTGGAAGTCTGTTTAATGTGAAAACAAGGTGATATCTAATTAGCACACAGGTAAGGAATTAAGAAAATCTTTATTTAAGGGTGAAGATGTTTCTCACAAAATCGTTGCCCCAATGCATCATTGAAATTCAAGCTGGAAAGATGATTTTAATATATCACTTGTACATTTTGTATTGCTCTTCTGGTGACAATGTAGTTTGTTTTTGTCAATTACCATTTTAATAATCGGGTAAAGAAAATTAATTGGATTTTTGAAAGAAAACAATACTGTCAATATACTATTAAAACAAATTAAAATGGTAAAAGTTATTGTACTTTAAGTAAAAATAAAAGCTAAAATATCAATCCCAGTTTTGGATTACTTTAATGAACAAAAAAAAAATGCATATAGCAAAGGATAGTTTCAATCTGCCTACCTCTGGGTTATGGGCCCAGCATGCTTCCAGTGCAGTACTCTGCTGCACATGTAAGTGCAAGAGATCCTGAAGCACTCACTCATCATGCGAAAGTACCAATGTGTTTCTTCATTGGTTGCTGGAAGAAACATCTTACAAAAACTCTCCAGATTATTGACTTTTTAAAGTTTTTCTAGGAAACGTTCTAGATGAATGCTTATTAGTCTTTGTCAGTATGTACTTTTTGCAAAGTGTCTCTGTGGCGCAATCGGTTAGTGTGTTCAGCTATTAATCAAAAGGTTGGTGGTTCAATCCCACCCAGGGACGTAATTGACCTTGTGATCAGATTTTGGTGATATTTAAGTAGACAAGTCAAAATTTCGAAAACCCCTGTTATGGTGTAGGGTACCTGGCCTTCTCTGATGTAATCAGAGTTAGATTTGATTCAGTGATTTTATAAAAACAGCTAGGAAGCACAATTTAGCAGTGGGTTGCAGAGAAAAAGAAATATGCTGGCAAAAAAATCCAATTGACTGATTAAACAGCTCTTCATTTTCTGGCTTTATTTTTATGCTAACAAATTTGTTCTCTGAAAATTGTCCACAAAGCCAAGTATCTGATTAACATCTTTGTAGGGATGGTTTTTCACCTATTACTAAATTAAACTTGCTTCATTGGAAATGCAGCAAGATGCATCCTCATTTCAATATCTACTGAAATAATACAGGTTGACACCAGGAAACATTAACGCCACTGCATCCTTGCTGCTTTCTCATGTGGAAGTCTGTTTAATGTGAAAACAAGGTGATATCTAATTAGCACACAGGTAAGGAATTAAGAAAATCTTTATTTAAGGGTGAAGATGTTTCTCACAAAATCGTTGCCCCAATGCATCATTGAAATTCAAGCTGGAAAGATGATTTTAATATATCACTTGTACATTTTGTATTGCTCTTCTGGTGACAATGTAGTTTGTTTTTGTCAATTACCATTTTAATAATCGGGTAAAGAAAATTAATTGGATTTTTGAAAGAAAACAATACTGTCAATATACTATTAAAACAAATTAAAATGGTAAAAGTTATTGTACTTTAAGTAAAAATAAAAGAGCAAAAATATCAATCCCAGTTTTGGATTACTTTAATTAACAAAAAAAAAATGCATATAGCAGAGGATAGTTTCAATCTGCCTACCTCTGGGTTATGGACCCAGCATGCTTCCATTACAGTACTCTGCTGCACATGTAAGTGCAAGAGATCCTGAAGCACTCACTCATCATGGGAAAGTACCAATGTGTTTCTTCATTGGTTGATGGAAGAAACATCATACAAAAACTCTCCACATTATTGACTTTTTAAAATGTTTCTAGGAATCGTTCTAGATGAATGCTTATTAGCCTTTGTCAGTATGTACTTTTGCAAAGTGTCGCGGTGGCGCAATCAGTTAGTGTGTAAGACTATTAACCAAAAGGTTGGTGGTTCAATCCCACCCAGGGACTTAATTGACCTTGTTATCAGATTTTGGTGATCTTTAAGTAGACAAGTCAAAATTTCAAACCCCCTGTTATGGTGTAGGGTACCTGGCCTTCTCTGATGTAATCAGAGTTAGATTTGATTCAGTGATTTTATAAAAACAGCTAGGAAGCACAATTTAGCAGTGGATTGCAGAGAAAAAGAAAAATGCTGGCAGAAAAATCCAATTGAGTGATTAAACAGCTCTTCATTTTCTGGCTTTATTTTTATGCTAACTAATTTGTTCTCTGAAAAGTGTCCACAAAGCCAAGTATCTGATTAACATATTTGTAGGGATGGTTTTTCACCTATTACTAAATTAAACTTGCTTCATTGGAAAGGCAGCAAGATGCATCCTCATTTCAATATCTACTGAAATAATACAGGTTGACACCAGGAAACATTAACGCCACTGCATCCTTGCTGCTTTCTCATGTGGAAGTCTGTTTAATGTGAAAACAAGGTGATATCTAATTAGCACACAGGTAAGGAATTAAGAAAATCTTTATTTAAGGGTGAAGATGTTTCTCACAAAATCGTTGCCCCAATGCATCATTGAAATTCAAGCTGGAAAGATGATTTTAATATATCACTTGTACATTTTGTATTGCTCTTCTGGTGACAATGTAGTTTGTTTTTGTCAATTACCATTTTAATAATAGGGTAAAGAAAATTAAGTGGATTTTTGAAAGAAAACAATACTGTCAATATACTATTAAAACAAATTAAAATGGTAAAAGTTATTGTACTTTAAGTAAAAATAAAAGCTAAAATATCAATCCCAGTTTTGGATTACTTTAATGAACAAAAAAAAATGCATATAGCAAAGGATAGTTTCAATCTGCCTACCTCTGGGTTATGGACCCAGCATGCTTCCATTGCAGTACTCTGCTGCACATGTAAGTGCAAGAGATCCTGAAGCACTCACTCATCATGCGAAAGTACCAATGTGTTTCTTCATTGGTTGCTGGAAGAAACATCTTACAAACACTCTCCAGATTATTGACTTTTTAAAGTTTTTCTAGGAAACGTTCTAGATGAATGCTTATTAGTCTTTGTCAGTATATGCTTTTTGCAAAGTGTCTCTGTGGCGCAATCGGTTAGTGTGTTCAGCTATTAATCAAAAGGTTGGTAGTTCAATCCCACCCAGGGACGTAATTGACCTTGTGATCAGATTTTGGTGATATTTAAGTAGACAAGTCAAAATTGCAAACCCCCTCTTATGGTGTAGGGTACCTGGCCTTCTCTGATGTAATCAGAGTTAGATTTGATTCAGTGATTTTATAAAAACAGCTAGGAAGCACAATTTAGCAGTGGGTTGCAGAGAAAAAGAAATATGCTGGCAGAAAAATCCAATTGAGTGATTAAACAGCTCTTCATTTTCTGGCTTTATTTTTATGCTAACTAATTTGTTCTCTGAAAAGTGTCCACAAAGCCAAGTATCTGATTAACATATTTGTAGTGATGGTTTTTCACCTATTACTAAATTAAACTTGCTTCATTGGAAAGGCAGCAAGATGCATCCTCATTTCAATATCTACTGAAATAATACAGGTTGACACCAGGAAACATTAACGCCACTGCATCCTTGCTGCTTTCTCATGTGGAAGTCTGTTTAATGTGAAAACAAGGTGATATCTAATTAGCACACAGGTAAGGAATTAAGAAAATCTTTATTTAAGGGTGAAGATGTTTCTCACAAAATCGTTGCCCCAATGCATCATTGAAATTCAAGCTGGAAAGATGATTTTAATATATCACTTGTACATTTTGTATTGCTCTTCTGGTGACAATGTAGTTTGTTTTTGTCAATTACCATTTTAATAATCGGGTAAAGAAAATTAATTGGATTTTTGAAAGAAAACAATACTGTCAATATACTATTAAAAAAAATTAAAATGGTAAAAGTTATTGTACTTTAAGTAAAAATAAAAGCTAAAATATCAATCCCAGTTTTGGATTACTTTAATGAACAAAAAAAAACGCATATAGCAAAGGATAGTTTCAATCTGCCTACCTCTGGGTTATGGGCCCAGCATGCTTCCAGTGCAGTACTCTGCTGCACATGTAAGTGCAAGAGATCCTGAAGCACTCACTCATCATGCGAAAGTACCAATGTGTTTCTTCATTGGTTGCTGGAAGAAACATCTTACAAAAACTCTCCAGATTATTGACTTTTTAAAGTTTTTCTAGGAAACGTTCTAGATGAATGCTTATTAGTCTTTGTCAGTATGTACTTTTTGCAAAGTGTCTCTGTGGCGCAATCGGTTAGTGTGTTCAGCTATTAATCAAAAGGTTGGTGGTTCAATCCCACCCAGGGACGTAATTGACCTTGTGATCAGATTTTGGTGATATTTAAGTAGACAAGTCAAAATTTCGAAAACCCCTGTTATGGTGTAGGGTACCTGGCCTTCTCTGATGTAATCAGAGTTAGATTTGATTCAGTGATTTTATAAAAACAGCTAGGAAGCACAATTTAGCAGTGGGTTGCAGAGAAAAAGAAATATGCTGGCAAAAAAATCCAATTGACTGATTAAACAGCTCTTCATTTTCTGGCTTTATTTTTATGCTAACAAATTTGTTCTCTGAAAATTGTCCACAAAGCCAAGTATCTGATTAACATCTTTGTAGGGATGGTTTTTCACCTATTACTAAATTAAACTTGCTTCATTGGAAAGGCAGCAAGATGCATCCTCATTTCAATATCTACTGAAATAATACAGGTTGACACCAGGAAACATTAACGCCACTGCATCCTTGCTGCTTTCTCATGTGGAAGTCTGTTTAATGTGAAAACAAGGTGATATCTAATTAGCACACAGGTAAGGAATTAAGAAAATCTTTATTTAAGGGTGAAGATGTTTCTCACAAAATCGTTGCCCCAATGCATCATTGAAATTCAAGCTGGAAAGATGATTTTAATATATCACTTGTACATTTTGTATTGCTCTTCTGGTGACAATGTAGTTTGTTTTTGTCAATTACCATTTTAATAATCGGGTAAAGAAAATTAATTGGATTTTTGAAAGAAAACAATACTGTCAATATACTATTAAAACAAATTAAAATGGTAAAAGTTATTGTACTTTAAGTAAAAATAAAAGAGCAAAAATATCAATCCCAGTTTTGGATTACTTTAATTAACAAAAAAAAAATGCATATAGCAGAGGATAGTTTCAATCTGCCTACCTCTGGGTTATGGACCCAGCATGCTTCCATTACAGTACTCTGCTGCACATGTAAGTGCAAGAGATCCTGAAGCACTCACTCATCATGGGAAAGTACCAATGTGTTTCTTCATTGGTTGATGGAAGAAACATCATACAAAAACTCTCCACATTATTGACTTTTTAAAATGTTTCTAGGAATCGTTCTAGATGAATGCTTATTAGCCTTTGTCAGTATGTACTTTTGCAAAGTGTCGCGGTGGCGCAATCAGTTAGTGTGTAAGACTATTAACCAAAAGGTTGGTGGTTCAATCCCACCCAGGGACTTAATTGACCTTGTTATCAGATTTTGGTGATCTTTAAGTAGACAAGTCAAAATTTCAAACCCCCTGTTATGGTGTAGGGTACCTGGCCTTCTCTGATGTAATCAGAGTTAGATTTGATTCAGTGATTTTATAAAAACAGCTAGGAAGCACAATTTAGCAGTGGATTGCAGAGAAAAAGAAAAATGCTGGCAGAAAAATCCAATTGAGTGATTAAACAGCTCTTCATTTTCTGGCTTTATTTTTATGCTAACTAATTTGTTCTCTGAAAAGTGTCCACAAAGCCAAGTATCTGATTAACATATTTGTAGGGATGGTTTTTCACCTATTACTAAATTAAACTTGCTTCATTGGAAAGGCAGCAAGATGCATCCTCATTTCAATATCTACTGAAATAATACAGGTTGACACCAGGAAACATTAACGCCACTGCATCCTTGCTGCTTTCTCATGTGGAAGTCTGTTTAATGTGAAAACAAGGTGATATCTAATTAGCACACAGGTAAGGAATTAAGAAAATCTTTATTTAAGGGTGAAGATGTTTCTCACAAAATCGTTGCCCCAATGCATCATTGAAATTCAAGCTGGAAAGATGATTTTAATATATCACTTGTACATTTTGTATTGCTCTTCTGGTGACAATGTAGTTTGTTTTTGTCAATTACCATTTTAATAATAGGGTAAAGAAAATTAAGTGGATTTTTGAAAGAAAACAATACTGTCAATATACTATTAAAACAAATTAAAATGGTAAAAGTTATTGTACTTTAAGTAAAAATAAAAGCTAAAATATCAATCCCAGTTTTGGATTACTTTAATGAACAAAAAAAAATGCATATAGCAAAGGATAGTTTCAATCTGCCTACCTCTGGGTTATGGACCCAGCATGCTTCCATTGCAGTACTCTGCTGCACATGTAAGTGCAAGAGATCCTGAAGCACTCACTCATCATGCGAAAGTACCAATGTGTTTCTTCATTGGTTGCTGGAAGAAACATCTTACAAACACTCTCCAGATTATTGACTTTTTAAAGTTTTTCTAGGAAACGTTCTAGATGAATGCTTATTAGTCTTTGTCAGTATATGCTTTTTGCAAAGTGTCTCTGTGGCGCAATCGGTTAGTGTGTTCAGCTATTAATCAAAAGGTTGGTAGTTCAATCCCACCCAGGGACGTAATTGACCTTGTGATCAGATTTTGGTGATATTTAAGTAGACAAGTCAAAATTGCAAACCCCCTCTTATGGTGTAGGGTACCTGGCCTTCTCTGATGTAATCAGAGTTAGATTTGATTCAGTGATTTTATAAAAACAGCTAGGAAGCACAATTTAGCAGTGGGTTGCAGAGAAAAAGAAATATGCTGGCAGAAAAATCCAATTGAGTGATTAAACAGCTCTTCATTTTCTGGCTTTATTTTTATGCTAACTAATTTGTTCTCTGAAAAGTGTCCACAAAGCCAAGTATCTGATTAACATATTTGTAGTGATGGTTTTTCACCTATTACTAAATTAAACTTGCTTCATTGGAAAGGCAGCAAGATGCATCCTCATTTCAATATCTACTGAAATAATACAGGTTGACACCAGGAAACATTAACGCCACTGCATCCTTGCTGCTTTCTCATGTGGAAGTCTGTTTAATGTGAAAACAAGGTGATATCTAATTAGCACACAGGTAAGGAATTAAGAAAATCTTTATTTAAGGGTGAAGATGTTTCTCACAAAATCGTTGCCCCAATGCATCATTGAAATTCAAGCTGGAAAGATGATTTTAATATATCACTTGTACATTTTGTATTGCTCTTCTGGTGACAATGTAGTTTGTTTTTGTCAATTACCATTTTAATAATCGGGTAAAGAAAATTAATTGGATTTTTGAAAGAAAACAATACTGTCAATATACTATTAAAAAAAATTAAAATGGTAAAAGTTATTGTACTTTAAGTAAAAATAAAAGCTAAAATATCAATCCCAGTTTTGGATTACTTTAATGAACAAAAAAAAACGCATATAGCAAAGGATAGTTTCAATCTGCCTACCTCTGGGTTATGGGCCCAGCATGCTTCCAGTGCAGTACTCTGCTGCACATGTAAGTGCAAGAGATCCTGAAGCACTCACTCATCATGCGAAAGTACCAATGTGTTTCTTCATTGGTTGCTGGAAGAAACATCTTACAAAAACTCTCCAGATTATTGACTTTTTAAAGTTTTTCTAGGAAACGTTCTAGATGAATGCTTATTAGTCTTTGTCAGTATGTACTTTTTGCAAAGTGTCTCTGTGGCGCAATCGGTTAGTGTGTTCAGCTATTAATCAAAAGGTTGGTGGTTCAATCCCACCCAGGGACGTAATTGACCTTGTGATCAGATTTTGGTGATATTTAAGTAGACAAGTCAAAATTTCGAAAACCCCTGTTATGGTGTAGGGTACCTGGCCTTCTCTGATGTAATCAGAGTTAGATTTGATTCAGTGATTTTATAAAAACAGCTAGGAAGCACAATTTAGCAGTGGGTTGCAGAGAAAAAGAAATATGCTGGCAAAAAAATCCAATTGACTGATTAAACAGCTCTTCATTTTCTGGCTTTATTTTTATGCTAACTAATTTGTTCTCTGAAAAGTGTCCACAAAGCCAAGTATCTGATTAACATATTTGTAGTGATGGTTTTTCACCTATTACTAAATTAAACTTGCTTCATTGGAAAGGCAGCAAGATGCATCCTCATTTCAATATCTACTGAAATAATACAGGTTGACACCAGGAAACATTAACGCCACTGCATCCTTGCTGCTTTCTCATGTGGAAGTCTGTTTAATGTGAAAACAAGGTGATATCTAATTAGCACACAGGTAAGGAATTAAGAAAATCTTTATTTAAGGGTGAAGATGTTTCTCACAAAATCGTTGCCCCAATGCATCATTGAAATTCAAGCTGGAAAGATGATTTTAATATATCACTTGTACATTTTGTATTGCTCTTCTGGTGACAATGTAGTTTGTTTTTGTCAATTACCATTTTAATAATCGGGTAAAGAAAATTAATTGGATTTTTGAAAGAAAACAATACTGTCAATATACTATTAAAAAAAATTAAAATGGTAAAAGTTATTGTACTTTAAGTAAAAATAAAAGCTAAAATATCAATCCCAGTTTTGGATTACTTTAATGAACAAAAAAAAATGCATATAGCAAAGGATAGTTTCAATCTGCCTACCTCTAGGTTATGGGCCCAGCATGCTTCCAGTGCAGTACTCTGCTGCACATGTAAGTGCAAGAGATCCTGAAGCACTCACTCATCATGCGAAAGTACCAATGTGTTTCTTCATTGGTTGCTGGAAGAAACATCTTACAAAAACTCTCCAGATTATTGACTTTTTAAAGTTTTTCTAGGAAACGTTCTAGATGAATGCTTATTAGTCTTTGTCAGTATGTACTTTTTGCAAAGTGTCTCTGTGGCGCAATCGGTTAGTGTGTTCAGCTATTAATCAAAAGGTTGGTGGTTCAATCCCACCCAGGGACGTAATTGACCTTGTGATCAGATTTTGGTGATATTTAAGTAGACAAGTCAAAATTTCGAAAACCCCTGTTATGGTGTAGGGTACCTGGCCTTCTCTGATGTAATCAGAGTTAGATTTGATTCAGTGATTTTATAAAAACAGCTAGGAAGCACAATTTAGCAGTGGGTTGCAGAGAAAAAGAAATATGCTGGCAAAAAAATCCAATTGACTGATTAAACAGCTCTTCATTTTCTGGCTTTATTTTTATGCTAACAAATTTGTTCTCTGAAAAGTGTCCACAAAGCCAAGTATCTGATTAACATCTTTGTAGGGATGGTTTTTCACCTATTACTAAATTAAACTTGCTTCATTGGAAAGGCAGCAAGATGCATCCTCATTTCAATATCTACTGAAATAATACAGGTTGACACCAGGAAACATTAACGCCACTGCATCCTTGCTGCTTTCTCATGTGGAAGTCTGTTTAATGTGAAAACAAGGTGATATCTAATTAGCACACAGGTAAGGAATTAAGAAAATCTTTATTTAAGGGTGAAGATATTTCTCACAAAATCGTTGCCCCAATGCATCATTGAAATTCAAGCTGGAAAGATGATTTTAATATATCACTTGTACATTTTGTATTGCTCTTCTGGTGACAATGTAGTTTGTTTTTGTCAATTACCATTTTAATAATCGGGTAAAGAAAATTAATTGGATTTTTGAAAGAAAACAATACTGTCAATATACTATTAAAAAAAATTAAAATGGTAAAAGTTATTGTACTTTAAGTAAAAATAAAAGCTAAAATATCAATCCCAGTTTTGGATTACTTTAATGAACAAAAAAAAATGCATATAGCAAAGGATAGTTTCAATCTGCCTACCTCTGGGTTATGGGCCCAGCATGCTTCCAGTGCAGTACTCTGCTGCACATGTAAGTGCAAGAGATCCTGAAGCACTCACTCATCATGCGAAAGTACCAATGTGTTTCTTCATTGGTTGCTGGAAGAAACATCTTACAAAAACTCTCCAGATTATTGACTTTTTAAAGTTTTTCTAGGAAACGTTCTAGATGAATGCTTATTAGTCTTTGTCAGTATGGACTTTTTGCAAAGTGTCTCTGTGGCGCAATCGGTTAGTGTGTTCAGCTATTAATCAAAAGGTTGGTGGTTCAATCCCACCCAGGGACGTAATTGACCTTGTGATCAGATTTTGGTGATATTTAAGTAGACAAGTCAAAATTTCGAAAACCCCTGTTATGGTGTAGGGTACCTGGCCTTCTCTGATGTAATCAGAGTTAGATTTGATTCAGTGATTTTATAAAAACAGCTAGGAAGCACAATTTAGCAGTGGGTTGCAGAGAAAAAGAAATATGCTGGCAAAAAAATCAAATTGACTGATTAAACAGCTCTTCATTTTCTGGCTTTATTTTTATGCTAACAAATTTGTTCTCTGAAAAGTGTCCACAAAGCCAAGTATCTGATTAACATCTTTGTAGGGATGGTTTTTCACCTATTACTAAATTAAACTTGCTTCATTGGAAAGGCAGCAAGATGCATCCTCATTTCAATATCTACTGAAATAATACAGGTTGACACCAGGAAACATTAACGCCACTGCATCCTTGCTGCTTTCTCATGTGGAAGTCTGTTTAATGTGAAAACAAGGTGATATCTAATTAGCACACAGGTAAGGAATTAAGAAAATCTTTATTTAAGGGTGAAGATGTTTCTCACAAAATCGTTGCCCCAATGCATCATTGAAATTCAAGCTGGAAAGATGATTTTAATATATCACTTGTACATTTTGTATTGCTCTTCTGGTGACAATGTAGTTTGCTTTTGTCAATTACCATTTTAATAATCGGGTAAAGAAAATTAATTGGATTTTTGAAAGAAAACAATACTGTCAATATACTATTAAAACAAATTAAAATGGTAAAAGTTATTGTACTTTAAGTAAAAATAAAAGAGCAAAAATATCAATCCCAGTTTTGGATTACTTTAATTAACAAAAAAAAAATGCATATAGCAGAGGATAGTTTCAATCTGCCTACCTCTGGGTTATGGACCCAGCATGCTTCCATTACAGTACTCTGCTGCACATGTAAGTGCAAGAGATCCTGAAGCACTCACTCATCATGGGAAAGTACCAATGTGTTTCTTCATTGGTTGCTGGAAGAAACATCTTACAAAAACTCTCCAGATTAATGACTTTTTAAAGTTTTTCTAGGAAACGTTCTAGATGAATGCTTATTAATCTTTGTCAGTATGGACTTTTTGCAAAGTGTCTCTGTGGCGCAATCGGTTAGTGTGTTCAGCTATTAGTCAAAAGGTTGGTGGTTCAATCCCACCCAGGGACGTAATTGACCTTGTGATCAGATTTTGGTGATATTTAAGTAGACAAGTCAAAATTGCAAACCCCCTCTTATGGTGTAGGGTACCTGGCCTTCTCTGATGTAATCAGAGTTAGATTTGATTAAGTGATTTTATAAAAAATCAGCTAGGAAGCACAATTTAGCAGTGGGTTGCAGAGAAAAAGAAAAATGCTGGCAGAAAAATCCAATTGAGTGATTAAACAGCTCTTCATTTTCTGGCTTTATTTTTATGATAACAAATTTGTTCTCTGAAAAGTGTCCACAAAGCCAAGTATCTGATTAACATCTTTGTAGGGATGGTTTTTCACCTATTACTAAATTAAACTTGCTTCATTGGAAAGGCAGCAAGATGCATCCTCATTTCAATATCTACGGAAATAATACAGGCTGACACCAGGAAACATTAACGCCACTGCATCTTTGCTGTTTTCTCATGTGGAAGTCTGTTTAATGTGAAAACAAGGTGATATCTAATTAGCACACAGGTAAGGAATTAAGAAAATCTTTATTTAAGGGTGAAGATGTTTCTCACAAAATCGTTGCCCCAATGCATCATTGAAATTCAAGCTGGAAAGATGATTTTAATATATCACTTGTACATTTTGTATTGCTCTTCTGGTGACAATGTAGTTTGTTTTTGTCAATTACCATTTTAATAATCGGGTAAAGAAAATTAATTGGATTTTTGAAAGAAAACAATACTGTCAATATACTATTAAAACAAATTAAAATGGTAAAAGTTATTGTACTTTAAGTAAAAATAAAAGAGCAAAAATATCAATCCCAGTTTTGGATTACTTTAATTAACAAAAAAAATGCATATAGCAGAGGATAGTTTCAATCTGCCTACCTCTGGGTTATGGACCCAGCATGCTTCCATTACAGTACTCTGCTGCACATGTAAGTGCAAGAGATCCTGAAGCACTCACTCATCATGGGAAAGTACCAATGTGTTTCTTCATTGGTTGATGGAAGAAACATCTTACAAAAACTCTCCACATTATTGACTTTTTAAAATGTTTCTAGGAATCGTTCTAGATGAATGCTTATTAGCCTTTGTCAGTATATAGTTTTGCAAAGTGTCGCTGTGGCGCAATCAGTTAGTGTGTAAGGCTATTAACCAAAAGGTTGGTGGTTCAATCCCACCCAGGTACTTAATTGACCTCGTTATCAGATTTTGGTGATCTTTAAGTAGACAAGTCAAAATTTCAAACCCCCTGTTATGGTGTAGGGTACCTGGCCTTCTCTGATGTAATCAGAGTTAGATTTGATTCAGTGATTTTATAAAAACAGCTAGGAAGCACAATTTAGCAGTGGGTTGCAGAGAAAAAGAAATATGCTGGCAGAAAAATCCAATTGAGTGATTAAACAGCTCTTCATTTTCTGGCTTTATTTTTATGCTAACTAATTTGTTCTCTGAAAAGTGTCCACAAAGCCAAGTATCTGATTAACATATTTGTAGTGATGGTTTTTCACCTATTACTAAATTAAACTTGCTTCATTGGAAAGGCAGCAAGATGCATCCTCATTTCAATATCTACTGAAATAATACAGGTTGACACCAGGAAACATTAACGCCACTGCATCCTTGCTGCTTTCTCGTGTGGAAGTCTGTTTAATGTGAAAACAAGGTGATATCTAATTAGCACACAGGTAAGGAATTAAGAAAATCTTTATTTAAGGGTGAAGATGTTTCTCACAAAATCGTTGCCCCAATGCATCATTGAAATTCAAGCTGGAAAGATGATTTTAATATATCACTTGTACATTTTGTATTGCTCTTCTGGTGACAATGTAGTTTGTTTTTGTCAATTACCATTTTAATAATCGGGTAAAGAAAATTAATTGGATTTTTGAAAGAAAACAATACTGTCAATATACTATTAAAACAAATTAAAATGGTAATAGTTATTGTACTTTAAGTAAAAATAAAAGCTAAAATATCAATCCCAGTTTTGGATTACTTTAATGAACAAAAAAAAAATGCATATAGCAAAGGATAGTTTCAATCTGCCTACCTCTGGGTTATGGGCCCAGCATGCTTCCAGTGCAGTACTCTGCTGCACATGTAAGTGCAAGAGATCCTGAAGCACTCACTCATCATGCGAAAGTACCAATGTGTTTCTTCATTGGTTGCTGGAAGAAACATCTTACAAAAACTCTCCAGATTATTGACTTTTTAAAGTTTTTCTAGGAAACGTTCTAGATGAATGCTTATTAGTCTTTGTCAGTATGGACTTTTTGCAAAGTGTCTCTGTGGCGCAATCGGTTAGTGTGTTCAGCTATTAGTCAAAAGGTTGGTGGTTCAATCCCACCCAGGGACGTAATTGACCTTGTGATCAGATTTTGGTGATATTTAAGTAGACAAGTCAAAATTGCAAACCCCCTCTTATGGTGTAGGGTACCTGGCCTTCTCTGATGTAATCAGAGTTAGATTTGATTAAGTGATTTTATAAAAAATCAGCTAGGAAGCACAATTTAGCAGTGGGTTGCAGAGAAAAAGAAAAATGCTGGCAGAAAAATCCAATTGAGTGATTAAACAGCTCTTCATTTTCTGGCTTTATTTTTATGATAACAAATTTGTTCTCTGAAAAGTGTCCACAAAGCCAAGTATCTGATTAACATCTTTGTAGGGATGGTTTTTCACCTATTACTAAATTAAACTTGCTTCATTGGAAAGGCAGCAAGATGCATCCTCATTTCAATATCTACGGAAATAATACAGGTTGACACCAGGAAACATTAACGCCACTGCATCTTTGCTGTTTTCTCATGTGGAAGTCTGTTTAATGTGAAAACAAGGTGATATCTAATTAGCACACAGGTAAGGAATTAAGAAAATCTTTATTTAAGGGTGAAGATGTTTCTCACAAAATCGTTGCCCCAATGCATCATTGAAATTCAAGCTGGAAAGATGATTTTAATATATCACTTGTACATTTTGTATTGCTCTTCTGGTGACAATGTAGTTTGTTTTTGTCAATTACCATTTTAATAATCGGGTAAAGAAAATTAATTGGATTTTTGAAAGAAAACAATACTGTCAATATACTATTAAAACAAATTAAAATGGTAAAAGTTATTGTACTTTAAGTAAAAATAAAAGAGCAAAAATATCAATCCCAGTTTTGGATTACTTTAATTAACAAAAAAAATGCATATAGCAGAGGATAGTTTCAATCTGCCTACCTCTGGGTTATGGACCCAGCATGCTTCCATTACAGTACTCTGCTGCACATGTAAGTGCAAGAGATCCTGAAGCACTCACTCATCATGGGAAAGTACCAATGTGTTTCTTCATTGGTTGATGGAAGAAACATCTTACAAAAACTCTCCACATTATTGACTTTTTAAAATGTTTCTAGGAATCGTTCTAGATGAATGCTTATTAGCCTTTGTCAGTATATAGTTTTGCAAAGTGTCGCTGTGGCGCAATCAGTTAGTGTGTAAGGCTATTAACCAAAAGGTTGGTGGTTCAATCCCACCCAGGTACTTAATTGACCTTGTTATCAGATTTTGGTGATCTTTAAGTAGACAAGTCAAAATTTCAAACCCCCTGTTATGGTGTAGGGTACCTGGCCTTCTCTGATGTAATCAGAGTTAGATTTAATTCAGTGATTTTATAAAAACAGCTAGGAAGCACAATTTAGCAGTGGGTTGCAGAGAAAAAGAAATATGCTGGCAGAAAAATCCAATTGAGTGATTAAACAGCTCTTCATTTTCTGGCTTTATTTTTATGCTAACTAATTTGTTCTCTGAAAAGTGTCCACAAAGCCAAGTATCTGATTAACATATTTGTAGTGATGGTTTTTCACCTATTACTAAATTAAACTTGCTTCATTGGAAAGGCAGCAAGATGCATCCTCATTTCAATATCTACTGAAATAATACAGGTTGACACCAGGAAACATTAACGCCACTGCATCCTTGCTGCTTTCTCGTGTGGAAGTCTGTTTAATGTGAAAACAAGGTGATATCTAATTAGCACACAGGTAAGGAATTAAGAAAATCTTTATTTAAGGGTGAAGATGTTTCTCACAAAATCGTTGCCCCAATGCATCATTGAAATTCAAGCTGGAAAGATGATTTTAATATATCACTTGTACATTTTGTATTGCTCTTCTGGTGACAATGTAGTTTGTTTTTGTCAATTACCATTTTAATAATCGGGTAAAGAAAATTAATTGGATTTTTGAAAGAAAACAATACTGTCAATATACTATTAAAACAAATTAAAATGGTAAAAGTTATTGTACTTTAAGTAAAAATAAAAGCTAAAATATCAATCCCAGTTTTGGATTACTTTAATGAACAAAAAAAAAATGCATATAGCAAAGGATAGTTTCAATCTGCCTACCTCTGGGTTATGGGCCCAGCATGCTTCCAGTGCAGTACTCTGCTGCACATGTAAGTGCAAGAGATCCTGAAGCACTCACTCATCATGCGAAAGTACCAATGTGTTTCTTCATTGGTTGCTGGAAGAAACATCTTACAAAAACTCTCCAGATTATTGACTTTTTAAAGTTTTTCTAGGAAACGTTCTAGATGAATGCTTATTAGTCTTTGTCAGTATGTACTTTTTGCAAAGTGTCTCTGTGGCGCAATCGGTTAGTGTGTTCAGCTATTAATCAAAAGGTTGGTGGTTCAATCCCACCCAGGGACGTAATTGACCTTGTGATCAGATTTTGGTGATATTTAAGTAGACAAGTCAAAATTTCGAAAACCCCTGTTATGGTGTAGGGTACCTGGCCTTCTCTGATGTAATCAGAGTTAGATTTGATTCAGTGATTTTATAAAAACAGCTAGGAAGCACAATTTAGCAGTGGGTTGCAGAGAAAAAGAAATATGCTGGCAAAAAAATCCAATTGACTGATTAAACAGCTCTTCATTTTCTGGCTTTATTTTTATGCTAACAAATTTGTTCTCTGAAAAGTGTCCACAAAGCCAAGTATCTGATTAACATCTTTGTAGGGATGGTTTTTCACCTATTACTAAATTAAACTTGCTTCATTGGAAAGGCAGCAAGATGCATCCTCATTTCAATATCTACTGAAATAATACAGGTTGACACCAGGAAACATTAACGCCACTGCATCCTTGCTGCTTTCTCATGTGGAAGTCTGTTTAATGTGAAAACAAGGTGATATCTAATTAGCACACAGGTAAGGAATTAAGAAAATCTTTATTTAAGGGTGAAGATGTTTCTCACAAAATCGTTGCCCCAATGCATCATTGAAATTCAAGCTGGAAAGATGATTTTAATATATCACTTGTACATTTTGTATTGCTCTTCTGGTGACAATGTAGTTTGTTTTTGTCAATTACCATTTTAATAATCGGGTAAAGAAAATTAATTGGATTTTTGAAAGAAAACAATACTGTCAATATACTATTAAAACAAATTAAAATGGTAAAAGTTATTGTACTTTAAGTAAAAATAAAAGCTAAAATATCAATCCCAGTTTTGGATTACTTTAATGAACAAAAAAAAAATGCATATAGCAAAGGATAGTTTCAATCTGCCTACCTCTGGGTTATGGGCCCAGCATGCTTCCAGTGCAGTACTCTGTTGCACATGTAAGTGCAAGAGATCCTGAAGCACTCACTCATCATGCGAAAGTACCAATGTGTTTCTTCATTGGTTGCTGGAAGAAACATCTTACAAAAACTCTCCAGATTATTGACTTTTTAAAGTTTTTCTAGGAAACGTTCTAGATGAATGCTTATTAGTCTTTGTCAGTATGTACTTTTTGCAAAGTGTCTCTGTGGCGCAATCGGTTAGTGTGTTCAGCTATTAATCAAAAGGTTGGTGGTTCAATCCCACCCAGGGATGTAATTGACCTTGTGATCAGATTTTGGTGATATTTAAGTAGACAAGTCAAAATTTCGAAAACCCCTGTTATGGTGTAGGGTACCTGGCCTTCTCTGATGTAATCAGAGTTAGATTTGATTCAGAGATTTTATAAAAACAGCTAGGAAGCACAATTTAGCAGTGGGTTGCAGAGAAAAAGAAATATGCTGGCAAAAAAATCCAATTGACTGATTAAACAGCTCTTCATTTTCTGGCTTTATTTTTATGCTAACAAATTTGTTCTCTGAAAAGTGTCCACAAAGCCAAGTATCTGATTAACATCTTTGTAGGGATGGTTTTTCACCTATTACTAAATTAAACTTGCTTCATTGGAAAGGCAGCAAGATGCATCCTCATTTCAATATCTACTGAAATAATACAGGTTGACACCAGGAAACATTAACGCCACTGCATCCTTGCTGCTTTCTCATGTGGAAGTCTGTTTAATGTGAAAACAAGGTGATATCTAATTAGCACACAGGTAAGGAATTAAGAAAATCTTTATTTAAGGGTGAAGATGTTTCTCACAAAATCGTTGCCCCAATGCATCATTGAAATTCAAGCTGGAAAGATGATTTTAATATATCACTTGTACATTTTGTATTGCTCTTCTGGTGACAATGTAGTTTGCTTTTGTCAATAACCATTTTAATAATCGGGTAAAGAAAATTAATTGGATTTTTGAAAGAAAACAATACTGTCAATATACTATTAAAACAAATTAAAATGGTAAAAGTTATTGTACTTTAAGTAAAAATAAAAGAGCAAAAATATCAATCCCAGTTTTGGATTACTTTAATTAACAAAAAAAAAATGCATATAGCAGAGGATAGTTTCAATCTGCCTACCTCTGGGTTATGGACCCAGCATGCTTCCATTACAGTACTCTGCTGCACATGTAAGTGCAAGAGATCCTGAAGCACTCACTCATCATGGGAAAGTACCAATGTGTTTCTTCATTGGTTGATGGAAGAAACATCATACAAAAACTCTCCACATTATTGACTTTTTAAAATGTTTCTAGGAATCGTTCTAGATGAATGCTTATTAGCCTTTGTCAGTATGTACTTTTGCAAAGTGTCGCGGTGGCGCAATCAGTTAGTGTGTAAGGCTATTAACCAAAAGGTTGGTGGTTCAATCCCACCCAGGGACTTAATTGACCTTGTTATCAGATTTTGGTGATCTTTAAGTAGACAAGTCAAAATTTCAAACCCCCTGTTATGGTGTAGGGTACCTGGCCTTCTCTGATGTAATCAGAGTTAGATTTGATTCAGTGATTTTATAAAAACAGCTAGGAAGCACAATTTAGCAGTGGGTTGCAGAGAAAAAGAAAAATGCTGGCAGAAAAATCCAATTGAGTGATTAAACAGCTCTTCATTTTCTGGCTTTATTTTTATGCTAACTAATTTGTTCTCTGAAAAGTGTCCACAAAGCCAAGTATCTGATTAACATATTTGTAGGGATGGTTTTTCACCTATTACTAAATTAAACTTGCTTCATTGGAAAGGCAGCAAGATGCATCCTCATTTCAATATCTACTGAAATAATACAGGTTGACACCAGGAAACATTAACGCCACTGCATCCTTGCTGCTTTCTCATGTGGAAGTCTGTTTAATGTGAAAACAAGGTGATATCTAATTAGCACACAGGTAAGGAATTAAGAAAATCTTTATTTAAGGGTGAAGATGTTTCTCACAAAATCGTTGCCCCAATGCATCATTGAAATTCAAGCTGGAAAGATGATTTTAATATATCACTTGTACATTTTGTATTGCTCTTCTGGTGACAATGTAGTTTGTTTTTGTCAATTACCATTTTAATAATAGGGTAAAGAAAATTAAGTGGATTTTTGAAAGAAAACAATACTGTCAATATACTATTAAAACAAATTAAAATGGTAAAAGTTATTGTACTTTAAGTAAAAATAAAAGCTAAAATATCAATCCCAGTTTTGGATTACTTTAATGAACAAAAAAAAATGCATATAGCAAAGGATAGTTTCAATCTGCCTACCTCTGGGTTATGGACCCAGCATGCTTCCATTGCAGTACTCTGCTGCACATGTAAGTGCAAGAGATCCTGAAGCACTCACTCATCATGCGAAAGTACCAATGTGTTTCTTCATTGGTTGCTGGAAGAAACATCTTACAAACACTCTCCAGATTATTGACTTTTTAAAGTTTTTCTAGGAAACGTTCTAGATGAATGCTTATTAGTCTTTGTCAGTATATACTTTTCGCAAAGTGTCTCTGTGGCGCAATCGGTTAGTGTGTTCAGCTATTAATCAAAAGGTTGGTGGTTCAATCCCACCCAGGGACGTAATTGACCTTGTGATCAGATTTTGGTGATATTTAAGTAGACAAGTCAAAATTGCAAACCCCCTCTTATGGTGTAGGGTACCTGGCCTTCTCTGATGTAATCAGAGTTAGATTTGATTCAGTGATTTTATAAAAACAGCTAGGAAGCACAATTTAGCAGTGGGTTGCAGAGAAAAAGAAATATGCTGGCAGAAAAATCCAATTGAATGATTAAACAGCTCTTCATTTTCTGGCTTTATTTTTATGCTAACTAATTTGTTCTCTGAAAAGTGTCCACAAAGCCAAGTATCTGATTAACATATTTGTAGTGATGGTTTTTCACCTATTACTAAATTAAACTTGCTTCATTGGAAAGGCAGCAAGATGCATCCTCATTTCAATATCTACTGAAATAATACAGGTTGACACCAGGAAACATTAACGCCACTGCATCCTTGCTGCTTTCTCATGTGGAAGTCTGTTTAATGTGAAAACAAGGTGATATCTAATTAGCACACAGGTAAGGAATTAAGAAAATCTTTATTTAAGGGTGAAGATGTTTCTCACAAAATCGTTGCCCCAATGCATCATTGAAATTCAAGCTGAAAAGATGATTTTAATATATCACTTGTACATTTTGTATTGCTCTTCTGGTGACAATGTAGTTTGTTTTTGTCAATTACCATTTTAATAATCGGGTAAAGAAAATTAATTGGATTTTTGAAAGAAAACAATACTGTCAATATACTATTAAAAAAAATTAAAATGGTAAAAGTTATTGTACTTTAAGTAAAAATAAAAGCTAAAATATCAATCCCAGTTTTGGATTACTTTAATGAACAAAAAAAAAATGCATATAGCAAAGGATAGTTTCAATCTGCCTACCTCTGGGTTATGGGCCCAGCATGCTTCCAGTGCAGTACTCTGCTGCACATGTAAGTGCAAGAGATCCTGAAGCACTCACTCATCATGCGAAAGTACCAATGTGTTTCTTCATTGGTTGCTGGAAGAAACATCTTACAAAAACTCTCCAGATTATTGACTTTTTAAAGTTTTTCTAGGAAACGTTCTAGATGAATGCTTATTAGTCTTTGTCAGTATGTACTTTTTGCAAAGTGTCTCTGTGGCGCAATCGGTTAGTGTGTTCAGCTATTAATCAAAAGGTTGGTGGTTCAATCCCACCCAGGGACGTAATTGACCTTGTGATCAGATTTTGGTGATATTTAAGTAGACAAGTCAAAATTTCGAAAACCCCTGTTATGGTGTAGGGTACCTGGCCTTCTCTGATGTAATCAGAGTTAGATTTGATTCAGTGATTTTATAAAAACAGCTAGGAAGCACAATTTAGCAGTGGGTTGCAGAGAAAAAGAAATATGCTGGCAAAAAAATCCAATTGACTGATTAAACAGCTCTTCATTTTCTGGCTTTATTTTTATGCTAACAAATTTGTTCTCTGAAAAGTGTCCACAAAGCCAAGTATCTGATTAACATCTTTGTAGGGATGGTTTTTCACCTATTACTAAATTAAACTTGCTTCATTGGAAAGGCAGCAAGATGCATCCTCATTTCAATATCTACTGAAATAATACAGGTTGACACCAGGAAACATTAACGCCACTGCATCCTTGCTGCTTTCTCATGTGGAAGTCTGTTTAATGTGAAAACAAGGTGATATCTAATTAGCACACAGGTAAGGAATTAAGAAAATCTTTATTTAAGGGTGAAGATGTTTCTCACAAAATCGTTGCCCCAATGCATCATTGAAATTCAAGCTGGAAAGATGATTTTAATATATCACTTGTACATTTTGTATTGCTCTTCTGGTGACAATGTAGTTTGCTTTTGTCAATTACCATTTTAATAATTGGGTAAAGAAAATTAATTGGATTTTTGAAAGAAAACAATACTGTCAATATACTATTAAAACAAATTAAAATGGTAAAAGTTATTGTACTTTAAGTAAAAATAAAAGAGCAAAAATATCAATCCCAGTTTTGGATTACTTTAATTAACAAAAAAAAAATGCATATAGCAGAGGATAGTTTCAATCTGCCTACCTCTGGGTTATGGACCCAGCATGCTTCCATTACAGTACTCTGCTGCACATGTAAGTGCAAGAGATCCTGAAGCACTCACTCATCATGGGAAAGTACCAATGTGTTTCTTCATTGGTTGATGGAAGAAACATCATACAAAAACTCTCCACATTATTGACTTTTTAAAATGTTTCTAGGAATCGTTCTAGATGAATGCTTATTAGCCTTTGTCAGTATGTACTTTTGCAAAGTGTCGCAGTGGCGCAATCAGTTAGTGTGTAAGGCTATTAACCAAAAGGTTGGTGGTTCAATCCCACCCAGGGACTTAATTGACCTTGTTATCAGATTTTGGTGATCTTTAAGTAGACAAGTCAAAATTTCAAACCCCCTGTTATGGTGTAGGGTACCTGGCCTTCTCTGATGTAATCAGAGTTAGATTTGATTCAGTGATTTTATAAAAACAGCTAGGAAGCACAATTTAGCAGTGGGTTGCAGAGAAAAAGAAAAATGCTGGCAGAAAAATCCAATTGAGTGATTAAACAGCTCTTCATTTTCTGGCTTTATTTTTATGCTAACTAATTTGTTCTCTGAAAAGTGTCCACAAAGCCAAGTATCTGCTTAACATATTTGTAGGGATGGTTTTTCACCTATTACTAAATTAAACTTGCTTCATTGGAAAGGCAGCAAGATGCATCCTCATTTCAATATCTACTGAAATAATACAGGTTGACACCAGGAAACATTAACGCCACTGCATCCTTGCTGCTTTCTCATGTGGAAGTCTGTTTAATGTGAAAACAAGGTGATATCTAATTAGCACACAGGTAAGGAATTAAGAAAATCTTTATTTAAGGGTGAAGATGTTTCTCACAAAATCGTTGCCCCAATGCATCATTGAAATTCAAGCTGGAAAGATGATTTTAATATATCACTTGTACATTTTGTATTGCTCTTCTGGTGACAATGTAGTTTGTTTTTGTCAATTACCATTTTAATAATCGGGTAAAGAAAATTAATTGGATTTTTGAAAGAAAACAATACTGTCAATATACTATTAAAAAAAATTAAAATGGTAAAAGTTATTGTACTTTAAGTAAAAATAAAAGCTAAAATATCAATCCCAGTTTTGGATTACTTTAATGAACAAAAAAAAAATGCATATAGCAAAGGATAGTTTCAATCTGCCTACCTCTGGGTTATGGGCCCAGCATGCTTCCAGTGCAGTACTCTGCTGCACATGTAAGTGCAAGAGATCCTGAAGCACTCACTCATCATGCGAAAGTACCAATGTGTTTCTTCATTGGTTGCTGGAAGAAACATCTTACAAAAACTCTCCAGATTATTGACTTTTTAAAGTTTTTCTAGGAAACGTTCTAGATGAATGCTTATTAGTCTTTGTCAGTATGTACTTTTTGCAAAGTGTCTCTGTGGCGCAATCGGTTAGTGTGTTCAGCTATTAATCAAAAGGTTGGTGGTTCAATCCCACCCAGGGATGTAATTGACCTTGTGATCAGATTTTGGTGATATTTAAGTAGACAAGTCAAAATTTCGAAAACCCCTGTTATGGTGTAGGGTACCTGGCCTTCTCTGATGTAATCAGAGTTAGATTTGATTCAGTGATTTTATAAAAACAGCTAGGAAGCACAATTTAGCAGTGGGTTGCAGAGAAAAAGAAATATGCTGGCAAAAAAATCAAATTGACTGATTAAACAGCTCTTCATTTTCTGGCTTTATTTTTATGCTAACAAATTTGTTCTCTGAAAAGTGTCCACAAAGCCAAGTATCTGATTAACATCTTTGTAGGGATGGTTTTTCACCTATTACTAAATTAAACTTGCTTCATTGGAAAGGCAGCAAGATGCATCCTCATTTCAATATCTACTGAAATAATACAGGTTGACACCAGGAAACATTAACGCCACTGCATCCTTGCTGCTTTCTCATGTGGAAGTCTGTTTAATGTGAAAACAAGGTGATATCTAATTAGCACACAGGTAAGGAATTAAGAAAATCTTTATTTAAGGGTGAAGATGTTTCTCACAAAATCGTTGCCCCAATGCATCATTGAAATTCAAGCTGGAAAGATGATTTTAATATATCACTTGTACATTTTGTATTGCTCTTCTGGTGACAATGTAGTTTGCTTTTGTCAATTACCATTTTAATAATTGGGTAAAGAAAATTAATTGGATTTTTGAAAGAAAACAATACTGTCAATATACTATTAAAACAAATTAAAATGGTAAAAGTTATTGTACTTTAAGTAAAAATAAAAGAGCAAAAATATCAATCCCAGTTTTGGATTACTTTAATTAACAAAAAAAAAATGCATATAGCAGAGGATAGTTTCAATCTGCCTACCTCTGGGTTATGGACCCAGCATGCTTCCATTACAGTACTCTGCTGCACATGTAAGTGCAAGAGATCCTGAAGCACTCACTCATCATGGGAAAGTACCAATGTGTTTCTTCATTGGTTGATGGAAGAAACATCATACAAAAACTCTCCACATTATTGACTTTTTAAAATGTTTCTAGGAATCGTTCTAGATGAATGCTTATTAGCCTTTGTCAGTATGTACTTTTGCAAAGTGTCGCAGTGGCGCAATCAGTTAGTGTGTAAGGCTATTAACCAAAAGGTTGGTGGTTCAATCCCACCCAAGGACTTAATTGACCTTGTTATCAGATTTTGGTGATCTTTAAGTAGACAAGTCAAAATTTCAAACCCCCTGTTATGGTGTAGGGTACCTGGCCTTCTCTGATGTAATCAGAGTTAGATTTGATTCAGTGATTTTATAAAAACAGCTAGGAAGCACAATTTAGCAGTGGGTTGCAGAGAAAAAGAAAAATGCTGGCAGAAAAATCCAATTGAGTGATTAAACAGCTCTTCATTTTCTGGCTTTATTTTTATGCTAACTAATTTGTTCTCTGAAAAGTGTCCACAAAGCCAAGTATCTGATTAACATATTTGTAGGGATGGTTTTTCACCTATTACTAAATTAAACTTGCTTCATTGGAAAGGCAGCAAGATGCATCCTCATTTCAATATCTACTGAAATAATACAGGTTGACACCAGGAAACATTAACGCCACTGCATCCTTGCTGCTTTCTCATGTGGAAGTCTGTTTAATGTGAAAACAAGGTGATATCTAATTAGCACACAGGTAAGGAATTAAGAAAATCTTTATTTAAGGGTGAAGATGTTTCTCACAAAATCGTTGCCCCAATGCATCATTGAAATTCAAGCTGGAAAGATGATTTTAATATATCACTTGTACATTTTGTATTGCTCTTCTGGTGACAATGTAGTTTGTTTTTGTCAATTACCATTTTAATAATCGGGTAAAGAAAATTAATTGGATTTTTGAAAGAAAACAATACTGTCAATATACTATTAAAAAAAATTAAAATGGTAAAAGTTATTGTACTTTAAGTAAAAATAAAAGCTAAAATATCAATCCCAGTTTTGGATTACTTTAATGAACAAAAAAAAAATGCATATAGCAAAGGATAGTTTCAATCTGCCTACCTCTGGGTTATGGGCCCAGCATGCTTCCAGTGCAGTACTCTGCTGCACATGTAAGTGCAAGAGATCCTGAAGCACTCACTCATCATGCGAAAGTACCAATGTGTTTCTTCATTGGTTGCTGGAAGAAACATCTTACAAAAACTCTCCAGATTATTGACTTTTTAAAGTTTTTCTAGGAAACGTTCTAGATGAATGCTTATTAGTCTTTGTCAGTATGTACTTTTTGCAAAGTGTCTCTGTGGCGCAATCGGTTAGTGTGTTCAGCTGTTAATCAAAAGGTTGGTGGTTCAATCCCACCCAGGGATGTAATTGACCTTGTGATCAGATTTTGGTGATATTTAAGTAGACAAGTCAAAATTTCGAAAACCCCTGTTATGGTGTAGGGTACCTGGCCTTCTCTGATGTAATCAGAGTTAGATTTGATTCAGTGATTTTATAAAAACAGCTAGGAAGCACAATTTAGCAGTGGGTTGCAGAGAAAAAGAAATATGCTGGCAAAAAAATCCAATTGACTGATTAAACAGCTCTTCATTTTCTGGCTTTATTTTTATGCTAACAAATTTGTTCTCTGAAAAGTGTCCACAAAGCCAAGTATCTGATTAACATCTTTGTAGGGATGGTTTTTCACCTATTACTAAATTAAACTTGCTTCATTGGAAAGGCAGCAAGATGCATCCTCATTTCAATATCTACTGAAATAATACAGGTTGACACCAGGAAACATTAACGCCACTGCATCCTTGCTGCTTTCTCATGTGGAAGTCTGTTTAATGTGAAAACAAGGTGATATCTAATTAGCACACAGGTAAGGAATTTAGAAAATCTTTATTTAAGGCTGAAGATGTTTCTCACAAAATCGTTGCCCCAATGCATCATTGAAATTCAAGCTGGAAAGATGATTTTAATATATCACTTGTACATTTTGTATTGCTCTTCTGGTGACAATGTAGTTTGCTTTTGTCAATTACCATTTTAATAATCGGGTAAAGAAAATTAATTGGATTTTTGAAAGAAAACAATACTGTCAATATACTATTAAAACAAATTAAAATGGTAAAAGTTATTGTACTTTAAGTAAAAATAAAAGAGCAAAAATATCAATCCCAGTTTTGGATTACTTTAATTAACAAAAAAAAAATGCATATAGCAGAGGATAGTTTCAATCTGCCTACCTCTGGGTTATGGACCCAGCATGCTTCCATTACAGTACTCTGCTGCACATGTAAGTGCAAGAGATCCTGAAGCACTCACTCATCATGGGAAAGTACCAATGTGTTTCTTCATTGGTTGATGGAAGAAACATCATACAAAAACTCTCCACATTATTGACTTTTTAAAATGTTTCTAGGAATCGTTCTAGATGAATGCTTATTAGCCTTTGTCAGTATGTACTTTTGCAAAGTGTCGCGGTGGCGCAATCAGTTAGTGTGTAAGGCTATTAACCAAAAGGTTGGTGGTTCAATCCCACCCAGGGACTTAATTGACCTTGTTATCAGATTTTGGTGATCTTTAAGTAGACAAGTCAAAATTTCAAACCCCCTGTTATGGTGTAGGGTACCTGGCCTTCTCTGATGTAATCAGAGTTAGATTTGATTCAGTGATTTTATAAAAACAGCTAGGAAGCACAATTTAGCAGTGGGTTGCAGAGAAAAAGAAAAATGCTGGCAGAAAAATCCAATTGAGTGATTAAACAGCTCTTCATTTTCTGGCTTTATTTTTATGCTAACTAATTTGTTCTCTGAAAAGTGTCCACAAAGCCAAGTATCTGATTAACATATTTGTAGGGATGGTTTTTCACCTATTACTAAATTAAACTTGCTTCATTGGAAAGGCAGCAAGATGCATCCTCATTTCAATATCTACTGAAATAATACAGGTTGACACCAGGAAACATTAACGCCACTGCATCCTTGCTGCTTTCTCATGTGGAAGTCTGTTTAATGTGAAAACAAGGTGATATCTAATTAGCACCCAGGTAAGGAATTAAGAAAATCTTTATTTAAGGGTGAAGATGTTTCTCACAAAATCGTTGCCCCAATGCATCATTGAAATTCAAGCTGGAAAGATGATTTTAATATATCACTTGTACATTTTGTATTGCTCTTCTGGTGACAATGTAGTTTGTTTTTGTCAATTACCATTTTAATAATCGGGTAAAGAAAATTAATTGGATTTTTGAAAGAAAACAATACTGTCAATATACTATTAAAACAAATTAAAATGGTAAAAGTTATTGTACTTTAAGTAAAAATAAAAGAGCAAAAATATCAATCCCAGTTTTGGATTACTTTAATTAACAAAAAAAATGCATATAGCAGAGGATAGTTTCAATCTGCCTACCTCTGGGTTATGGACCCAGCATGCTTCCATTACAGTACTCTGCTGCACATGTAAGTGCAAGAGATCCTGAAGCACTCACTCATCATGGGAAAGTACCAATGTGTTTCTTCATTGGTTGATGGAAGAAACATCTTACAAAAACTCTCCACATTATTGACTTTTTAAAATGTTTCTAGGAATCGTTCTAGATGAATGCTTATTAGCCTTTGTCAGTATATAGTTTTGCAAAGTGTCGCTGTGGCGCAATCAGTTAGTGTGTAAGGCTATTAACTAAAAGGTTGGTGGTTCAATCCCACCCAGGGACTTAATTGACCTTGTTATCAGATTTTGGTGATCTTTAAGTAGACAAGTCAAAATTTCAAACCCCCTGTTATGGTGTAGGGTACCTGGCCTTCTCTGATGTAATCAGAGTTAGATTTGATTCAGTGATTTTATAAAAACAGCTAGGAAGCACAATTTAGCAGTGGGTTGCAGAGAAAAAGAAATATGCTGGCAGAAAAATCCAATTGAGTGATTAAACAGCTCTTCATTTTCTGGCTTTATTTTTATCCTAACTAATTTGTTCTCTGAAAAGTGTCCACAAAGCCAAGTATCTGATTAACATATTTGTAGTGATGGTTTTTCACCTATTACTAAATTAAACTTGCTTCATTGGAAAGGCAGCAAGATGCATCCTCATTTCAATATCTACTGAAATAATACAGGTTGACACCAGGAAACATTAACGCCACTGCATCCTTGCTGCTTTCTCATGTGGAAGTCTGTTTAATGTGAAAACAAGGTGATATCTAATTAGCACACAGGTAAGGAATTAAGAAAATCTTTATTTAAGGGTGAAGATGTTTCTCACAAAATCGTTGCCCCAATGCATCATTGAAATTCAAGCTGGAAAGATGATTTTAATATATCACTTGTACATTTTGTATTGCTCTTCTGGTGACAATGTAGTTTGTTTTTGTCAATTACCATTTTAATAATCGGGTAAAGAAAATTAATTGGATTTTTGAAAGAAAACAATACTGTCAATATACTATTAAAACAAATTAAAATGGTAAAAGTTATTGTACTTTAAGTAAAAATAAAAGCTAAAATATCAATCCCAGTTTTGGATTACTTTAATGAACAAAAAAAAAAATGCATATAGCAAAGGATAGTTTCAATCTGCCTACCTCTGGGTTATGGGCCCAGCATGCTTCCAGTGCAGTACTCTGCTGCACATGTAAGTGCAAGAGATCCTGAAGCACTCACTCATCATGCGAAAGTACCAATGTGTTTCTTCATTGGTTGCTGGAAGAAACATCTTACAAAAACTCTCCAGATTATTGACTTTTTAAAGTTTTTCTAGGAAACGTTCTAGATGAATGCTTATTAGTCTTTGTCAGTATGTACTTTTTGCAAAGTGTCTCTGTGGCGCAATCGGTTAGTGTGTTCAGCTATTAATCAAAAGGTTGGTGGTTCAATCCCACCCAGGGACGTAATTGACCTTGTGATCAGATTTTGGTGATATTTAAGTAGACAAGTCAAAATTTCGAAAACCCCTGTTATGGTGTAGGGTACCTGGCCTTCTCTGATGTAATCAGAGTTAGATTTGATTCAGTGATTTTATAAAAACAGCTAGGAAGCACAATTTAGCAGTGGGTTGCAGAGAAAAAGAAATATGCTGGCAAAAAAATCCAATTGACTGATTAAACAGCTCTTCATTTTCTGGCTTTATTTTTATGCTAACAAATTTGTTCTCTGAAAAGTGTCCACAAAGCCAAGTATCTGATTAACATCTTTGTAGGGATGGTTTTTCACCTATTACTAAATTAAACTTGCTTCATTGGAAAGGCAGCAAGATGCATCCTCATTTCAATATCTACTGAAATAATACAGGTTGACACCAGGAAACATTAACGCCACTGCATCCTTGCTGCTTTCTCATGTGGAAGTCTGTTTAATGTGAAAACAAGGTGATATCTAATTAGCACACAGGTAAGGAATTAAGAAAATCTTTATTTAAGGGTGAAGATGTTTCTCACAAAATCGTTGCCCCAATGCATCATTGAAATTCAAGCTGGAAAGATGATTTTAATATATCACTTGTACATTTTGTATTGCTCTTCTGGTGACAATGTAGTTTGTTTTTGTCAATTACCATTTTAATGATCGGGTAAAGAAAATTAATTGGATTTTTGAAAGAAAACAATACTGTCAATATACTATTAAAACAAATTAAAATGGTAAAAGTTATTGTACTTTAAGTAAAAATAAAAGCTAAAATATCAATCCCAGTTTTGGATTACTTTAATGAACAAAAAAAAATGCATATAGCAAAGGATAGTTTCAATCTGCCTACCTCTGGGTTATGGGCCCAGCATGCTTCCAGTGCAGTACTCTGCTGCACATGTAAGTGCAAGAGATCCTGAAGCACTCACTCATCATGCGAAAGTACCAATGTGTTTCTTCATTGGTTGCTGGAAGAAACATCTTACAAAAACTCTCCAGATTATTGACTTTTTAAAGTTTTTCTAGGAAACGTTCTAGATGAATGCTTATTAGTCTTTGTCAGTATGTACTTTTTGCAAAGTGTCTCTGTGGCGCAATCGGTTAGTGTTTTCAGCTATTAATCAAAAGGTTGGTGGTTCAATCCCACCCAGGGATGTAATTGACCTTGTGATCAGATTTTGGTGATATTTAAGTAGACAAGTCAAAATTTCGAAAACCCCTGTTATGGTGTAGGGTACCTGGCCTTCTCTGATGTAATCAGAGTTAGATTTGATTCAGTGATTTTATAAAAACAGCTAGGAAGCACAATTTAGCAGTGGGTTGCAGAGAAAAAGAAATATGCTGGCAAAAAAATCCAATTGACTGATTAAACAGCTCTTCATTTTCTGGCTTTATTTTTATGCTAACAAATTTGTTCTCTGAAAAGTGTCCACAAAGCCAAGTATCTGATTAACATCTTTGTAGGGATGGTTTTTCACCTATTACTAAATTAAACTTGCTTCATTGGAAAGGCAGCAAGATGCATCCTCATTTCAATATCTACTGAAATAATACAGGTTGACACCAGGAAACATTAACGCCACTGCATCCTTGCTGCTTTCTCATGTGGAAGTCTGTTTAATGTGAAAACAAGGTGATATCTAATTAGCACACAGGTAAGGAATTAAGAAAATCTTTATTTAAGGGTGAAGATGTTTCTCACAAAATCGTTGCCCCAATGCATCATTGAAATTCAAGCTGGAAAGATGATTTTAATATATCACTTGTACATTTTGTATTGCTCTTCTGGTGACAATGTAGTTTGCTTTTGTCAATAACCATTTTAATAATCGGGTAAAGAAAATTAATTGGATTTTGAAAGAAAACAATACTGTCAATATACTATTAAAACAAATTAAAATGGTAAAAGTTATTGTACTTTAAGTAAAAATAAAAGAGCAAAAATATCAATCCCAGTTTTGGATTACTTTAATTAACAAAAAAAAAATGCATATAGCAGAGGATAGTTTCAATCTGCCTACCCCTGGGTTATGGACCCAGCATGCTTCCATTACAGTACTCTGCTGCACATGTAAGTGCAAGAGATCCTGAAGCACTCACTCATCATGGGAAAGTACCAATGTGTTTCTTCATTGGTTGATGGAAGAAACATCATACAAAAACTCTCCACATTATTGACTTTTTAAAATGTTTCTAGGAATCGTTCTAGATGAATGCTTATTAGCCTTTGTCAGTATGTACTTTTGCAAAGTGTCGCGGTGGCGCAATCAGTTAGTGTGTAAGGCTATTAACCAAAAGGTTGGTGGTTCAATCCCACCCAGGGACTTAATTAACCTTGTTATCAGATTTTGGTGATCTTTAAGTAGACAAGTCAAAATTTCAAACCCCCTGTTATGGTGTAGGGTACCTGGCCTTCTCTGATGTAATCAGAGTTAGATTTGATTCAGTGATTTTATAAAAACAGCTAGGAAGCACAATTTAGCAGTGGGTTGCAGAGAAAAAGAAAAATGCTGGCAGAAAAATCCAATTGAGTGATTAAACAGCTCTTCATTTTCTGGCTTTATTTTTATGCTAACTAATTTGTTCTCTGAAAAGTGTCCACAAAGCCAAGTATCTGATTAACATATTTGTAGGGATGGTTTTTCACCTATTACTAAATTAAACTTGCTTCATTGGAAAGGCAGCAAGATGCATCCTCATTTCAATATCTACTGAAATAATACAGGTTGACACCAGGAAACATTAACGCCACTGCATCCTTGCTGCTTTCTCATGTGGAAGTCTGTTTAATGTGAAAACAAGGTGATATCTAATTAGCACACAGGTAAGGAATTAAGAAAATCTTTATTTAAGGGTGAAGATGTTTCTCACAAAATCGTTGCCCCAATGCATCATTGAAATTCAAGCTGGAAAGATGATTTTAATATATCACTTGTACATTTTGTATTGCTCTTCTGGTGACAATGTAGTTTGTTTTTGTCAATTACCATTTTAATAATCGGGTAAAGAAAATTAATTGGATTTTTGAAAGAAAACAATACTGTCAATATACTATTAAAAAAAATTAAAATGGTAAAAGTTATTGTACTTTAAGTAAAAATAAAAGCTAAAATATCAATCCCAGTTTTGGATTACTTTAATGAACAAAAAAAAAATGCATATAGCAAAGGATAGTTTCAATCTGCCTACCTCTGGGTTATGGGCCCAGCATGCTTCCAGTGCAGTACTCTGCTGCACATGTAAGTGCAAGAGATCATGAAGCACTCACTCATCATGCGAAAGTACCAATGTGTTTCTTCATTGGTTGCTGGAAGAAACATCTTACAAACACTCTCCAGATTATTGACTTTTTAAAGTTTTTCTAGGAAACGTTCTAGATGAATGCTTATTAGTCTTTGTCAGTATATACTTTTCGCAAAGTGTCTCTGTGGCGCAATCGGTTAGTGTGTTCAGCTATTAATCAAAAGGTTGGTGGTTCAATCCCACCCAGGGACGTAATTGACCTTGTGATCAGATTTTGGTGATATTTAAGTAGACAAGTCAAAATTGCAAACCCCCTCTTATGGTGTAGGGTACCTGGCCTTCTCTGATGTAATCAGAGTTAGATTTGATTCAGTGATTTTATAAAAACAGCTAGGAAGCACAATTTAGCAGTGGGTTGCAGAGAAAAAGAAATATGCTGGCAGAAAAATCCAATTGAATGATTAAACAGCTCTTCATTTTCTGGCTTTATTTTTATGCTAACTAATTTGTTCTCTGAAAAGTGTCCACAAAGCCAAGTATCTGATTAACATATTTGTAGTGATGGTTTTTCACCTATTACTAAATTAAACTTGCTTCATTGGAAAGGCAGCAAGATGCATCCTCATTTCAATATCTACTGAAATAATACAGGTTGACACCAGGAAACATTAACGCCACTGCATCCTTGCTGCTTTCTCATGTGGAAGTCTGTTTAATGTGAAAACAAGGTGATATCTAATTAGCACACAGGTAAGGAATTAAGAAAATCTTTATTTAAGGGTGAAGATGTTTCTCACAAAATCGTTGCCCCAATGCATCATTGAAATTCAAGCTGAAAAGATGATTTTAATATATCACTTGTACATTTTGTATTGCTCTTCTGGTGACAATGTAGTTTGTTTTTGTCAATTACCATTTTAATAATCGGGTAAAGAAAATTAATTGGATTTTTGAAAGAAAACAATACTGTCAATATACTATTAAAAAAAATTAAAATGGTAAAAGTTATTGTACTTTAAGTAAAAATAAAAGCTAAAATATCAATCCCAGTTTTGGATTACTTTAATGAACAAAAAAAAAATGCATATAGCAAAGGATAGTTTCAATCTGCCTACCTCTGGGTTATGGGCCCAGCATGCTTCCAGTGCAGTACTCTGCTGCACATGTAAGTGCAAGAGATCCTGAAGCACTCACTCATCATGCGAAAGTACCAATGTGTTTCTTCATTGGTTGCTGGAAGAAACATCTTACAAAAACTCTCCAGATTATTGACTTTTTAAAGTTTTTCTAGGAAACGTTCTAGATGAATGCTTATTAGTCTTTGTCAGTATGTACTTTTTGCAAAGTGTCTCTGTGGCGCAATCGGTTAGTGTGTTCAGCTATTAATCAAAAGGTTGGTGGTTCAATCCCACCCAGGGACGTAATTGACCTTGTGATCAGATTTTGGTGATATTTAAGTAGACAAGTCAAAATTTCGAAAACCCCTGTTATGGTGTAGGGTACCTGGCCTTCTCTGATGTAATCAGAGTTAGATTTGATTCAGTGATTTTATAAAAACAGCTAGGAAGCACAATTTAGCAGTGGGTTGCAGAGAAAAAGAAATATGCTGGCAAAAAAATCCAATTGACTGATTAAACAGCTCTTCATTTTCTGGCTTTATTTTTATGCTAACAAATTTGTTCTCTGAAAAGTGTCCACAAAGCCAAGTATCTGATTAACATCTTTGTAGGGATGGTTTTTCACCTATTACTAAATTAAACTTGCTTCATTGGAAAGGCAGCAAGATGCATCCTCATTTCAATATCTACTGAAATAATACAGGTTGACACCAGGAAACATTAACGCCACTGCATCCTTGCTGCTTTCTCATGTGGAAGTCTGTTTAATGTGAAAACAAGGTGATATCTAATTAGCACACAGGTAAGGAATTAAGAAAATCTTTATTTAAGGGTGAAGATGTTTCTCACAAAATCGTTGCCCCAATGCATCATTGAAATTCAAGCTGGAAAGATGATTTTAATATATCACTTGTACATTTTGTATTGCTCTTCTGGTGACAATGTAGTTTGCTTTTGTCAATTACCATTTTAATAATCGGGTAAAGAAAATTAATTGGATTTTTGAAAGAAAACAATACTGTCAATATACTATTAAAACAAATTAAAATGGTAAAAGTTATTGTACTTTAAGTAAAAATAAAAGAGCAAAAATATCAATCCCAGTTTTGGATTACTTTAATTAACAAAAAAAAAATGCATATAGCAGAGGATAGTTTCAATCTGCCTACCTCTGGGTTATGGACCCAGCATGCTTCCATTACAGTACTCTGCTGCACATGTAAGTGCAAGAGATCCTGAAGCACTCACTCATCATGGGAAAGTACCAATGTGTTTCTTCATTGGTTGATGGAAGAAACATCATACAAAAACTCTCCACATTATTGACTTTTTAAAATGTTTCTAGGAATCGTTCTAGATGAATGCTTATTAGCCTTTGTCAGTATGTACTTTTGCAAAGTGTCGCGGTGGTGCAATCAGTTAGTGTGTAAGGCTTTTAACCAAAAGGTTGGTGGTTCAATCCCACCCAGGGACTTAATTGACCTTGTTATCAGATTTTGGTGATCTTTAAGTAGACAAGTCAAAATTTCAAACCCCCTGTTATGGTGTAGGGTACCTGGCCTTCTCTGATGTAATCAGAGTTAGATTTGATTCAGTGATTTTATAAAAACAGCTAGGAAGCACAATTTAGCAGTGGGTTGCAGAGAAAAAGAAAAATGCTGGCAGAAAAATCCAATTGAGTGATTAAACAGCTCTTCATTTTCTGGCTTTATTTTTATGCTAACTAATTTGTTCTCTGAAAAGTGTCCACAAAGCCAAGTATCTGATTAACATATTTGTAGGGATGGTTTTTCACCTATTACTAAATTAAACTTGCTTCATTGGAAAGGCAGCAAGATGCATCCTCATTTCAATATCTACTGAAATAATACAGGTTGACACCAGGAAACATTAACGCCACTGCATCCTTGCTGCTTTCTCATGTGGAAGTCTGTTTAATGTGAAAACAAGGTGATATCTAATTAGCACACAGGTAAGGAATTAAGAAAATCTTTATTTAAGGGTGAAGATGTTTCTCACAAAATCGTTGCCCCAATGCATCATTGAAATTCAAGCTGGAAAGATGATTTTAATATATCACTTGTACATTTTGTATTGCTCTTCTGGTGACAATGTAGTTTGTTTTTGTCAATTACCATTTTAATAATCGGGTAAAGAAAATTAATTGGATTTTTGAAAGAAAACAATACTGTCAATATACTATTAAAAAAAATTAAAATGGTAAAAGTTATTGTACTTTAAGTAAAAATAAAAGCTAAAATATCAATCCCAGTTTTGGATTACTTTAATGAACAAAAAAAAAATGCATATAGCAAAGGATAGTTTCAATCTGCCTACCTCTGGGTTATGGGCCCAGCATGCTTCCAGTGCAGTACTCTGCTGCACATGTAAGTGCAAGAGATCCTGAAGCACTCACTCATCATGCGAAAGTACCAATGTGTTTCTTCATTGGTTGCTGGAAGAAACATCTTACAAAAACTCTCCAGATTATTGACTTTTTAAAGTTTTTCTAGGAAACGTTCTAGATGAATGCTTATTAGTCTTTGTCAGTATGTACTTTTTGCAAAGTGTCTCTGTGGCGCAATCGGTTAGTGTGTTCAGCTATTAATCAAAAGGTTGGTGGTTCAATCCCACCCAGGGATGTAATTGACCTTGTGATCAGATTTTGGTGATATTTAAGTAGACAAGTCAAAATTTCGAAAACCCCTGTTATGGTGTAGGGTACCTGGCCTTCTCTGATGTAATCAGAGTTAGATTTGATTCAGTGATTTTATAAAAACAGCTAGGAAGCACAATTTAGCAGTGGGTTGCAGAGAAAAAGAAATATGCTGGCAAAAAAATCCAATTGACTGATTAAACAGCTCTTCATTTTCTGGCTTTATTTTTATGCTAACAAATTTGTTCTCTGAAAAGTGTCCACAAAGCCAAGTATCTGATTAACATCTTTGTAGGGATGGTTTTTCACCTATTACTAAATTAAACTTGCTTCATTGGAAAGGCAGCAAGATGCATCCTCATTTCAATATCTACTGAAATAATACAGGTTGACACCAGGAAACATTAACGCCACTGCATCCTTGCTGCTTTCTCATGTGGAAGTCTGTTTAATGTGAAAACAAGGTGATATCTAATTAGCACACAGGTAAGGAATTAAGAAAATCTTTATTTAAGGCTGAAGATGTTTCTCACAAAATCGTTGCCCCAATGCATCATTGAAATTCAAGCTGGAAAGATGATTTTAATATATCACTTGTACATTTTGTATTGCTCTTCTGGTGACAATGTAGTTTGCTTTTGTCAATTACCATTTTAATAATCGGGTAAAGAAAATTAATTGGATTTTTGAAAGAAAACAATACTGTCAATATACTATTAAAACAAATTAAAATGGTAAAAGTTATTGTACTTTAAGTAAAAATAAAAGAGCAAAAATATCAATCCCAGTTTTGGATTACTTTAATTAACAAAAAAAAATGCATATAGCAGAGGATAGTTTCAATCTGCCTACCTCTGGGTTATGGACCCAGCATGCTTCCATTACAGTACTCTGCTGCACATGTAAGTGCAAGAGATCCTGAAGCACTCACTCATCATGGGAAAGTACCAATGTGTTTCTTCATTGGTTGATGGAAGAAACATCATATTAAAACTCTCCACATTATTGACTTTTTAAAATGTTTCTAGGAATCGTTCTAGATGAATGCTTATTAGCCTTTGTCAGTATGTACTTTTGCAAAGTGTCGCGGTGGCGCAATCAGTTAGTGTGTAAGGCTATTAACCAAAAGGTTGGTGGTTCAATCCCACCCAGGGACTTAATTGACCTTGTTATCAGATTTTGGTGATCTTTAAGTAGACAAGTCAAAATTTCGAAAACCCCTGTTATGGTGTAGGGTACCTGGCCTTCTCTGATGTAATCAGAGTTAGATTTGATTCAGTGATTTTATAAAAACAGCTAGGAAGCACAATTTAGCAGTGGGTTGCAGAGAAAAAGAAATATGCTGGCAAAAAAATCCAATTGACTGATTAAACAGCTCTTCATTTTCTGGCTTTATTTTTATGCTAACAAATTTGTTCTCTGAAAAGTGTCCACAAAGCCAAGTATCTGATTAACATCTTTGTAGGGATGGTTTTTCACCTATTACTAAATTAAACTTGCTTCATTGGAAAGGCAGCAAGATGCATCCTCATTTCAATATCTACTGAAATAATACAGGTTGACACCAGGAAACATTAACGCCACTGCATCCTTGCTGCTTTCTCATGTGGAAGTCTGTTTAATGTGAAAACAAGGTGATATCTAATTAGCACACAGGTAAGGAATTAAGAAAATCTTTATTTAAGGGTGAAGATGTTTCTCACAAAATCGTTGCCCCAATGCATCATTGAAATTCAAGCTGGAAAGATGATTTTAATATATCACTTGTACATTTTGTATTGCTCTTCTGGTGACAATGTAGTTTGCTTTTGTCAATTACCATTTTAATAATCGGGTAAAGAAAATTAATTGGATTTTTGAAAGAAAACAATACTGTCAATATACTATTAAAACAAATTAAAATGGTAAAAGTTATTGTACTTTAAGTAAAAATAAAAGAGCAAAAATATCAATCCCAGTTTTGGATTACTTTAATTAACAAAAAAAAATGCATATAGCAGAGGATAGTTTCAATCTGCCTACCTCTGGGTTATGGACCCAGCATGCTTCCATTACAGTACTCTGCTGCACATGTAAGTGCAAGAGATCCTGAAGCACTCACTCATCATGGGAAAGTACCAATGTGTTTCTTCATTGGTTGATGGAAGAAACATCATACAAAAACTCTCCACATTATTGACTTTTTAAAATGTTTCTAGGAATCGTTCTAGATGAATGCTTATTAGCCTTTGTCAGTATGTACTTTTGCAAAGTGTCGCGGTGGCGCAATCAGTTAGTGTGTAAGGCTATTAACCAAAAGGTTGGTGGTTCAATCCCACCCAGGGACTTAATTGACCTTGTTATCAGATTTTGGTGATCTTTAAGTAGACAAGTCAAAATTTCAAACCCCCTGTTATGGTGTAGGGTACCTGGCCTTCTCTGATGTAATCAGAGTTAGATTTGATTCAGTGATTTTATAAAAACAGCTAGGAAGCACAATTTAGCAGTGGGTTGCAGAGAAAAAGAAAAATGCTGGCAGAAAAATCCAATTGAGTGATTAAACAGCTCTTCATTTTCTGGCTTTATTTTTATGCTAACTAATTTGTTCTCTGAAAAGTGTCCACAAAGCCAAGTATCTGATTAACATATTTGTAGGGATGGTTTTTCACCTATTACTAAATTAAACTTGCTTCATTGGAAAGGCAGCAAGATGCATCCTCATTTCAATATCTACTGAAATAATACAGGTTGACACCAGGAAACATTAACGCCACTGCATCCTTGCTGCTTTCTCATGTGGAAGTCTGTTTAATGTGAAAACAAGGTGATATCTAATTAGCACACAGGTAAGGAATTAAGAAAATCTTTATTTAAGGGTGAAGATGTTTCTCACAAAATCGTTGCCCCAATGCATCATTGAAATTCAAGCTGGAAAGATGATTTTAATATATCACTTGTACATTTTGTATTGCCCTTCTGGTGACAATGTAGTTTGTTTTTGTCAATTACCATTTTAATAATAGGGTAAAGAAAATTAAGTGGATTTTTGAAAGAAAACAATACTGTCAATATACTATTAAAACAAATTAAAATGGTAAAAGTTATTGTACTTTAAGTAAAAATAAAAGCTAAAATATCAATCCCAGTTTTGGATTACTTTAATGAACAACAAAAAAATGCATATAGCAAAGGATAGTTTCAATCTGCCTACCTCTGGGTTATGGACCCAGCATGCTTCCATTGCAGTACTCTGCTGCACATGTAAGTGCAAGAGATCCTGAAGCACTCACTCATCATGCGAAAGTACCAATGTGTTTCTTCATTGGTTGCTGGAAGAAACATCTTACAAACACTCTCCAGATTATTGACTTTTTAAAGTTTTTCTAGGAAACGTTCTAGATGAATGCTTATTAGTCTTTGTCAGTATATACTTTTTGCAAAGTGTCTCTGTGGCGCAATCGGTTAGTGTGTTCAGCTAACCCTTGTGCACTATCCTGACTTCTCCTCCTGTCTGCTTACTTTGTGCCTTCCAATGCACAATGCAAACTACAGGTAGTGCTGCAGGGCCCACACCCTTTTACTTGCCTTACGGAGCAGCTCTGGAGCTGTTTCAGTGCCAAGCTGCTGTAAGAAATAAGCTTGAATGCTTCAGAGGCTGGGGCATTGTCAACATGAGCCCCACACCAAAGGAGGGTGGAGGTGTTTAATGCGAACTAGGGGTCATCCAAGCGCCGCAAAAGGCCGCCATACCCTGCACGCCCCTTTTCTCTTTTCATATGCAGATGAGGATTGAAGCCAACTTTGACCCACTGCTTGGATGACATCACCATATGCAAATCCATCTGCTGCAGGCCTTCCCCCCGGAATGCTTGCACTAGTTGTTGCATTTGGTTTGTTGTTTGGGGGTGCTTCAGTATTAGGCAGCCTTCTGCCCTCCCATGTTCATCTGAAAATATGTGTTCTCCCTGCAGTTGTTGTCCCCAGATGAGAGTTCCCTTGTGCTGCCTCAGTTGAATCTCCTTTACTTGACAGAGATGTGCCTGAGCAGCGGCCCTCCCCAGCCCTATCCCAAATCATACTTATTTTGCATAGGAGATACCATGGTCATGAAGATTGTTCTCCCAGGGTGAGGTTCATTCATTGCATTTTGGGTATGCTGACCCCTGTGATTTCCCCAAATGTGGGTAACTCGACTGCATTATTTGTGGTAGTGGGGGACTGTGTTTGTGTTTTCCTCTGGTCAGCTCTGGTAAAAGTCAGATTTCTTTGTTTCAGATCTTCCTCTAGCCTTGTTCTTCTTTCGAGAGTTCCCTTGTGCTTCCTCAGTTGGATCTCCTTCAGTTGACAGGGCGGTGCCCGAGCAGCGACCCTCCCCAGCTCTAGCCCAACTCCTACTTACCTGCCAGGTGAGATACTATGATCATGAAGGTGCTTCTTCCAGGGCAAGGCTTACCCATTGCACTCTGGGTGTGCTGCCCCTGCGATTTCCCCAAATGTGGGAAACTTGACTGCATAATTTGTGTTTCCCCTGGTCGGCTCTCGTATAATTCAGATCTCTTTGTCTCAGGTCTCTCTCCAGCCTAGTTTGCTGTCTGTTTCCACTTCTTTTTTCTTGAGCCCCTCCCTTTTATACCCTTGTGCACTATCCTGACTTCTCCTCCTGTCTGCTTACTTTGTGCCTTCCAATGCACAATGCAAACTACACACCCTTTTACTTGCCTTACAGAGCAGCTCTGGAGCTGTTACAGTGCCAAGCTGCTGTAAGAAATCAGCTTGAATGCTTCAGGGGCTGGGGCATTGTCAACATGAGCCCCACACCGAAGGAGGGTGGGGGTGTTTAATGCGAACTAAGGGTCATCCAAGCGCCGCAAAAGGCCGCCATGCCCTGCATGCCCCTTTTCTCTTTTCATATGCAGATGAGGGTTCCAGCCAACTTTGGCCCACTGCTTGGATGACATCACCATATGCAAATCCGTCTTCTGCAGAACTTCCCCCAGGAATGCTTGTACTAGTTGTTGCATTTGGTTTGTTGTTTGGGGGTGCTTCAGTATTAGGCAGCCTTCTGCCCTCCCATGTTCATCTGAAAATATGTGTTCTCCCTGCAGTTGTTGTCCCCAGATGAGAGTTCCCTTGTGCTGCCTCAGTTGAATCTCCTATACTTGACAGAGATGTGCCTGAGCAGCGGCCCTCCCCAGCCCTATCCCAAATCATACTTATTTTGCATAGGCGATACCATGGTCATGAAGATTGTTCTCCCAGGGTGAGGTTCATTCATTGCATTCTGGGTATGCTGACCCCTGTGATTTCCAAAATGTGGGAAACTCGACTGCATTATTTGTGGTAGTGGGGGACTGTGTTTGTGCTTTCCTCTGGTCAGCTCTGGTAAAAGTCAGATTTCTTTGTCTCAGATCTTCCTCTAGCCTTGTTCTTCTTTCGAGAGTTCCCTTGTGCTGCCTCAGTTGGATCTCCTTCACTTCACAGGGGGTGCCCGAGCAGCAATCCTCCACAGCTCTGGCCCAACTCCTACTTACCTGCCAGGTGAGATACTATGATCTTCACTGTTAGGGCAATCAGGATGTGGAATTCCCTGCCAGGGAAGGTGGTAATGGCGGACTCTGTAATTGGATTTAAAAAAGGAATGGATACATTTCTGAATGAAAAAGCTATCCAAGTTTATAATACTTAAAATATCAACATGGTTAATCCGGGGGGTAACATGAGTTGTAGTAGCTAACTAGTCATAATACATTATTAAGCAAGTATGTAGAATCATCACAACTTAAAACAGGTTGAACACGATGGGCAATTTGCCTCTATTCAACCTCAAAAACTATGTTACTATATGTTACTATATTACTATGTTACTGTAGTATACAGAACACCACAATGCAATGAGCAGTGATAGTGAGCACTGATGAGGATACTAGAACTGACACTGAGCAGCAAGATGCAGCACTGGACTATTAGTAATGTACTGTAGTATGCTGAGCACAACAATGCAGCACAAGACAATGAGCAGTGATACTGAGCACTGATGAGGATACTACTGGAACTGACACTGAGCAGGAGAGACACACTACTAGTATTACTGAGCAGCAATAAGTATCCACTGATACTGAGCACTGATATTGAGATTTCCACTGAGAGAACATAGCCACGTCCTCTCCGCTCTCTCTTCAATGCACGAGTAAAAATGGCGGCAACGCGCAGCTCTTTATATGGAATCCGAATCTCGCGAGAATCCGACAGCGGGATGATGACATTTTCCCTTGTTCATAGAATTTGGGAGTCATTTTGATCCCAAAGTATTATTAACCTCAATAACCATAATTTCCACTCATTTTCAGTCTATTCTTAACACCTTACACCTCACAATATTATTTTTAGTCCTAAAATTTGCACCGAGGTCGCTGGATGACTAAGCTCAGCGACCCAAGTGGCCGACACAAACACCTGGCCCATCTAGGAGTGGCACTGCAGTGTCACGCAGGATAGCCCTTCCAAAAAACACTCCCCAAACAGCACATGACGCAAAGAAAAAAAGAGGCGCAATGAGGTAGCTGTGTGACTAAGCTCAGCGACCCAAGTGGCCGACACAAACACCTGGCCCATCTAGGAGTGGCACTGCAGTGTCACGCAGGATGGCCCTTCCAAAAAACACTCCCCAAACAGCACATGACGCAAAGAAAAAAAGAGGCGCAATGAGGTAGCTGTGTGACTAAGCTCAGCGACCCAAGTGGCCGACACAAACACCTGGCCCATCTAGGAGTGGCACTGCAGTGTCACGCAGGATGGCCCTTCCAAAAACACTCCCCAAACAGCACATGACGCAAAGAAAAAAAGAGGCGCAATGAGGTAGCTGTGTGACTAAGCTCAGCGACCCAAGTGGCCGACACAAACACCTGGCCCATCTAGGAGTGGCACTGCAGTGTCACGCAGGATGGCCCTTCCAAAAAACACTCCCCAAACAGCACATGACGCAAAGAAAAAAAGAGGCGCAATGAGGTAGCTGTGTGACTAAGCTCAGCGACCCAAGTGGCCGACACAAACACCTGGCCCATCTAGGAGTGTCACTGCAGTGTCACGCAGGATGGCCCTTCCAAAAAACACTCCCCAAACAGCACATGACGCAAAGAAAAAAAGAGGCGCAATGAGGTAGCTGTGTGACTAAGCTCAGCGACCCAAGTGGCCGACACAAACACCTGGCCCATCTAGGAGTGGCACTGCAGTGTCACGCAGGATGGCCCTTCCAAAAAACACTCCCCAAACAGCACATGACGCAAAGAAAAATGAAAGAAAAAAGAGGTGCAAGATGGAATTGTCCTTGGGCACTCCCACCCACCCTTATGTTGTATAAACAGGACATGCACACTTTAACCAACCCATCATTTCAGTGACAGGGTCTGCCACACGACTGTGACTGAAATGACGGGTTGGTTTGGACCCCCACCAAAAAAGAAGCAATTAATCTCTCCTTGCACAAACTGGCTCTACAGAGGCAAGATGTCCACCTCATCATCATCCTCCGATTCATCACCGTGTACATCCCCCTCCTCACAGATTATCAATTCGTCCCCACTGGAATCTACCATCTCAGCTCCCTGTGTACTTTGTGGAGGCAATTGCTGCTGGTCAATGTCTCCACGGAGCAATTGATTATAATTCATTTTAATGAACATCATCATCTCCACATTTTCTGGAAGTAACCTCGTACGCCGATTGCTGACAAGGTGAGCGGCGGCACTAAACACTCTTTCGGAGTACTACTTGTGGGAGGGCAACTTAGGTAGAATAAAGCCAGTTTGTGCAAGGGCCTCCAAATTGCCTCTTTTTCCTGCCAGTATACGTACGGACTGTCTGACGTGCCTACTTGGATGCGGTCACTCATATAATCCTCCACCATTCTTTCAATGGTGAGAGAATCATATGCAGTGACAGTAGACGTCATGTCCGTAATCGTTGGCAGGTCCTTCAGTCCGGACCAGATGTCAGCATCAGCAGTCGCTCCAGACTGCCCTGCATCACCGCCAGCGGGTGGGCTCGGAATTCTGAGCCTTTTCCTCGCACCCCCAATTGCGGGAGAATGTGAAGGAGGAGCTGTTGACCGATCAAGTTCCACTTGACTTGATAATTTTCTCACCAGCAGGTCTTTGAACCCCTGCAGACTTGTGTCTGCCGGAAAGAGAGATACAACGTAGGTTTTAAATCTAGGATCGAGCACGGTGGCCAAAATGTAGTGCTCTGATTTCAACAGATTGACCACCCGTGAATCCTGGTTAAGCGAATGAAGGGCTCCATCCACAAGTCCCACATGCCTAGCGGAATCGCTCTGTCTTAGCTCCTCCTTCAATGTCTCCAGCTTCTTCTGCAAAAGCCTGATGACGGGAATGACCTGACTCAGGCTGGCAGTGTCTGAACTGACTTCACGTGTGGCAAGTTCAAAAGGTTGCAGAACCTTGCACAACGTTGAAATCATTCTCCACTGCGCTTGAGACAGGTGCATTCCACCTCCTATATCGTGGTCAGATGTATAGGCTTGAATGGCCTTTTGCTGCTCCTCCATCCTCTGAAGCATATAGAGGGTTGAATTCCACCTCGTTACCACTTCTTGCTTCAGATGATGGCAGGGCAGGTTCAGGCGTTTTTGGTGTTGCTCCAGTCTTCTGTACGTGGTGCCTGTACGCCGAAAGTGTCCCGCAATTCTTCTGGCCACCGACAGCATCTCTTGCACACCCCTGTCGTTTTTTAAATAATTCTGCACCACCAAATTCAAGGTATGTGCAAAACATGGGACGTGCTGGAATTTGCCCAGATATAATGCACGCACAATATTGCTGGCGTTGTCCGATGCCACAAATCCACAGGAGAGTCCAATTGGGGTAAGCCATTCTGCGATGATCTTCCTCAGTTGCCGTAAGAGGTTTTCAGCTGTGTGCGTATTCTGGAAAGCGGTGATACAAAGCGTAGCCTGCCTAGGAAAGAGTTGGCGTTTGCGAGATGCTGCTACTGGTGCCGCCGCTGCTGTTCTTGCGGCGGGAGTCAATACATCTACCCAGTCACAGTCATATAGTCCTGAGTCTGCCCTGCCCCATTTGTCCACATGTCCGTGGTTAAGTGGACATTGGGTACAACTGCATTTTTTAGGACACTGGTGAGTCTTTTTCTGAGGTCTGTGTACATTTTCGGTATCGCCTGCCTAGAGAAATGGAACCTAGATGGTATTTGGTACCGGGGACACAGTACCTCAATCAAGTCTATAGTTGGCTCTGAAGTAATGATGGATACCGGAACCACGTTTCTCACCGCCCAGGATGCCAAGGCCTCAGTTATCCGCTTTGCAGCAGGATGACTGCTGTGATATTTCATCTTCCTTGCAAAGGACTGTTGGACAGTCAATTGCTTGGTGGAAGTAGTAAAAGTGGTCTTACGACTTCCCCTCTGGGATGACCATCGACTCCCAGCAGCAACAACAGCAGCGCCAGCAGCAGTAGGCGTTACACTCAAGGATGCATCGGAGGAATCCCAGGCAGGAGAGAACTCGTCAGAATTGCCAGTGACATGGCCTGCAGGACTATTGGCATTCCTGGGGAAGGAGGAAATTGACACTGAGGGAGTTGGTGGGGTGGTTTGCGTGAGCTTGGTTACAAGAGGAAGGGATTTACTGGTCAGTGGACTGCTTCCGCTGTCGCCCAAAGTTTTTGAACTTGTCACTGACTTATGATGAATGCGCTGCAGGTGACGTATAAGGGAGGATGTTCCGAGGTGGTTAACGTCCTTACCCCTACTTATTACAGCTTGACAAAGGCAACACACGGCTTGACACCTGTTGTTCGCATTTCTGTTGAAATACTTCCACACCGAAGAGCAGTTTTTTTTGGTATTTTCACCAGGCATGTCAATGGCCATATTCCTCCCACGGACAACAGGTGTCTCCCCGGGTGCCTGACTTAAACAAACCACCTCACCTCCCCAGCGCCAGCAACACCCATATCCTCCTCATCCTGGTGTACTTCAACACTGACATCTTCAATCTGACTATCAGGAACTGGACTGCGGGTGCTCCTTCCAGCACTTGCAGGGGGTGTGCAAATGGTGGAAGGTGCATGCTCTTCACGTCCAGTGTTGGGAAGGTCAGGCATCGCAACTGACACAATTGGACTCTCCTTGTGGATTTGTGATTTTGAAGAACGCACAGTTCTTTGCTGTGCTTTTGCCAGCTTAAGTCTTTTCATTTTTCTAGCGAGAGGCTGAGTGCTTCCATCCTCATGTGAAGCTGAACCACTAGCCATGAACATAGGCCAGGGCCTCAGCCGTTCCTTGCCACTCCGTGTGGTAAATGGCATATTGGCAAGTTTACGCTTCTCCTCCGACGATTTTTATTTAGATTTTTGAGTCCTTTTTTTTACTGATCTTTTGTGTTTTGAATTTTACATGCTCTGTACTATGACATTGGGCATCGGCCTCGGCAGACGACGTTGATGGAATTTCATCGTCTCGGCCATGACTAGTGGCAGCAGCTTCAGCACGAGGTGGAAGTGGATCTTGATCTTTCCCTATTTTTGGAACCTCAACATTTTTGTTCTCCATATTTTAATAGGCACAACTAAAAGGCACCTCAGGTAAACAATGGAGATGGATGGATACTAGTATACTTATGGATGACGAGTGACTGACGACACAGAGGTAGCTACAGCCGTGGACTACCGTACTGCGTCTGCTAGTATAGAGATGATAATTAATGATATAAAAAAAATATATATATAACTACTGTAGGTATATATTATATAATGACGGACCTGGTGGACACTGTCAGCAGACTGCTAAACTACTAGTATGATGAAGATAGAAAAAAAAACCCCACCACAGGTAGGTAGGTATACAATTATGGACGAGCACTGACGACACAGAGATAGCCACAGCCGTGGCCTACCGTACTGCGTCTGCTAGTATAGAGATGATAATTAATGATATAAAAAAAATATATATAACTACTGTAGGTATATATAATGTAATGACGGACCTGGTGGACACTGTCAGCAGACTGCTAAACTACTAGTATGAAGAAGATAGAAAAAAAACTTCACCACAGGTAGGTATACAATTATGGACGAGTGACGACACAGAGGTAGGTACAGCCGTGGACTACCGTACTGCGTCTGCTAGTATAGATAATATACTAAATATATTACTACTGTAGGTATATAATATAATGACGGACCTGGTGGACACTGTCAGCAGACTCCTAAACTACTAGTATGAAGAAGATAGAAAAAAAACCCCACCACAGGTAGGTAGGTATACAATTATGGATGAGCACTGACGACACAGAGATAGCCACAGCCGTGGCCTACCGTACTGCGTCTGCTAGCATAGATAATATACTAAATATATTACTACTGTAGGTATATAATATAATGACGGACCTGGTGGACACTGTCAGCAGACTGCTAAACTACTAGTATGAAGAAGATAGAAAAAAAACCCCCACCACAGGTAGGTATACAATTATGGACGAGTGACGACACAGAGGTAGGTACAGCCGTGGACTACAGTACTGCGTCTGCTAGTATAGATAATATACTAAATATATTACTACTGTAGGTATATAATATAATGACGGACCTGGTGGACACTGTCAGCAGACTCCTAAACTACTAGTATGAAGAAGATAGAAAAAAAAAACCCACCACAGTTAGGTATACAATTATGGACGAGTGACGACACAGAGGTAGGTACAGCCGTGGACTACCGTACTGCGTCTGCTAGTATAGATAATATACTAAATATATTACTACTGTAGGTATATAATATAATGACGGACCTGGTGGACACTGTCAGCAGACTCCTAAACTACTAGTATGAAGAAGATAGAAAAAAAACACCCCACCACAGGTAGGTATACAATTATGGACGAGCACTGACGACACAGAGATAGCCACAGCCGTGGACTACCGTACTGCGTCTGCTAGTATAGATAATATAATAAATATATTACTACTGTAGGTATATAATATAATGATGGACCTGGTGGACACTGTCAGCAGACTCCTAAACTACTAGAATGAAGAAGATAGAAAAAAAAAACCCACCACAGGTAGGTAGGTATACAATTATGGACGAGCACTGACGACACAGAGATAGCCACAGCCGTGGACTACCGTACTGCGTCTGCTAATATAGAGATGATAAAGATGATAGAGATGAAAAAAAAATATAACACTACTGCAGGTAAATATTTATATAATATAATGTATGACCGACCTGCTGGACACTGTCAGCAGAATGCGTTTATAGAATAAAAAAAAAAAACACCACAGGAGTGTTTAACTTTTTCAGGCAGACAATATACTGGTGGTCACACTGGCAGCAAAAGTGTGCACTGTACTCCTGCTATAACTGCTCCCCAGTCTCCCCCACAATTAAGCTGTGTGAGCAGTGAGCACTCAGCACAGTCAGATATACATAGATGATATATCATGCAGCACACTGCATATATGGTATGTGTATCGTTTTTTTTCAGGCAGAGAACGGATTATAAATAATAAAACTGGTGGTCACTATCAGCAAAACTCTGCACTACTGAGTACTCCTGACAAGTTCAACTGCTCCCCAAATTAGTAGTAAATCAAATGTCACTCGTCTCTATCTTCTAATCTAAACGGAGAGGACGCCAGCCACGTCCTCTCCCTATCAATCTCAATGCACGTGTGAAAATGGCGGCGACGCGCGGCTCCTTATATAGAATCCGAGTCTTGTGAGAATCCGACAGCGGGTTGATGACGTTCGGGCGCGCTCGGGATAACCGAGCAAGGCGGGAGGATCCGAGTCTGCTCGGACCCGTGCAAAAAAGGGTGAAGTTCGGGCGGGTTCGGATTCCGAGGAACCGAACCCGCTCATCTCTAATGGCCACCCAGCATGACGCCTCCCTTCTTGACCATGCTGTAATTGCAGTCGCACTGCAGTTCAGCGTGATCATAAAAAATGGTGTAGCCTCCTGCTGGTGCAGACTGTATGTGCGCGCAGGAAGCCGCCACCATTTTTGTGATCACAGCGGCTGAATGTGATGTCATACAGCCGCTGTGACCACGCCCCCTGTGTCTCCTCCATTGCAGACCCCATTTTGAAGCCTTGCCCCCGCACCGCTCCATCCCTGACTTGGAAATGGAGTGTTGCTGACCCCCCTCTCCCCCCCTGCCCCGATTGACAGGCAGAGGCGATCGCATTCTCTGCGGGGTGCCGCAGAAAATGCAGGCACATGCGTATGCTCTTAGCAATTTTTGCAGTTGGATCGCTTATTGTGATTGCAATCCAACCTGAATCAGGCCCTATTACCTATCACAATGCGCTGCGGGCAGTACAAAATTGGTTTAATATAGGAGAAAAACCCCCAGACCTGTGCTCCTTAACTGTACCTGGTGGCTAGTGGAGCGGCTGCCCAGTAATCAGTGTCCACGCCAGTGCGCACACGGTCCACCCCCTACGGCCACGCTCCCCTTCATCAGCGGCCTCGTGATCCGGAAGGGCGGTGTGTGTGTGACTGACCTTAGGAAGAAACCGGAGCCTCCGCTGCAGTGACCCAGCAACCAGGGCACGGGAGTATACAGCGCCGCTGGGAGTGATGAAGCTGCAGTAAAGATGTCTATTAGACCTAGCCTGCTGCAGCCCTTGTAGATTCTCATAAAACAAGTTCTTCTTTTCTTGTCAAAATTAATAGCTAAGAATAGGCTGCCTGAGGCAGGCCCCTGTTAAGTGGCCTGCTACTGAAGGCACCAACTACAAACTGAGCTCCCTGTTCATGGAAGCGGGGTTATAGAGGAGAATGCACTGAGCTTCTTGGGAACAGTCAAAAGCTTTGAGCCGGTTGGTGCCTCAGATCAAGATCCTACTCTACACACCAATGTGAATCCTTGTGGAGTCCAGTGTACCCCACAGAAGAAATTAATGTGTCACACCCATTGGCAGCAACCTTAGAATAGCTGCTGACGGGCACAATTGAGAAAGGAAGGGGGGGGGGACATTTGAATCCAACACATAGATGCAATTCAAATATGTAATTTGTACCTTCCTATTTTAAAATATAATGGATGAACCTCACCCTGTGAGAACAATCTTCATGATCAAGAGATCTCATATGCAAAATAAGTATGAGTTGGGATAGGGCTGGGGAGGGTGGCTGCTCGGGCAGCCCCTCCCCCGTCAAGTTAAGGAGATTCAACTGAGGAAGCACAAGGGAACTTTCGTCTGGGGACAACAACTGCAGGGAGACCACATCTTTTCAGATGAACATGGGAGGGCGGAAGGCTGCCTAATACTGAAGCACCATCAAATATCAAACCATATGCAACAACTAGTACAAGCATTCCTGGGGGAAGGTCTGCAGAAGACGGATTTGCATACGGTGATGTCATCCAAGCAGTGGGCCAAAGTTGGCTGGAACCCTCATCTGCATATGAAAAGAGAAAAGGGGCATGCAGGGCATGGCGGCCTTTTGCGGTGCTTGGATGACCCTTAGTTCGCATTAAACACCCCCACCCTCCTTTTGTGTGGGGCTCATGTTGGCTCTGCCCCAGCCCCTGAAGCATTCAAGCTGATTTCTTGCAGCAGCTGGGCACTGTAACAGCTCCAGAGCTGCTCTGTAAGGCAACTAAAAGGGTGTGGGCCCTGCAGCACTACCTGTAGTTCGCATTGTGCGTTTGAAGGCACAAAGTAAGCAGACAGGAGGATAAGTCAGGATAGTGCGCAAGGGCATAGAAGGGAGCGGCTCAAGAAAAGAGAAGTGGAAACAGACAGCAAACTAGGCTGGAGAGAGACCTGAGACAAAGAGATCTGAATTATACGAGAGCCGACCAGGGGAAACACAAATTATGCAGTCAAGTTTCCCACATTTGGGGAAATCGCAGGGGCAGCACACCCAGAGTGCAATGGGTGAGCCTTGCCCTGGGAGAAGCACCTTCATGATCATAGTATCTCACCTGGCAGGTAAGTAGGAGTTGGGCTAGAGCTGGGGAGGGTCGCTGCTCGGGTACCCCCCTGTAAAGTGAAGGAGATCCAACTGAGGCAGCACAAGAGAACTCTCGAAAGAAGAACAAGGCTAGAGGAAAATCTGAGACAAAGAAATCTGACTTTTACCAGAGCTGACCAGAGGAAAGCACAAACACAGTCCCCCACTACCAAAAATAATGCAGTCAAGTTTCCCACATTTGGGGAAATCACAGGGGTCAGCATACCCAAAATGCAATGAATGAACCTCACCCTGGGAGAACAATCTTCATGACCATGGTATCTCCTATGCAAAATAAGTATGATTTGGAATAGGGCTGGGGAGGGCCGCTGCTCAGGCACATCTCTGTCAAGTAAAGGAGATTCAACTGAGGCAGCACAAGGGAACTCTCATCTGGGGACAACAACTGCAGGGAGAACACATATTTTCAGATGAACATGGGAGGGCAGAAGGCTGCCTAATACTGAAGCACCCCCAAACAACAAACCAAATGCAACAACTAGTGCAAGCATTCCTGGGGGAAGTTCTGCAGAAGACGGATTTGCATACGGTGATGTCATCCAAGCAGTGGGTCAAAGTTGGCTTCAACCCTCATCTGCATATGAAAAGAGAAAAGGGGCGTGCAGGGCTTGGCGGCCTTTTGCGGTGCTTGGATGACCCCTAGTTCGCATTAAACTCCTCCACCCTCCTTTGGTGTGGGGCTCATGTTGGCCATGCCCCATCCCCTGAAGCATTCAAGCTGATTTCTTGCAGCAGCTGGGCACTGTAACAGCTCCAGAGCTGCTCTGTAAGGCAAGTAAGAGGGTGTGGGCCCTGCAGCACTACCTGTAGTTTGCATTGTGCATTGGAAGGCACAAAGTAAGCAGACGGGAGGAGAAGTCAGGATAGTGCACAAGGGTATAGAAGGGAGCGGCTAAAGAAAAGAGAAGTGGAAACAGACAGCAAACTAGGCTGGAGAGAGACCTGAGACAAAGAGATCTGAATTATACGAGAGCCGACCAGGGGAAACACAAATTATGCAGTCAAGTTTCCCACATTTGGGGAAATCGCAGGGGCAGCACACCCAGAGTGCAATGGGTGAGCCTTGCCCTGGGAGAAGCACCTTCATGATCATAGTATCTCACCTGGCAGGTAAGTAGGAGTTGGGCTAGAGCTGGGGAGGGTCGCTGCTCGGGCACCCCCCTGTCAAGTGAAGGAGATCCAACTGAGGCAGCACAAGGGAACTCTCGAAAGAAGAACAAGGCTAGAGGAAGATCTGAAACAAAGAAATCTGACTTTTACCAGAGCTGACCAGAGGAAAACACAAACACAGTCCCCCACTACCACAAATAAAGCAGTCGAGTTTATCACATTTGGGGAAATCACAGGGGTCAGCATACCCAGAATGCAATGAATGAACCTCACCCTGGGAGAATAATCTTCATGACCATGGTATCTCCTATGCAAAATAAGTATGATTTGGGATAGAGCTGGGGAGGGCCGCTGCTCAGGCACATCTCTGTCAAGTAAAGGAGATTCAACTGAGGCAGCACAAGGGAACTCTCATCTGGGGATAACAACTGCAGGGAGAACACATATTTTCAGATGAACATGGAGGGCAGAAGGCTGCCTAATACTGAAGCACCCCCAAACAACAAACCAAATGCAACAACTAGTGCAAGCATTCCTGGGGGAAGGCCTGCCGCAGATGGATTTGCATATGGTGATGTCATCCAAGCAGTGGGTCAAAGTTGGCTTCAACCCTCGTCTGCATATGAAAAGAGAAAAGGGGCGTGCAGGGCATGGTGGCCTTTTGCGGCGCTTGGCTGACCCCTAGTTTGCATTAAACACCTCCACCCTCCTTCGGTGTGGGGCTCATGTTGGCTATGCCCCAGCCCCTGAAGCATTCAAGCTGATTTCTTGCAGCAGCTGGGCACTGTAACAGCTCCAGAGCTGCTCTGTAAGGCAAGTAAAAGGGTGTGGGCCCTGCAGCACTACCTGTAGTTTGCATTGTGCATTGGAAGGCACAAAGTAAGCAGACGGGAGGAGAAGTCAGGATAGTGCACAAGGGTATAGATGGGAGGGGCTCAAGAAAAAAGAAGTGGAAACAGACAGCAAACTAGGCTGGAGAGAGACCTGAGACAAAGAGATCTAAATTATACGAGAGCCGACCAGGGGAAACACAAATTATGCAGTCAAGTTTCCCACATTTCGGGAAATCGCAGGGGCAGCACACCCAGAGTGCAATGGTGGGCCTTGCCCTGGGAGAAGCACCTTCATGATCATAGTATCTCACCTGGCAGGTAAGTAGGAGTTGGGCTAGAGCTGGGGAGGGTCGCTGCTCGGGCACCCCCCTGTCAAGTGAAGGAGATCCAACTGAGGCAGCACAAGGGAACTCTCGAAAGAAGAACAAGGCTAGAGGAAGATCTGAAACAAAGAAATCTGACTTTTACCAGAGCTGACCAGAGGAAAACACAAACACAGTCCCCCACTACCACAAATAAAGCAGTCGCGTTTCCCACATTTGGGGAAATCACAGAGGTCAGCATACCCAGAATGCAATGAATGAACCTCACCCTGGGAGAACAATCTTCATGACCATGGTATCTCCTATGCAAAATAAGTATGATTTGGAATAGGGCTGGGGAGGGCCGCTGCTCATGCACATCTCTGTCAAGTAAAGGAGATTCAACTGAGGCAGCACAAGGGAACTCTCATCTGGGGACAACAACTGCAGGGAGAACACATATTTTCAGATGAACATGGGAGGGCAGAAGGCTGCCTAATACTGAAGCACCCCCAAACAACAAACCAAATGCAACAACTAGTACAAGCATTCCTGGGGGAAGTTCTGCAGAAGACGGATTTGCATATGGTGATGTCATCCAAGCAGTGGGTCAAAGTTGGCTTCAACCCTCGTCTGCATATGAAAAGAGAAAAGGGGCGTGCAGGGCATGGCGGCCTTTTGCGGCGCTTGGATGACCCCTAGTTCGCATTAAACACCTCCACCCTCCTTCGGTGTGGGGCTCATGTTGGCTATGCCCCAGCCCCTGAAGCATTCAAGCTGATTTCTTGCAGCAGCTGGGCACTGTAACAGCTCCAGAGCTGCTCTGTAAGGCAAGTAAAAGGGTGTGGGCCCTGCAGCACTACCTGTAGTTCGCATTGTGCGTTGGAAGGCACAAAGTAAGCAGAGAGGAGGAGAAGTCAGGATAGTGCGCAAGGGCATAGAAGGGAGCGGCTCAAGAAAAGAGAAGTGGAAACAGACAGCAAACTAGGCTGGAGAGAGACCTGAGACAAAGAGATCTGAATTATACGAGAGCCGACCAGGGGAAACACAAATTATGCAGTCAAGTTTCCCACATTTGGGGAAATCGCAGGAGCAGCACACCCAGAGTGCAATGGGTGAGCCTTGCCCTGGGAGAAGCACCTTCATGATCATAGTATCTCACCTGGCAGGTAAGTAGGATTTGGGCTAGAGCTGGGGAGGGTCGCTGCTCGGGTACCCCCCTGTCAAGTGAAGGAGATCCAACTGAGGCAGCACAAGGGAACTCTCGAAAGAAGAACAAGGCTAGAGTAAAATATGAGACAAAGAAATCTGACTTTTACCAGAGCTGACCAGAGGAAAGCACAAACACAGTCCCCCACTACCACAAATAATGCAGTCAAGTTTCCCACATTTGGGGAAATCACAGGGGTCAGCATACCCAAAATGCAATGAATGAACCTCACCCTGAGAGAACAATCTTCATGACCATGGTATCTCCTATGCAAAATAAGTATGATTTGGAATAGGGCTGGGGAGGGCCGCTGCTCATGCACATCTCTGTCAAGTAAAGGAGATTCAACTGAGGCAGCACAAGGGAACTCTCATCTGGGGACAACAACTGCAGGGAGAACACATATTTTTAGATGAACATGGGAGGGCAGAAGGCTGCCTAATACTGAAGCACCCCCAAACAACAAACCAAATGCAACAACTAGTGCAAGCATTCCTGGGGGAAGTTCTGCAGAAGACGGATTTGCATACGGTGATGTCATCCAAGCAGTTGGTCAAAGTTGGCTTCAACCCTCATCTGCATATGAAAAGAGAAAAGGGGCGTGCAGGGCATGGCGGCCTTTTGCGGTGCTTGGATGACCCCTAGTTCGCATTAAACACCTCCACCCTCCTTTGGTGTGGGGTTCATGTTGGCCATGCCCCATCCCCTGAAGCATTCAAGCAGATTTCTTGCAGCAGCTGGGCACTGTAACAGCTCCAGAGCTGCTCTGTAAGGCAAGTAAAAGGGTGTGGGCCCTGCAGCACTACCTGTAGTTTGCATTGTACATTGGAAGGCACAAAGTAAGCAGACGGGAGGAGAAGTCAGGATAGTGCACAAGGGTATAGAAGGGAGCGGCTGAAGAAAAGAGAAGTGGAAACAGACAGCAAACTAGGCTGTAGAGAGATCTGAGACAAAGAGATCTGAATTATACGAGAGCCGACCAGGGGAAACACAAATTATGCAGTCAAGTTTCGCACATTTGGGGAAATCGCAGGGGCAGCACACCCAGAGTGCAATGGGTGAGCCTTGCCCTGGGAGAAGCACCTTCATGATCATAGTATCTCACCTGGCAGGTAAGTAGGAGTTGGGCTAGAGCTGGGGAGGGTCGCTGCTCGGGCACCCCCCTGTTAAGAGAAGGAGATCCAACTGAGGCAGCACAAGGGAACTCTCAAAAGAAGAACAAGGCTAGAGGAAGATCTGAAACAAAGAAATCTGACTTTTACCAGAGCTGACCAGAAGAAAACACAAACACAGTCCCCCACTACCACAAATAAAGCAGTCGAGTTTCCCACATTTGGGGAAATCACAGGGGTCAGCATACCCAGAATGCAATGAATGAACCTCACCCTGGGAGAATAATCTTCATGACCATGGTATCTCCTATGCAAAATAAGTATGATTTGGGATAGAGCTGGGGAGGGCCGCTGCTCAGGCACATCTCTGTCAAGTTAAGGAGATTCAACTGAGGCAGCACAAGGGAACTCTCATCTGGGGACAACAACTGCAGGGAGAACACATATTTTCAGATGAACATGGGAGGGCAGAAGGCTGCCTAATACTGAAGCACCCCCAAACAACAAACCAAATGCAACAACTAGTGCAAGCATTCCTGGGGGAAGGCCTGCCGCAGATGGATTTGCATATGGTGATGTCATCCAAGCAGTGGGTCAAAGTTGGCTTCAACCCTCGTCTGCATATGAAAAGAGAAAAGGGGCGTGCGGGGCATGGTGGCCTTTTGCGGCGCTTGACTGACCCCTAGTTTGCATTAAACACCTCCACCCTCCTTCGGTGTGGGGCTCATGTTGGCTATGCCCCAGCCCCTGAAGCATTCAAGCTGATTTCTTGCAGCAGCTGGGCACTGTAACAGCTCCAGAGCTGCTCTGTAAGGCAAGTAAAAGGGTGTGGGCCCTGCAGCACTACCTGTAGTTTGCATTGTGCATTGGAAGGCACAAAGTAAGCAGACGGGAGGAGAAGTCAGGATAGTGCACAAGGGTATAGAAGGAAGCGGCTGAAGAAAAGAGAAGTGGAAACAGACAGCAAACTAGGCTGGAGAGAGACCTGAGACAAAGAGATCTGAATTATACGAGAGCCGACCAGGGGAAACACAAATTATGCAGTCAAGTTTCCCACATTTGGGGAAATCGCAGGAGCAGCACACCCAGAGTACAATGGGTGAGCCTTGCCCTGGGAGAAGCACCTTCATGATCATAGTATCTCACCTGGCAGGTAAGTAGGAGTTGGTCTAGAGCTGGGGAGGGTTGCTGCTCGGGTACCCCCCTGTAAAGTGAAGGAGATCCAACTGAGGCAGCACAAGGGAACTCTCGAAAGAAGAACAAGGCTAAAGGAAAATCTGAGACAAAGAAATCTGACTTTTACCAGAGCTGACCAGAAGAAATCACAAACACAGCCTCCCACTACCACAAATAATGCAGTCAAGTTTCCCACATTTGGGGAAATCACAGGGGTCAGCATACCCAAAATGCAATGAATGAACCTCACCCTGGGAGAAAAATCTTCATGACCATGGTATCTCCTATGCAAAATAAGTATGATTTGGAATAGGGCTGGGGAGGGCCGCTGCTCATGCACATCTCTATCAAGTAAAGGAGATTCAACTGAGGCAGCACAAGGGAACTCTCATCTGGGGACAACAACTGCAGGGAGAACATATATTTTCAGATGAACATGGGAGGGCAGAAGGCTGCCTAATACTGAAGCACCCCCAAACAACAAACCAAATGCAACAACTAGTGCAAGCATTCCTGGGGGAAGGCCTGCCGCAGATGGATTTGCATATGGTGATGTCATCCAAGCAGTGGGTCAAAGTTGGCTTCAACCCTCGTCTGCATATGAAAAGAGAAAAGGGGCGTGCAGGGCATGGTGGCCTTTTGCGGCGCTTGGCTGACCCCTAGTTTGCATTAAACACCTCCAACCTCCTTTGGTGTGGGGCTCATGTTGGCTATGCCCCAGCCCCTGAAGCATTCAAGCTGATTTCTTGCAGCAGCTGGGCACTGTAACAGCTCCAGAGCTGCTCTGTAAGGCAAGTAAAAGGGTGTGGGCCCTGCAGCACTACCTGTAGTTCGCATTGTGCGTTGGAAGGCACAAAGTAAGCAGACAGGAGGAGAAGTCAGGATAGTGCGCAAGGGCATAGAAGGGAGCGGCTCAAGAAAAGAGAAGTGGAAACAGACAGCAAACTAGGCTGGAGAGAGACCTGAGACAAAGAGATCTGAATTATACGAGAGCCGACCAGGGGAAACACAAATTATGCAGTCAAGTTTCCCACATTTGGGGAAATCGCAGGGGCAGCACACCCAGAGTGCAATGGGTGAGCCTTGCCCTGGGAGAAGCACCTTCATGATCATAGTATCTCACCTGGCAGGTAAGTAGGAGTTGGGCTAGAGCTGGGGAGGGTCTCTGCTCGGGCACCCCCCTGTCAAGTGAAGGAGATCCAACTGAGGCAGCACAAGGGAACTCTCGAAAGAAGAACAAGGCTAGAGGAAGATCTGAAACAAAGAAATCTGACTTTTACCAGAGCTGACCAGAGGAAAACACAAACACAGTCCCCCACTACCACAAATAAAGCAGTCAAGTTTCCCACATTTGGGGAAATCACAGGGGTCAGCATACCCAGAATGCAATGAATGAACCTCACCCTGGGAGAATAATCTTCATGACCATGGTATCTCCTATGCAAAATAAGTATGATTTGGGATAGAGCTGGGGAGGGCCGCTGCTCAGGCACATCTCTGTCAAGTTAAGGAGATTCAACTGAGGCAGCACAAGGGAACTCTCATCTGGGGACAACAACTGCAGGGAGAACACATATTTTCATATGAACATGGGAGGGCAGAAGGCTGCCTAATACTGAAGCACCCCCAAACAACAAACCAAATGCAACAACTAGTGCAAGCATTCCTGGGGGAAGGCCTGCCGCAGATGGATTTGCATATGGTGATGTCATCCAAGCAGTGGGTCAAAGTTGGCTTCAACCCTCGTCTGCATATGAAAACAGAAAAGGGGCGTGCAGGGCATGGTGGCCTTTTGCGGCGCTTGTCTGACCCCTTGTTTGCATTAAACACCTCCACCCTCCTTCGGTGTGGGGCTCATGTTGGCTATGCCCCAGCCCCTGAAGCATTCAAGCTGATTTCTTGCAGGAGCTGGGCACTGTAACAGCTCCAGAGCTGCTCTGTAAGGCAAGTAAAAGGGTCTGGGCCCTGCAGCACTACCTGTAGTTTGCATTGTGCATTGGAAGGCACAAAGTAAGCAGACGGGAGGAGAAGTCAGGATAGTGCACAAGGGTATAGAAGGGAGCGGCTGAAGAAAAGAGAAGTGGAAACAGACAGCAAACTAGGCTGGAGAGAGACCTGAGACAAAGAGATCTGAATTATACGAGAGCCGACCAGGGGAAACACAAATTATGCAGTCAAGTTTCCCACATTTGGGGAAATCGCAGGAGCAGCACACCCAGAGTACAATGGGTGAGCCTTGCCCTGGGAGAAGCACCTTCATGATCATAGTATCTCACCTGGCAGGTAAGTAGGAGTTGGGCTAGAGCTGGGGAGGGTCGCTGCTCGTGTACCCCCCTGTAAAGTGAAGGAGATCAAACTGAGGCAGCACAAGGGAACTCTCGAAAGAAGAACAAGGCTAAAGGAAAATCTGAGACAAAGAAATCTGACTTTTACCAGAGCTGACCAGAGGAAAGCACAAACACAGTCTCCCACTACCACAAATAATGCAGTCAAGTTTCCCACATTTGGGGAAATCACAGCGGTCAGCATACCCAAAATGCAATGAATGAACCTCACCCTGGGAGAAAAATCTTCATGACCATGGTATCTCCTATGCAAAATAAGTATGATTTGGAATAGGGCTGGGGAGGGCCGCTGCTCATGCACATCTCTGTCAAGTAAAGGAGATTCAACTGAGGCAGCACAAGGGAACTCTCATCTTGGGACAACAACTGCAGGGAGAACATATATTTTCAGATGAACATGGGAGGGCAGAAGGCTGCCTAATACTGAAGCACCCCCAAACAACAAACCAAATGCAACAACTAGTGCAAGCATTCCTGGGGGAAGGCCTGCCACAGATGGATTTGCATATGGTGATGTCATCCAAGCAGTGGGCCAAGGTTGGCTGGAACCCTCATCTGCATATGAAAAGAGAAAAGGGTTATGCAGGGCATGGCGGCCTTTTGCGGTGCTTGGATGACCCTTAGTTCGCATTAAACACCTCCACCCTCCGTCGGTGTGGGGCTCATGTTGGCTATGCCCCAGCCCCTGAAGCATTCAAGCTGATTTCTTGCAGCAGCTGGGCACTGTAACAGCTCCAGAGCTGCTCTGTAAGGCAAGTAAAAGGGTGTTGGCCCTGCAGCACTACCTGTAGTTTGCATTGTGCGTTGGAAGGCACAAAGTAAGCAGACAGGAGAAGTCAGGAGAGTGCACAAGGGCATAGAAGGCAGGGGCTCAAGAAAAGAGAAGTGGAAACAGACAGCAAACTAGGCTAAAGAGAGACCTGAGACAAAGAGATCTGAATTATACGAGTAGCCGACCAGAGGAAACACAAATTATGCAATCAAGTGTCCCACATTTGGGGAAATCGTAGGAGCAGCACACCCAGAGTGCAATGGGTGAGCCTTGCCCTGGGAGAAGCACCTTCCTGATCATAGTATCTCACCTGGCAGGTAAGTAGGAGTTGGGCTTGAGCTGGGGAGGGTCGCTGCTCGGGCACCCCCCTGTCAAGTGAAGGAGATCCAACTGAGGCAGCACAAGGAAACTCTCAAAAAGAGAACAAGGCTAGAGGAAGATCTGAGACAAAGAAATCTGACTTTTACCAGAGCTGACCAGAGGAAAGCACAAACACAGTCCCCCACTACCACAAATAATGCAGTCGAGTTTCCCACATTTGGGGAAATCACAGGGGTCAGCATACCCAGAATGCAATGAATGAACCTCACCCTGGGAGAACAATCTTCATGACCATGGTATCTCCTATGCAAAATAAGTATGATTTGGGATAGGGCTGGGGAGGGCCGCTGCTCAGGCACATCTCTGTCAAGTAAAGGAGATTCAACTGAGGCAGCACAAGGGAACTCTCATCTGGGGACAACAACTGCAGGGAGAACACATATTTTCAGATGAACATGGGAGAGCAGAAGGCTGCCTAATACTGAAGCACCCCAAACAACAAACCAAATGCAACAAATAGTACAAGCATTCCTGGGGGAAGGTCTGCAGAAGACGGATTTGCATACGGTGATGTCATCCAAGCAGTGGGCCAAAGTTGGCTGGAACCCTCATCTGCATATGAAAAGAGAAAAGTGGTATGCAGGGCATGGCGGCCTTTTGCGGCGCTTGGATGACCCTTAGTTCGCATTAAACACCTCCACCCTCCGTCGGTGTGGGGCTCATGTTGGCTATGCCCCAGCCCCTGAAGCATTCAAGCTGATTTCTTGCAGCAGCTGGGCACTGTAACAGCTCCAGAGCTGCTCTGAAAGGCAAGTAAAAGGGTGTGGGCCCTGCAGCACTACCTGTAGTTTGCATTGTGCGTTGGAAGGCACAAAGTAAGCAGACAGGAGGAGAAGTCAAGAGAGTCCACAAGGGTATAGAAGGGAGGGGCTCAAGAAAAAAGAAGTGGAAACAGACAGCAAACTAGGCTGGAGAGAGACCTGAGACAAAGAGATCTGAATTATATGAGAGCCGACCAGGGGAAACACAAATTATGCAGTCAAGTTTCCCACATTTGGGGAAATCGCAGGGGCAGCACACCCAGAGTGCAATGGGTGAGCCTTGCCCTGGGAGAAGCACCTACATGATCATAGTATCTCACCTGGCAGGTAAGTAGGAGTTGGGCTAGAGCTGGGGAGGGTCGCTGCTCGGGCACCCCCCTGTCAAGTGAAGGAGATCCAACTGAGGCAACACAAGGGAACTCTCGAAAGAAGAACAAGGCTAGAGGAAGATCTGAGACAAAGAAATCTGACTTTTACCAGAGCTGACCAGAGGAAAGCACAAACACAGTCCCCCACTACCACAAATAATGCAGTTGAGTTTCCCACATTTGGGGAAATTACAGGGGTCAGCATACCCAGAATGCAATGAATGAACCTAACCCTGGGAGAACAATCTTCATGACCATGGTATCTCCTATGCAAAATAAGTATGATTTGGGATAGGGCTGGGGAGGGCCGCTGCTCAGGCACATCTCTGTCAAGTAAAGGAGATTCAACTGAGGCAGCACAAGGGAACTCTCATCTGGGGACAACAACTGCAGGGAGAACACATATTTTCAGATGAACATGGGAGGGCAGAAGGCTGCCTAATACTGAAGCACCCCCAAACAACAAGCCAAATGCAACAACTAGTAAAAGCATTCCTGGGAGAAGGTCTGCAGAAGACGGATTTGCATACGGTGATGTCATCCAAGCAGTGGGCCAAAGTTGGCTGGAACCCTCATCTGCATATGCAAAGAAAAAAGGGTTATGCAGGGCATGGCGGCCTTTTGCGGTGCTTGGATGACCCCTAGTTCGCATTAAACACCTCCATTCTCCTTCGGTGTGGGGCTCATGTTGGCTATGCCCCAGCCCCTGAAGTATTCAAGCTGATTTCTTGCAGCAGCTGGGCACTGTAACAGCTCCAGAGCTGCTCTGTAAGGCAAGTAAAAGGGTGTGGGCCCTGCAGCACTACCTGTAGTTCGCATTGTGCGTTGGAAGGCACAAAGTAAGCAGACAGGAGAAGTCAGGAGAGTGCACAAGGGCATAGAAGGCAGGGGCTCAAGAAAAGAGAAGTGGAAACAGACAGCAAACTAGGCTAAAGAGAGACCTGAGACAAAGAGATCTGAATTATACGAGTAGCCGACCAGAGGAAACACAAATTATGCAATCAAGTGTCCCACATTTGGGGAAATCGTAGGAGCAGCACACCCAGAGTGCAATGGGTGAGCCTTGCCCTGGGAGAAGCACCTTCCTGATCATAGTATCTCACCTGGCAGGTAAGTAGGAGTTGGGCTTGAGCTGGGGAGGGTCGCTGCTCGGGCACCCCCCTGTCAAGTGAAGGAGATCCAACTGAGGCAGCACAAGGAAACTCTCAAAAAGAGAACAAGGCTAGAGGAAGATCTGAGACAAAGAAATCTGACTTTTACCAGAGCTGACCAGAGGAAAGCACAAACACAGTCCCCCACTACCACAAATAATGCAGTCGAGTTTCCCACATTTGGGGAAATCACAGGGGTCAGCATACCCAGAATGCAATGAATGAACCTCACCCTGGGAGAACAATCTTCATGACCATGGTATCTCCTATGCAAAATAAGTATGATTTGGGATAGGGCTGGGGAGGGCCGCTGCTCAGGCACATCTCTGTCAAGTAAAGGAGATTCAACTGAGGCAGCACAAGGGAACTCTCATCTGGGGACAACAACTGCAGGGAGAACACATATTTTCAGATGAACATGGGAGAGCAGAAGGCTGCCTAATACTGAAGCACCCCAAACAACAAACCAAATGCAACAAATAGTACAAGCATTCCTGGGGGAAGGTCTGCAGAAGACGGATTTGCATACGGTGATGTCATCCAAGCAGTGGGCCAAAGTTGGCTGGAACCCTCATCTGCATATGAAAAGAGAAAAGGGGTATGCAGGGCATGGCGGCCTTTTGCGGCGCTTGGATGACCCTTAGTTCGCATTAAACACCTCCACCCTCCGTCGGTGTGGGGCTCATGTTGGCTATGCCCCAGCCCCTGAAGCATTCAAGCTGATTTCTTGCAGCAGCTGGGCACTGTAACAGCTCCAGAGCTGCTCTGAAAGGCAAGTAAAAGGGTGTGGGCCCTGCAGCACTACCTGTAGTTTGCATTGTGCGTTGGAAGGCACAAAGTAAGCAGACAGGAGGAGAAGTCAAGAGAGTCCACAAGGGTATAGAAGGGAGGGGCTCAAGAAAAAAGAAGTGGAAACAGACAGCAAACTAGGCTGGAGAGAGACCTGAGACAAAGAGAGGCGTGCATTATAAAGTGAGGCTTGGCTTATTAAGTGAGTTTGTAACAGCAGCAGGTGAGTATTCTCTATCTATCCATATAGGGATTGTAATATTGTGGGAAAAAGGAGTGAGAATTTGGCTGTGTTTGTCTCTGTGCTTTCACTTGTGCTGTCTTAGAGTGTGAAGAGAAACTAGGAGGAGGAGTGGCTGAATCTAGGTGTGAAGTGATTAGGAGGAGGGGCTGAATAGAACAGCTACCTGAGGAGAAACTATATAAACAGTGACCAGACTCTGTGAGCTGTGCTCTTGTGAGAGGCGTGCATTATAAAGTGAGGCTTGGCTTATTAAGTGAGTTTGTAACAGCAGCAGGTGAGTATTCTCTATCTATCCATATAGGGATTGTAATATTGTGGGAAAAAGGAGTGAGAATTTGGCTGTGTTTGTCTCTGTGCTTTCACTTGTGCTGTCTTAGAGTGTGAAGAGAAACTAGGAGGAGGAGTGGCTGAATCTAGGTGTGAAGTGATTAGGAGGAGGGGCTGAATAGAACAGCTACCTGAGGAGAAACTATATAAACAGTGACCAGACTCTGTGAGCTGTGCTCTTGTGAGAGGCGTGCATTATAAAGTGAGGCTTGGCTTATTAAGTGAGTTTGTAACAGCAGCAGGTGAGTATTCTCTATCTATCCATATAGGGATTGTAATATTGTGGGAAAAAGGAGTGAGAATTTGGCTGTGTTTGTCTCTGTGCTTTCACTTGTGCTGTCTTAGAGTGTGAAGAGAAACTAGGAGGAGGAGTGGCTGAATCTAGGTGTGAAGTGATTAGGAGGAGGGGCTGAATAGAACAGCTACCTGAGGAGAAACTATATAAACAGTGACCAGACTCTGTGAGCTGTGCTCTTGTGAGAGGCGTGCATTATAAAGTGAGGCTTGGCTTATTAAGTGAGTTTGTAACAGCAGCAGGTGAGTATTCTCTATCTATCCATATAGGGATTGTAATATTGTGGGAAAAAGGAGTGAGAATTTGGCTGTGTTTGTCTCTGTGCTTTCACTTGTGCTGTCTTAGAGTGTGAAGAGAAACTAGGAGGAGGAGTGGCTGAATCTAGGTGTGAAGTGATTAGGAGGAGGGGCTGAATAGAACAGCTACCTGAGGAGAAACTATATAAACAGTGACCAGACTCTGTGAGCTGTGCTCTTGTGAGAGGCGTGCATTATAAAGTGAGGCTTGGCTTATTAAGTGAGTTTGTAACAGCAGCAGGTGAGTATTCTCTATCTATCCATATAGGGATTGTAATATTGTGGGAAAAAGGAGTGAGAATTTGGCTGTGTTTGTCTCTGTGCTTTCACTTGTGCTGTCTTAGAGTGTGAAGAGAAACTAGGAGGAGGAGTGGCTGAATCTAGGTGTGAAGTGATTAGGAGGAGGGGCTGAATAGAACAGCTACCTGAGGAGAAACTATATAAACAGTGACCAGACTCTGTGAGCTGTGCTCTTGTGAGAGGCGTGCATTATAAAGTGAGGCTTGGCTTATTAAGTGAGTTTGTAACAGCAGCAGGTGAGTATTCTCTATCTATCCATATAGGGATTGTAATATTGTGGGAAAAAGGAGTGAGAATTTGGCTGTGTTTGTCTCTGTGCTTTCACTTGTGCTGTCTTAGAGTGTGAAGAGAAACTAGGAGGAGGAGTGGCTGAATCTAGGTGTGAAGTGATTAGGAGGAGGGGCTGAATAGAACAGCTACCTGAGGAGAAACTATATAAACAGTGACCAGACTCTGTGAGCTGTGCTCTTGTGAGAGGCGTGCATTATAAAGTGAGGCTTGGCTTATTAAGTGAGTTTGTAACAGCAGCAGGTGAGTTAGAATACAGCAACAGGTGAGTTTTAAAATACACCAAGTAACACACAAATTTGAAATACCATTCACATCTGATACAATGTTTGGCCTTGTGCAGTGCAATGGATGTAAAGCATTTGTTTGGAAAGAGGCAGCGTGGAGACTCAGCTGCTGTCCAATCTGTGAGCAATTTTCTCTGCTGAAGGAGGAGATAGCAAAACTGCATGCTGAGATTTGTAAGATGTCTGTGTCTTTGAAGCCTCCACTGCCTCAGAGAGCCACCAGAAGACATTCTGCCTGGACTACTGTGGGCTCTCAAGGGCAGAGGTTTCCAGAGGGACACAGACACCTCCCGCAAGCGGTGACACTGCAAAACTCGTATGCTACTCTTGCAGGGCTGGAAGATACAACTAATAGAGGCACTACAGAACAGGAGGATATGGGGACATCTACCAACCATAGGAACAGGAAATGGAACAGGAAAATTGAATCTCCAAAAAGGACTGCACTTCTTTTGGGAGATTCCATTATTAGAGGAATACATCTGGGAAATGCAAATGAAGTAGAGAAACAAGTAAGGTGCTTACCTGGAGCCACAGCTCCAAGGGATAAAGAGCGCATGCTAAGAATTGTGAAGGCAGCAAGAAAAGATGGGGAGGTGGATGTCATTGTCCACCTAGGGACAAATGACCTGGCAAATGCCGAACTCATTGCTGTAAAAGATGAATTTAGGAAGTTAGGGACTGCTCTGAAGCAGGTGGCAACCACTGTATCTTTTTCAGAAGTATTGCCAGTACACAGAGGGGAAGACAGAACTCATTGCATCAGAAACTTCAATGTTTGGCTAAGGACATGGTGCAATGAGGAGAGATTTGGATTTATAGGCCATAGTCACACCATCTGGCAAGATAGGAGCTTATACAAAAGTGACGGCCTGCACCCATCTTCAACGGGAACGAAAATACTAACTGAACAGTTTGGATGCTTCATCAAGAGCTATTTAAACTAACAAAGGGGGGCAGTGAACCAAATAGGAATAAAGAAATCTGCTCCCCCAACACAGAGGTATTGTTTCTGCAGGCAAAGGGAATAGGAAGCATATCCACAGCAACAGAAGATAATTCAGAACAAAACCAAATAAAAATAGGCAGAGAGAAGAACATAGCTAGGAACAGAAAAAGCACAAACAAAACTCTAAAAGCTATGTGTGCAAATGCTAGGAGCTTAGGAAATAAAATCCCAGAACTAACTGCAATAATGACAAGGGATGATCTAGACATTGTGGCAATTACAGAGTCATGGTACAATGAAAATCATGACTGGGACATAGCTATACCGGGATATACTTTGTTTAGGAAGGACAGAATTGGAAAAATCGGGGGAGGGGTAGCAATGTATGTAAAAAATGCCATAAATACTACATTAATACAAAGTATTGAAGAAAAAACTGAGGCCCTTTGGGTGACCATAGAAACAGGGGAAAAGTTGATTATTCGTATTGGCGTGATATACAGGCCACCAGGTCAGGAAGAGGAACTTGACAAGAACCTATTGCAGGACATAACTAAAATGGCATTAAAAGGAGAGGTAATAATCATGGGAGACTTTAATCTTCCTGATGTAAACTGGGAGGTGTCTGTTGCTAGTTCCACTAGAAGTAGGAACATTTTAAATTCCCTTCAGGGAGCATCCCTCCACCAATTGGTGAGGGAGCCCACTCGGAAAGACGCAATATTAGACTTAATACTTACAAATGGAGACAGATTATCAGACGTAAAAGTGGGTGAAAACCTCGGATCCAGTGATCATCAAGCAGTATGGTTCAGCATTAAGACAGAGACTGACTCGTCCCATACAAAAACAAAGGTGTTGGATTTTAGGAAGGCTGATTTTGTAGGGATGGGAAAATGTGTAAGCGATTCTTTGGCAGAGTGGAGGAACTTGGAAACAGTGCAGGAGAGGTGGAAAACATTCAAATGTGCAATATTGAAGGCAACAGACCTTTGTATCAAAACTGTTAGGAAAAACACAAGGAAAAGGAAGCCAGTGTGGTTTGCAAAAGAAGTAGCAAATATTGTGAGAGCAAAAAAGATGGCTTTTAGGAAATATAAGCAGACACAAAATAATGAAGACAAAAAGATATATCTTGTTAGACAGAAGGAGACAAAGAAGGTAATCAGATGTGCAAAGGCACAAGCTGAGGAGAAAATGGCCCAGTCAGTGGGTAAAGGAGGCAAAACTTTTTTTAGGTATATAAGCGAAAAAAGAAAAACAAAAGGCGGAATTATAAAACTAAAGACGGACACTGGGAATCTTGTTGAGGGAGACAATTTAATAGCAGATCATCTTAATGATTATTTTTGCTCAGTATTTACTACTGAAAGAGAGGGGAAGGGGCCACAGTTAAGTTGCAGGGATATTCAGGAAAATGAAACAAGTACATTTACAGAGGAGAAGGTCCTAACAGAACTCTCAAAGCTGAAAGTGGACAAATCTATGGGGCCAGATGGGATACATCCAAGGATACTAAAAGAACTTAAAGAGGTGCTGGTAGCACCATTGACAGAATTATTCAACCAGTCATTAGCTACAGGAGAAATTCCAGGGGACTGGAAAAGAGCAAACGTAGTCCCACTGCACAAAAGTGGAAGCAAGGAAGAGGCAAACAACTACAGACCAGTGAGTCTTACATCAGTAGTAGGGAAATTGATGGAAACACTCTTAAAAGAAAGAGTTGTAGATCATCTCAAATCCGGCAATTTACTGGATCCCAAACAGCATGGATTCACTGGGGGAAGATCATGTCAAACAAATCTTATTGACTTTTTTGATTGTGTGACTAAAGTGATGGATAAAGGTGGAGCCATGGATATAGCTTATCTTGACTTTAGTAAGGCTTTTGACACAGTTCCACATCGCAGACTGCTAAATAAACTTGAAAGTTTGGGATTGGATATTAGGATTATTGAATGGATAAGATCTTGGTTGAAGGATAGAAAACAGAGAGTTGTGGTAAATGGAGTGCATTCACAGGAGGGAAATGTTACCAGTGGAGTACCCCAGGGATCTGTACTTGGACCAGTGCTTTTCAATATCTTTATTGGTGACATTGCAAATGGGATTAAAGGGAAAGTATGCCTTTTTGCAGATGACACAAAGGTATGCAACAGGGTAGACACACCAGGTGGGGTAAAACAAATGATTGAGGATCTAGGTAGACTAGAGGAATGGTCAAGAGTCTGGCAATTACAGTTTAATGCCAAAAAATGCAAAATCATGCACTTGGGTCTCAAAAATCCTAAAGCTAAATACAGTATTAATGGCACTATACTGGAAACTACTGAGGAGGAAAGGGATCTAGGAGTCACTATTTCAGATGACTTAAAGGCAGGTAAGCAATGTAACAAGGCAATGAGGAAGGCTAGTCAGATGCTTGGCTGCATTGGGAGAGGAATCAGCAGCAGAAAGAAAGAAGTAATAATGCCACTGTATAGGTCATTGGTACGGCCTCATCTAGAATACTGTATTCAGTTCTGGAGGCCATATCTTCAAAAGGATATTAATACATTAGAAACTGTACAAAGGAGGGCAACTAAAATGGTGCATGGCCTACATCACAAAACATACCCAGAAAGACTAAGAAATCTCAATATGTATAGTTTGGAGCAGAGAAGAGAAAGGGGCGACATGATAGAAACTTTCAAATATATGAAGGGTTTTAACAAAGTCCAGGAGGGAAACATTCTCCAAATGAAGAGAAGCAATAGGACACGAGGACATGCACTGAGACTGGAGGGGGGGAGGTTCAGGGGAAATTTGCGGAAAAATTATTTCACAGAAAGGGTAGTGGACAAGTGGAATAGCCTCCCATCAGAGGTGGTAGAGGCTAAGACAGTAGAGCAATTTAAACATGCATGGGATAGACATAAGGATATCCTTACAAAAAAATAAGGATCAAATAAGGTTAGTGATAAAAAAAAATAATATATAAAAAAAAAAAAGGGGCAGACTAGATGGGCCAAGTGGTTCTTATCTGCCGACAAATTCTATGTTTCTATGTTTCTATGTAAAGAGATCTGAATTATATGAGAGCCGACCAGGGGAAACACAAATTATGCAGTCAAGTTTCCCACATTTGGGGAAATCGCAGGGGCAGCACACCCAGAGTGCAATGGGTGAGCCTTGCCCTGGGAGAAGCACCTACATGATCATAGTATCTCACCTGGCAGGTAAGTAGGAGTTGGGCTAGAGCTGGGGAGGGTCGCTGCTCGGGCACCCCCCTGTCAAGTGAAGGAGATCCAACTGAGGCAACACAAGGGAACTCTCGAAAGAAGAACAAGGCTAGAGGAAGATCTGAGACAAAGAAATCTGACTTTTACCAGAGCTGACCAGAGGAAAGCACAAACACAGTCCCCCACTACCACAAATAATGCAGTTGAGTTTCCCACATTTGGGGAAATCACAGGGGTCAGCATACCCAGAATGCAATGAATGAACCTAACCCTGGGAGAACAATCTTCATGACCATGGTATCTCCTATGCAAAATAAGTATGATTTGGGATAGGGCTGGGGAGGGCCGCTGCTCAGGCACATCTCTGTCAAGTAAAGGAGATTCAACTGAGGCAGCACAAGGGAACTCTCATCTGGGGACAACAACTGCAGGGAGAACACATATTTTCAGATGAACATGGGAGGGCAGAAGGCTGCCTAATACTGAAGCACCCCCAAACAACAAACCAAATGCAACAACTAGTAAAAGCATTCCTGGGAGAAGGTCTGCAGAAGACGGATTTGCATACGGTGATGTCATCCAAGCAGTGGGCCAAAGTTGGCTGGAACCCTCATCTGCATATGCAAAGAAAAAAGGGTTATGCAGGGCATGGCGGCCTTTTGCGGTGCTTGGATGACCCCTAGTTCGCATTAAACACCTCCATTCTCCTTCGGTGTGGGGCTCATGTTGGCTATGCCCCAGCCCCTGAAGTATTCAAGCTGATTTCTTGCAGCAGCTTGGCACTGTAACAGCTCCAGAGCTGCTCTGTAAGGCAAGTAAAAGGGTGTGGGCCCTGCAGCACTACCTGTAGTTTGCATTGTGCATTGGAAGGCACTTAAGAAAAGAGAAGTGGAAACAGACAGCAAACTAGGCTGGAGAGAGACCTGAGACAAAGAGATCTGAATTATACGAGAGCCGACCAGGGGAAACACAAATTATGCAGTCAAGTTTCCCACATTTGGGGAAATCGCAGGAGCAGCACACCCAGAGTGCAATGGGTGAGCCTTGCCCTGGGAGAAGCACCTACGTGATCATAGTATCTCACCTGGCAGGTAAGTAGGAGTTGGGCTAGAGCTGGGGAGGGTCGCTGCTCGGGTACCCCCCCTGTCAAGTGAAGGAGATCCAACTGAGGCAGCACAAGGGAATTCTCGAAAGAAGAACAAGGCTAGAGGAAGATCTGAGACAAAGAAATCTGACTTTTACCAGAGCTGACCAGAGGAAAACACAAACACAGTCCCCCACTACCACAAATAATGCTGTCGAGTTTCCCACATTTGGGGAAATCACAGGGGTCAGCATACCCAGAATGCAATGAATGAACCTCATACTGGGAGAATAATCTTCATGACCATGGTCTCTCCTATGCAAAATAAGTATGATTTGGGATAGGGCTGGGGAGGGCCGCTGCTCAGGCACATCTCTGTCAAGTAAAGGAGATTCAACTGAGGCAGCAAAAAGGAACTCTCATCTGGGGACAACAACTGCAGGGAGAACACATATTTTCAGATGAACATGGGAGGGCAGAAGGCTGCCTAATACTGAAGCACCCCCAAACAACAAACCAAATGCAACAACTAGTGCAAGCATTCCTGGGGGAAGGCCTGCAGCAGATGGATTTGCATATGGTGATGTCATCCAAAGCAGTGGGTCAAAGTTGGCTTCAACCCTCGTCTTTATATGAAAAGAGAAAAGGGGCGTGCAGGGCATGGCGGCCTTTTGCGGCGCTTGGATGACCCCTAGTTCGCATTAAACACCTCCACCCTCCTTCGGTGTGGGGCTCATGTTGGCTATGCCCCAGCCCCTGAAGCATTCAAGCTGATTTCTTGCATTAGCTGGGCACTGTAACTGCTCCAGAGCTGCTCTGTACGGCAAGTAAAAGGGTGTGGGCCCTGCAGCACTACCTGTAGTTTGCATTGTGCATTGGAAGGCACAAAGTAAGCAGACGGGAGAAGTAAGGATAGTGCGCAAGGCCATAGAATGGAGCGGCTTAAGAAAAGAGAAGTGGAAACAGACAGCAAACTAGGCTGGAGAGAGACCTGAGACAAAGAGATCTGAATTATACCAGAGCCGACCAGGGGAAACACAAATTATGCAGTCAAGTTTCCCACATTTGGGGAAATCGCAGGGGCAGCACATCCAGAGTGCAATGGGTGAGCCTTGCCCTGGGAGAAGCACCTTCATGATTATAGCATCTCACCTGGCAGGTAAGTAGAAGTTGGGCTAGAGCTGGGGAGAGTCGCTGCACGGGCACCCCCCTGTCAAGTGAAGGAGATCCAACTGAGGCAGCACAAGGGAACTCTCGAAAGAAGAACAAGGCTAGAGGAAGATCTGAAACAAAGAAATCTGACTTTTACCAGAGCTGACCAGAGGAAAGCACAAACACAGTCCCCCACTACCACAAATAATGCAGTTGAGTTTCCCACATTTGGGGAAATCACAGGGGTCAGCATACCCAGAATGCAATGAATGAACCTCACCCTGGGAGAACAATCTTCAAGACCATGGTCTCTCCTATGCAAAATAAGTATGATTTGGGATAGGGCTGGGGAGGGCCGCTGCTCAGGCACATCTCTGTCAAGTAAAGGAGATTCAACTGAGGCAGCACAAGGGAACTCTCATCTGGGGACAACAACTGCAGGGAGAACACATATTTTCAGATGAACATGGGAGGGCAGAAGGCTGCCTAATACTGAAGCACCCCCAAACAACAAACCAAATGCAACAACTAGTGCAAGCATTCCTGGGGGAAGGCCTGCAGCAGATGGATTTGCATATGGTGATGCCATCCAAGCAGTGGGTCAAAGTTGGCTTCAACCCTCGTCTGCATATGAAAAGAGAAAAGGGGCGTGCAGGGCATGGCGGCCTTTTGCGGCGCTTGGATGACCCCTAGTTCGCATTACACACCTCCACCCTCCTTCGGTGTGGGGCTCATGTTGGCTATGCCCCAGCCCCTGAAGCATTCAAGCTGATTTCTTGCAGCAGCTGGGCACTGTAACTGCTCCAGAGCTGCTCTGTAAGGCAAGTAAAAGGGTGTGGGCCCTGCAGCACTACCTGTAGTTTGCATTGTGCGTTGGAAGGCACGAAGTAAGCAGACGGGAGAAGTCAGGATAGTGCGCAAGGGCATAGAAGGGAGCGGCTCAAGAAAAGAGAAGTGGAAACAGACAGCAAACTAGGCTGGAGAGAGACCTGAGACAAAGAGATCTGAATTATACGAGAGATGACCAAGGGAAACACAAATTATGCAGTCAAGTTTCCCACATTTGGGGAAATCGCAGGGGCAGCACAACCAGAGTGCAATGGGTGAGCCTTGCCCTGGGAGAAGCACCTTCATGATCATAGTATCTCACCTGGCAGGTAAGTAGGAGTTGGGCTAGAGCTGGGGAGGGTCACTGCTCGGGCACCCCCCTCTCAAGTGAAAGAGATCCAACTGAGGCAGCACAAGGGAACTCTCGAAAGAAGAACAAGGCTAGAGGAAGATCTGATATAAAGAAATCTGATTTTTACCAGAGCTGACCAGAGGAAAGCACAAACACAGTCCCCCACTACCACAAATAATGCAGTCGAGTTTCCCACATTTGGGGAAATCACAGGGGTCAGCATACCCAAAATGCAATGAATGAACCTCACCCTCGGAGAACAATCTTCATGAAAATGGTATCTCCTATGCAAAATAAGTATGATTTGGGATAGGGCTGGGGAGGGCCGCTGCTCAGGCACATCTCTGTCAAGTAAAGGAGATTCAACTGAGGCAGCACAAGGGAACTCCCATCTGGGGACAACAACTGCAGGGAGAACACATATTTTCAGATGAACATGGGAGGGCAGAAGGCTGCCTAATACTGAAGCACCCCCAAACAACAAACCAAATGCAACAACTAGTACAAGCATTCCTGGGGGAAGTTCTGCAGAAGACGGATTTGCATACGGTGATGTCATCTAAGCAGTGGGCCAAAGTTGGCTGGAACCCTCATCTGCATATGAAAAGAGAAAAGGGGTATGCAGGGCATGGCGGCCTTTTGCGGCGCTTGGATGACCCTTAGTTCACATTAAACACCCCCACCCTCCTTCGGTGTGGGGCTCATGTTTGCTATGCCCCAGCCCCTGAAGCATTCAAGCTGATTTCTTGCAGCAGCTGGGCACTGTAACAGCTCCAGAGCTGCTCTGTACGGCAAGTAAAAGGGTGTGGGCCCTGCAGCACTACCTGTAGTTTGCATTGTGCATTGGAAGGCACTTAAGAAAAGAGAAGTGGAAACAGACAGCAAACTAGGCTGGAGAGAGACCTGAGACAAAGAGATCTGAATTATACGAGAGCCGACCAGGGGAAACACAAATTATGCAGTCAAGTTTCCCACATTTGGGGAAATCGCAGGAGCAGCACACCCAGAGTGCAATGGGTGAGCCTTGCCCTGGGAGAAGCACCTACGTGATCATAGTATCTCACCTGGCAGGTAAGTAGGAGTTGGGCTAGAGCTGGGGAGGGTCGCTGCTCGGGTACCCCCCTGTCAAGTGAAGGAGATCCAACTGAGGCAGCACAAGGGAATTCTCGAAAGAAGAACAAGGCTAGAGGAAGATCTGAGACAAAGAAATCTGACTTTTACCAGAGCTGACCAGAGGAAAGCACAAACACAGTCCCCCACTACCACAAATAATGCTGTCGAGTTTCCCACATTTGGGGAAATCACAGGGGTCAGCATACCCAGAATGCAATGAATGAACCTCACCCTGGGAGAATAATCTTCATGACCATGGTCTCTCCTATGCAAAATAAGTATGATTTGGGATAGGGCTGGGGAGGGCCGCTGCTCAGGCACATCTCTGTCAAGTAAAGGAGATTCAACTGAGGCAGCACAAGGGAACTCTCATCTGGGGACAACAACTGCAGGGAGAACACATATTTTCAGATGAACATGGGAGGGCAGAAGGCTGCCTAATACTGAAGCACCCCCAAACAACAAACCAAATGCAACAACTAGTGCAAGCATTCCTGGGGGAAGGCCTGCAGCAGATGGATTTGCATATGGTGATGTCATCCAAACAGTGGGTCAAAGTTGGCTTCAACCCTCGTCTGCATATGAAAAGAGACAAGGGGCGTGCAGGGCATGGCGGCCTTTTGCGGCGCTTGGATGACCCCTAGTTCGCATTACACACCTCCACCCTCCTTCGGTGTGGGGCTCATGTTGGCTATGCCCCAGCCCCTGCTTCAGGGGCTGGGGCATAGCCAACATGAGCCCCACACCAAAGGAGGGTGGGGGTGTTTAATGCAAACTAGGGGTCATCCAAGCACTGCAAAAGGCCGCCATGCCCTGCATGCCCCTTTTCTCTTTTTATATGCAGATGAGGGTTCCAGCCAACTTTGGCCCACTGCTTGGATGACATCACCGTATGCAAATCCGTCTGCTGCAGACCTTCCCCCAGGAATGCTTGTACTAGTTGTTGGATATGGTTTGATATTTGATGGTGCTTCAGTATTAGGCAGCCTTCCGCCCTCCCATGTTCATCTGAAAAGATGTGGTCTCCCTGCAGTTGTTGTCCCCAGACGAGAGTTCCCTTGTGCTTCCTCAGTTGAATCTCCTTAACTTGACGGGGGAGGGGCTGCCCGAGCTGCCACCCTCCCCAGCCCTATCCCAACTCATACTTATTTTACATATTAGATCTCTTGATCATGAAGATTGTTCTCACAGGGTGAGGTTCATCCATTATATTTTAAAATAGGAAGGTACAAATTACATATTTGAATTGCATCTATGTGCTGGATTCAAATGCCCCCCCCCCCCTTCCTTTCTCAATTGTGCCCGTCAGCAGCTATTCTAAGGTTGCTGCCAATGGGTGTGACACATTAATTTCTTCTGTGGGGTACACTGGACTCCACAAGGATTCACATTGGGGTGTAGAGTAGGATCTTGATCTGAGGCACCAACCGGCTCAAAGCTTTTGACTGTTCCCAAGATGCTCAGCGCATCCTCCTCTATAACCCCGCTTCCATGAACAGGGAGCTCAGTTTGTAGTTGGTGCCTTCAGTAGCAGGCCACTTAACAGGGGCCTGCCTCAGGCAGCCTATTCTTAGCTATTAATTTTGACAAGAAAAGAAGAACTTGTTTTATGAGAATCTACAAGGGCTGCAGCAGGCTAGGTCTAATAGACATCTTTACTGCAGCTTCATCACTCCCAGCGGCGCTGTATACTCCCGTGCCCTGGTTGCTGGGTCACTGCAGCGGAGGCTCCGGTTTCTTCCTAAGGTCAGTCACACACACACACCGCCCTTCCGGATCACGAGGCCGCTGATTAAGGGGAGCGTGGCCGTAGGGGGTGGGCCGTGTGCGCACTGGGGTGGACACTGATTACTGGGCAGCGCTCCACTAGCCACCAGGTACAGTTAAGGAGCACAGGTCTGGGGGTTTTTCTCCTATATTAACCCAATTTTGTACTGCCCGCAGCGCATTGTGATAGGTAATAGGGCCTGATTCAGGTTGGATTGCAATCACAATAAGCGATCCAACTGCAAAAATTGCTAAGAGCATACGCATGTGCCTGCATGCGATCGCCTCTGCCTGTCAATCGGGGCAGGGGGGGAGAGTGGGGTCAGCAACACTCCATTTCCAAGTCAGGGATGGAGCAGTGCGGGGGCAAGGCTTCAAAATGGGGTCTGCAATGGAGGAGACACAGGGGGCGTGGTCACAGCGGCTGTATGACATCACATTCAGCCGCTGTGATCACAAAAATGGTGGCGACTTCCTGCGCGCACATACAGTCTGCACCAGCAGGAGGCTACACCATTGTTTATGATCACGCTGAACTGCAGTGCGACTGCAATTACAGCATGGTCAAGAAGGGAGGTGTCATACTGGGTGGCCATGCCCTGTCACTGTGCAGGAGCCAGCACCGCTTACACACTAGTCCCCGGGTGCAGCACCCAACCCCCGGGACACCCGGAGCAACAAAATGTAGATTCAGGCCACCAGGCCACGCCCCTACCTATGAAATCATGCCTCCTTTTTACCATTGCGCTGCTTATTTGCACGCACTGCATTACAATCTCCCTCGACACCTCTCTGGGTGTCACCAGTGATAGTGACACCTCTGCCATGCTTGTAGCAGCTAGTCCAAAGATCTATGCCTCAAGCCCTGAGTGTTTGCCCTTGTGACTTGTTGATCATCATAGCGAAGCAGATGCTTACAGAAAACTGCAGGGGCTTAGATTGAAAATAAAAAAAATTGATGGGTATAAGGTAGAGAGGAGCGGGTTCGGTTCTCCGAGAACCGAATTCCCCACGAACTCCACGTGGTTTACACTGGTCTGAGGCAGGCTCGGTTGTTCCCGCCTGACTCGGAAAACCTGAACAAGGGAAAATGTCATCATCCCGCTGTCGGATTCTCGCGAGATTCGGATATTATATATAGAGCTGCGCGTTGCCGCCATTTTTACTCGTGCATTGAAGAGAGAGCGGAGAGGACGTGGCTATGTTCTCTCAGTGGAAATCTCAATATCAGTGCTCAGTATCAGTGGTTACTTATTGCTGCTCAGTAATACTAGTAGTGTGTCACTCCTGCTCAGTGTCAGTTCTCAGTAGTATCCTCATCAGTGCTCAGTATCACTGCTCATTGTCTTGTGCTGCATTGTGGTGCTCAGCATACTACAGTACATTACTAATAGTCCAGTGCTGCATCTTGCTGCTCAGTGTCAGTTCTAGTATCCTCATCAGTGCTCACTATCACTGCTCATTGCATTGTGGTGTTCTGTATACTACAGTAATATAGTAACATATAGTAACATAGTTTTTGAGGTTGAATAGAGGCAAATTGCCCATCGTGTTCAACCTGTTTTAAGTTGTGATGATTCTACATACTTGCTGAATAATGTTTTATGACTAGTTAGCTACTATAACTCATGTTACCCCCGGATTAACCATGTTGATATTTTAAGTATTATAACCTTGGATAGCTTTTTCATTCAGAAATGTAGCCATTCCTTTTTTAAATCCAATTACAGAGTCCGCCATTACCACCTTCCCTGGCAGGGAATTCCACATCCTGATTGCCCTAACAGTGAAGAAACCTTTCCTCCATTGCGTTCTGAACTTTCCTCCAGTCGCAGCGAGTGACCACGTGTTCTTTTAATAAATAATTCCTCTGATAACTCTTTGTTATGTATCTTTACATATTTGAAGATATTAATAATATCTCCTCTTAGGCACCTCTTTTCTAGTGTATACATATTCAGCCTAGTAAGTCTTTCCTTATAGTCCAGTACTTTTAGGCCTTTAATCAATTTAGTCTTCAGGATCTCTCGGACTTCCATGAGCAGCAGAGTAGTGCAATGGAAGGATGCTGGGCGCATAACCCAGAGGTCGATTAATCGAAACTATCCTCTGCTATGTGCATTTTTTTTTATAATTAAAGTAATCAAAAACTGGGATTGATATTTTGGCTCTTTTATTTTTACTTAAAGTACAATAACTTTTATCATTTTAATTTGTTTTAATAGTATATTGACAGCATTGTTTTCTTTAAAAAATCCACTTAATTTTCTTTACCCTATTACTGAAATGGTAATTGACAAAAACAAACTACATTGTCACCAGAAGAGCAATGCAAAATGTACAAGTGATATATTAAAATCATCTTCCATCTTGAATTTCAATGATGCATTGGGACAACAATTTTGTGAGAAACATCTTCACCCATAAAGAAAGATTTTCTTAATTCCTTATCTGTGTGCTGATTAGATATTACCTTGTTTTCACATTAAACAGACTTCCACATGAGAAAGCAGCAAGGATGCAGTAACGTTTATGTTTCCTGGTGTCAACCTGTATTATTTCAGTAGACATTGAAATGAGGATGCATCTTGCTGCCTTTCCAATGTAGCAAGTTTAATTCAGTAATAGGTGAAAAAACATTCCTACAAAGGTGTTAATCAGAGACTTGGCTTTGTGGACACTTTTCAGAGAGCAAATTTGTTAGCATAAAAATAAAGTCAGAAAATGAAGAGCTGTTTAATCACTCAATTGGACTTTTCTGCCAGCATAATTTTTTTTTCTCTGCAACCCACTGCTAAATTGTGCTTCCTAGCTGTTTTTTATAAAATCACTTAATCAAATCTAACTCTGATTACATCAGAGAAGGCCAGGTACCCTACACCATAAGAGGGGGTTTGAAATTTTGACTTGTCTACTTAAAGATCACCAAAATCTGATCACAAGGTCAATTACATCCCTGGGTGGGATTGAACCACCAACCTTTTGGTTAATAGCCAAACATGCTAACCGATTGCACCACAGAGACACCTCGTAAAAGTCCATTCTGACAAAGGCTAATAAGCATTCATCTAGAACGTTTCCTAGAAAAACTTTAAAAAGTCAATAATCTGGAGAGTTTTTGTAAGAAACACATTGCTACTTTCCCATGATGAGTGAGTGCTTCAGGATCTCTTGCACTTACATGAGCAGCAGAGTACTGCAACGGAAGCATGCTGGGCCCATAACCCAGATGTAGGCAGATTGAAACTATCTTCTGCTATATGCATTGTTTTTTGTTAATTAAAGTAATCCAAAACTGGGATTGATATTTTGGCTCTTTTATTTTTACTTAAAGTACAATAACTTTTACCATTTTAATTTGTTTTAATAGTAAATTGACAGTATTGTTTTCTTTCAAAAATCCACTTAATTTTCTTTACCCTATTATTAAAATGGTAATTGACAAAAACAAACTACATTGTCACCAGAAGAGCAGTATAAAATGTACAAGTGATATATTAAAATCATCATTCCAGCTTGAATTTCAATGATGCTTTGGTGCAACAATTTTGTGAGAAACATCTTCACCCATAAAGAAAGATTTTCTTAATTCCTTACCTGTGTGCTGATTAGATATCACCTTGTTTTCACATTAAACAGACTTCCCCATGAGGAAGCAGCAAGGATGCAGTGACGTTTATGTTTCCTGGTGTCAACCTGTATTATTTCAGTAGACATTGAAATGAGGATGCATCTTGCTGCCTTTCCAATGAAGCAAGTTTAATTCAGTAATAGGTGAAAAACCATTCCTACAAAGGTGTTAATCAGAGACTTTACTTTGTGGACACTTTTCAGAGAGCAAATTTGTTAGCATAAACATAAAATCAGAAAATGAAGAGCTGTTTAATCACTCAATTGGACTTTTCTGCCAGCATAGTTTTTTTTCTCTGCAACCCACTGCTAAATTGTGCTTCCTAGCTGTTTTTTATAAAATCACTTAATCAAATCTAACTCTGATTACATCAGAGAAGGCCAGGTACCCTACACCATAAGAGGGAGTTTGACATTTTGACTTGTCTACTTAAAGATTACCAAAATCTAATCACAAGGTCAATTACATCCATGGGTGGGATTGAACCACCAACCTTTTGGTTAATAGCCAAACATGCTAACCGATTGCACCACAGAGACACCTCGTAAAAGTATATACTGACAAAGGCTAATAAGCATTCATCTAGAACGTTTCCTAGAAAAACTTTAAAAAGTCAATAATCTGGAGAGTTTTTGTAAGAAACACATTGGTACTTTCCCATGATGAGTGAGTGCTTCAGGATCTCTTGCACTTACATGAGCAGCAGAGTACTGCAACTGAAGCATGCTGGGCCTATAACCCAGAGGTAGGCAGATTGAAACTATCCTCTGCTATATGCATTGTTTTTTGTTAATTAAAGTAATCCAAAACTGGGATTGATATTTTGGCTCTTTTATTTTTACTTAAAGTACAATAACTTTTACCATTTTAATTTGTTTTAATAGTATATTGACAGTATTGTTTTCTTTCAAAAATCCACTTAATTTTCTTTACCCTATTATTAAAATGGTAATTGACAAAAACAAACTACATTGTCACCAGAAGAGCAGTACAAAATGTACAAGTGATATATTAAAATCATCTTTCCAGCTTGAATTTCAATGATGCTTTGGTGCAACAATTTTGTGAGAAACATCTTCACCCATAAAGAAAGATTTTCTTAATTCCTTACCTGTGTGCTGATTAGATATCACCTTGTTTTCACATTAAACAGACTTCCCCATGAGGAAGCAGCAAGGATGCAGTGACGTTTATGTTTCCTGGTGTCAACCTGTATTATTTCAGTAGACATTGAAATGAGGATGCATCTTGCTGCCTTTCCAATGAAGCAAGTTTAATTCAGTAATAGGTGAAAAACCATCCCTACAAAGGTGTTAATCAGAGACTTGGCTTTGTGGACACTTTTCAGAGAGCAAATTTGTTAGCATAAACATAAAATCAGAAAATGAAGAGCTGTTTCGTCACTAAATTGGACTTTTCTGCCAGCATAATTTTTTTTCTCTGCAACCCACTGCTAAATTGTGCTTCCTAGCTGTTTTTTTATAAAATCACTTAATCAAATCTAACTCTGATTACATCAGAGAAGGCCAGGTACCCTACACCATAAGAGGGGGTTTGAAATTTTGACTTGTCTATTTAAAGATCACCAAAATCTGATTACAAGGTTATTTACATCCCTGGGTGGGATTGAACCACCAACCTTTTGGTTAATAGCCAAACATGCTAACCGATTGCGCCACATAGACACCTTGCAAAAGTAGATACTGACAAAGGCTAATAAGCATTTATCTAGAACGTTTCCTAGAAAAACTTTAAAAAGTCAATAATCTGGAGAATTTTTGTAAGAAACACATTGGTACTTTCCCATGATGAGTGAGTGCTTCAGGATCTCTTTCACTTACATGGGCTATTAACCAAAAGGTTGGTGGTTCAATCCCACCCAGGGATGTAATTGACCTTGTGATCAGATTTTGGTGATCTTTAAGTAGACAAGTCAAAATGTCAAACCCCCTCTTATGGTGTAGGGTACCTGGCCTTCTCTGACGTAATCAGAGTTAGATTTAATTAAGTGATTTTATAAAAAACAGCTAGGAAGCACAATTTAGCAGTGGGTTGCAGAGAAAAAAATAACATTTTAAACCTACCGGTAAATTTTTTTTCTCGTAGTCCGTAGAGGATGATGGGGACTCCGTAAGGACCATGGGGGATAGACGGGCTCCGCAGCAGACATGGGCACTTTAAGAAAGACTTTAGATCTGGGTGTGCACTGGCTCCTCCCTCTATGCCCCTCCTCCATACCTCAGTTAGAGAAACTGTGCCCAGAGGAGACGGACAGTACGAGGAAAGGATTTTTGTTAATCCAAGGTCAAGATTCATACCAGCCACACCAATCACACCGTATAACTTGTGATATACTACCCAGTTAACAGTATGAAAACAACATAGCATCAGTCCAAGACCGATGAAAACTAACATATAACCCTTATGTAAGCAATAACTATATACAAGTCTTGCAGAAGTAGTCCGCACTTGGGACGGGCACCCAGCATCCTCTACGGACTACGAGAAAAAGATTTACCGGTAGGTTTAAAATCTTATTTTCTCTTACGTCCTAAAAGATGCTGGGGACTCCGTAAGGACCATGGGGATTATACCAAAGCTCCCAAACGGGCTCCTGCGGATGACTCTGCAGCACCGATTGAGCAAACAGGAGGTCCTCCTCAGCCAGGGTATCAAACTTATAGAACTTTGCAAAGGTGTTTGAACCCGACCAAGTAGCAGCTCGGCACAGCTGTAGTGCCGAGACCCCCGGGCAGCTGCCCAAGAAGAGCCCACCTTCCTAGTGGAATGGGCCTTGACTGAATTAGGCAACGGCAATCCCGCCATAGAATGCGCCTGCTGAATCGTGTTACAGATCCAGAGAGCAATAGTCTGATTTGAAGCAGGGGTGCCAATCTTGTTGGCTGCATACAGGACAAACAGTGCTTCTGTTTTTCTGACTCTAGCCGTTCTGGCCACGTAAATTTTCAAAGCCCTGACCACATCAAGGGACTCGGAATCCTCCAAGTCACGCGTAGCCACAGGCACCACAATAGGTTGGTTCATATGAAAGGATGAGTCCACTTTTAGCAGGAATTGAGGACGGGTCTGCAATTCCGCTCTATCCATATGGAAAACCAGATAGGGGATTTTATGTGATAAAGCTGCTAATTCCGACACTCGCCTAGCGGAAGCCAAGGCTAATAACATGACCACCTTCCAAGTGAGATATTTAAACTCCACCATTTTAAGTGGTTCAAACCATAACCTTAACACCACGTTAAGGTCCCAAGGGACCACCGGAGGTACAAAAGGAGGCTGAATATGCAGTACTCCCTTCACAAAAGTTTGTACTTACTTCAGGAAGAGAGGCCAATTCCTTTTGAAAGAAAATGGATAAGGCCAAAATCTGAACCTTAATAGAGCCTAATTTTAGGCCCAAATTCACTCCAGTTTGTAGGAAGTGAAGGAAGTGGCCCAGGTGGAATTCTTACGTATGAGCATTCCTGGCCTCACACAAAGAAACATATTTTCACCATATACAGTGATAATGTTTAGATGTCACGTCCTTCCTAGCCTTTATTAGCGTAGGAATGACCTCATCTGGAATACCCTTTTCCGCTAGGATCCGGCGTTCAACCGCCATGCCGTCAAACGCAGCCGCGGTAAGTCTTGGAACAGACAGGGCCCCTGTTGCAACAGGTCCTGTCTTAGAGGAAGTGGCCACGGATCTTCTGTGAGCATTTCCTGCAGATCTGGATACCAGGTCCTTCGCGGCCAATCTGGAACAATGAGAATTGTTCTTACTCCTCTTTTTCTTACTATTATCAACACCTTGGGTATGAGAGGTAGAGGAGGAAATACACAGACCGACCGGAACACCCACGGTGTCACTAGGGCGTCTACAGCTACTGCCCGAGGGTCTCTTGACCTGTTGCAATACCTCTGTAGCTTTTTGTTGAGGCGGGACGCCATCATGTCTATCTGGAACAGTCCCCACCGACTTGCAATCTGTGCGAAGACTTCCTGATGGAGTCCCCACTCTCCTGGATGTAGGTCGTGTCTGCTGAGGAAGTCTGCATCCCAGTTGTCCACTCCCGGAATGAACACTGCTGACAGTGCGCTTTGATAAAGCTAAATATTTATCTTATTTAAAACCCTTTGTGAGGTCTAAGAACACTGTACGCTATTTGCGTATGGAGTACCGTAAGGGTACGCTCGTTGCGTAACAATCGCTTAGCCGTGGTCGAGACGCTCAAGCGTCACGTTCGCTCACGGCCAAGAGATCACAGGCAGGCACGCTATTGGCTGCTGACTAACGTAATGGTTCGCTATAGCGTAACGGACGCTGTATCGGGAGCGGGCTGCTCGAGCGATACAGACGCTCACGAGAATACGCTGTTGGTATCGGGCACACTTATAGGTGAGCGACTACCGTAATGCTACGCTATCAGCGTAGCGGACGCTCGAGACCACGAGGAGATCACGAGCGGCGCCGACGCTCACAATGTTAAACCTTTATGTCTAAACCACAAACAATGTAATTTGCTGTAAAACCTTAGTGTAGAGATAGGGTGTAAATGCAACACTGTATAACCTTATTAACTCAAAAGCTGTTCGAGCGTCACCGACGCTCTGAGAATACTTAACACTATAAGAAATACACAAATACCGTGCTTAGGGTCCAACGCCTAATATATATATTATGAATGTTATACTTGCAAAAGAATTAATACAATACAAGTCATACACTACAATATAACATAGACTAACTAACCAGGTAACTACACAGTAAATACAATACAAGTACGTTTAAGAGAAAATGAGAGAAAGAGAAGAGAGAGAGAGAAAGATATGGCCCATAATAACAAGAAAAGACAATATGATTACGGAGAAAACTTACGCACAAAGGAAACGATCGCATGCGCCTCTGGACATCCAGCTCCCGATTTTCAGCAATGATAACCGATGAAGAGTGAGTGCTGGATGTGATCGGCCTGTCTATTTATGCCCCACACACAATACAATTCAATGGTCCCTACAATCTCATTGTTCATTGGACACAGGAATTCGTCTTCGCATTATAACAAAAGGTCATAGGTTGATTCATACAGGTGGGCTGTGACTATTTCCAACAGCTCAGGTGGGAGGGAAACTGGGTTTCCCGCCGCATGGATAAGTAAGTGCAAATACAGTAAATGTTCATAAACTTCTTATGTCCATAACTATTCGCACGAGCGATTGATCCGCTTCAAACCAACACCGGAATATTGCTAATTAAATACTCTTCCGATGGATACTAAACACCACTGTATTACTCCTGTCTGACCCTTCGTATCAAACAATGAGGGATCTCTCTGTCCAGGAACATACTACATTAACTAAACTTTCAGAATCTATCAAAGGGACCATAATCTACAAAATGCATTATATGGTGAAAATATGTAACGAAAGAGTCGCCCGCTAGACGCACACAATCTCTACCGTAAATGTGCATACCGTGCGCCTGCGGGTGCCCGCAACAGCGAGTATGCGCACGCACGGTAGAGCGCACGCATGCGCAGCAGGGACACATATGAGGTGCAAATATGGCAGTGTGCATCGTGATATTTTTCTGACTTTGACAGTCCACCCTTTGGCAGTCAACAATAACTGCCACTTCCTAAAACATTTCAAAAAGAGAAAAATATATGTCAGGGGTTAATACATTTACATGGTTGGGTAGGGGAGGAGAGGAGAAGGTAGGAAAAGGGTATGACCTAGTGAGATAGCAGAAGCATGTGTGTATGAATCCATGTTTGGGGGGTCATGTATCATCGTGCCGTACGTGTTTTAAATCAAGCTTTGAGGTATTGCGAAGTATACATTTGAATTCCTTCTTATCCCGTGGTACGGGTCTGTGGATGGGCTGTCAAACTTTACCGAGCTTTTTTCGGATTTTGGTTGTAACAAAAATGGGGAGCACATTTTAGTTGATGATACATGAATGGGGGAATATGTGATTGCTGATATCTGTGCCTGTATTCCCTATACTATGTGTGTAATTACCTGAAGGTTGTAGAGATGAAGAAAATACATAGTTACGGTAAATGCAGTGGTATTCTATGTCAGGTTAATGAACATTCGTCGATTGAGGTCTTGTTTGGTGTCTGTTGAATGCAGTCTTCTTTGTGCTTTTGCCCATAAGGTGCGAGCAAAAAGCTTTGTCAATGTCCATAGATTTACAAAAGTGTTGGGCTAGAGTAATTTTAAAATTTCTAGGGAAACTGGGGATCTATGGCATAGTTCATCAAAAATCTGTGTATAAGGTTGTCAAAACTTCTTCTTTAATCCATCTGTTGTCTGTATATCGGCTCATCAAATTCCTCGTCCAAGTGGGTCTTTTTACCTCAGAGGAAAACGGAAAAACAGGTGAAAGAAACGGACCGTAGAAATCGCATTACAATTTCCTCACTCCTTAAACTCATCACCCTGGTACTTCGTTTGCACTTCGTTAAAGCCTGACCGCATCTAAATATCAAGCCAATCGTTATGATAACACCTAAGATACATAGGAGAAACTTCCCTACATCCATTATAACTCCTTGAGCCCATTCTCCTAAACCGGAGAACCAATTTCGCGGGTTCAACCATGACACCCAACTAGTCAGCTCATTACTCACAGCAGCAAGGGTGAGATTGTGTCTCCTGCGAAATTCCCACTTCAATTGGAGAATATCGTCCATCTTTTGGTCTATGACCTCGACCGGGTCCTCGGTACTATTCGTTATATATGTGCAGCATTTCACGCCGTACTGCGTTGCCAGTGTGACACAATATCCACCTGTTACTGCTGTGAGATAATTGAGAATCATTCTATGCTGAACTAGTTCTGTTTTATAAGCTTGAAGTTCTCTTCCAGTATACCTAAACGTGTCATCATACATTTCTGTGATATTGTCTAACAAATTTGCGAGCGCAGATATGTATTTATAATTCAACACTCCTCTGGCGGTGCGAGTGAGGTCTAACGCAAGTAGAAACTGAATCCCGGTGGATTCATGGATCATGTCAGAGGCCGGGTGCTCTGTTCTTTCTATCAGGTGCCGTTTAACTACGTGCTCGTAATGGGTGTGAGTATAAGGAGTTTGGGCAACACGGTGTATGTCTTTCATTTTGGCATGTGATACAGTCATTACCTCAGGCAATACTTTTCCAATATAACACAATCCTTCAGAGTTTGGGGCAAGCCACTTATACGCCTTCCTCCCGGAGTAGGACATAACCATATTACACATTTTCCATGTGAAATCTCCTAACCCTAATTCTCCCATCTGTCTAGTACACGTATCAGCTTGTACGATATGTGCACAGTATCCTGGTGATACCTCTCCAACTCTCGTAATCCTACTTCCTAGGGTATACCTATACCGGAAAGATTTTCCTCTACTGGCTATGTGGCGTATAAGCTCTGTATCTGTCGGCATTCTATCTGCTCTATATGAAAAGGTCATGGTTTGGTTACTCCATGACACTTCCCAATTTCCCGGCTTTCGGGGATTGGAAATGTTAAAACATATGAGGGATCTATCCACATGATATTGGTGGAGCTTCAAACTAGGAGGACTGGAGATATTAAACCTCCTGTCCACCGGTCTCCCACCACTTAGCTCAAGTACCTCCCCTATCGTTAAAGGAAATGGTACTAGTCCTGATTTGCTATGACCTTGAGGTACTTGAGAGCATACCCAACAATCTGTTTGATTTAACACGCTACCCACTAAGGAGTGATAGTCACTCAAGGGATGCCGGTCCATGTGGATATTAAAACTGGATTGGCATTTCTTAATGCACCCATCCTCGACTACGTTGTCACAGAGCCTACAGATACAGTTTTCTTCAGCTAACAATCCTTCACAATTCCTTCTATTGTCAATGCTATCGGATCGTTTTCTGATACTCGCCTTTGCTTGTTGATTATGTTGTTCTCGGAAAACTACGCCTCCATCTCTGTCATCAGAACCCATTCCAGAACCTCTCTCGACCTCCATGGTACTCTCGCCGGAACAGACTGCTCTGGTCAACATCATGGTCAACAGGAAAATCCGGATCACAGTCTCTTGGGGCAAGTCCATCTTATAGGAGGAAACGAAGAAGAATGAGAAGGGGGGGGAAAATAATTTGAGGGAGAGGGGATGGGAAGTTGGAGAAAAACAATAAAAGGGAACAGGGAATCGACAACTGCTTTTGATCTTGTGATTTTCAATGCTCAGGTGCCGCCTCAGTCCTCCTGGAACAGACACTCCAGTGATACAACGTCCTCTACCGTCTGTTCCTTATCACGGGACCTCTCTGGATCAGCAACCTTCTTACAATGGGACGAATGAACCCAAGTCTCTCTCTCGGCAACTTTCAATGCTGTAGTGCTAGTCAATAAGACTTGGTATGGTCCTTCCCATCTGTCAATAAGGCAACCTGAGCGTAGAAAATTTTGTATCATTACATACTCCCCAGGTTCAATGTCATGACAATTACTATCTGGTAAATCAGGAATCACCAACTTCAAATTATTATTTTGATTCCTTAGCTGTTTACTCATATTAACCAGGTACTTTACAGTCACTTCATTGTTACACTTCAAATCATCCTGAGGGTTAATCATAACATGCGGTTGTCGACCAAACAAGATTTCAAAAGGGGACAGATTAAGAGGGGACCTGGGAGTGGTTCTGATGCTGTACAGTACAATGGGTAAAGCTTCTGGCCATGTCAATCCTGTTTCTGCCATAACTTTGCTCAAATTATTTTTAATAGTGCTATTCACTCTTTCCACCTTCGCACTCGCCTGTGGACGGTATGGAGTGTGCAGCTTGCTATCAATTCCCATCAACTTACACATTCCTTGAAAGACATCACCTGTAAAATGGGTACCCCTATCACTTTCGATAATTCTAGGGATACCATATCTACATACAAATTCCTGCACAATTTTCTTAGCAGTAAACATAGCGGTATTTGTGGCCGCCGGGAATGCTTCAACCCAATTTGAGAACACATCTATACAAACAAGTACATATTTCAAATTTCGACAAGGGGGTAATTGAATGAAGTCAATCTGTATTGCCTGGAAAGGACCGCCTGCAGGTGGGATATGAGATGGTTCTGTTGGTATTGCCTTTCCGATATTCTTTCTCAAACAGGTAAGGCATGACATTGCTCTCTTACTTGCATGAGATGAAAATCCTGGGGCGCACCAATATGCTCTTACCAACTTGCACATTCCTTCCTTGCCCAGATGAGTCAGCCCGTGAGCTGCCTCAGCTAAACATGGAAGATATGCTCTGGGGGCCACCGGTTTACCTTGTCCATCCGTCCAGAGTCCTGAGGACTCCTGGCCATATCCCTTCGCCTTCCAGACTGCCTTTTCCTGTGTGGAACACAAATTTTGCATTTCACACAACTTCTGTGTGTTGATGGTATTAAATACCATCAGTTGTGTGGTGTCTGTCTGTCTGGGGGTACCAGCTGCTAACTTAGCTGCTTCGTCTGCTCGGCTGTTACCAAGTGATACTGGGTCCTGGCTATATGTGTGTGCTTTACACTTGATAACAGCCACTCTGTCGGGTTCCTGTATCGCTGTTAGAAGCCTTTTGATGTGAGCTGCATGCGCTACCGGTGTACCAGCTGCCGTCATGAAATTTCTGAGGCGCCATAGGGCTCCGAAATCATGGACTACCCCGAATGCGTATCTAGAGTCGGTGTAGATATTGGCTGATTTGCCCTTAGCCAATTCACATGCTCTGGTTAGGGCGACCAGTTCAGCAACCTGGGCTGAGTGAGGTGGGCCTAGCGGTTCCGCTTCTATGGTGCCTTGGTCATCTACGACTGCGTATCCAGTACACAAGTCTCCCGAGTCTGACTGTCTGTGACAACTACCGTCCGTGTAGAAAGTTAGATCTACATTTTCCAGCGGGTTGTCACTGATGTCAGGCCTTGCGGTAAAATTTTGGGTCAAATATTCCATACAATCATGTGTGTCCTCCTGTGTGTTAAATTCTCCTTCCCCACCACTCTCATCCTCCACCCTTTGTGCCTGTCCAGGCACACCTGGGAGATATGTTGCAGGATTTAATGCACTGCATCTCCTTATGGTGATGTTTACGGGGGCCATTAGTGCCAATTCCCATCTTGTAAACCGCGCTGATGAGACGTGCCTGGTTTGGGCAGAATTTAGCAAGGCTGACACTGCATGTGGTGTATGAATTGTGAGGTTGTGACCTAGCACTACATCTTCGCTTTTCGTTACTAGCAATGCTATCGCAGCGACGCTTCGCAAGCATGTGGGGAGGGATCGCGCTACCGTGTCTAGCTGAGCGCTGTAGTATGCTACTGGCCTGCTGGCATCACCGTGCTTTTGGGTTAAGACGCCTGCCGCGCAACCAGCACTTTCTGTTCCGTACAGCTCAAAGGGTTTCCCATAGTCTGGCATACCTAATGCTGGTGCCTGCGTTAGGCACTGTTTAAGTCTCTCAAATGCCATCTCGGACTCGTCTGTATGCGAAATCCGATCAGGTTTGTTTGAGGAGACCATCTCCTGCAGAGGTAACGCTAGAATGGAAAACCCTGGGATCCAGTTACGGCAATACCCACACATTCCTAAAAATGTTCTGATCTGTTGCTGGGTTTTTGGCAGAGTCATGTCTCTAATTGCTTGAATTCTATCAGTGGTCAGGTGTCTCAGTCCTTGTGTTAGACAGTGTCCCAAATATTTTACCTTAGTTTGGCATAATTGCAACTTGTCTTTGGAAACCTTGTGTCCTGTGTCTGAAAGATGAAACAGGAGCTGTTTCGTATCCTTCAGGGATGCTTCCAATGAATCAGAACACAGTAGTAGATCATCCACGTACTGTATTAATACTGATCCACTCTCTGGTTGGAAAGACTGTAAACAATCATGCAAAGCCTGGGAAAATATACTTGGACTGTCTATGAAACCTTGTGGTAATCGAGTCCATGTGTATTGGACTCCTCTGTATGTGAATGCAAACAAATATTGGCTGTCAGGGTGCAGAGGTACCGAAAAGAAAGCGGAGCAGAGGTCAATAACAGTGAAAAATTTCGCAGTGGGAGGGATTTGCATAAGGATGACAGCTGGATTTGGCACTACGGGGAACTGACTCTCAACTATTTTGTTGATCCCCCTTAGATCCTGCACTAGCCGGTAACCACTCCCCCCACTCTTTTTCACAGGGAAGATGGGACTATTGGCAGTGCTGGACGTTCTTACCAGAATACCCTGTTGTAGCAAGCGCTCTATTACGGGATACACTCCTAACTCCACCTCTGGCTTCAGAGGGTACTGTGGGATTTTTGGAGCTATCCTACCATCTTTTACTTGTACAACTACTGGAGCTACGTTTGCCATTAATCCAGTGTCCTGTCCATCTTTAGTCCAAAGTGACTCTGGTATCTGGGATGTTATTTCTTCTACTTTGGATGGAGTCCTATTTGTCATAATGGTATGTGACATTAATTTTGATGGGGAGTCTAACATGTCTCGCACTTCCTGAGCGTGATTCTCAGGTATGTCCAAGAATACACCTTCAGGAGTACAATAAATGACGCACCCCATTTTACACAATAAGTCTCTTCCCAGGAGATTAGTCGGTGCCGATGCAGCCAGCAAAAAGGAATGCTTGGTATGTAAAGGCCCTACTGTAATCTCGGCTGGTTTGCTAACAGGGTAGTGCTGGACTACTCCCGTTACCCCTATGGCTGGAATTGTCTTACCAGTGGTTCTCATGCCCACTGTCGAATTTATCACTGATTTGGCCGCCCCTGTGTCTACAAGAAAGTTTAATGATTTACCAGCTACATTGATTGCAATTTCAGGTTCACTCCCAAGGCTTGCAATCAATTTTACTGGCTGCAGATTACAGGTATGGCTACACCCCTATTGGGTATGGTGACCTCCCTGAATCCCGCTGGCAGCAACTACTTGTGAAGGGGTTAAATGGGAACTGCCAGGAGTTTGCCAGTCTCTGTTCGGGGGGTATCTTTTTGTTTCTCCTGCATGTGGCTCATAACTCCGTCTCTGCGGACCTTGCTCCCAATGTCGTGTGTCGTGTCGTTGTCTAGGGGGTTGGTAAGATCTTTGCGAATTTTTCGCTCTACAGTCTCGTGCTATGTGTCCCTGTTTATGACAAAAATAACATGTTACCACATTTGACTTACCCACAGGGTTTGGTGATATAAACACAGGCTGTTTTGTGGTCAGGGCCTGTATACTTACTGACATTAACTTATCACCTTGCGACTCCCTGTGTCTGGTGATATTCCGGTCGTGATCAATAGCAGCCTCTCTCAAAGTAGCCACTGACAGACCTCGCCAACATGGTTGCGTGGTCTGTACCCTTGTCTTTAATGCTTCTTTTAAACCATCCATTAGCACAGATACTGCTACTTCTTGATGGTTTGCATTGGTCCTAATGTCCTCTATGCCAGTGTACTTTGCCATTTCTAATAATGCCCGGTGAAAATAATCAGCAGCTGTTTCTGTCTCTTTTTGTTTAATGGAAAAAATTCTATTCCATTTGGCTACAGCTGGGAAATACTCCTTTAACTGTAAATTTATTCTTTTTACGTTATCTTTGTTGTACACATCTGTAAGAGGTACATCCAGATCCAATCCACAGTCAGCTAAAAATTGAGCTGAGTCGACATTGGAGGGTAAACATGCCCTCAGCAATATCTGCCAGTCTTTGTTATTGGGCTCTAAAGTGTTTCCTAGGTCTCTGATGTATTTTTGGCTAGCAACTAAGTCTTTTCTGGGGTCAGGGAATTCAGACACTATGGTCCTTAATTCCATTCTGGAAAATGGGATATACATGGCAATGTTCCTGATAGGAGTGACTCCTGATGTGTCAGTTTTCCCATTTGGAACAGCTATTACCCTAACAGGATTAAGTCTACTAACATCATTCTGTGTAGATTCTACAGCCTGTGGTGAAATGGTTTCAGCATAGTGTAAGGTGCCGTACTTACCCGTTGATACGACCTCACCTGTCCCTCCGCTAGGGGTTTTTGTTACTAATCTTATGGGTTGGGCCGTGCCTACTGTCGTTTCTGATATAGTGGCTGCTAGAGAGAGCGCCGATATTGTTGCCGATTCGTCCTCTTGATCACACTCCTGGGGAAAGTTCAAAACAGGGTACAACTTGCACGGGTTAATGCTTGCATTGGTTAACTTATTAACATTATCCTTAACATTTATACAGTTGCTAAGTGCCTGTTTGTTACCCCCTGATGCGTCATTCTCCGCAACCAATTTCTCTCCTGATATGTATGGTGGCGGCGGGGCCGTGGCTATCAGTTTCCTGATAGGGCCAGATCCCGCCGCCAGAGCCAATCCTCTCTGTATTTCACCCTCCTGTTGCCATAGCTGCAAATAATCATAATGTTGGATTCGTCTCTTTGTTGATTTAATGAGACATATCCTCCTCCTTAAATTCATTAACACTTCTGGGCTGAAGCTACCTACTCTTGGGAATTTCTCCCCGTCATGTACTGTCATTCTCTCCCATTCATCACATAAAATTTCTGTATGTAAACCATATTTTTCACACATTACATACCTTGCCGACCCGACTGGTCGGTTTACTGAATCAACCCGAACCGAGGTTGATCGCCCCCTTCCTGAACAACTGGCCCCCATAATTTGCAGGTGTTGCTTGCTCTACCTCTGACCTTTATCTCAGGGTCTTCAGCGAACCCTTACAATAAACCAAAATATTAAAAGATAGGTTGACGGTGAAGTTTACCGAGCACCTCACTCACTCGCCCACGCCGACCAATACGCCCACACACTGATATAGCGCTGGCGTACTCGACCCAGGGCCCCTATGAACCTCTATTTACTGGAACATGCGAGAGATATCCGAAGAACACTTACTCTTTCCAGTAACTATTGGTTGTTGGACAATTCCTGAGTGACCAGCGAACTTCCCTTCAGAAAATAAAAAATTACACAAATAACGTCAGAATGTACAAATAGTTTTATGACCGGGTTTGTACACAAATGGTACTGGTCAGACTAACTTAATGCACACAATTACGTGCGGTACAATCGTTCAGCACATAAGCAACTAATCTTATGTACGGAGCGACCAGTGGAATCGACATTCAGCAGCTGCGAATTCCTTCAGCCTGAGCTTTTTATGGCCTATATGGGTGTCGCACCAACCCTTCTTGGTGTTGTGCCTTGTCTCTATAGCGGACTTCCTTGTCTGCTGTACTTGGACCTCCTGGTCTGTTATGCGACCTCCTGGTCTGACCTCCTGGTCTGTTACAGTATGACCTCCTGGTCTGCTACACTCTAATGCTCAAATTTTATGTTTAACCAGAGATGCCTCCCTAGCCACCACGTATGTCACTTACACGTATGTACTTCACGAGAACTCGATGATTTCTGTGGTTCAATCCCCAAAATTGTAAAAACAAACACTCACTCACCACATACACACTTTTGTTTCTATTTCTATTTCTGCGCAGAAATTTTTCTTTAGACCAGATGTGTTGTAAATTTGGAGAAGGATCTGTTAATTTAAATTTCGGATTTAAAATAGATTTGCGCTATTTATCGCCTGTTGCGCTATTTATCGCTTGTTGCGCTATTTATCGCCTGTTGCGATATTTATCGCTTATTGCGCTATTTATCGCTTATTGTGCTATTTAAAAATCAACACTATCGTGTGATTTGAGTTACGTGGGCGTACCCAGACGCTCCGTTGCATAATTTACGCTGCGTGCGTCGGCCTTTGCGTACGCGAGTCTCAGCCTTTTGTTAGAGACACGTGTATACAAAACCAATGTCCACCGTAACACAACTAACACGTTTTATCAATGTAGATGATCCTCAGTCGTCTACCGTGCAACACACCAATCTCTCCTTTTACCTTTAGGTAGAGCTGCGTGTGTGCTTTACACTTTATCCCTTAACGCATTACTTTTACACTTTAACTATGAAATAGCGACAAATCTCTCTTAGCACGTTTTATCAATTATAAAATGGCAAACAGGAGAGTTATATATGAAAATACACGAATGAAAAAGAAATGCAGATATGCGTGTGTGCGTACGCAAGATAGAAATAAACAGTTTTAAATTTTAAAAATACGGGGGATCCCCTGTCCGTTTTTCCCCCAGATTTTTAGAACCAGGACCGGCTCGAAGAGCCCGAGGCTGGTTATGCTTTGGAGGGGGGACCCACGCAATTTTTTTTCGGGTTTTTCACATTCCATTTAAAAAATAAATAATATTTTAAAAAATATATAAATAATACTTGTGCCTCCAAAAAAGACAAACCAAGTACCTAATCCCTTCTAATATAAATAGATATGCTATTACCAAAAAAAAAAAACTGCAAAAAAAAAACATGTTTTTAAATTTTTTTTATTAGATTCCGCCAGCAAAGTGTGGCGGATTGAAAATGACGAATTTACTGTTTAAAAGCACTGTTGTCGAATTTACAAACTTCAATTGAATATACTTTTGTCGAATTGCCGCATTTGTACCATTGCAGAAAAGTCGAATTTGTCAAATGTCGAATTTTAAAGTCGAATTTTGAAAGCGTGTGTCTTCATTGTTACTTGGTCTGGAGCTCCGTTGGGGAGAGAACTCACGTGAGCTCATTAAGAATGAGGAACTGGGATGTTTTAATTTTATTGTGAGTAGTGTAGTGTGGTGATGTAGTATGTTGTATGGGGGGTATAGTGTAATTATGAAGTGCAGCATATGGGAGGGCTGTAGCATAGTGATGTAGTGTGGCATATGGGTGGTGGTAGCGCATAGGCGTGCGTACAGGGGGTGCCTGGTGCGCACAGGCACTCCCTAATGTCCAGCACCGCTGCACGCCACGCTTGCTGTAGCACAGTGATCGCTGAGTGTGTGATCGGTGGAGCCTAGCCTGCAGCTCATTTCCGTACCTCCCACCACCGCTGCACCCGACCCCCCTCTGCCTGCTGCTAATACTATGCTGAGTGCATTCGTCGGCGGCCTCACTGGGGGGACTGGCGTCACCTTGCAATGTGACATGGTGATGTCCGCCCATGCTCTCCTCCCGCCCACCTGTGCTTTCCTCCTGCTGCGGTCTCTCAGTCCTAGTGTGCCGCGGCCGCCACACCACTGGCAGTGTTCCTCTAGGAGGGACTGGGAGCTGCTGGCAGACACATTCTGCTGAGACTTACTTGTCAGTGCGGGTTCCGGACGGCAGGCGGCGGGTGGGAGGGCAGACGGGGAGCAGGTGTCACAAGGAGTGTGTGGGTAACTAATTCACAATACTTCCGCTCAACGTGGCACTGCTGGTCCTTCATCTCCCATGTCTCTTCACCAGGTGGCGGGCGGCCCGGAAATTAAGTGATGTGTTGTGCAGCAGTCAGTGTGAAGTGACTGTGAGTAACACTGGTGGTGCTGATGATGCTGCTGCAGAATCTGGAAGCAATTAATTCATAAATATAATGTACTCTATCAGTGTTTCTCTGACGTCCTAGTGGATGCTGGGAACTCCATAAGGACCATGGGGATTAGCGGCTCCGCTGGAGACTGGGCACAAAAGTAAAGCTTTAGGACTACCTGGTGTGCACTGGCTCCTCCCCCTATGACAATCCTCCAAGCCTCAGTTAGATTGTTGTGCCCGGCCGAGAAGGGTGCACACTAGGGGCTCTCCTGAGCTTCTTAGTGAAAGTTTAGTTTTAGGTTTTTTATTTTCAGTGAGACCTGCTGGCAACAGGCTCACTGCATCGAGGGACTAAGGGGAGAAGAAGCGAACTCACCTGCGTGCAGAGTGGATTGGGCTTCTTAGGCTACTGGACACCATTAGCTCCAGAGGGACCGAACACAGGCCCAGCCTCGGAGCTCGGTCCCAGAGCCGCGCCGCCGGCCCCCTTACAGAGCCAGAAGCAAGAAGAGGTCCGGAAAATCGGCGGCAGAAGACATCCTGTCTTCACCAAGGTAGCGCACAGCACTGCAGCTGTGCGCCATTGCTCCTCAGCACACTTCACACTTCGGTCACTGAGGGTGCAGGGCGCTAGGGGGGGGCGCCCTGAGCAGCAATAGAAACACCTTGGCTGGCGAAAATACATCACATATAGCCCCCAGGGCTATATGGATGAATTTTAACCCCTGCCAGATTCCACAGAAAAACGGGAGAAAAGGCCGCCGAGAAGGGGGCGGAGCCTATCTCCTCAGCACACTGGCGCCATTTTCTCTCACAGCTCCGTTGGAGGGAAGCTCCCTGGCTCTCCCCTGCAGTTACTACACTACAGAAAGGGGTTAAAAAAGAAAGGGGGGCACTAATTAGGCGTAGTATAACAATACAGCAGCTATAAGGGGAAAAACACTTATATAAGGTTATCCCTGTATATATATTATTAGCGCTCTGGTGTGTGCTGGCATACTCTCCCTCTGTCTCCCCAAAGGGCTAGTGGGGTCCTGTCCTCTATCAGAGCATTCCCTGTGTGTGTGCTGTGTGTCGGTACGATTGTGTCGACATGTATGAGGAGGAAAATGGTGTGGAGGCGGAGCAATTGCCTGTAATGGAGTTGTCACCCCCTAGGGAGTCAACACCTGAGTGGCTGAGCTTATGGAAGGAATTACGTGACAGTGTCAGCTCTTTACAAAAGATTGATGACATGAGACAGCCGGCTACTCAGCCTGTGCCTGTCCAGGTGTCTCAAAAGCCATCAGGGGCTCTAAAACGCCCGTTACCGCAGATGGCAGATACAGACGCCGACACGGATACTGATTCCAGTGTCGACGATTAAGAGACGAATGTGACTTCCAGTAGGGCCACACGTTACATGATTGAGGCTATGGAAAATGTTTTTACACATTTCTGATAATACCAGTACCACTAAAAAGGGTATTATGTTGGGTGAGAAAAAACTGCCTGTAGTTTTTCCTGCATCTGAGGAATTAAATGAAGTGTGTGATGATGCGTGGGTTTCCCCCGATAAAAACTGTTAATTCCTAAAAAGTTATTAGCATCATACCCCTTCCCGCCAGAGGATAGGGCACATTGGGAAACACCCCCTAGGGTGAATAAAGCGCTCACACGCTTGTCTAAACAGGTGGCACTACCGTCCCCGGATACGGCCGCCCTTAAGGAACCTGCTGACAGAAAGCAGTAAAATATCCTAAAATGTATATACACTCACACGGGTGTGATACTGCGACCAGCAATCGCCTCAGCCTGGATGTGCAGTGCTGGGGTGGCTTGGTCGGATTCCCTGACTGACAATATTGATACCCTAGATAGGGACAGTATATTACTGACTATAGAGCATTTAAAATATGCTTTCTATATATGCGTGATGCACAGAGGGATATTTGCCGACTGGCATCAAGAGTAAGTGCGCTGTCCATTTCTGCCAGAAGAGGGTTATGGACAAGACAGTGGTCAGGTGATGCTGATTCCAAAAGGCATATGGAAGTATCGCCTTATAAAAGGGAGGAGTTATTTGGGGTAGGTCTAACAGACCTGGTGGCCACGGCAACGGCTGGGAAATCCACATTTTTACCCCAGGTAGCCTCTCAACATAAGAAGACGCCGTATTATCAGGCGCAGTCCTTTGGGCCCCATAAGGGCAAGCGGGCAAAAGGCTCCTCATTTCTGCCCCGTGGCAGAGGGAGAGGAAAAAGGCTGCAGCAAACAGCCAGTTCCCAGGAACAGAAACGGTGTGGGCCCGTCTCATAAATTTCAGCGTGCAGTGGGCTCACTCACAGGTGGACCCCTGGATCCTTCAGGTGGTATCTCAGGGGTACAAATTGGAATTCGAGACGTCTCCCCTTCGCCGTTTTCCTAAAGTCTGCTTTACCGACGTCTCCCTCCGACAGGGAGGCGGTATGGGAAGCCATTCACAAGCTGTATTCCCAGCAGGTGATAATCAAGGTACCCCTCCTACAACAGGGAAAGGGGTATTATTCCACGCTGTTTGTGGTACCGAAGCCGGACGGCTCGGTGAGACCTAATTTAAATCTGAAATCCTTGAACACTTACATACAAAGGTTCAAATTCAAGATGGAGTCACTCAGAGCGGTGATGGCAAACCGGGAAGAAGGGGATTATATGGTGTCTCTGGACATCAAGGATGCTTATCTCCATGTCCCAAATTACCCTTCTCACCAAGGGTACCTCAGGTTTGTGGTACAGAACTGTCACTATCAGTTTCAGACGCTGCCGTTTGGTTTGTCCACGGCACCCCGGGTCTTTACCAAAGTAATGGCCGAAATGATGATACTCCTTCGAAGGAAGGGAGTTTTAATTATCCCTTACTTGGACGATCTCCGGATAAGGGCAAGATCCAGGGAACAGTTGGTAGTCGGGGTAGCACTATCTCAGGTAGTGTTGCGGCAGCACGGTTGGATTCTTAATATTCCAAAATCGCAGCTGATCCCGACGACACGTCTTCTATTCCTAAGGATGATCCTGGACACAGTCCAGAAAATAAGAATTTACTTACCGATAATTCTATTTCTCATAGTCCGTAGTGGATGCTGGGGACTCCGAAAGGACCATGGGGAATAGCGGCTCCGCAGGAGACTGGGCACAAAGTAAAAGCTTTAGGACTAGCTGGTGTGCACTGGCTCCTCCCCCTATGACCCTCCTCCAAGCCTCAGTTAGGATACTGTGCCCGGACGAGCGTACACAATAAGGAAGGATTTTGAATCCCGGGTAAGACTCATACCAGCCACACCAATCACACCGTACAACTTGTGATCTGAACCCAGTTAACAGCATGATAACAAAGAGATAGGCATTGGAAAATTCAGGGCTATAACAAGTAGATGAAGCACTAACAGGAGGCTTTAAAATTTTCATTCTAGTGTCTTTCGTTTGGGAGAAAAATGCAAAGGTACAATACAGCTTTTCCTTGCCGATATCTCTCTTTTGCAAAGAGATAGGCATTGGAAAATTCAGGGCTATAACGTGTAGATGAAGCATTAACAGGAGGCTTTAAAATTTTCATTCTAGTGTCCTTCGTTTGGGAGAAAAATGCAAAGGTACAATACAGCTTTTCCTTGCCGATATCTCTCTTTTGCAAAGAGATAGGCATTGGAAAATTCAGGGCTATAACGTGTAGATGAAGCACTAACAGGAGGCTTTAAAATTTTTATTCTAGTGTCCTTCGTTTTGGAGAAAAATGCAAAGGTACAATACAGCTTTTCCTTGCCGATATCTCTCTTTTGCAAAGAGATAGGCATTGGAAAATTCAGGGCTATAACGTGTAGATGAAGCACTAACAGGAGGCTTTAAAATTTTCATTCTAGTGTCTTTCGTTTGGGAGAAAAATGCAAAAGTACAATGCAGCTTTTCCTTGCCGATATCTCTCTTTTGCAAAGAGATAGGCATTGGAAAATGCAGGGCTATAACGTGTAGATGAAGCACTAACAGGAGGCTTTAAAATTTTCATTCTAGTGTCTTTCGTTTGGGAGAAAAATGCAAAGGTACAATACAGCATTTCCTTGCCGATATCTCTCTTTTGCAAAGAGATAGGCATTGGAAAATTCAGGGCTATTACGTGTAGATGAAGCACTAACAGGAGGCTTTAAAATTTTCATTCTAGTGTCTTTCGTTTGGGAGAAAAATGCAAAAGTACAATGCAGCTTTTCCTTGCCGATATCTCTCTTTTGCAAAGAGATAGGCATTGGAAAATGCAGGGCTATAACGTGTAGATGAAGCACTAACAGGAGGCTTTAAAATTTTCATTCTAGTGTCTTTCGTTTGGGAGAAAAATGCAAAGGTACATTACAGCATTTCCTTGCCGATATCTCTCTTTTGCAAAGAGATAGGCATTGGAAAATTCAGGGCTATAACGTGTAGATTAAGCACTAACAGGAGGCTTTAAAATTTTCATTCTAGTGTCCTTCGTTTGGGAGAAAAATGCAAAGGTGCAATACAGCTTTTCCTTGCCGATATCTCTCTTTTGCAAAGAGATAGGCATTGGAAAATTCAGGGCTATAACGTGTAGATGAAGCACTAATAGGAGGCTTTAAAATTTTCATTCTAGTGTCCTTCGTTTGGGAGAAAAATGCAAAGGTACAATACAGCTTTTCCTTGCCGATATCTCTCTTTTGCAAAGAGATAGGCATTGGAAAATTCAGGGCTATAACGTGTAGATGAAGCACTAATAGGAGGCTTTAAAATTTTCATTCTAGTGTCCTTCGTTTGGGAGAAAAATGCAAAGGTACAATACAGCTTTTCCTTGCCGATATCTCTCTTTTGCAAAGAGATAGGAATTGGAAAATTCAGGGCTATAACGTGTAGATGAAGCACTAACAGGAGGCTTTAAAATTTTCATTCTAGTGTCTTTCGTTTGGGAGAAAAATGCAAAAGTACAATGCAGCTTTTCCTTGCCGATATCTCTCTTTTGCAAAGAGATAGGCATTGGAAAATGCAGGGCTATAACGTGTAGATGAAGCACTAACAGGAGGCTTTAAAATTTTCATTCTAGTGTCTTTCGTTTGGGAGAAAAATGCAAAGGTACAATACAGCATTTCCTTGCCGATATCTCTCTTTTGCAAAGAGATAGGCATTGGAAAATTCAGGGCTATTACGTGTAGATGAAGCACTAACAGGAGGCTTTAAATTTTTCATTCTAGTGTCTTTCGTTTGGGAGAAAAATGCAAAAGTACAATGCAGCTTTTCCTTGCCGATATCTCTCTTTTGCAAAGAGATAGGCATTGGAAAATGCAGCGCTATAACGTGTAGATGAAGCACTAACAGGAGGCTTTAAAATTTTCATTCTAGTGTCTTTCGTTTGGGAGAAAAATGCAAAGGTACAATACAGCTTTTCCTTGCCGATATCTCTCTTTTGCAAAGAGATAGGCATTGGAAAATTCAGGGCTATAACGTGTAGATGAAGCACTAATAGGAGGCTTTAAAATTTTCATTCTAGTGTCCTTCGTTTGGGAGAAAAATGCAAAGGTACAATACAGCTTTTCCTTGCCGATATCTCTCTTTTGCAAAGAGATAGGCATTGGAAAATTCAGGGCTATAACGTGTAGACGAAGCACTAACAGGAGGCTTTAAAATTTTCATTCTAGTGTCTTTCGTTTGGGAGAAAAATGCAAAGGTACAATACAGCTTTTCCTTGCCGATATCTCTCTTTTGCAAAGAGCTAGGCATTGGAAAATTCAGAGCTATAACGTGTAGATGAAGCACTAACAGTAGGCTTTAAAATTTTCATTCTAGTGTCTTTCGTTTGGGAGAAAAATGCAAAGGTACAATACAGCTTTTCCTTGCCAATATCTCTCTTTTGCAAAGAGATAGGCATTGGAAAATGCAGGGCTATAACGTGTAGATGAAGCACTAACAGGAGGCTTTAAAATTTTCATTCTAGTGTCTTTCGTTTGGGAGAAAAATGCAAAGGTACAATACAGATTTTCCTTGCCGATATCTCTCTTTTGCAAAGAGCTAGGCATTGCAAAATTCAGGGCTATAACGTGTAGATGAAGCACTAACAGGAGGCTTTAAAATTTTCATTCTAGTGTCCTTCGTTTGGGAGAAAAATGCAAAGGTACAATACAGCTTTTCCTTGCCAATATCTCTCTTTTGCAAATAGCTAGACATTGGAAAATTCAGGGCTATACCGTGTAGTTGAAGCACTAACAGGAGGCTTTTAAATTTTCATTCTAGTGTCCTTCGTTTGGGAGAAAAATGCAAAGGTACAATACAGCTTTTCCTTGCCGATATCTCTCTTTTGCAAAGAGATAGGCATTGGAAAATTCAGGGCTATAACGTGTAGATGAAGCACTGACAGGAGGCTTTAAAATTTTCATTCTAGTGTCTTTCGTTTGGGAGAAAAATGCAAAGGTACAATACAGCTTTTCCTTGCCGATATCTCTCTTTTGCAAAGAGCTAGGCATTGGAAAATTCAGGGCTATAACGTGTAGATGAAGCACTAACAGTAGGCTTTAAAATTTTCATTCTAGTGTCTTTCGTTTGGGAGAAAAATGCAAAGGTACAATACAGCTTTTCCTTGCCAATATCTCTCTTTTGCAAAGAGCTAGGCATTGGAAAATTCAGGGCTATACCGTGTAGATGAAGCACTAACAGGAGGCTTTTAAATTTTCATTCTAGTGTCCTTCGTTTGGGAGAAAAATGCAAAGGTACAATACAGCTTTTCCTTGCCGATATCTCTCTTTTGCAAAGAGATAGGCATTGGAAAATTCAGGGCTATAACGTGTAGATGAAGCACTAACAGGAGGCTTTAAAATTTTAATTCTAGTGTCTTTCGTTTGGGAGAAAAATGCAAAGGTACAATACAGTTTTTCCTTGCCGATATCTCTCTTTGGCAAAGAGATAGGCATTGGAAAATTCAGGGCTATAACGTGTAGATGAAGCGCTAACAGGAGGCTTTAAAATTTTCATTCTAGTGTCTTTCGTTTGGGAGAAAAATGCAAAAGTACAATGCAGCTTTTCCTTGCCGATATCTCTCTTTTGCAAAGAGATAGGCATTGGAAAATGCAGGGCTATAACGTGTAGATGAAGCACTAACAGGAGGCTTTAAAATTTTCATTCTAGTGTCTTTCGTTTGGGAGAAAAATGCAAAGGTACAATACAGCATTTCCTTGCCGATATCTCTCTTTTGTAAAGAGATAGGCATTGGAAAATTCAGGGCTATTACGTGTAGATGAAGCACTAACAGGAGGCTTTAAAATTTTAATTCTAGTGTCTTTCGTTTGGGAGAAAAATGCAAAGGTACAATACAGTTTTTCCTTGCCGATATCTCTCTTTGGCAAAGAGATAGGCATTGGAAAATTCAGGGCTATAACGTGTAGATGAAGCACTAACAGGAGGCTTTAAAATTTTCATTCTAGTGTCTTTCGTTTGGGAGAAAAATGCAAAGGTACAATACAGCTTTTCCTTGCCGATATCTCTCTTTTGCAAAGAGATAGGCATTGGAAAATTCAGGGCTATAACGTGTAGATGAAGCACTAACAGGAGGCTTTAAAATTTTCATTCTAGTGTCTTTCGTTTGGGAGAAAAATGCAAAGGTACAATACAGCAATTCCTTGCCGATATCTCTCTTTTGTAAAGAGATAGGCATTGGAAAATTCAGGGCTATTACGTGTAGATGAAGCACTAACAGGAGGCTTTAAAATTTTCATTCTAGTGTCTTTCGTTTGGGAGAAAAATGCAAAAGTACAATGCAGCTTTTCCTTGCCGATATCTCTCTTTTGCAAAGAGATAGGCATTGGAAAATGCAGGGCTATAACGTGTAGATGAAGCACTAACAGGAGGCTTTAAAATTTTCATTCTAGTGTCTTTCGTTTGGGAGAAAAATGCAAAGGTATAATACAGCATTTCCTTGCCGATATCTCTCTTTTGCAAAGAGATAGGCATTGGAAAATTCAGGGCTATAACGTGTAGATGAAGCACTAACAGGAGGCTTTAAAATTTTCATTCTAGTGTCTTTCGTTTGGGAGAAAAATGCAAAGGTATAATACAGCATTTCCTTGCCGATATCTCTCTTTTGCAAAGAGATAGGCATTGGAAAATTCAGGGCTATAACGTGTAGATGAAGCACTAACAGGAGGCTTTAAAATTTTCATTCTAGTGTCTTTCGTTTGGGAGAAAAATGCAAAGGTACAATACAGTTTTTCCTTGCCGATATCTCTCTTTTGCAAAGAGATAGGCATTGGAAAATTCAGGGCTATAACGTGTAGATGAAGCACTAACAGGAGGCTTTAAAATTTTCATTCTAGTGTCTTTCGTTTAGGAGAAAAATGCAAAGGTACAATACAGTTTTTCCTTGCCAATATATCTCTTTTGCAAAGAGATAGGCATTGGAAAATTCAGGGCTATAACGTGCAGATGAAGCACTAACAGGAGGCTTTAAAATTTTCATTCTAGTGTCCTTCGTTTGGGAGAAAAATGCAAAGGTACAATACAGCTTTTCCTTGCCGATATCTCTCTTTTGCAAAGAGCTAGGCATTGGAAAATTCAGGGCTATACCGTGTAGATGAAGCACTAACAGGAGGCTTTTAAATTTTCATTCTAGTGTCTTTCGTTTGGGAGAAAAATGCAAAGGTACAATACAGTTTTTCCTTGCCGATATCTCTCTTTGGCAAAGAGATAGGCATTGGAAAATTCAGGGCTATAACGCGTAGATGAAGCACTAACAGGAGGCTTTAAAATTTTCATTCTAGTGTCTTTCGTTTGGGAGAAAAATGCAAAGGTACAATACAGCTTTTCCTTGCCAATATCTCTCTTTTGCAAAGAGCTAGGCATTGGAAAATTCAGGGCTATACCGTGTAGATGAAGCACTAACAGGAGGCTTTTAAATTTTCATTCTAGTGTCCTTCGTTTGGGAGAAAAATGCAAAGGTACAATACAGCTTTTCCTTGCCGATATCTCTCTTTTGCAAAGAGATAGGCATTGGAAAATTCAGGGCTATAACGTGTAGATGAAGCACTAACAGGAGGCTTTAAAATTTTCATTCTAGTGTCTTTCGTTTGGGAGAAAAATGCAAAGGTACAATACAGCTTTTCCTTGCCGATATCTCTCTTTTGCAAAGAGATAGGCATTGGAAAATTCAGGGCTATAACGTGTAGATGAAGCACTAACAGGAGGCTTTAAAATTTTCATTCTAGTGTCTTTCGTTTAGGAGAAAAATGCAAAGGTACAATACAGTTTTTCCTTGCCAATATATCTCTTTTGCAAAGAGATAGGCATTGGAAAATTCAGGGCTATAACGTGCAGATGAAGCACTAACAGGAGGCTTTAAAATTTTCATTCTAGTGTCCTTCGTTTGGGAGAAAAATGCAAAGGTACAATACAGCTTTTCCTTGCCAATATCTCTCTTTTGCAAAGAGCTAGGCATTGGAAAATTCAGGGCTATACCGTGTAGATGAAGCACTAACAGGAGGCTTTTAAATTTTCATTCTAGTGTCCTTCGTTTGGGAGAAAAATGCAAAGGTACAATACAGCTTTTCCTTGCCGATATCTCTCTTTTGCAAAGAGATAGGCATTGGAAAATTCAGGGCTATAACGTGTAGATGAAGCCCTAACAGGAGGCTTTAAAATTTTCATTCTAGTGTCTTTCGTTTGGGAGAAAAATGCAAAGGTACAATACAGCTTTTCCTTGCCGATATCTCTCTTTTGCAAAGAGATAGGCATTGGAAAATTCAGGGCTATAACGTGTAGATGAAGCACTAACAGGAGGCTTTAAAATTTTCATTCTAGTGTCTTTCGTTTGGGAGAAAAATGCAAAGGTACAATACAGCTTTTCCTTGCCGATATCTCTCTTTTGCAAAGAGATAGGCATTGGAAAATTCAGGGCTATAACGTGTAGATGAAGCACTAACAGGAGGCTTTAAAATTTTCATTCTAGTGTCCTTCGTTTGGGAGAAAAATGCAAAGGTACAATACAGCTTTTCCTTGCCGATATCTCTCTTTTGCAAAGAGATAGGCATTGGAAAATTCAGGGCTATAACGTGTAGATGAAGCACTAATAGGAGGCTTTAAAATTTTCAATCTAGTGTCCTTCGTTTGGGAGAAAAATGCAAAGGTACAATACAGCTTTTCCTTGCCGATATCTCTCTTTTGCAAAGAGCTAGGCATTGGAAAATTCAGGGCTATAACGTGTAGATGAAGCACTAACAGGAGGCTTTAAAATTTTCATTCTAGTGTCTTTCGTTTGGGAGAAAAATGCAAAAGTACAATGCTGCTTTTCCTTGCCGATATCTCTCTTTTGCAAAGAGATAGGCATTTGAAAATGCAGGGCTATAACGTGTAGATGAAGCACTAACAGGAGGCTTTAAAATTTTCATTCTAGTGTCTTTCGTTTGAGAGAAAAAATGCAAAGGTACAATACAGCTTTTCCTTGCCAATATCTCTCTTTTGCAAAGAGCTAGGCATTGGAAATATCAGGGCTATACCGTGTAGATGAAGCACTAACAGGAGGCTTTTAAATTTTCATTCTAGTGTCCTTCGTTTGGGAGAAAAATGCAAAGGTACAATACAGTTTTTCCTTGCCGATATCTCTCTTTGGCAAAGAGATAGGCATTGGAAAATTCAGGGCTATAACGTGTAGATGAAGCACAAACAGGAGGCTTTAAAATTTTCATTCTAGTGTCTTTCGTTTGGGAGAAAAATGCAAAGGTACAATACAGTTTTTCCTTGCCGATATCTCTCTTTGGCAAAGAGATAGGCATTGGAAAATTCAGGGCTATAACGCGTAGATGAAGCACTAACAGGAGGCTTTAAAATTTTCATTCTAGTGTCTTTCGTTTGGGAGAAAAATGCAAAGGTACAATACAGCTTTTCCTTGCCAATATCTCTCTTTTGCAAAGAGCTAGGCATTGGAAAATGCAGGGCTATAACGTGTAGATGAAGCACTAACAGGAGGCTTTAAAATTTTCATTCTAGTGTCTTTCGTTTGGGAGAAAAATGCAAAGGTACAATACAGCATTTCCTTGCCGATATCTCTCTTTTGTAAAGAGATAGGCATTGGAAAATTCAGGGCTATTACGTGTAGATGAAGCACTAACAGGAGGCTTTAAAATTTTCATTCTAGTGTCTTTCGTTTGGGAGAAAAATGCAAAAGTACAATGCAGCTTTTCCTTGCCGATATCTCTCTTTTGCAAAGAGATAGCAATTGGAAAATGCAGGGCTATAACGTGTAGATGAAGCACTAACAGGAGGCTTTAAAATTTTCATTCTAGTGTCCTTCGTTTGGGAGAAAAATGCAAAGGTACAATACAGCTTTTCCTTGCCAATATCTCTCTTTTGCAAAGAGCTAGGCATTGGAAAATTCAGGGCTATACCGTGTAGATGAAGCACTAACAGGAGGCTTTTAAATTTTCATTCTAGTGTCCTTCGTTTGGGAGAAAAATGCAAAGGTACAATACAGCTTTTCCTTGCCGATATCTCTCTTTTGCAAAGAGATAGGCATTGGAAAATTCAGGGCTATAACGTGTAGATGAAGCACTAACAGGAGGCTTTAAAATTTTCATTCTAGTGTCTTTCGTTTGGGAGAAAAATGCAAAGGTACAATACAGCTTTTCCTTGCCGATATCTCTCTTTTGCAAAGAGCTAGGCATTGGAAAATTCAGGGCTATAACGTGTAGATGAAGCACTAACAGTAGGCTTTAAAATTTTAATTCTAGTGTCTTTCGTTTGGGAGAAAAATGCAAAGGTACAATACAGCTTTTCCTTGCCAATATCTCTCTTTTGCAAAGAGCTAGGCATTGGAAAATTCAGGGCTATACCGTGTAGATGAAGCACTAACAGGAGGCTTTTAAATTTTCATTCTAGTGTCCTTCGTTTGGGAGAAAAATGCAAAGGTACAATACAGCTTTTCCTTGCCGATATCTTTCTTTTGCAAAGAGATAGGCATTGGAAAATTCAGGGCTATAACGTGTAGATGAAGCACTAACAGGAGGCTTTAAAATTTTAATTCTAGTGTCTTTCGTTTGGGAGAAAAATGCAAAGGTACAATACAGTTTTTCCTTGCCGATATCTCTCTTTGGCAAAGAGATAGGCATTGGAAAATTCAGGGCTATAACGTGTAGATGAAGCACTAACAGGAGGCTTTAAAATTTTCATTCTAGTGTCTTTCGTTTGGGAGAAAAATGCAAAGGTACAATACAGTTTTTCCTTGCCGATATCTCTCTTTGGCAAAGAGATAGGCATTGGAAAATTCAGGGCTATAACGCGTAGATGAAGCACTAACAGGAGGCTTTAAAATTTTCATTCTAGTGTCTTTCGTTTGGGAGAAAAATGCAAAGGTACAATACAGCTTTTCCTTGCCAATATCTCTCTTTTGCAAAGAGCTAGGCATTGGAAAATGCAGGGCTATAACGTGTAGATGAAGCACTAACAGGAGGCTTTAAAATTTTCATTCTAGTGTCTTTCGTTTGGGAGAAAAATGCAAAGGTACAATACAGCATTTCCTTGCCGATATCTCTCTTTTGCAAAGAGATAGGCATTGGAAAATTCAGGGCTATAACGTGTAGATGAAGCACTAACAGGAGGCTTTAAAATTTTCATTCTAGTGTCTTTCGTTTGGGAGAAAAATGCAAAGGTACAATACAGCTTTTCCTTGCCGATATCTCTCTTTTGCAAAGAGCTAGGCATTGGAAAATTCAGGGCTATAACGTGTAGATGAAGCACTAACAGTAGGCTTTAAAATTTTAATTCTAGTGTCTTTCGTTTGGGAGAAAAATGCAAAGGTACAATACAGCTTTTCCTTGCCAATATCTCTCTTTTGCAAAGAGCTAGGCATTGGAAAATTCAGGGCTATACCGTGTAGATGAAGCACTAACAGGAGGCTTTTAAATTTTCATTCTAGTGTCCTTCGTTTGGGAGAAAAATGCAAAGGTACAATACAGCTTTTCCTTGCCGATATCTTTCTTTTGCAAAGAGATAGGCATTGGAAAATTCAGGGCTATAACGTGTAGATGAAGCACTAACAGGAGGCTTTAAAATTTTAATTCTAGTGTCTTTCGTTTGGGAGAAAAATGCAAAGGTACAATACAGTTTTTCCTTGCCGATATCTCTCTTTGGCAAAGAGATAGGCATTGGAAAATTCAGGGCTATAACGTGTAGATGAAGCACTAACAGGAGGCTTTAAAATTTTCATTCTAGTGTCTTTCGTTTGGGAGAAAAATGCAAAGGTACAATACAGTTTTTCCTTGCCGATATCTCTCTTTGGAAAAGAGATAGGCATTGGAAAATTCAGGGCTATAACGCGTAGATGAAGCACTAACAGGAGGCTTTAAAATTTTCATTCTAGTGTCTTTCGTTTGGGAGAAAAATGCAAAGGTACAATACAGCTTTTCCTTGCCAATATCTCTCTTTTGCAAAGAGCTAGGCATTGGAAAATGCAGGGCTATAACGTGTAGATGAAGCACTAACAGGAGGCTTTAAAATTTTCATTCTAGTGTCTTTCGTTTGGGAGAAAAATGCAAAGGTACAATACAGCATTTCCTTGCCGATATCTCTCTTTTGTAAAGAGATAGGCATTGGAAAATTCAGGGCTATTACGTGTAGATGAAGCACTAACAGGAGGCTTTAAAATTTTCATTCTAGTGTCTTTCGTTTGGGAGAAAAATGCAAAAGTACAATGCAGCTTTTCCTTGCCGATATCTCTCTTTTGCAAAGAGATAGGCATTGGAAAATGCAGGGCTATAACGTGTAGATGAAGCACTAACAGGAGGCTTTAAAATTTTCATTCTAGTGTCTTTCGTTTGGGAGAAAAATGCAAAGGTACAATACAGCATTTCCTTGCCGATATCTCTCTTTTGCAAAGAGATAGGCATTGGAAAATTCAGGGCTATAACGTGTAGATGAAGCACTAACAGGAGGCTTTAAAATTTTCATTCTAGTGTCTTTCGTTTGGGAGAAAAATGCAAAGGTACAATACAGCTTTTCCTTGCCGATATCTCTCTTTTGCAAAGAGATAGGCATTGGAAAATTCAGGGCTATAACGTGTAGATGAAGCACTAACAGGAGGCTTTAAAATTTTTATTCTAGTGTCCTTCGTTTGGGAGAAAAATGCAAAGGTACAATACAGCTTTTCCTTGCCGATATCTCTCTTTTGCAAAGAGATAGGAATTGGAAAATTCAGGGCTATAACGTGTAGATGAAGCACTAATAAAAGGCTTTAAAATTTGCATTCTAGTGTCCTTCGTTTGGGAGAAAAATGCAAAGGTACAATACAGCTTTTCCTTGCCGATATCTCTCTTTTGCAAAGAGATAGGCATTGGAAAATTCAGGGCTATAACGTGTAGATGAAGCACTAACAGGAGGCTTTAAAATTTTCATTCTAGTGTCTTTCGTTTGGGAGAAAAATGCAAAGGTACAATACAGCTTTTCCTTGCCGATATCTCTCTTTTGCAAAGAGCTAGGCATTGGAAAATTCAGGGCTATAACGTGTAGATGAAGCATTAACAGTAGGCTTTAAAATTTTCATTCTAGTGTCTTTCGTTTGGGAGAAAAATGCAAAGGTACAATACAGCTTTTCCTTGCCAATATCTCTCTTTTGCAAAGAGCTAGGCATTGGAAAATTCAGGGCTATAACGTGTAGATGAAGCACTAACAGGAGGCTTTAAAATTTTCATTCTAGTGTCTTTTGTTTAGGAGAAAAATGCAAAGGTACAATACAGTTTTTCCTTGCCAATATATCTCTTTTGCAAAGAGATAGGCATTGGAAAATTCAGGGCTATAACGTGCAGATGAAGCACTAACAGGAGGCTTTAAAATTTTCATTCTAGTGTCCTTCGTTTGGGAGAAAAATGCAAAGGTACAATACAGCTTTTCCTTGCCAATATCTCTCTTTTGCAAAGAGCTAGGCATTGGAAAATTCAGGGCTATACCGTGTAGATGAAGCACTAACAGGAGGCTTTTAAATTTTCATTCTAGTGTCCTTCGTTTGGGAGAAAAATGCAAAGGTACAATACAGCTTTTCCTTGCCGATATCTCTCTTTTGCAAAGAGATAGGCATTGGAAAATTCAGGGCTATAACGTGTAGATGAAGCACTAACAGGAGGCTTTAAAATTTTCATTCTAGTGTCTTTCGTTTGAGAGAAAAAATGCAAAGGTACAATACAGCTTTTCCTTGCCAATATATCTCTTTTGCAAAGAGATAGGCATTGGAAAATTCAGGGCTATAACGTGCAGATGAAGCACTAACAGGAGGCTTTAAAATTTTCATTCTAGTGTCCTTCGTTTGGGAGAAAAATGCAAAGGTACAATACAGCTTTTCCTTGCCAATATCTCTCTTTTGCAAAGAGCTAGGCATTGGAAAATTCAGGGCTATACCGTGTAGATGAAGCACTAACAGGAGGCTTTTAAATTTTCATTCTAGTTTCCTTCGTTTGGGAGAAAAATGCAAAAGTACAATGCTGCTTTTCCTTGCCGATATCTCTCTTTTGCAAAGAGATAGGCATTTGAAAATGCAGGGCTATAACGTGAAGATGAAGCACTAACAGGAGGCTTTAAAATTTTCATTCTAGTGTCTTTCGTTTGAGAGAAAAAATGCAAAGGTACAATACAGCTTTTCCTTGCCAATATCTCTCTTTTGCAAAGAGCTAGGCATTGGAAAATTCAGGGCTATACCGTGTAGATGAAGCACTAACAGGAGGCTTTTAAATTTTAATTCTAGTGTCCTTCGTTTGGGAGAAAAATGCAAAGGTACAATACAGTTTTTCCTTGCCGATATCTCTCTTTGGCAAAGAGATAGGCATTGGAAAATTCAGGGCTATAACGTGTAGATGAAGCACTAACAGGAGGCTTTAAAATTTTCATTCTAGTGTCTTTCGTTTGGGAGAAAAATGCAAAGGTACAATACAGTTTTTCCTTGCCGATATCTCTCTTTGGCAAAGAGATAGGCATTGGAAAATTCAGGGCTATAACGCGTAGATGAAGCACTAACAGGAGGCTTTAAAATTTTCATTCTAGTGTCTTTCGTTTGGGAGAAAAATGCAAAGGTACAATACAGCTTTTCCTTGCCAATATATCTCTTTTGCAAAGAGCTAGGCATTGGAAAATGCAGGGCTATAACGTGTAGATGAAGCACTAACAGGAGGCTTTAAAATTTTCATTCTAGTGTCTTTCGTTTGGGAGAAAAATGCAAAGGTACAATACAGCTTTTCCTTGCCGATATCTCTCTTTTGCAAAGAGCTAGGCATTGGAAAATTCAGGGCTATAACGTGTAGATGAAGCACTAACAGTAGGCTTTAAAATTTTCATTCTAGTGTCCTTCGTTTGGGAGAAAAATGCAAAGGTAAAATACAGCTTTTCCTTGCCAATATCTCTCTTTTGCAAAGAGCTAGGCATTGGAAAATTCAGGGCTATAACGTGTAGATGAAGCACTAACAGGAGGCTTTAAAATTTTCATTCTAGTGTCTTTCGTTTGGGAGAAAAATGCAAAGGTACAATACAGCTTTTCCTTGCCAATATCTCTCTTTTGCAAAGAGCTAGGCATTGGAAAATGCAGGGCTATAACGTGTAGATGAAGCACTAACAGGAGGCTTTACAATTTTCATTCTAGTGTCTTTCGTTTGGGAGAAAAATGCAAAGGTACAATGCTGCTTTTCCTTGCCGATATCTCTCTTTTGCAAAGAGCTAGGCATTGGAAAATTCAGGGCTATACCGTGTAGATGAAGCACTAACAGGAGGCTTTAAAATTTTCATTCTAGTGTCTTTCGTTTGGGAGAAAAATGCAAAGGTACAATACAGCATTTCCTTGCCGATATCTCTCTTTTGCAAAGAGATAGGCATTGGAAAATTCAGGGCTATAACGTGTAGATGAAGCACTAACAGGAGGCTTTAAAATGTTCATTCTAGTGTCTTTCGTTTGGGAGAAAAATGCAAATGTACAATACAGCTTTTCCTTGCCGATATCTCTCTTTTGCAAAGAGATAGGCATTGGAAAATTCAGGGCTATAACGTGTAGATGAAGCACTAACAGGAGGCTTTAAAATTTTCATTCTAGTGTCCTTCGTTTGGGAGAAAAATGCAAAGGTTCAATACAGCTTTTCCTTGCCGATATCTCTCTTTTGCAAAGAGATAGGCATTGGAAAATTCAGGGCTATAACGTGTAGATGAAGCACTAACAGGAGGCTTTAAAATTTTCATTCTAGTGTCTTTCGTTTGGGAGAAAAATGCAAAGGTACAATACAGCTTTTCCTTGCCGATATCTCTCTTTTGCAAAGAGCTAGGCATTGGAAAATTCAGGGCTATAACGTGTAGATGAAGCACTAACAGTAGGCTTTAAAATTTTCATTCTAGTGTCCTTCGTTTGAGAGAAAAATGCAAAGGTACAATACAGCATTTCCTTGCCAATATCTCTCTTTTGCAAAGAGCTAGGCATTGGAAAATTCAGGGCTATAACGTGTAGATGAAGCACTAACAGGAGGCTTTAAAATTTTCATTCTAGTGTCTTTCGTTTGGGAGAAAAATGCAAAGGTACAATACAGTTTTTCCTTGCCGATATCTCTCTTTTGCAAAGAGATAGGCATTGGAAAATTCAGGGCTATAACGTGTAGATGAAGCACTAACAGGAGGCTTTTAAATTTTCATTCTAGTGTCCTTCGTTTGGGAGAAAAATGCAAAGGTACAATACAGCTTTTCCTTGCCGATATCTCTCTTTTGCAAAGAGATAGGCATTGGAAAATTCAGGGCTATAACGTGTAGATGAAGCACTAACAGGAGGCTTTTAAATTTTCATTCTAGTGTCCTTCGTTTGGGAGAAAAATGCAAAGGTACAATACAGCTTTTCCTTGCCGATATCTCTCTTTTGCAAAGAGATAGGCATTGGAAAATTCAGGGCTATAACGTGTAGATGAAGCACTAACAGGAGGCTTTAAAATTTTAATTCTAGTGTCCTTCGTTTGGGAGAAAAATGCAAAGGTACAATACAGCTTTTCCTTGCCGATATCTCTCTTTTGCAAAGAGATAGGCATTGGAAAATTCAGGGCTATAACGTGTAGATGAAGCACTAATAGGAGGCTTTAAAATTTTCAATCTAGTGTCCTTCGTTTGGGAGAAAAATGCAAAGGTACAATACAGCTTTTCCTTGCCAATATCTCTCTTTTGCAAAGAGCTAGGCATTGGAAAATTCAGGGCTATAACGCGTAGATGAAGCACTAACAGGAGGCTTTAAAATTTTCATTCTAGTGTCTTTCGTTTGGGAGAAAAATGCAAAGGTACAATACAGCTTTTCCTTGCCAATATCTCTCTTTTGCAAAGAGCTAGGCATTGGAAAATGCAGGGCTATAACGTGTAGATGAAGCACTAACAGGAGGCTTTACAATTTTCATTCTAGTGTCTTTCGTTTGGGAGAAAAATGCAAAGGTACAATGCTGCTTTTCCTTGCCGATATCTCTCTTTTGCAAAGAGCTAGGCATTGGAAAATTCAGGGCTATACCGTGTAGATGAAGCACTAACAGGAGGCTTTAAAATTTTCATTCTAGTGTCTTTCGTTTGGGAGAAAAATGCAAAGGTACAATACAGCATTTCCTTGCCGATATCTCTCTTTTGCAAAGAGATAGGCATTGGAAAATTCAGGGCTATAACGTGTAGATGAAGCACTAACAGGAGGCTTTAAAATGTTCATTCTAGTGTCTTTCGTTTGGGAGAAAAATGCAAATGTACAATACAGCTTTTCCTTGCCGATATCTCTCTTTTGCAAAGAGATAGGCATTGGAAAATTCAGGGCTATAACGTGTAGATGAAGCACTAACAGGAGGCTTTAAAATTTTCATTCTAGTGTCCTTCGTTTGGGAGAAAAATGCAAAGGTTCAATACAGCTTTTCCTTGCCGATATCTCTCTTTTGCAAAGAGATAGGCATTGGAAAATTCAGGGCTATAACGTGTAGATGAAGCACTAACAGGAGGCTTTAAAATTTTCATTCTAGTGTCTTTCGTTTGGGAGAAAAATGCAAAGGTACAATACAGCTTTTCCTTGCCGATATCTCTCTTTTGCAAAGAGCTAGGCATTGGAAAATTCAGGGCTATAACGTGTAGATGAAGCACTAACAGTAGGCTTTAAAATTTTCATTCTAGTGTCCTTCGTTTGAGAGAAAAATGCAAAGGTACAATACAGCATTTCCTTGCCAATATCTCTCTTTTGCAAAGAGCTAGGCATTGGAAAATTCAGGGCTATAACGTGTAGATGAAGCACTAACAGGAGGCTTTAAAATTTTCATTCTAGTGTCTTTCGTTTGGGAGAAAAATGCAAAGGTACAATACAGTTTTTCCTTGCCGATATCTCTCTTTTGCAAAGAGATAGGCATTGGAAAATTCAGGGCTATAACGTGTAGATGAAGCACTAACAGGAGGCTTTTAAATTTTCATTCTAGTGTCCTTCGTTTGGGAGAAAAATGCAAAGGTACAATACAGCTTTTCCTTGCCGATATCTCTCTTTTGCAAAGAGATAGGCATTGGAAAATTCAGGGCTATAACGTGTAGATGAAGCACTAACAGGAGGCTTTTAAATTTTCATTCTAGTGTCCTTCGTTTGGGAGAAAAATGCAAAGGTACAATACAGCTTTTCCTTGCCGATATCTCTCTTTTGCAAAGAGATAGGCATTGGAAAATTCAGGGCTATAACGTGTAGATGAAGCACTAACAGGAGGCTTTAAAATTTTAATTCTAGTGTCCTTCGTTTGGGAGAAAAATGCAAAGGTACAATACAGCTTTTCCTTGCCGATATCTCTCTTTTGCAAAGAGATAGGCATTGGAAAATTCAGGGCTATAACGTGTAGATGAAGCACTAATAGGAGGCTTTAAAATTTTCAATCTAGTGTCCTTCGTTTGGGAGAAAAATGCAAAGGTACAATACAGCTTTTCCTTGCCAATATCTCTCTTTTGCAAAGAGCTAGGCATTGGAAAATTCAGGGCTATACCGTGTAGATGAAGCACTAACAGGAGGCTTTAAAATTTTCATTCTAGTGTCTTTCGTTTGGGAGAAAAATGCAAAGGTACAATACAGCATTTCCTTGCCGATATCTCTCTTTTGCAAAGAGATAGGCATTGGAAAATTCAGGGCTATAACGTGTAGATGAAGCACTAACAGGAGGCTTTAAAATGTTCATTCTAGTGTCTTTCGTTTGGGAGAAAAATGCAAAGGTACAATACAGCTTTTCCTTGCCGATATCTCTCTTTTGCAAAGAGATAGGCATTGGAAAATTCAGGGCTATAACGTGTAGATGAAGCACTAACAGGAGGCTTTAAAATTTTCATTCTAGTGTCCTTCGTTTGGGAGAAAAATGCAAAGGTACAATACAGCTTTTCCTTGCCGATATCTCTCTTTTGCAAAGAGATAGGCATTGGAAAATTCAGGGCTATAACGTGTAGATGAAGCACTAATAGGAGGCTTTAAAATTTTCATTCTAGTGTCCTTCGTTTGGGAGAAAAATGCAAAGGTTCAATACAGCTTTTCCTTGCCGATATCTCTCTTTTGCAAAGAGATAGGCATTGGAAAATTCAGGGCTATAACGTGTAGATGAAGCACTAACAGGAGGCTTTAAAATTTTCATTCTAGTGTCTTTCGTTTTGGAGAAAAATGCAAAGGTACAATACAGCTTTTCCTTGCCGATATCTCTCTTTTGCAAAGAGCTAGGCATTGGAAAATTCAGGGCTATAACGTGTAGATGAAGCACTAACAGTAGGCTTTAAAATTTTCATTCTAGTGTCCTTCGTTTGGGAGAAAAATGCAAAGGTACAATACAGCTTTTCCTTGCCAATATCTCTCTTTTGCAAAGAGCTAGGCATTGGAAAATTCAGGGCTATAATGTGTAGATGAAGCACTAACAGGAGGCTTTAAAATTTTCATTCTAGTGTCTTTCGTTTGGGAGAAAAATGCAAAGGTACAATACAGCTTTTCCTTGCCAATATCTCTCTTTTGCAAAGAGCTAGGCATTGGAAAATGCAGGGCTATAACGTGTAGATGAAGCACTAACAGGAGGCTTTACAATTTTCATTCTAGTGTCTTTCGTTTGGGAGAAAAATGCAAAGGTACAATGCTGCTTTTCCTTGCCGATATCTCTCTTTTGCAAAGAGCTAGGCATTGGAAAATTCAGGGCTATACCGTGTAGATGAAGCACTAACAGGAGGCTTTAAAATTTTCATTCTAGTGTCTTTCGTTTGGGAGAAAAATGCAAAGGTACAATACAGCTTTTCCTTGCCGATATCTCTCTTTTGCAAAGAGATAGGCATTGGAAAATTCAGGGCTATAACGTGTAGATGAAGCACTAACAGTAGGCTTTAAAATTTTCATTCTAGTGTCCTTCGTTTGAGAGAAAAATGCAAAGGTACAATACAGCATTTCCTTGCCAATATCTCTCTTTTGCAAAGAGCTAGGCATTGGAAAATTCAGGGCTATAACGTGTAGATGAAGCACTAACAGGAGGCTTTAAAATTTTCATTCTAGTGTCTTTCGTTTGGGAGAAAAATGCAAAGGTACAATACAGTTTTTCCTTGCCGATATCTCTCTTTTGCAAAGAGATAGGCATTGGAAAATTCAGGGCTATAACGTGTAGATGAAGCACTAACAGGAGGCTTTTAAATTTTCATTCTAGTGTCCTTCGTTTGGGAGAAAAATGCAAAGGTACAATACAGCTTTTCCTTGCCGATATCTCTCTTTTGCAAAGAGATAGGCATTGGAAAATTCAGGGCTATAACGTGTAGATGAAGCACTAACAGGAGGCTTTTAAATTTTCATTCTAGTGTCCTTCGTTTGGGAGAAAAATGCAAAGGTACAATACAGCTTTTCCTTGCCGATATCTCTCTTTTGCAAAGAGATAGGCATTGGAAAATTCAGGGCTATAACGTGTAGATGAAGCACTAACAGGAGGCTTTAAAATTTTAATTCTAGTGTCCTTCGTTTGGGAGAAAAATGCAAAGGTACAATACAGCTTTTCCTTGCCGATATCTCTCTTTTGCAAAGAGATAGGCATTGGAAAATTCAGGGCTATAACGTGTAGATGAAGCACTAATAGGAGGCTTTAAAATTTTCAATCTAGTGTCCTTCGTTTGGGAGAAAAATGCAAAGGTACAATACAGCTTTTCCTTGCCAATATCTCTCTTTTGCAAAGAGCTAGGCATTGGAAAATTCAGGGCTATACCGTGTAGATGAAGCACTAACAGGAGGCTTTAAAATTTTCATTCTAGTGTCTTTCGTTTGGGAGAAAAATGCAAAGGTACAATACAGCATTTCCTTGCCGATATCTCTCTTTTGCAAAGAGATAGGCATTGGAAAATTCAGGGCTATAACGTGTAGATGAAGCACTAACAGGAGGCTTTAAAATGTTCATTCTAGTGTCTTTCGTTTGGTAGAAAAATGCAAAGGTACAATACAGCTTTTCCTTGCCGATATCTCTCTTTTGCAAAGAGATAGGCATTGGAAAATTCAGGGCTATAACGTGTAGATGAAGCACTAACAGGAGGCTTTAAAATTTTCATTCTAGTGTCCTTCGTTTGGGAGAAAAATGCAAAGGTACAATACAGCTTTTCCTTGCCGATATCTCTCTTTTGCAAAGAGATAGGCATTGGAAAATTCAGGGCTATAACGTGTAGATGAAGCACTTATAGGAGGCTTTAAAATTTTCATTCTAGTGTCCTTCGTTTGGGAGAAAAATGCAAAGGTTCAATACAGCTTTTCCTTGCCGATATCTCTCTTTTGCAAAGAGATAGGCATTGGAAAATTCAGGGCTATAACGTGTAGATGAAGCACTAACAGGAGGCTTTAAAATTTTCATTCTAGTGTCTTTCGTTTTGGAGAAAAATGCAAAGGTACAATACAGCTTTTCCTTGCCGATATCTCTCTTTTGCAAAGAGCTAGGCATTGGAAAATTCAGGGCTATAACGTGTAGATGAAGCACTAACAGTAGGCTTTAAAATTTTCATTCTAGTGTCCTTCGTTTGGGAGAAAAATGCAAAGGTACAATACAGCTTTTCCTTGCCAATATCTCTCTTTTGCAAAGAGCTAGGCATTGGAAAATTCAGGGCTATAATGTGTAGATGAAGCACTAACAGGAGGCTTTAAAATTTTCATTCTAGTGTCTTTCGTTTGGGAGAAAAATGCAAAGGTACAATACAGCTTTTCCTTGCCAATATCTCTCTTTTGCAAAGAGCTAGGCATTGGAAAATGCAGGGCTATAACGTGTAGATGAAGCACTAACAGGAGGCTTTACAATTTTCATTCTAGTGTCTTTCGTTTGGGAGAAAAATGCAAAGGTACAATGCTGCTTTTCCTTGCCGATATCTCTCTTTTGCAAAGAGCTAGGCATTGGAAAATTCAGGGCTATACCGTGTAGATGAAGCACTAACAGGAGGCTTTAAAATTTTCATTCTAGTGTCTTTCGTTTGGGAGAAAAATGCAAAGGTACAATACAGCATTTCCTTGCCGATATCTCTCTTTTGCAAAGAGATAGGCATTGGAAAATTCAGGGCTATAACGTGTAGATGAAGCACTAACAGGAGGCTTTAAAATGTTCATTCTAGTGTCTTTCGTTTGGGAGAAAAATGCAAAGGTACAATACAGCTTTTCCTTGCCGATATCTCTCTTTTGCAAAGAGATAGGCATTGGAAAATTCAGGGCTATAACGTGTAGATGAAGCACTAACAGGAGGCTTTAAAATTTTCATTCTAGTGTCCTTCGTTTGGGAGAAAAATGCAAAGGTTCAATACAGCTTTTCCTTGCCGATATCTCTCTTTTGCAAAGAGATAGGCATTGGAAAATTCAGGGCTATAACGTGTAGATGAAGCACTAACAGGAGGCTTTAAAATTTTCATTCTAGTGTCTTTCGTTTGGGAGAAAAATGCAAAGGTACAATACAGCTTTTCCTTGCCGATATCTCTCTTTTGCAAAGAGCTAGGCATTGGAAAATTCAGGGCTATAACGTGTAGATGAAGCACTAACAGTAGGCTTTAACATTTTCATTCTAGTGTCCTTCGTTTGGGAGAAAAATGCAAAGGTACAATACAGCTTTTCCTTGCCAATATCTCTCTTTTGCAAAGAGCTAGGCATTGGAAAATTCAGGGCTATAACGTGTAGATGAAGCACTAACAGGAGGCTTTAAAATTTTCATTCTAGTGTGTTTCGTTTGGGAGAAAAATGCAAAGGTACAATACAGTTTTTCCTTGCCGATATCTCTCTTTTGCAAAGAGATAGGCATTGGAAAATTCAGGGCTATAACGTGTAGATGAAGCACTAACAGGAGGCTTTTAAATTTTCATTCTAGTGTCCTTCGTTTGGGAGAAAAATGCAAAGGTACAATACAGCTTTTCCTTGCCGATATCTCTCTTTTGCAAAGAGATAGGCATTGGAAAATTCAGGGCTATAACGTGTAGATGAAGCACTAACAGGAGGCTTTTAAATTTTCATTCTAGTGTCCTTCGTTTGGGAGAAAAATGCAAAGGTACAATACAGCTTTTCCTTGCCGATATCTCTCTTTTGCAGAGATAGGCATTGGAAAATTCAGGGCTATAACGTGTAGATGAAGCACTAACAGGAGGCTTTAAAATTTTAATTCTAGTGTCTTTCGTTTGGGAGAAAAATGCAAAGGTACAATACAGCTTTTCCTTGCCGATATCTCTCTTTTGCAAAGAGATAGGCATTGGAAAATTCAGGGCTATAACGTGTAGATGAAGCACTAACAGGAGGCTTTAAAATTTTCATTCTAGTGTCCTTCGTTTGGGAGAAAAATGCAAAGGTACAATACAGCTTTTCCTTGCCGATATCTCTCTTTTGCAAAGAGATAGGCATTGGAAAATTCAGGGCTATAACGTGTAGATGAAGCACTAACAGGAGGCTTTAAAATTTTCATTCTAGTGTCTTTCGTTTGGGAGAAAAATGCAAAGTTACAATACAGCTTTTCCTTGCCGATATCTCTCTTTAGCAAAGAGATAGGCATTGGAAAATTCAGGGCTATAACGTGTAGATGAAGCACTAACAGGAGGCTTTAAAATTTTCATTCTAGTGTCCTTCGTTTGGGAGAAAAATGCAAAGGTACAAGACAGCTTTTCCTTGCCAATATCTCTCTTTTGCAAAGAGCTGCGCATTGGAAAATTCAGGGCTATGTCGTGTAGATGATGGCCTAACAGGAGGCTTTAAAATGTTCTTTCTAGTGTCCTTCGTTTGAGAGAAAAATGCAATGGTACAAGACAGCTTTTCCTTGCCAATATCTCTCTTTTGCAAAGAGCTGCGCATTGGAAAATTCAGGGCTATGTCGTGTAGATGATGGCCTAACAGGAGGCTTTAAAATTTTCTTTCTAGTGTCCTTCGTTTGGGAGAAAAATGCAATGGTACAAGACAGCTTTTCCTTGCCAATATCTCTCTTTTGCAAAGAGCTGCGCATTGGAAAATTCAGGGCTATGTCGTGTAGATGATGGCCTAAAAGGAGGCTTTAAAATTTTCTTTCTAGTGTCCTTCGTTTGGGAGAAAAATGCAATGGTACAAGACAGCTTTTCCTTGCCAATATCTCTCTTTTGCAAAGAGCTGCGCATTGGAAAATTCAGGGCTATGTCGTGTAGATGATGGCCTAACAGGAGGCTTTAAAATTTTCTTTCTAGTGTCCTTCGTTTGGGAGAAAAATGCAAAGGTACAAGACAGCTTTTCCTTGCCAATATCTCTATTTTGCAAAGAGCTACGCATTGGAAAATTCAGGGCTATGTCGTGTAGATGATGGCCTAACAGGAGGCTTTAAAATTTTCTTTCTAGTGACCTTCGTTTGGGAGAAAAATGCAAAGGTACAAGACAGCTTTTCCTTGCCAATATCTCTCTTTTGCAAAGAGCTGCGCATTGGAAAATTCAGGGCTATGTCGTGTAGATGATGGCCTAACAGGAGGCTTTAAAATGTTCTTTCTAGTGTCCTTCGTTTGGGAGAAAAATGCAATGGTACAAGACAGCTTTTCCTTGCCAATATCTCTCTTTTGCAAAGAGCTGCGCATTGGAAAATTCAGGGCTATGTCGTGTAGATGATGGCCTAACAGGAGGCTTTAAAATTTTCTTTCTAGTGTCCTTCGTTTGGGAGAAAAATGCAATGGTACAAGACAGCTTTTCCTTGCCAATATCTCTCTTTTGCAAAGAGCTGCGCATTGGAAAATTCAGGGCTATGTCGTGTAGATGATGGCCTAAAAGGAGGCTTTAAAATTTTCTTTCTAGTGTCCTTCGTTTGGGAGAAAAATGCAATGGTACAAGACAGCTTTTCCTTGCCAATATCTCTCTTTTGCAAAGAGCTGCGCATTGGAAAATTCAGGGCTATGTCGTGTAGATGATGGCCTAACAGGAGGCTTTAAAATTTTCTTTCTAGTGTCCTTCGTTTGGGAGAAAAATGCAAAGGTACAAGACAGCTTTTCCTTGCCAATATCTCTATTTTGCAAAGAGCTACGCATTGGAAAATTCAGGGCTATGTCGTGTAGATGATGGCCTAACAGGAGGCTTTAAAATTTTCTTTCTAGTGACCTTCGTTTGGGAGAAAAATGCAAAGGTACAAGACAGCTTTTCCTTGCCAATATCTCTCTTTTGCAAAGAGCTGCGCATTGGAAAATTCAGGGCTATGTCGTGTAGATGATGGCCTAACAGGAGGCTTTAAAATGTTCTTTCTAGTGTCCTTCGTTTGGGAGAAAAATGCAATGGTACAAGACAGCTTTTCCTTGCCAATATCTCTCTTTTGCAAAGAGCTGCGCATTGGAAAATTCAGGGCTATGTCGTGTAGATGATGGCCTAACAGGAGGCTTTAAAATTTTCTTTCTAGTGTCCTTCGTTTGGGAGAAAAATGCAAAGGTACAAGACAGCTTTTCCTTGCCAATATCTCTCTTTTGCAAAGAGCTACGCATTGGAAAATTCAGGGCTATGTCGTGTAGATGATGGCCTAACAGGAGGCTTTAAAATTTTCTTTCTGGTGTCCTTCGTTTGGGAGAAAAATGCAATGGTACAAGACAGCTTTTCTTTGCCAATATCTCTCTTTTGCAAAGAGCTGCGCATTGGAAAATTCAGGGCTATGTCGTGTAGATGATGGCCTAACAGGAGGCTTTAAAATTTTCTTTCTAGTGTCCTTCGTTTGGGAGAAAAATGCAAAGGTACAAGACAGCTTTTCCTTGCCAATATCTCTCTTTTGCAAAGAGCTGCGCATTGGAAAATTCAGGGCTATGTCGTGTAGATGATGGCCTAACAGGAGGCTTTAACATTTTCTTTCTAGTGTCCTTCGTTTGGGAGAAAAATGCAAAGGTACAAGACAGCTTTTCCTTGCCAATATCTCTCTTATGCAAAGAGCTACGCATTGGAAAATTCAGGGCTATGTCGTGTAGATGATGGCCTAACAGGAGGCTTTAAAATTTTCTTTCTAGTGACCTTCGTTTGGGAGAAAAATGCAAAGGTACAAGACAGCTTTTCCTTGCCAATATCTCTCTTTTGCAAAGAGCTGCGCATTGGAAAATTCAGGGCTATGTCGTGTAGATGATGGCCTAACAGGAGGCTTTAAAATGTTCTTTCTAGTGTCCTTCGTTTGGGAGAAAAATGCAATGGTACAAGACAGCTTTTCCTTGCCAATATCTCTCTTTTGCAAAGAGCTGCGCATTGGAAAATTCAGTTCTATGTCGTGTAGATGATGGCCTAACAGGAGGCTTTAAAATTTTCTTTCTAGTGTCCTTCGTTTGGGAGAAAAATGCAAAGGTACAAGACAGCTTTTCCTTGCCAATATCTCTCTTTTGCAAAGAGCTACGCATTGGAAAATTCAGGGCTATGTCGTGTAGATGATGGCCTAACAGGAGGCTTTAAAATTTTCTTTCTAGTGTCCTTCGTTTGGAAGAAAAATGCAATGGTACAAGACAGCTTTTCCTTGCCAAGAGCTGCGCATTGGAAAATTCAGGGCTATGTCGTGTAGATTATGGCCTAACAGGAGGCTTTAAAATTTTCTTTCTAGTGACCTTCGTTTGGGAGAAAAATGCAAAGGTACAAGACAGCTTTTCCTTGCCAATATCTCTCTTTTGCAAAGAGCTGCGCATTGGAAAATTCAGGGCTATGTCGTGTAGATGATGGCCTAACAGGAGGCTTTAAAATGTTCTTTCTAGTGTCCTTCGTTTGGGAGAAAAATGCAATGGTACAAGACAGCTTTTCCTTGCCAATATCTCTCTTTTGCAAAGAGCTGCGCATTGGAAAATTCAGGGCTATGTCGTGTAGATGATGGCCTAACAGGAGGCTTTAAAATTTTCTTTCTAGTGTCCTTCGTTTGGGAGAAAAATGCAATGGTACAAGACAGCTTTTCCTTGCCAATATCTCTCTTTTGCAAAGAGCTGCGCATTGGAAAATTCAGGGCTATGTCGTGTAGATAATGGCCTAACAGGAGGCTTTAAAATTTTCTTTCTAGTGTCCTTCGTTTGGGAGAAAAATGCAAAGGTACAAGACAGCTTTTCCTTGCCAATATCTCTCTTTTGCAAAGAGCTACTCATTGGAAAATTCAGGGCTATGTCGTGTAGATGATGGCCTAACAGGAGGCTTTAAAATTTTCTTTCTAGTGCCCTTCGTTTGGGAGAAAAATGCAAAGGTACAAGACAGCTTTTCCTTGCCAATATCTCTCTTTTGCAAAGAGCTAGGCATTGGAAAATTCAGGGCTATAATGTGTAGATGAAGCACTAACAGGAGGCTTTAAAATTTTCATTCTAGTGTCCTTCGTTTGGGAGAAAAATGCAAAGGTACAATACAGCTTTTCCTTGCCGATATCTCTCTTTTGCAAAGAGATAGGCATTGGAAAATTCAGGGCTATAACGTGTAGATGAAGCACTAATAGGAGGCTTTAAAATTTTCATTCTAGTGTCCTTCGTTTGGGAGAAAAATGCAAAGGTTCAATACAGCTTTTCCTTGCCGATATCTCTCTTTTGCAAAGAGCTAGGCATTGGAAAATTCAGGGCTATAACGTGTAGATGAAGCACTAACAGGAGGCTTTAAAATTTTCATTCTAGTGTCTTTCGTTTGGGAGAAAAATGCAAAGGTACAATACAGTTTTTCCTTGCCGATATCTCTCTTTTGCAAAGAGCTGCGCATTGGAAAATTCAGGGCTATGTCGTGTAGATGATGGCCTAACAGGAGGCTTTAAAATGTTCTTTCTAGTGTCCTTCGTTTGGGAGAAAAATGCAATGGTACAAGACAGCTTTTCCTTGCCAATATCTCTCTTTTGCAAAGAGCTGCGCATTGGAAAATTCAGGGCTATGTCGTGTAGATGATGGCCTAACAGGAGGCTTTAAAATTTTCTTTCTAGTGTCCTTCGTTTGGGAGAAAAATGCAAAGGTACAAGACAGCTTTTCCTTGCCAATATCTCTCTTTTGCAAAGAGCTGCGCATTGGAAAATTCAGGGCTATGTCGTGTAGATGATGGCCTAACAGGAGGCTTTAAAATTTTCTTTCTAGTGTCCTTCGTTTGGGAGAAAAATGCAATGGTACAAGACAGCTTTTCCTTGCCAAGAGCTGCGCATTGGAAAATTCAGGGCTATGTCGTGTAGATGATGGCCTAACAGGAGGCTTTAAAATTTTCTTTCTAGTGTCCTTCGTTTGGGAGAAAAATGCAAAGGTACAAGACAGCTTTTCCTTGCCAATATCTCTCTTTTGCAAAGAGCTACGGATTGGAAAATTCAGGGCTATGTCGTGTAGATGATGGCCTAACAGGAGGCTTTAAAATTTTCTTTCTAGTGTCCTTCGTTTGGGAGAAAAATGCAAAGGTACAAGACAGCTTTTCCTTGCCAATATCTCTCTTTTGCAAAGAGCTACGCATTGGAAAATTCAGGGCTATGTCGTGTAGATGATGGCCTAACAGGAGGCTTTAAAATTTTCTTTCTAGTGTCCTTCGTTTGGGAGAAAAATGCAAAGGTACAAGACAGCTTTTCCTTGCCAATATCTCTCTTTTGCAAAGAGCTACGCATTGGAAAATTCAGGGCTATGTCGTGTAGATGATGGCCTAACAGGAGGCTTTAAAATTTTCTTTCTAGTGACCTTCGTTTGGGAGAAAAATGCAAAGGTACAAGACAGCTTTTCCTTGCCAATATCTCTCTTTTGCAAAGAGCTGCGCATTGGAAAATTCAGGGCTATGTCGTGTAGATGATGGCCTAACAGGAGGCTTTAAAATTTTCTTTCTAGTGTCCTTCGTTTGGGAGAAAAATGCAAAGGTACAAGACAGCTTTTCCTTGCCAATATCTCTCTTTTGCAAAGAGCTACTCATTGGAAAATTCAGGGCTATGTCGTGTAGATGATGGCCTAACAGGAGGCTTTAAAATTTTCTTTCTAGTGCCCTTCGTTTGGGAGAAAAATGCAAAGGTACAAGACAGCTTTTCCTTGCCAATATCTCTCTTTTGCAAAGAGCTGCGCATTAAAAAATTCAGGGCTATGTCGTGTAGATGATGGCCTAACAGGAGGCTTTAAAATTTTCTTTCTAGTGCCCTTCGTTTGGGAGAAAAATGCAATGGTACAAGACAGCTTTTCCTTGCCAATATCTCTCTTTTGCAAAGAGCTGCGCATTGGAAAATTCAGGGCTATGTCGTGTAGATGATGGCCTAACAGGAGGCTTTAAAATTTTCTTTCTAGTGTCCTTCGTTTGGGAGAAAAATGCAAAGGTACAAGACAGCTTTTCCTTGCCAATATCTCTCTTTTGCAAAGAGCTACGCATTGGAAAATTCAGGGCTATGTCGTGTAGATGATGGCCTAACAGGAGGCTTTAAAATTTTCTTTCTAGTGACCTTCGTTTGGGAGAAAAATGCAAAGGAACAAGACAGCTTTTCCTTGCCAATATCTCTCTTTTGCAAAGAGCTGCGCATTGGAAAATTCAGGGCTATGTCGTGTAGATGATGGCATAACAGGAGGCTTTAAAATTTTCTTTCTAGTGTCCTTCGTTTGGGAGAAAAATGCAATGGTACAAGACAGCTTTTCCTTGCGAATATCTCTCTTTTGCAAAGAGCTGCGTATTGGAAAATTCAGGGCTATGTCGTGTAGATGATGGCCTAACAGGAGGCTTTAAAATTTTCTTTCTAGTAACCTTCGTTTGGGAGAAAAATGCAAAGGTACAAGACAGCTTTTCCTTGCCAATATCTCTCTTTTGCAAAGAGCTGCGCATTGGAAAATTCAGGGTTATGTCGTGTAGATGATGGCCTAACAGGAGGCTTTAAAATGTTCTTTCTAGTGTCCTTCGTTTGGGAGAAAAATGCAATGGTACAAGACAGCTTTTCCTTGCCAATATCTCTCTTTTGCAAAGAGCTGCGCATTGGAAAATTCAGGGCTATGTCGTGTAGATGATGGCCTAACAGGAGGCTTTAAAATTTTCTTTCTAGTGTCCTTCGTTTGGGAGAAAAATGCAAAGGTACAAGACAGCTTTTCCTTGCCAATATCTCTCTTTTGCAAAGAGCTACGCATTGGAAAATTCAGGGCTATGTCGTGTAGATGATGGCCTAACAGGAGGCTTTAAAATTTTCTTTCTAGTGACCTTCGTTTGGGAGAAAAATGCAATGGTACAAGACAGCTTTTCCTTGCCAATATCTCTCTTTTGCAAAGAGCTGCGCATTGGAAAATTCAGGGCTATGTCGTGTAGATGATGGCCTAACAGGAGGCTTTAAAATGTTCTTTCTAGTGTCCTTCGTTTGGGAGAAAAATGCAATGGTACAAGACAGCTTTTCCTTGCCAATATCTCTCTTTTGCAAAGAGCTGCGCATTGGAAAATTCAGGGCTATGTCGTGTAGATGATGGCCTAACAGGAGGCTTTAAAATTTTCTTTCTAGTGTCCTTCGTTTGGGAGAAAAATGCAATGGTACAAGACAGCTTTTCCTTGCCAATATCTCTCTTTTGCAAAGAGCTGCGCATTGGAAAATTCAGGGCTATGTCGTGTAGATGATGGCCTAACAGGAGGCTTTAAAATTTTCTTTCTAGTGTCCTTCGTTTGGGAGAAAAATGCAAAGGTACAAGACAGCTTTTCCTTGCCAATATCTCTCTTTTGCAAAGAGCTACGCATTGGAAAATTCAGGGCTATGTCGTGTAGATGATGGCCTAACAGGAGGCTTTAAAATTTTCTTTCTAGTGACCTTCGTTTGGGAGAAAAATGCAATGGTACAAGACAGCTTTTCCTTGCCAATATCTCTCTTTTGCAAAGAGCTGCGCATTGGAAAATTCAGGGCTATGTCGTGTAGATGATGGCCTAACAGGAGGCTTTAAAATGTTCTTTCTAGTGTCCTTCGTTTGGGAGAAAAATGCAATGGTACAAGACAGCTTTTCCTTGCCAATATCTCTCTTTTGCAAAGAGCTGTGCATTGGAAAATTCAGGGCTATGTCGTGTAGATGATGGCCTAACAGGAGGCTTTAAAATTTTCTTTCTAGTGTCCTTCGTTTGGGAGAAAAATGCAATGGTACAAGACAGCTTTTCCTTGCCAATATCTCTCTTTTGTAAAGAGCTGCGCATTGGAAAATTCAGGGCTATGTCGTGTAGATGATGGCCTAACAGGAGGCTTTAAAATTTTCTTTCTAGTGTCCTTCGTTTGGGAGAAAAATGCAAAGGTACAAGACAGCTTTTCCTTGCCAATATCTCTCTTTTGCAAAGAGCTACGCATTGGAAAATTCAGGGCTATGTCGTGTAGATGATGGCCTAACAGGAGGCTTTAAAATTTTCTTTCTAGTGACCTTCGTTTGGGAGAAAAATGCAATGGTACAAGACAGCTTTTCCTTGCCAATATCTCTCTTTTGCAAAGAGCTGCGCATTGGAAAATTCAGGGCTATGTCGTGTAGATGATGGCCTAACAGGAGGCTTTAAAATTTTCTTTCTAGTGTCCTTCGTTTGGGAGAAAAATGCAAAGGTACAAGACAGCTTTTCCTTGCCAATATCTCTCTTTTGCAAAGAGCTACGCATTGGAAAATTCAGGGCTATGTCGTGTAGATGATGGCCTAACAGGAGGCTTTAAAATTTTCTTTCTAGTGACCTTCGTTTGGGAGAAAAATGCAAAGGTGCAAGACAGCTTTTCCTTGCCAATATCTCTCTTTTGCAAAGAGCTGCGCATTGTAAAATTCAGGGCTATGTCGTGTAGACGATGGCCTAACAGGAGGCTTTAAAATGTTCTTTCTAGTGTCCTTCGTTTGGGAGAAAAATGCAATGGTACAAGACAGCTTTTCCTTGCCAATATCTCTCTTTTGCAAAGAGCTGCGCATTGGAAAATTCAGGGCTATGTCGTGTAGATGATGGCCTAACAGGAGGCTTTAAAATTTTCTTTCTAGTGTCCTTCGTTTGGGAGAAAAATGCAAAGGTACAAGACAGCTTTTCCTTGCCAATATCTCTCTTTTGCAAAGAGCTACGCATTGGAAAATTCAGGGCTATGTCGTGTAGATGATGGCCTAACAGGAGGCTTTAAAATTTTCTTTCTAGTGACCTTCGTTTGGGAGAAAAATGCAAAGGTACAAGACAGCTTTTCCTTGCCAATATCTCTCTTTTGCAAAGAGCTGCGCATTGGAAAATTCAGGGCTATGTCGTGTAGATGATGGCCTAACAGGAGGCTTTAAAATTTTCTTTCTAGTGACCTTCGTTTGGGAGAAAAATGCAAAGGTACAAGACAGCTTTTCCTTGCCAATATTTATCTTTTGCAAAGAGATGCGCATTGGAAAATTCAGGGCTATGTCGTGTAGATGATGGCCTAACAGGAGGCTTTAAAATTTTCTTTCTAGTGACCTTCGTTTGGGAGAAAAATGCAAAGGTACAAGACAGCTTTTCCTTGCCAATATCTCTCTTTTGCAAAGAGCTGCGCATTGGAAAATTCAGGGCTATGTCGTGTAGATGATGGCCTAACAGGAGGCTTTAAAATTTTCTTTCTAGTGCCCTTCGTTTGGGAGAAAAATGCAATGGTACAAGACAGCTTTTCCTTGCCAATATCTCTCTTTTGCAAAGAGCTGCGCATTGGAAAATTCAGGGCTATGTCGTGTAGATGATGGCCTAAAAGGAGGCTTTAAAATTTTCTTTCTAGTGTCCTTCGTTTGGGAGAAAAATGCAAAGGTACAAGACAGCTTTTCCTTGCCAATATCTCTCTTTTGCAAAGAGCTACGCATTGGAAAATTCAGGGCTATGTCGTGTAGATGATGGCCTAACAGGAGGCTTTAAAATTTTCTTTCTAGTGTCCTTCGTTTGGGAGAAAAATGCAAAGGTACAAGACAGCTTTTCCTTGCCAATATCTCTCTTTTGCAAAGAGCTACGCATTGGAAAATTCAGGGCTATGTCGTGTAGATGATGGCCTAACAGGAGGCTTTAAAATTTTCTTTCTAGTGACCTTCGTTTGGGAGAAAAATGCAATGGTACAAGACAGCTTTTCCTTGCCAATATCTCTCTTTTGCAAAGAGCTGCGCATTGGAAAATTCAGGGCTATGTCGTGTAGATGATGGCCTAACAGGAGGCTTTAAAATTTTCTTTCTAGTGACCTTCGTTTGGGAGAAAAATGCAAAGGTACAAGACAGCTTTTCCTTGCCAATATCTCTCTTTTGCAAAGAGCTGCGCATTGGAAAATTCAGGGCTATGTCGTGTAGATGATGGCCTAACAGGAGGCTTTAAAATGTTCTTTCTAGTGTCCTTCGTTTGGGAGAAAAATGCAATGGTACAAGACAGCTTTTCCTTGCCAATATCTCTCTTTTGCAAAGAGCTGCGCATTGGAAAATTCAGGGCTATGTCGTGTAGATGATGGCCTAACAGGAGGCTTTAAAATTTTCTTTCTAGTGCCCTTCGTTTGGGAGAAAAATGCAATGGTACAAGACAGCTTTTCCTTGCCAATATCTCTCTTTTGCAAAGAGCTGCGCATTGGAAAATTCAGGGCTATGTCGTGTAGATGATGGCCTAACAGGAGGCTTTAAAATTTTCTTTCTAGTGTCCTTCGTTTGGGAGAAAAATGCAAAGGTACAAGACAGCTTTTCCTTGCCAATATCTCTCTTTTGCAAAGAGCTACGCATTGGAAAATTCAGGGCTATGTCGTGTAGATGATGGCCTAACAGGAGGCTTTAAAATTTTCTTTCTAGTGACCTTCGTTTGGGAGAAAAATGTAAAGGTACAAGACAGCTTTTCCTTGCTAATATCTCTCTTTTGCAAAGAGCTGCGCATTGGAAAATTCAGGGCTATGTCGTGTAGATGATGGCCTAACAGGAGGCTTTAAAATTTTCTTTCTAGTGACCTTCGTTTGGGAGAAAAATGCAAAGGTACAAGACAGCTTTTCCTTGCCAATATCTCTCTTTTGCAAAGAGATGCGCATTGGAAAATTCAGGGCTATGTCGTGTAGATGATGGCCTAACAGGAGGCTTTAAAATTTTCTTTCTAGTGACCTTCGTTTGGGAGAAAAATGCAAAGGTACAAGACAGCTTTTCCTTGCCAATATCTCTCTTTTGCAAAGAGCTGCGCATTGGAAAATTCAGGGCTATGTCGTGTAGATGATGGCCTAACAGGAGGCTTTAAAATTTTCTTTCTAGTGTCCTTCGTTTGGGAGAAAAATGCAAAGGTACAAGACAGCTTTTCCTTGCCAATATCTCTCTTTTGCAAAGAGCTACGCATTGGAAAATTCAGGGCTATGTCGTGTAGATGATGGCCTAACAGGAGGCTTTAAAATTTTCTTTCTAGTGACCTTCGTTTGGGAGAAAAATGTAAAGGTACAAGACAGCTTTTCCTTGCTAATATCTCTCTTTTGCAAAGAGCTGCGCATTGGAAAATTCAGGGCTATGTCGTGTAGATGATGGCCTAACAGGAGGCTTTAAAATTTTCTTTCTAGTGACCTTCGTTTGGGAGAAAAATGCAAAGGTACAAGACAGCTTTTCCTTGCCAATATCTCTCTTTTGCAAAGAGATGCGCATTGGAAAATTCAGGGCTATGTCGTGTAGATGATGGCCTAACAGGAGGCTTTAAAATTTTCTTTCTAGTGACCTTCGTTTGGGAGAAAAATGCAAAGGTACAAGACAGCTTTTCCTTGCCAATATCTCTCTTTTGCAAAGAGCTGCGCATTGGAAAATTCAGGGCTATGTCGTGTAGATGATGGCCTAACAGGAGGCTTTAAAATTTTCTTTCTAGTGCCCTTCGTTTGGGAGAAAAATGCAATGGTACAAGACAGCTTTTCCTTGCCAATATCTCTCTTTTGAAAAGAGCTGCGCATTGGAAAATTCAGGGCTATGTCGTGTAGATGATGGCCTAAAAGGAGGCTTTAAAATTTTCTTTCTAGTGTCCTTCGTTTGGGAGAAAAATGCAAAGGTACAAGACAGCTTTTCCTTGCCAATATCTCTCTTTTGCAAAGAGCTACGCATTGGAAAATTCAGGGCTATGTCGTGTAGATGATGGCCTAACAGGAGGCTTTAAAATGTTCTTTCTAGTGTCCTTCGTTTGGGAGAAAAATGCAAAGGTACAAGACAGCTTTTCCTTGCCAATATCTCTCTTTTGCAAAGAGCTACGCATTGGAAAATTCAGGGCTATGTCGTGTAGATGATGGCCTAACAGGAGGCTTTAAAATTTTCTTTCTAGTGACCTTCGTTTGGGAGAAAAATGCAAAGGTACAAGACAGCTTTTCCTTGCCAATATCTCTCTTTTGCAAAGAGCTGCGCATTGGAAAATTCAGGGCTATGTCGTGTAGATGATGGCCTAACAGGAGGCTTTAAAATGTTCTTTCTAGTGTCCTTCGTTTGGGAGAAAAATGCAATGGTACAAGACAGCTTTTCCTTGCCAATATCTCTCTTTTGCAAAGAGCTGCGCATTGGAAAATTCAGGGCTATGTCGTGTAGATGATGGCCTAACAGGAGGCTTTAAAATTTTCTTTCTAGTGTCCTTCGTTTGGGAGAAAAATGCAAAGGTACAAGACAGCTTTTCCTTGCCAATATCTCTCTTTTGCAAAGAGCTACTCATTGGAAAATTCAGGGCTATGTCGTGTAGATGATGGCCTAACAGGAGGCTTTAAAATTTTCTTTCTAGTGCCCTTCGTTTGGGAGAAAAATGCAAAGGTACAAGACAGCTTTTCCTTGCAAATATCTCTCTTTTGCAAAGAGCTGCGCATTAAAAAATTCAGGGCTATGTCGTGTAGATGATGGCCTAACAGGAGGCTTTAAAATTTTCTTTCTAGTGCCCTTCGTTTGGGAGAAAAATGCAATGGTACAAGACAGCTTTTCCTTGCCAATATCTCTCTTTTGCAAAGAGCTGCGCATTGGAAAATTCAGGGCTATGTCGTGTAGATGATGGCCTAACAGGAGGCTTTAAAATTTTCTTTCTAGTGTCCTTCGTTTGGGAGAAAAATGCAATGGTACAAGACAGCTTTTCCTTGCCAATATCTCTCTTTTGCAAAGAGCTGCGCATTGGAAAATTCAGGGCTATGTCGTGTAGATGATGGCCTAACAGGAGGCTTTAAAATTTTCTTTCTAGTGTCCTTCGTTTGGGAGAAAAATGCAAAGGTACAAGACAGCTTTTCCTTGCCAATATCTCTCTTTTGCAAAGAGCTGCGCATTGGAAAATTCAGGGCTATGTCGTGTAGATGATGGCCTAACAGGAGGCTTTAAAATGTTCTTTCTAGTGTCCTTCGTTTGGGAGAAAAATGCAATGGTACAAGACAGCTTTTGCTTGCCAATATCTCTCTTTTGCAAAGAGCTGCGCATTGGAAAATTTAGGGCTATGTCGTGTAGATGATGGCCTAACAGGAGGCTTTAAAATTTTCTTTCTAGTGTCCTTCGTTTGGGAGAAAAATGCAATGGTACAAGACAGCTTTTCCTTGCCAATATCTCTCTTTTGCAAAGAGCTGCGCATTGGAAAATCCAGGGCTATGTCGTGTAGATGATGGCCTAACAGGAGGCTTTAAAATTTTCTTTCTAGTGTCCTTCGTTTGGGAGAAACATGCAAAGGTACAAGACAGCTTTTCCTTGCCAATATCTCTCTTTTGCAAAGAGCTAGGCATTGGAAAATTCAGGGCTATAATGTGTAGATGAAGCACTAACAGGAGGCTTTAAAATTTTCATTCTAGTGTCTTTCGTTTGGGAGAAAAATGCAAAGGTACAATACAGCTTTTCCTTGCCAATATCTCTCTTTTGCAAAGAGCTAGGCATTGGAAAATGCAGGGCTATAACGTGTAGATGAAGCACTAACAGGAGGCTTTACAATTTTCATTCTAGTGTCTTTCGTTTGGGAGAAAAATGCAAAGGTACAATGCTGCTTTTCCTTGCCGATATCTCTCTTTTGCAAAGAGCTAGGCATTGGAAAATTCAGGGCTATACCGTGTAGATGAAGCACTAACAGGAGGCTTTAAAATTTTCATTCTAGTGTCTTTCGTTTGGGAGAAAAATGCAAAGGTACAATACAGCATTTCCTTGCCGATATCTCTCTTTTGCAAAGAGATAGGCATTGGAAAATTCAGGGCTATAACGTGTAGATGAAGCACTAACAGGAGGCTTTAAAATGTTCATTCTAGTGTCTTTCGTTTGGGAGAAAAATGCAAAGGTACAATACAGCTTTTCCTTGCCGATATCTCTCTTTTGCAAAGAGATAGGCATTGGAAAATTCAGGGCTATAACGTGTAGATGAAGCACTAACAGGAGGCTTTAAAATTTTCATTCTAGTGTCCTTCGTTTGGGAGAAAAATGCAAAGGTTCAATACAGCTTTTCCTTGCCGATATCTCTCTTTTGCAAAGAGATAGGCTTTGGAAAATTCAGGGCTATAACGTGTAGATGAAGCACTAACAGGAGGCTTTAAAATTTTCATTCTAGTGTCTTTCGTTTGGGAGAAAAATGCAAAGGTACAATACAGCTTTTCCTTGCCGATATCTCTCTTTTGCAAAGAGCTAGGCATTGGAAAATTCAGGGCTATAACGTGTAGATGAAGCACTAACAGTAGGCTTTAACATTTTCATTCTAGTGTCCTTCGTTTGGGAGAAAAATGCAAAGGTACAATACAGCTTTTCCTTGCCAATATCTCTCTTTTGCAAAGAGCTAGGCATTGGAAAATTCAGGGCTATAACGTGTAGATGAAGCACTAACAGGAGGCTTTAAAATTTTCATTCTAGTGTCTTTCGTTTGGGAGAAAAATGCAAAGGTACAATACAGTTTTTCCTTGCCGATATCTCTCTTTTGCAAAGAGATAGGCATTGGAAAATTCAGGGCTATAACGTGTAGATGAAGCACTAACAGGAGGCTTTTAAATTTTCATTCTAGTGTCCTCCGTTTGGGAGAAAAATGCAAAGGTACAATACAGCTTTTCCTTGCCGATATCTCTCTTTTGCAAAGAGATAGGCATTGGAAAATTCAGGGCTATAACGTGTAGATGAAGCACTAACAGGAGGCTTTTAAATTTTCATTCTAGTGTCCTTCGTTTGGGAGAAAAATGCAAAGGTACAATACAGCTTTTCCTTGCCGATATCTCTCTTTTGCAGAGATAGGCATTGGAAAATTCAGGGCTATAACGTGTAGATGAAGCACTAACAGGAGGCTTTAAAATTTTAATTCTAGTGTCTTTCGTTTGGGAGAAAAATGCAAAGGTACAATACAGCTTTTTCTTGCCGATATCTCTCTTTTGCAAAGAGATAGGCATTGGAAAATTCAGGGCTATAACGTGTAGATGAAGCACTAACAGGAGGCTTTAAAATTTTCATTCTAGTGTCCTTCGTTTGGGAGAAAAATGCAAAGGTACAATACAGCTTTTCCTTGCCGATATCTCTCTTTTGCAAAGAGATAGGCATTGGAAAATTCAGGGCTATAACGTGTAGATGAAGCACTAACAGGAGGCTTTAAAATTTTCATTCTAGTGTCTTTCGTTTGGGAGAAAAATGCAAAGTTACAATACAGCTTTTCCTTGCCGATATCTCTCTTTTGCAAAGAGATAGGCATTGGAAAATTCAGGGCTATAACTTGTAGATGAAGCACTAACAGGAGGCTTTAAAATTTTCATTCTAGTGTCCTTCGTTTGGGAGAAAAATGCAAAGGTACAAGACAGCTTTTCCTTGCCAATATCTCTCTTTTGCAAAGAGCTGCGCATTGGAAAATTCAGGGCTATGTCGTGTAGATGATGGCCTAACAGGAGGCTTTAAAATGTTCTTTCTAGTGTCCTTCGTTTGAGAGAAAAATGCAATGGTACAAGACAGCTTTTCCTTGCCAATATCTCTCTTTTGCAAAGAGCTGCGCATTGGAAAATTCAGGGCTATGTCGTGTAGATGATGGCCTAACAGGAGGCTTTAAAATTTTCTTTCTAGTGTCCTTCGTTTGGGAGAAAAATGCAATGGTACAAGACAGCTTTTCCTTGCCAATATCTCTCTTTTGCAAAGAGCTGCGCATTGGAAAATTCAGGGCTATGTCGTGTAGATGATGGCCTAACAGGAGGCTTTAAAATTTTCTTTCTAGTGTCCTTCGTTTGGGAGAAAAATGCAAAGGTACAAGACAGCTTTTCCTTGCCAATATCTCTATTTTGCAAAGAGCTACGCATTGGAAAATTCAGGACTATGTCGTGTAGATGATGGCCTAACAGGAGGCTTTAAAATTTTCTTTCTAGTGACCTTCGTTTGGGAGAAAAATGCAAAGGTACAAGACAGCTTTTCCTTGCCAATATCTCTCTTTTGCAAAGAGCTGCGCATTGGAAAATTCAGGGCTATGTCGTGTAGATGATGGCCTAACAGGAGGCTTTAAAATGTTCTTTCTAGTGTCCTTCGTTTGGGAGAAAAATGCAATGGTACAAGACAGCTTTTCCTTGCCAATATCTCTCTTTTGCAAAGAGCTGCGCATTGGAAAATTCAGGGCTATGTCGTGTAGATGATGGCCTAACAGGAGGCTTTAAAATTTTCTTTCTAGTGTCCTTCGTTTGGGAGAAAAATGCAAAGGTACAAGACAGCTTTTTCTTGCCAATATCTCTCTTTTGCAAAGAGCTACGCATTGGAAAATTCAGGGCTATGTCGTGTAGATGATGGCCTAACAGGAGGCTTTAAAATTTTCTTTCTAGTGTCCTTCGTTTGGGAGAAAAATGCAATGGTACAAGACAGCTTTTCTTTGCCAATATCTCTCTTTTGCAAAGAGCTGCGCATTGGAAAATTCAGGGCTATGTCGTGTAGATGATGGCCTAACAGGAGGCTTTAAAATTTTCTTTCTAGTGTCCTTCGTTTGGGAGAAAAATGCAAAGGTACAAGACAGCTTTTCCTTGCCAATATCTCTCTTTTGCAAAGAGCTGCGCATTGGAAAATTCAGGGCTATGTCGTGTAGATGATGGCCTAACAGGAGGCTTTAAAATTTTCTTTCTAGTGACCTTCGTTTGGGAGAAAAATGCAAAGGTACAAGACAGCTTTTCCTTGCCAATATCTCTCTTTTGCAAAGAGCTGCGCATTGGAAAATTCAGGGCTATGTCGTGTAGATGATGGCCTAACAGGAGGCTTTAAAATGTTCTTTCTAGTGTCCTTCGTTTGGGAGAAAAATGCAATGGTACAAGACAGCTTTTCCTTGCCAATATCTCTCTTTTGCAAAGAGCTGCGCATTGGAAAATTCAGGGCTATGTCGTGTAGATGATGGCCTAACAGGAGGCTTTAAAATGTTCTTTCTAGTGTCCTTCGTTTGGGAGAAAAATGCAATGGTACAAGACAGCTTTTCCTTGCCAATATCTCTCTTTTGCAAAGAGCTGCGCATTGGAAAATTCAGGGCTATGTCGTGTAGATGATGGCCTAACAGGAGGCTTTAAAATTTTCTTTCTAGTGTCCTTCGTTTGGGAGAAAAATGCAAAGGTACAAGACAGCTTTTCCTTGCCAATATCTCTCTTTTGCAAAGAGCTACGCATTGGAAAATTCAGGGCTATGTCGTGTAGATGATGGCCTAACAGGAGGCTTTAAAATTTTCTTTCTAGTGTCCTTCGTTTGGGAGAAAAATGCAATGGTACAAGACAGCTTTTCCTTGCCAAGAGCTGCGCATTGGAAAATGCAGGGCTATGTCGTGTAGATGATGGCCTAACAGGAGGCTTTAAAATTTTCTTTCTAGTGACCTTCGTTTGGGAGAAAAATGCAAAGGTACAAGACAGCTTTTCCTTGCCAATATCTCTCTTTTGCAAAGAGCTGCGCATTGGAAAATTCAGGGCTATGTCGTGTAGATGATGGCCTAACAGGAGGCTTTAAAATGTTCTTTCTAGTGTCCTTCGTTTGGGAGAAAAATGCAATGGTACAAGACAGCTTTTCCTTGCCAATATCTCTCTTTTGCAAAGAGCTGCGCATTGGAAAATTCAGGGCTATGTCGTGTAGATGATGGCCTAACAGGAGGCTTTAAAATTTTCTTTCTAGTGTCCTTCGTTTGGGAGAAAAATGCAATGGTACAAGACAGCTTTTCCTTGCCAATATCTCTCTTTTGCAAAGAGCTGCGCATTGGAAAATTCAGGGCTATGTCGTGTAGATAATGGCCTAACAGGAGGCTTTAAAATTTTCTTTCTAGTGTCCTTCGTTTGGGAGAAAAATGCAAAGGTACAAGACAGCTTTTCCTTGCCAATATCTCTCTTTTGCAAAGAGCTACTCATTGGAAAATTCAGGGCTATGTCGTGTAGATGATGGCCTAACAGGAGGCTTTAAAATTTTCTTTCTAGTGCCCTTCGTTTGGGAGAAAAATGCAAAGGTACAAGACAGCTTTTCCTTGCCAATATCTCTCTTTTGCAAAGAGCTAGGCATTGGAAAATTCAGGGCTATAATGTGTAGATGAAGCACTAACAGGAGGCTTTAAAATTTTCATTCTAGTGTCCTTCGTTTGGGAGAAAAATGCAAAGGTACAATACAGCTTTTCCTTGCCGATATCTCTCTTTTGCAAAGAGATAGGCATTGGAAAATTCAGGGCTATAACGTGTAGATGAAGCACTAATAGGAGGCTTTAAAATTTTCATTCTAGTGTCCTTCGTTTGGGAGAAAAATGCAAAGGTTCAATACAGCTTTTCCTTGCCGATATCTCTCTTTTGCAAAGAGCTAGGCATTGGAAAATTCAGGGCTATAACGTGTAGATGAAGCACTAACAGGAGGCTTTAAAATTTTCATTCTAGTGTCTTTCGTTTGGGAGAAAAATGCAAAGGTACAATACAGTTTTTCCTTGCCGATATCTCTCTTTTGCAAAGAGCTGCGCATTGGAAAATTCAGGGTTATGTCGTGTAGATGATGGCCTAACAGGAGGCTTTAAAATGTTCTTTCTAGTGTCCTTCGTTTGGGAGAAAAATGCAATGGTACAAGACAGCTTTTCCTTGCCAATATCTCTCTTTTGCAAAGAGCTGCGCATTGGAAAATTCAGGGCTATGTCGTGTAGATGATGGCCTAACAGGAGGCTTTAAAATTTTCTTTCTAGTGTCCTTCGTTTGGGAGAAAAATGCAATGGTACAAGACAGCTTTTCCTTGCCAATATCTCTCTTTTGCAAAGAGCTACGCATTGGAAAATTCAGGGCTATGTCGTGTAGATGATGGCCTAACAGGAGGCTTTAAAATTTTCTTTCTAGTGTCCTTCGTTTGGGAGAAAAATGCAATGGTACAAGACAGCTTTTCCTTGCCAAGAGCTGCGCATTGGAAAATTCAGGGCTATGTCGTGTAGATGATGGCCTAACAGGAGGCTTTAAAATTTTCTTTCTAGTGTCCTTCGTTTGGGAGAAAAATGCAAAGGTACAAGACAGCTTTTCCTTGCCAATATCTCTCTTTTGCAAAGAGCTACGGATTGGAAAATTCAGGGCTATGTCGTGTAGATGATGGCCTAACAGGAGGCTTTAAAATTTTCTTTCTAGTGTCCTTCGTTTGGGAGAAAAATGCAAAGGTACAAGACAGCTTTTCCTTGCCAATATCTCTCTTTTGCAAAGAGCTACGCATTGGAAAATTCAGGGCTATGTCGTGTAGATGATGGCCTAACAGGAGGCTTTAAAATTTTCTTTCTAGTGTCCTTCGTTTGGGAGAAAAATGCAAAGGTACAAGACAGCTTTTCCTTGCCAATATCTCTCTTTTGCAAAGAGCTACGCATTGGAAAATTCAGGGCTATGTCGTGTAGATGATGGCCTAACAGGAGGCTTTAAAATTTTCTTTCTAGTGACCTTCGTTTGGGAGAAAAATGCAAAGGTACAAGACAGCTTTTCCTTGCCAATATCTCTCTTTTGCAAAGAGCTGCGCATTGGAAAATTCAGGGCTATGTCGTGTAGATGATGGCCTAACAGGAGGCTTTAAAATGTTCTTTCTAGTGTCCTTCGTTTGGGAGAAAAATGCAAAGGTACAAGACAGCTTTTCCTTGCCAATATCTCTCTTTTGCAAAGAGCTGCGCATTGGAAAATTCAGGGCTATGTCGTGTAGATGATGGCCTAACAGGAGGCTTTAAAATTTTCTTTCTAGTGACCTTCGTTTGGGAGAAAAATGCAAAGGTACAAGACAGCTTTTCCTTGCCAATATCTCTCTTTTGCAAAGGGCTGCGCATTGGAAAATTCAGGGCTATGTCGTGTAGATGATGGCCTAACAGGAGGCTTTAAAATGTTCTTTCTAGTGTCCTTCGTTTGGGAGAAAAATGCAATGGTACAAGACAGCTTTTCCTTGCCAATATCTCTCTTTTGCAAAGAGCTGCGCATTGGAAAATTCAGGGCTATGTCGTGTAGATGATGGCCTAACAGGAGGCTTTAAAATTTTCTTTCTAGTGTCCTTCGTTTGGGAGAAAAATGCAATGGTACAAGACAGCTTTTCCTTGCCAATATCTCTCTTTTGCAAAGAGCTACGCATTGGAAAATTCAGGGCTATGTCGTGTAGATGATGGCCTAACAGGAGGCTTTAAAATTTTCTTTCTAGTGTCCTTCGTTTGGGAGAAAAATGCAATGGTACAAGACAGCTTTTCCTTGCCAAGAGCTGCGCATTGGAAAATTCAGGGCTATGTCGTGTAGATGATGGCCTAACAGGAGGCTTTAAAATTTTCTTTCTAGTGTCCTTCGTTTGGGAGAAAAATGCAAAGGTACAAGACAGCTTTTCCTTGCCAATATCTCTCTTTTGCAAAGAGCTACGGATTGGAAAATTCAGGGCTATGTCGTGTAGATGATGGCCTAACAGGAGGCTTTAAAATTTTCTTTCTAGTGTCCTTCGTTTGGGAGAAAAATGCAAAGGTACAAGACAGCTTTTCCTTGCCAATATCTCTCTTTTGCAAAGAGCTACGCATTGGAAAATTCAGGGCTATGTCGTGTAGATGATGGCCTAACAGGAGGCTTTAAAATTTTCTTTCTAGTGACCTTCGTTTGGGAGAAAAATGCAAAGGTACAAGACAGCTTTTCCTTGCCAATATCTCTCTTTTGCAAAGAGCTGCGCATTGGAAAATTCAGGGCTATGTCGTGTAGATGATGGCCTAACAGGAGGCTTTAAAATGTTCTTTCTAGTGTCCTTCGTTTGGGAGAAAAATGCAAAGGTACAAGACAGCTTTTCCTTGCCAATATCTCTCTTTTGCAAAGAGCTGCGCATTGGAAAATTCAGGGCTATGTCGTGTAGATGATGGCCTAACAGGAGGCTTTAAAATTTTCTTTCTAGTGACCTTCGTTTGGGAGAAAAATGCAAAGGTACAAGACAGCTTTTCCTTGCCAATATCTCTCTTTTGCAAAGGGCTGCGCATTGGAAAATTCAGGGCTATGTCGTGTAGATGATGGCCTAACAGGAGGCTTTAAAATGTTCTTTCTAGTGTCCTTCGTTTGGGAGAAAAATGCAATGGTACAAGACAGCTTTTCCTTGCCAATATCTCTCTTTTGCAAAGAGCTGCGCATTGGAAAATTCAGGGCTATGTCGTGTAGATGATGGCCTAACAGGAGGCTTTAAAATTTTCTTTCTAGTGTCCTTCGTTTGGGAGAAAAATGCAAAGGTACAAGACAGCTTTTCCTTGCCAATATCTCTCTTTTGCAAAGAGCTACTCATTGGAAAATTCAGGGCTATGTCGTGTAGATGATGGCCTAACAGGAGGCTTTAAAATTTTCTTTCTAGTGCCCTTCGTTTGGGAGAAAAATGCAAAGGTACAAGACAGCTTTTCCTTGCAAATATCTCTCTTTTGCAAAGAGCTGCGCATTAAAAAATTCAGGGCTATGTCGTGTAGATGATGGCCTAACAGGAGGCTTTAAAATTTTCTTTCTAGTGCCCTTCGTTTGGGAGAAAAATGCAATGGTACAAGACAGCTTTTCCTTGCCAATATCTCTCTTTTGCAAAGAGCTGCGCATTGGAAAATTCAGGGCTATGTCGTGTAGATGATGGCCTAACAGGAGGCTTTAAAATTTTCTTTCTAGTGTCCTTCGTTTGGGAGAAAAATGCAATGGTACAAGACAGCTTTTCCTTGCCAATATCTCTCTTTTGCAAAGAGCTGCGCATTGGAAAATTCAGGGCTATGTCGTGTAGATGATGGCCTAACAGGAGGCTTTAAAATTTTCTTTCTAGTGTCCTTCGTTTGGGAGAAAAATGCAAAGGTACAAGACAGCTTTTCCTTGCCAATATCTCTCTTTTGCAAAGAGCTGCGCATTGGAAAATTCAGGGCTATGTCGTGTAGATGATGGCCTAACAGGAGGCTTTAAAATGTTCTTTCTAGTGTCCTTCGTTTGGGAGAAAAATGCAATGGTACAAGACAGCTTTTGCTTGCCAATATCTCTCTTTTGCAAAGAGCTGCGCATTGGAAAATTTAGGGCTATGTCGTGTAGATGATGGCCTAACAGGAGGCTTTAAAATTTTCTTTCTAGTGTCCTTCGTTTGGGAGAAAAATGCAATGGTACAAGACAGCTTTTCCTTGCCAATATCTCTCTTTTGCAAAGAGCTGCGCATTGGAAAATTCAGGGCTATGTCGTGTAGATGATGGCCTAACAGGAGGCTTTAAAATGTTCTTTCTAGTGTCCTTCGTTTGGGAGAAAAATGCAAAGGTACAAGACAGCTTTTCCTTGCCAATATCTCTCTTTTGCAAAGAGCTGCGCATTGGAAAATTCAGGGCTATGCCGTGTAGATGATGGCCTAACAGGAGGCTTTAAAATTTTCTTTCTAGTGACCTTCGTTTGGGAGAAAAATGCAAAGGTACAAGACAGCTTTTCCTTGCCAATATCTCTCTTTTGCAAAGAGCTGCGCATTGGAAAATTCAGGGCTATGTCGTGTAGATGATGGCCTAACAGGAGGCTTTAAAATGTTCTTTCTAGTGTCCTTCGTTTGGGAGAAAAATGCAATGGTACAAGACAGCTTTTCCTTGCCAATATCTCTCTTTTGCAAAGAGCTGCGCATTGGAAAATTCAGGGCTATGTCGTGTAGATGATGGCCTAACAGGAGGCTTTAAAATTTTCTTTCTAGTGTCCTTCGTTTGGGAGAAAAATGCAAAGGTACAAGACAGCTTTTCCTTGCCAATATCTCTCTTTTGCAAAGAGCTACTCATTGGAAAATTCAGGGCTATGTCGTGTAGATGATGGCCTAACAGGAGGCTTTAAAATTTTCTTTCTAGTGCCCTTCGTTTGGGAGAAAAATGCAAAGGTACAAGACAGCTTTTCCTTGCAAATATCTCTCTTTTGCAAAGAGCTGCGCATTAAAAAATTCAGGGCTATGTCGTGTAGATGATGGCCTAACAGGAGGCTTTAAAATTTTCTTTCTAGTGCCCTTCGTTTGGGAGAAAAATGCAATGGTACAAGACAGCTTTTCCTTGCCAATATCTCTCTTTTGCAAAGAGCTGCGCATTGGAAAATTCAGGGCTATGTCGTGTAGATGATGGCCTAACAGGAGGCTTTAAAATTTTCTTTCTAGTGTCCTTCGTTTGGGAGAAAAATGCAATGGTACAAGACAGCTTTTCCTTGCCAATATCTCTCTTTTGCAAAGAGCTGCGCATTGGAAAATTCAGGGCTATGTCGTGTAGATGATGGCCTAACAGGAGGCTTTAAAATTTTCTTTCTAGTGTCCTTCGTTTGGGAGAAAAATGCAAAGGTACAAGACAGCTTTTCCTTGCCAATATCTCTCTTTTGCAAAGAGCTGCGCATTGGAAAATTCAGGGCTATGTCGTGTAGATGATGGCCTAACAGGAGGCTTTAAAATGTTCTTTCTAGTGTCCTTCGTTTGGGAGAAAAATGCAATGGTACAAGACAGCTTTTGCTTGCCAATATCTCTCTTTTGCAAAGAGCTGCGCATTGGAAAATTTAGGGCTATGTCGTGTAGATGATGGCCTAACAGGAGGCTTTAAAATTTTCTTTCTAGTGTCCTTCGTTTGGGAGAAAAATGCAATGGTACAAGACAGCTTTTCCTTGCCAATATCTCTCTTTTGCAAAGAGCTGCGCATTGGAAAATCCAGGGCTATGTCGTGTAGATGATGGCCTAACAGGAGGCTTTAAAATTTTCTTTCTAGTGTCCTTCGTTTGGGAGAAAAATGCAAAGGTACAAGACAGCTTTTCCTTGCCAATATCTCTCTTTTGCAAAGAGCTAGGCATTGGAAAATTCAGGGCTATAATGTGTAGATGAAGCACTAACAGGAGGCTTTAAAATTTTCATTCTAGTGTCTTTCGTTTGGGAGAAAAATGCAAAGGTACAATACAGCTTTTCCTTGCCAATATCTCTCTTTTGCAAAGAGCTAGGCATTGGAAAATGCAGGGCTATAACGTGTAGATGAAGCACTAACAGGAGGCTTTACAATTTTCATTCTAGTGTCTTTCGTTTGGGAGAAAAATGCAAAGGTACAATGCTGCTTTTCCTTGCCGATATCTCTCTTTTGCAAAGAGCTAGGCATTGGAAAATTCAGGGCTATACCGTGTAGATGAAGCACTAACAGGAGGCTTTAAAATTTTCATTCTAGTGTCTTTCGTTTGGGAGAAAAATGCAAAGGTACAATACAGCATTTCCTTGCCGATATCTCTCTTTTGCAAAGAGATAGGCATTGGAAAATTCAGGGCTATAACGTGTAGATGAAGCACTAACAGGAGGCTTTAAAATGTTCATTCTAGTGTCTTTCGTTTGGGAGAAAAATGCAAAGGTACAATACAGCTTTTCCTTGCCGATATCTCTCTTTTGCAAAGAGATAGGCATTGGAAAATTCAGGGCTATAACGTGTAGATGAAGCACTAACAGGAGGCTTTAAAATTTTCATTCTAGTGTCCTTCGTTTGGGAGAAAAATGCAAAGGTTCAATACAGCTTTTCCTTGCCGATATCTCTCTTTTGCAAAGAGATAGGCATTGGAAAATTCAGGGCTATAACGTGTAGATGAAGCACTAACAGGAGGCTTTAAAATTTTCATTCTAGTGTCTTTCGTTTGGGAGAAAAATGCAAAGGTACAATACAGCTTTTCCTTGCCGATATCTCTCTTTTGCAAAGAGCTAGGCATTGGAAAATTCAGGGCTATAACGTGTAGATGAAGCACTAACAGTAGGCTTTAACATTTTCATTCTAGTGTCCTTCGTTTGGGAGAAAAATGCAAAGGTACAATACAGCTTTTCCTTGCCAATATCTCTCTTTTGCAAAGAGCTAGGCATTGGAAAATTCAGGGCTATAACGTGTAGATGAAGCACTAACAGGAGGCTTTAAAATTTTCATTCTAGTGTCTTTCGTTTGGGAGAAAAATGCAAAGGTACAATACAGTTTTTCCTTGCCGATATCTCTCTTTTGCAAAGAGATAGGCATTGGAAAATTCAGGGCTATAACGTGTAGATGAAGCACTAACAGGAGGCTTTTAAATTTTCATTCTAGTGTCCTTCGTTTGGGAGAAAAATGCAAAGGTACAATACAGCTTTTCCTTGCCGATATCTCTCTTTTGCAAAGAGATAGGCATTGGAAAATTCAGGGCTATAACGTGTAGATGAAGCACTAACAGGAGGCTTTTAAATTTTCATTCTAGTGTCCTTCGTTTGGGAGAAAAATGCAAAGGTACAATACAGCTTTTCCTTGCCGATATCTCTCTTTTGCAGAGATAGGCATTGGAAAATTCAGGGCTATAACGTGTAGATGAAGCACTAACAGGAGGCTTTAAAATTTTAATTCTAGTGTCTTTCGTTTGGGAGAAAAATGCAAAGGTACAATACAGCTTTTTCTTGCCGATATCTCTCTTTTGCAAAGAGATAGGCATTGGAAAATTCAGGGCTATAACGTGTAGATGAAGCACTAACAGGAGGCTTTAAAATTTTCATTCTAGTGTCCTTCGTTTGGGAGAAAAATGCAAAGGTACAATACAGCTTTTCCTTGCCGATATCTCTCTTTTGCAAAGAGATAGGCATTGGAAAATTCAGGGCTATAACGTGTAGATGAAGCACTAACAGGAGGCTTTAAAATTTTCATTCTAGTGTCTTTCGTTTGGGAGAAAAATGCAAAGTTACAATACAGCTTTTCCTTGCCGATATCTCTCTTTTGCAAAGAGATAGGCATTGGAAAATTCAGGGCTATAACGTGTAGATGAAGCACTAACAGGAGGCTTTAACATTTTCATTCTAGTGTCCTTCGTTTGGGAGAAAAATGCAAAGGTACAAGACAGCTTTTCCTTGCCAATATCTCTCTTTTGCAAAGAGCTGCGCATTGGAAAATTCAGGGCTAGGTCGTGTAGATGATGGCCTAACAGGAGGCTTTAAAATGTTCTTTCTAGTGTCCTTCGTTTGAGAGAAAAATGCAATGGTACAAGACAGCTTTTCCTTGCCAATATCTCTCTTTTGCAAAGAGCTGCGCATTGGAAAATTCAGGGCTATGTCGTGTAGATGATGGCCTAACAGGAGGCTTTAAAATTTTCTTTCTAGTGTCCTTCGTTTGGGAGAAAAATGCAATGGTACAAGACAGCTTTTCCTTGCCAATATCTCTCTTTTGCAAAGAGCTGCGCATTGGAAAATTCAGGGCTATGTCGTGTAGATGATGGCCTAACAGGAGGCTTTAAAATTTTCTTTCTAGTGTCCTTCGTTTGGGAGAAAAATGCAAAGGTACAAGACAGCTTTTCCTTGCCAATATCTCTATTTTGCAAAGAGCTACGCATTGGAAAATTCAGGGCTATGTCGTGTAGATGATGGCCTAACAGGAGGCTTTAAAATTTTCTTTCTAGTGACCTTCGTTTGGGAGAAAAATGCAAAGGTACAAGACAGCTTTTCCTTGCCAATATCTCTCTTTTGCAAAGAGCTGCGCATTGGAAAATTCAGGGCTATGTCGTGTAGATGATGGCCTAACAGGAGGCTTTAAAATGTTCTTTCTAGTGTCCTTCGTTTGGGAGAAAAATGCAATGGTACAAGACAGCTTTTCCTTGCCAATATCTCTCTTTTGCAAAGAGCTGCGCATTGGAAAATTCAGGGCTATGTCGTGTAGATGATGGCCTAACAGGAGGCTTTAAAATTTTCTTTCTAGTGTCCTTCGTTTGGGAGAAAAATGCAAAGGTACAAGACAGCTTTTCCTTGCCAATATCTCTCTTTTGCAAAGAGCTACGCATTGGAAAATTCAGGGCTATGTCGTGTAGATGATGGCCTAACAGGAGGCTTTAAAATTTTCTTTCTAGTGTCCTTCGTTTGGGAGAAAAATGCAATGGTACAAGACAGCTTTTCTTTGCCAATATCTCTCTTTTGCAAAGAGCTGCGCATTGGAAAATTCAGGGCTATGTCGTGTAGATGATGGCCTAACAGGAGGCTTTAAAATTTTCTTTCTAGTGTCCTTCGTTTGGGAGAAAAATGCAAAGGTACAAGACAGCTTTTCCTTGCCAATATCTCTCTTTTGCAAAGAGCTGCGCATTGGAAAATTCAGGGCTATGTCGTGTAGATGATGGCCTAACAGGAGGCTTTAACATTTTCTTTCTAGTGTCCTTCGTTTGGGAGAAAAATGCAAAGGTACAAGACAGCTTTTCCTTGCCAATATCTCTCTTATGCAAAGAGCTACGCATTGGAAAATTCAGGGCTATGTCGTGTAGATGATGGCCTAACAGGAGGCTTTAAAATTTTCTTTCTAGTGACCTTCGTTTGGGAGAAAAATGCAAAGGTACAAGACAGCTTTTCCTTGCCAATATCTCTCTTTTGCAAAGAGCTGCGCATTGGAAAATTCAGGGCTATGTCGTGTAGATGATGGCCTAACAGGAGGCTTTAAAATGTTCTTTCTAGTGTCCTTCGTTTGGGAGAAAAATGCAATGGTACAAGACAGCTTTTCCTTGCCAATATCTCTCTTTTGCAAAGAGCTGCGCATTGGAAAATTCAGGGCTATGTCGTGTAGATGATGGCCTAACAGGAGGCTTTAAAATTTTCTTTCTAGTGTCCTTCGTTTGGGAGAAAAATGCAAAGGTACAAGACAGCTTTTCCTTGCCAATATCTCTCTTTTGCAAAGAGCTACGCATTGGAAAATTCAGGGCTATGTCGTGTAGATGATGGCCTAACAGGAGGCTTTAAAATTTTCTTTCTAGTGTCCTTCGTTTGGGAGAAAAATGCAATGGTACAAGACAGCTTTTCCTTGCCAAGAGCTGCGCATTGGAAAATTCAGGGCTATGTCGTGTAGATGATGGCCTAACAGGAGGCTTTAAAATTTTCTTTCTAGTGACCTTCGTTTGGGAGAAAAATGCAAAGGTACAAGACAGCTTTTCCTTGCCAATATCTCTCTTTTGCAAAGAGCTGCGCATTGGAAAATTCAGGGCTATGTCGTGTAGATGATGGCCTAACAGGAGGCTTTAAAATGTTCTTTCTAGTGTCCTTCGTTTGGGAGAAAAATGCAATGGTACAAGACAGCTTTTCCTTGCCAATATCTCTCTTTTGTAAAGAGCTGCGCATTGGAAAATTCAGGGCTATGTCGTGTAGATGATGGCCTAACAGGAGGCTTTAAAATTTTCTTTCTAGTGTCCTTCGTTTGGGAGAAAAATGCAATGGTACAAGACAGCTTTTCCTTGCCAATATCTCTCTTTTGCAAAGAGCTGCGCATTGGAAAATTCAGGGCTATGTCGTGTAGATAATGGCCTAACAGGAGGCTTTAAAATTTTCTTTCTAGTGTCCTTCGTTTGGGAGAAAAATGCAAAGGTACAAGACAGCTTTTCCTTGCCAATATCTCTCTTTTGCAAAGAGCTACTCATTGGAAAATTCAGGGCTATGTCGTGTAGATGATGGCCTAACAGGAGGCTTTAAAATTTTCTTTCTAGTGCCCTTCGTTTGGGAGAAAAATGCAAAGGTACAAGACAGCTTTTCCTTGCCAATATCTCTCTTTTGCAAAGAGCTAGGCATTGGAAAATTCAGGGCTATAATGTGTAGATGAAGCACTAACAGGAGGCTTTAAAATTTTCATTCTAGTGTCCTTCGTTTGGGAGAAAAATGCAAAGGTACAATACAGCTTTTCCTTGCCGATATCTCTCTTTTGCAAAGAGATAGGCATTGGAAAATTCAGGGCTATAACGTGTAGATGAAGCACTAATAGGAGGCTTTAAAATTTTCATTCTAGTGTCCTTCGTTTGGGAGAAAAATGCAAAGGTTCAATACAGCTTTTCCTTGCCGATATCTCTCTTTTGCAAAGAGCTAGGCATTGGAAAATTCAGGGCTATAACGTGTAGATGAAGCACTAACAGGAGGCTTTAAAATTTTCATTCTAGTGTCTTTCGTTTGGGAGAAAAATGCAAAGGTACAATACAGTTTTTCCTTGCCGATATCTCTCTTTTGCAAAGAGCTGCGCATTGGAAAATTCAGGGTTATGTCGTGTAGATGATGGCCTAACAGGAGGCTTTAAAATGTTCTTTCTAGTGTCCTTCGTTTGGGAGAAAAATGCAATGGTACAAGACAGCTTTTCCTTGCCAATATCTCTCTTTTGCAAAGAGCTGCGCATTGGAAAATTCAGGGCTATGTCGTGTAGATGATGGCCTAACAGGAGGCTTTAAAATTTTCTTTCTAGTGTCCTTCGTTTGGGAGAAAAATGCAAAGGTACAAGACAGCTTTTCCTTGCCAATATCTCTCTTTTGCAAAGAGCTACGCATTGGAAAATTCAGGGCTATGTCGTGTAGATGATGGCCTAACAGGAGGCTTTAAAATTTTCTTTCTAGTGTCCTTCGTTTGGGAGAAAAATGCAATGGTACAAGACAGCTTTTCCTTGCCAAGAGCTGCGCATTGGAAAATTCAGGGCTATGTCGTGTAGATGATGGCCTAACAGGAGGCTTTAAAATTTTCTTTCTAGTGTCCTTCGTTTGGGAGAAAAATGCAAAGGTACAAGACAGCTTTTCCTTGCCAATATCTCTCTTTTGCAAAGAGCTACGGATTGGAAAATTCAGGGCTATGTCGTGTAGATGATGGCCTAACAGGAGGCTTTAAAATTTTCTTTCTAGTGTCCTTCGTTTGGGAGAAAAATGCAAAGGTACAAGACAGCTTTTCCTTGCCAATATCTCTCTTTTGCAAAGAGCTACGCATTGGAAAATTCAGGGCTATGTCGTGTAGATGATGGCCTAACAGGAGGCTTTAAAATTTTCTTTCTAGTGTCCTTCGTTTGGGAGAAAAATGCAAAGGTACAAGACAGCTTTTCCTTGCCAATATCTCTCTTTTGCAAAGAGCTACGCATTGGAAAATTCAGGGCTATGTCGTGTAGATGATGGCCTAACAGGAGGCTTTAAAATTTTCTTTCTAGTGACCTTCGTTTGGGAGAAAAATGCAAAGGTACAAGACAGCTTTTCCTTGCCAATATCTCTCTTTTGCAAAGAGCTGCGCATTGGAAAATTCAGGGCTATGTCGTGTAGATGATGGCCTAACAGGAGGCTTTAAAATGTTCTTTCTAGTGTCCTTCGTTTGGGAGAAAAATGCAAAGGTACAAGACAGCTTTTCCTTGCCAATATCTCTCTTTTGCAAAGAGCTGCGCATTGGAAAATTCAGGGCTATGTCGTGTAGATGATGGCCTAACAGGAGGCTTTAAAATTTTCTTTCTAGTGTCCTTCGTTTGGGAGAAAAATGCAAAGGTACAAGACAGCTTTTCCTTGCCAATATCTCTCTTTTGCAAAGAGCTACTCATTGGAAAATTCAGGGCTATGTCGTGTAGATGATGGCCTAACAGGAGGCTTTAAAATTTTCTTTCTAGTGCCCTTCGTTTGGGAGAAAAATGCAAAGGTACAAGACAGCTTTTCCTTGCCAATATCTCTCTTTTGCAAAGAGCTGCGCATTAAAAAATTCAGGGCTATGTCGTGTAGATGATGGCCTAACAGGAGGCTTTAAAATTTTCTTTCTAGTGCCCTTCGTTTGGGAGAAAAATGCAATGGTACAAGACAGCTTTTCCTTGCCAATATCTCTCTTTTGCAAAGAGCTGCGCATTGGAAAATTCAGGGCTATGTCGTGTAGATGATGGCCTAACAGGAGGCTTTAAAATTTTCTTTCTAGTGTCCTTCGTTTGGGAGAAAAATGCAAAGGTACAAGACAGCTTTTCCTTGCCAATATCTCTCTTTTGCAAAGAGCTACGCATTGGAAAATTCAGGGCTATGTCGTGTAGATGATGGCCTAACAGGAGGCTTTAAAATTTTCTTTCTAGTGACCTTCGTTTGGGAGAAAAATGCAAAGGAACAAGACAGCTTTTCCTTGCCAATATCTCTCTTTTGCAAAGAGCTGCGCATTGGAAAATTCAGGGCTATGTCGTGTAGATGATGGCATAACAGGAGGCTTTAAAATTTTCTTTCTAGTGTCCTTCGTTTGGGAGAAAAATGCAATGGTACAAGACAGCTTTTCCTTGCGAATATCTCTCTTTTGCAAAGAGCTGCGTATTGGAAAATTCAGGGCTATGTCGTGTAGATGATGGCCTAACAGGAGGCTTTAAAATTTTCTTTCTAGTAACCTTCGTTTGGGAGAAAAATGCAAAGGTACAAGACAGCTTTTCCTTGCCAATATCTCTCTTTTGCAAAGAGCTGCGCATTGGAAAATTCAGGGTTATGTCGTGTAGAAGATGGCCTAACAGGAGGCTTTAAAATGTTCTTTCTAGTGTCCTTCGTTTGGGAGAAAAATGCAATGGTACAAGACAGCTTTTCCTTGCCAATATCTCTCTTTTGCAAAGAGCTGCGCATTGGAAAATTCAGGGCTATGTCGTGTAGATGATGGCCTAACAGGAGGCTTTAAAATTTTCTTTCTAGTGTCCTTCGTTTGGGAGAAAAATGCAAAGGTACAAGACAGCTTTTCCTTGCCAATATCTCTCTTTTGCAAAGAGCTACGCATTGGAAAATTCAGGGCTATGTCGTGTAGATGATGGCCTAACAGGAGGCTTTAAAATTTTCTTTCTAGTGACCTTCGTTTGGGAGAAAAATGCAATGGTACAAGACAGCTTTTCCTTGCCAATATCTCTCTTTTGCAAAGAGCTGCGCATTGGAAAATTCAGGGCTATGTCGTGTAGATGATGGCCTAACAGGAGGCTTTAAAATGTTCTTTCTAGTGTCCTTCGTTTGGGAGAAAAATGCAATGGTACAAGACAGCTTTTCCTTGCCAATATCTCTCTTTTGCAAAGAGCTGCGCATTGGAAAATTCAGGGCTATGTCGTGTAGATGATGGCCTAACAGGAGGCTTTAAAATTTTCTTTCTAGTGTCCTTCGTTTGGGAGAAAAATGCAATGGTACAAGACAGCTTTTCCTTGCCAATATCTCTCTTTTGCAAAGAGCTGCGCATTGGAAAATTCAGGGCTATGTCGTGTAGATGATGGCCTAACAGGAGGCTTTAAAATTTTCTTTCTAGTGTCCTTCGTTTGGGAGAAAAATGCAAAGGTACAAGACAGCTTTTCCTTGCCAATATCTCTCTTTTGCAAAGAGCTACGCATTGGAAAATTCAGGGCTATGTCGTGTAGATGATGGCCTAACAGGAGGCTTTAAAATTTTCTTTCTAGTGACCTTCGTTTGGGAGAAAAATGCAATGGTACAAGACAGCTTTTCCTTGCCAATATCTCTCTTTTGCAAAGAGCTGCGCATTGGAAAATTCAGGGCTATGTCGTGTAGATGATGGCCTAACAGGAGGCTTTAAAATGTTCTTTCTAGTGTCCTTCGTTTGGGAGAAAAATGCAATGGTACAAGACAGCTTTTCCTTGCCAATATCTCTCTTTTGCAAAGAGCTGCGCATTGGAAAATTCAGGGCTATGTCGTGTAGATGATGGCCTAACAGGAGGCTTTAAAATTTTCTTTCTAGTGTCCTTCGTTTGGGAGAAAAATGCAATGGTACAAGACAGCTTTTCCTTGCCAATATCTCTCTTTTGTAAAGAGCTGCGCATTGGAAAATTCAGGGCTATGTCGTGTAGATGATGGCCTAACAGGAGGCTTTAAAATTTTCTTTCTAGTGTCCTTCGTTTGGGAGAAAAATGCAAAGGTACAAGACAGCTTTTCCTTGCCAATATCTCTCTTTTGCAAAGAGCTACGCATTGGAAAATTCAGGGCTATGTCGTGTAGATGATGGCCTAACAGGAGGCTTTAAAATTTTCTTTCTAGTGATCTTCGTTTGGGAGAAAAATGCAATGGTACAAGACAGCTTTTCCTTGCCAATATCTCTCTTTTGCAAAGAGCTGCGCATTGGAAAATTCAGGGCTATGTCGTGTAGATGATGGCCTAACAGGAGGCTTTAAAATTTTCTTTCTAGTGTCCTTCGTTTGGGAGAAAAATGCAAAGGTACAAGACAGCTTTTCCTTGCCAATATCTCTCTTTTGCAAAGAGCTACGCATTGGAAAATTCAGGGCTATGTCGTGTAGATGATGGCCTAACAGGAGGCTTTAAAATTTTCTTTCTAGTGACCTTCGTTTGGGAGAAAAATGCAAAGGTGCAAGACAGCTTTTCCTTGCCAATATCTCTCTTTTGCAAAGAGCTGCGCATTGCAAAATTCAGGGCTATGTCGTGTAGACGATGGCCTAACAGGAGGCTTTAAAATGTTCTTTCTAGTGTCCTTCGTTTGGGAGAAAAATGCAATGGTACAAGACAGCTTTTCCTTGCCAATATCTCTCTTTTGCAAAGAGCTGCGCATTGGAAAATTCAGGGCTATGTCGTGTAGATGATGGCCTAACAGGAGGCTTTAAAATTTTCTTTCTAGTGTCCTTCGTTTGGGAGAAAAATGCAAAGGTACAAGACAGCTTTTCCTTGCCAATATCTCTCTTTTGCAAAGAGCTACGCATTGGAAAATTCAGGGCTATGTCGTGTAGATGATGGCCTAACAGGAGGCTTTAAAATTTTCTTTCTAGTGACCTTCGTTTGGGAGAAAAATGCAATGGTACAAGACAGCTTTTCCTTGCCAATATCTCTCTTTTGCAAAGAGCTGCGCATTGGAAAATTCAGGGCTATGTCGTGTAGATGATGGCCTAACAGGAGGCTTTAAAATGTTCTTTCTAGTGTCCTTCGTTTGGGAGAAAAATGCAATGGTACAAGACAGCTTTTCCTTGCCAATATCTCTCTTTTGCAAAGAGCTGCGCATTGGAAAATTCAGGGCTATGTCGTGTAGATGATGGCCTAACAGGAGGCTTTAAAATTTTCTTTCTAGTGTCCTTCGTTTGGGAGAAAAATGCAATGGTACAAGACAGCTTTTCCTTGCCAATATCTCTCTTTTGCAAAGAGCTGCGCATTGGAAAATTCAGGGCTATGTCGTGTAGATGATGGCCTAACAGGAGGCTTTAAAATTTTCTTTCTAGTGTCCTTCGTTTGGGAGAAAAATGCAAAGGTACAAGACAGCTTTTCCTTGCCAATATCTCTCTTTTGCAAAGAGCTGCGCATTGGAAAATTCAGGGCTATGTCGTGTAGATGATGGCCTAACAGGAGGCTTTAAAATGTTCTTTCTAGTGTCCTTCGTTTGGGAGAAAAATGCAATGGTACAAGACAGCTTTTCCTTGCCAATATCTCTCTTTTGCAAAGAGCTGCGCATTGGAAAATTCAGGGCTATGTCGTGTAGATGATGGCCTAACAGGAGGCTTTAAAATTTTCTTTCTAGTGTCCTTCGTTTGGGAGAAAAATGCAATGGTACAAGACAGCTTTTCCTTGCCAATATCTCTCTTTTGTAAAGAGCTGCGCATTGGAAAATTCAGGGCTATGTCGTGTAGATGATGGCCTAACAGGAGGCTTTAAAATTTTCTTTCTAGTGTCCTTCGTTTGGGAGAAAAATGCAAAGGTACAAGACAGCTTTTCCTTGCCAATATCTCTCTTTTGCAAAGAGCTACGCATTGGAAAATTCAGGGCTATGTCGTGTAGATGATGGCCTAACAGGAGGCTTTAAAATTTTCTTTCTAGTGACCTTCGTTTGGGAGAAAAATGCAATGGTACAAGACAGCTTTTCCTTGCCAATATCTCTCTTTTGCAAAGAGCTGCGCATTGGAAAATTCAGGGCTATGTCGTGTAGATGATGGCCTAACAGGAGGCTTTAAAATTTTCTTTCTAGTGTCCTTCGTTTGGGAGAAAAATGCAAAGGTACAAGACAGCTTTTCCTTGCCAATATCTCTCTTTTGCAAAGAGCTACGCATTGGAAAATTCAGGGCTATGTCGTGTAGATGATGGCCTAACAGGAGGCTTTAAAATTTTCTTTCTAGTGACCTTCGTTTGGGAGAAAAATGCAAAGGTGCAAGACAGCTTTTCCTTGCCAATATCTCTCTTTTGCAAAGAGCTGCGCATTGTAAAATTCAGGGCTATGTCGTGTAGACGATGGCCTAACAGGAGGCTTTAAAATGTTCTTTCTAGTGTCCTTCGTTTGGGAGAAAAATGCAATGGTACAAGACAGCTTTTCCTTGCCAATATCTCTCTTTTGCAAAGAGCTGCGCATTGGAAAATTCAGGGCTATGTCGTGTAGATGATGGCCTAACAGGAGGCTTTAAAATGTTCTTTCTAGTGTCCTTCGTTTGGGAGAAAAATGCAATGGTACAAGACAGCTTTTCCTTGCCAATATCTCTCTTTTGCAAAGAGCTACGCATTGGAAAATTCAGGGCTATGTCGTGTAGATGATGGCCTAACAGGAGGCTTTAAAATTTTCTTTCTAGTGACCTTCGTTTGGGAGAAAAATGCAATGGTACAAGACAGCTTTTCCTTGCCAATATCTCTCTTTTGCAAAGAGCTGCGCATTGGAAAATTCAGGGCTATGTCGTGTAGATGATGGCCTAACAGGAGGCTTTAAAATGTTCTTTCTAGTGTCCTTCGTTTGGGAGAAAAATGCAATGGTACAAGACAGCTTTTCCTTGCCAATATCTCTCTTTTGCAAAGAGCTGCGCATTGGAAAATTCAGGGCTATGTCGTGTAGATGATGGCCTAACAGGAGGCTTTAAAATTTTCTTTCTAGTGTCCTTCGTTTGGGAGAAAAATGCAATGGTACAAGACAGCTTTTCCTTGCCAATATCTCTCTTTTGTAAAGAGCTGCGCATTGGAAAATTCAGGGCTATGTCGTGTAGATGATGGCCTAACAGGAGGCTTTAAAATTTTCTTTCTAGTGTCCTTCGTTTGGGAGAAAAATGCAAAGGTACAAGACAGCTTTTCCTTGCCAATATCTCTCTTTTGCAAAGAGCTACGCATTGGAAAATTCAGGGCTATGTCGTGTAGATGATGGCCTAACAGGAGGCTTTAAAATTTTCTTTCTAGTGACCTTCGTTTGGGAGAAAAATGCAATGGTACAAGACAGCTTTTCCTTGCCAATATCTCTCTTTTGCAAAGAGCTGCGCATTGGAAAATTCAGGGCTATGTCGTGTAGATGATGGCCTAACAGGAGGCTTTAAAATTTTCTTTCTAGTGTCCTTCGTTTGGGAGAAAAATGCAAAGGTACAAGACAGCTTTTCCTTGCCAATATCTCTCTTTTGCAAAGAGCTACGCATTGGAAAATTCAGGGCTATGTCGTGTAGATGATGGCCTAACAGGAGGCTTTAAAATTTTCTTTCTAGTGACCTTCGTTTGGGAGAAAAATGCAAAGGTGCAAGACAGCTTTTCCTTGCCAATATCTCTCTTTTGCAAAGAGCTGCGCATTGTAAAATTCAGGGCTATGTCGTGTAGACGATGGCCTAACAGGAGGCTTTAAAATGTTCTTTCTAGTGTCCTTCGTTTGGGAGAAAAATGCAATGGTACAAGACAGCTTTTCCTTGCCAATATCTCTCTTTTGCAAAGAGCTGCGCATTGGAAAATTCAGGGCTATGTCGTGTAGATGATGGCCTAACAGGAGGCTTTAAAATTTTCTTTCTAGTGACCTTCGTTTGGGAGAAAAATGCAAAGGTACAAGACAGCTTTTCCTTGCCAATATTTATCTTTTGCAAAGAGATGCGCATTGGAAAATTCAGGGCTATGTCGTGTAGATGATGGCCTAACAGGAGGCTTTAAAATTTTCTTTCTAGTGACCTTCGTTTGGGAGAAAAATGCAAAGGTACAAGACAGCTTTTCCTTGCCAATATCTCTCTTTTGCAAAGAGCTGCGCATTGGAAAATTCAGGGCTATGTCGTGTAGATGATGGCCTAACAGGAGGCTTTAAAATTTTCTTTCTAGTGCCCTTCGTTTGGGAGAAAAATGCAATGGTACAAGACAGCTTTTCCTTGCCAATATCTCTCTTTTGCAAAGAGCTGCGCATTGGAAAATTCAGGGCTATGTCGTGTAGATGATGGCCTAAAAGGAGGCTTTAAAATTTTCTTTCTAGTGTCCTTCGTTTGGGAGAAAAATGCAAAGGTACAAGACAGCTTTTCCTTGCCAATATCTCTCTTTTGCAAAGAGCTACGCATTGGAAAATTCAGGGCTATGTCGTGTAGATGATGGCCTAACAGGAGGCTTTAAAATTTTCTTTCTAGTGTCCTTCGTTTGGGAGAAAAATGCAAAGGTACAAGACAGCTTTTCCTTGCCAATATCTCTCTTTTGCAAAGAGCTACGCATTGGAAAATTCAGGGCTATGTCGTGTAGATGATGGCCTAACAGGAGGCTTTAAAATTTTCTTTCTAGTGACCTTCGTTTGGTAGAAAAATGCAATGGTACAAGACAGCTTTTCCTTGCCAATATCTCTCTTTTGCAAAGAGCTGCGCATTGGAAAATTCAGGGCTATGTCGTGTAGATGATGGCCTAACAGGAGGCTTTAAAATTTTCTTTCTAGTGTCCTTCGTTTGGGAGAAAAATGCAAAGGTACAAGACAGCTTTTCCTTGCCAATATCTCTCTTTTGCAAAGAGCTGCGCATTGGAAAATTCAGGGCTATGTCGTGTAGATGATGGCCTAACAGGAGGCTTTAAAATTTTCTTTCTAGTGACCTTCGTTTGGGAGAAAAATGCAAAGGTACAAGACAGCTTTTCCTTGCCAATATCTCTCTTTTGCAAAGAGCTGCGCATTGGAAAATTCAGGGCTATGTCGTGTAGATGATGGCATAACAGGAGGCTTTAAAATGTTCTTTCTAGTGTCCTTCGTTTGGGAGAAAAATGCAATGGTACAAGACAGCTTTTCCTTGCCAATATCTCTCTTTTGCAAAGAGCTGCGCATTGGAAAATTCAGGGCTATGTCGTGTAGATGATGGCCTAACAGGAGGCTTTAAAATTTTCTTTCTAGTGCCCTTCGTTTGGGAGAAAAATGCAATGGTACAAGACAGCTTTTCCTTGCCAATATCTCTCTTTTGCAAAGAGCTGCGCATTGGAAAATTCAGGGCTATGTCGTGTAGATGATGGCCTAACAGGAGGCTTTAAAATTTTCTTTCTAGTGTCCTTCGTTTGGGAGAAAAATGCAAAGGTACAAGACAGCTTTTCCTTGCCAATATCTCTCTTTTGCAAAGAGCTACGCATTGGAAAATTCAGGGCTATGTCGTGTAGATGATGGCCTAACAGGAGGCTTTAAAATTTTCTTTCTAGTGACCTTCGTTTGGGAGAAAAATGTAAAGGTACAAGACAGCTTTTCCTTGCTAATATCTCTCTTTTGCAAAGAGCTGCGCATTGGAAAATTCAGGGCTATGTCGTGTAGATGATGGCCTAATAGGAGGCTTTAAAATTTTCTTTCTAGTGACCTTCGTTTGGGAGAAAAATGCAAAGGTACAAGACAGCTTTTCCTTGCCAATATCTCTCTTTTGCAAAGAGATGCGCATTGGAAAATTCAGGGCTATGTCGTGTAGATGATGGCCTAACAGGAGGCTTTAAAATTTTCTTTCTAGTGACCTTCGTTTGGGAGAAAAATGCAAAGGTACAAGACAGCTTTTCCTTGCCAATATCTCTCTTTTGCAAAGAGCTGCGCATTGGAAAATTCAGGGCTATGTCGTGTAGATGATGGCCTAACAGGAGGCTTTAAAATTTTCTTTCTAGTGCCCTTCGTTTGGGAGAAAAATGCAATGGTACAAGACAGCTTTTCCTTGCCAATATCTCTCTTTTGCAAAGAGCTGCGCATTGGAAAATTCAGGGCTATGTCGTGTAGATGATGGCCTAAAAGGAGGCTTTAAAATTTTCTTTCTAGTGTCCTTCGTTTGGGAGAAAAATGCAAAGGTACAAGACAGCTTTTCCTTGCCAATATCTCTCTTTTGCAAAGAGCTACGCATTGGAAAATTCAGGGCTATGTCGTGTAGATGATGGCCTAACAGGAGGCTTTAAAATTTTCTTTCTAGTGTCCTTCGTTTGGGAGAAAAATGCAAAGGTACAAGACAGCTTTTCCTTGCCAATATCTCTCTTTTGCAAAGAGCTACGCATTGGAAAATTCAGGGCTATGTCGTGTAGATGATGGCCTAACAGGAGGCTTTAAAATTTTCTTTCTAGTGACCTTCGTTTGGGAGAAAAATGCAAAGGTACAAGACAGCTTTTCCTTGCCAATATCTCTCTTTTGCAAAGAGCTGCGCATTGGAAAATTCAGGGCTATGTCGTGTAGATGATGGCCTAACAGGAGGCTTTAAAATGTTCTTTCTAGTGTCCTTCGTTTGGGAGAAAAATGCAATGGTACAAGACAGCTTTTCCTTGCCAATATCTCTCTTTTGCAAAGAGCTGCGCATTGGAAAATTCAGGGCTATGTCGTGTAGATGATGGCCTAACAGGAGGCTTTAAAATTTTCTTTCTAGTGTCCTTCGTTTGGGAGAAAAATGCAATGGTACAAGACAGCTTTTCCTTGCCAATATCTCTCTTTTGCAAAGAGCTGCGCATTGGAAAATTCAGGGCTATGTCGTGTAGATGATGGCCTAACAGGAGGCTTTAAAATTTTCTTTCTAGTGTCCTTCGTTTGGGAGAAAAATGCAATGGTACAAGACAGCTTTTCCTTGCCAATATCTCTCTTTTGCAAAGAGCTGCGCATTGGAAAATTCAGGGCTATGTCGTGTAGATGATGGCCTAACAGGAGGCTTTAAAATTTTCTTTCTAGTGTCCTTCGTTTGGGAGAAAAATGCAAAGGTACAAGACAGCTTTTCCTTGCCAATATCTCTCTTTTGCAAAGAGCTGCGCATTGGAAAATTCAGGGCTATGTCGTGTAGATGATGGCCTAACAGGAGGCTTTAAAATGTTCTTTCTAGTGTCCTTCGTTTGGGAGAAAAATGCAATGGTACAAGACAGCTTTTCCTTGCCAATATCTCTCTTTTGCAAAGAGCTGCGCATTGGAAAATTTAGGGCTATGTCGTGTAGATGATGGCCTAACAGGAGGCTTTAAAATTTTCTTTCTAGTGTCCTTCGTTTGGGAGAAAAATGCAATGGTACAAGACAGCTTTTCCTTGCCAATATCTCTCTTTTGCAAAGAGCTGCGCATTGGAAAATTCAGGGCTATGTCGTGTAGATGATGGCCTAACAGGAGGCTTTAAAATTTTCTTTCTAGTGTCCTTCGTTTGGGAGAAAAATGCAAAGGTACAAGACAGCTTTTCCTTGCCAATATCTCTCTTTTGCAAAGAGCTACGCATTGGAAAATTCAGGGCTATGTCGTGTAGATGATGGCCTAACAGGAGGCTTTAAAATTTTCTTTCTAGTGTCCTTCGTTTGGGAGAAAAATGCAAAGGTACAAGACAGCTTTTCCTTGCCAATATCTCTCTTTTGCAAAGAGCTACGCATTGGAAAATTCAGGGCTATGTCGTGTAGATGATGGCCTAACAGGAGGCTTTAAAATTTTCTTTCTAGTGTCCTTCGTTTGGGAGAAAAATGCAAAGGTACAAGACAGCTTTTCCTTGCCAATATCTCTCTTTTGCAAAGAGCTGCGCATTAAAAAATTCAGGGCTATGTCGTGTAGATGATGGCCTAACAGGAGGCTTTAAAATTTTCTTTCTAGTGCCCTTCGTTTGGGAGAAAAATGCAATGGTACAAGACAGCTTTTCCTTGCCAATATCTCTCTTTTGCAAAGAGCTGCGCATTGGAAAATTCAGGGCTATGTCGTGTAGATGATGGCCTAACAGGAGGCTTTAAAATTTTCTTTCTAGTGTCCTTCGTTTGGGAGAAAAATGCAAAGGTACAAGACAGCTTTTCCTTGCCAATATCTCTCTTTTGCAAAGAGCTGCGCATTGGAAAATTCAGGGCTATGTCGTGTAGATGATGGCCTAACAGGAGGCTTTAAAATTTTCTTTCTAGTGCCCTTCGTTTGGGAGAAAAATGCAATGGTACAAGACAGCTTTTCCTTGCCAATATCTCTCTTTTGCAAAGAGCTGCGCATTGGAAAATTCAGGGCTATGTCGTGTAGATGATGGCCTAAAAGGAGGCTTTAAAATTTTCTTTCTAGTGTCCTTCGTTTGGGAGAAAAATGCAAAGGTACAAGACAGCTTTTCCTTGCCAATATCTCTCTTTTGCAAAGAGCTACGCATTGAAAAATTCAGGGCTATGTCGTGTAGATGATGGCCTAACAGGAGGCTTTAAAATTTTCTTTCTAGTGTCCTTCGTTTGGGAGAAAAATGCAAAGGTACAAGACAGCTTTTCCTTGCCAATATCTCTCTTTTGCAAAGAGCTACGCATTGGAAAATTCAGGGCTATGTCGTGTAGATGATGGCCTAACAGGAGGCTTTAAAATTTTCTTTCTAGTGACCTTCGTTTGGGAGAAAAATGCAAAGGTACAAGACAGCTTTTCCTTGCCAATATCTCTCTTTTGCAAAGAGCTGCGCATTGGAAAATTCAGGGCTATGTCGTGTAGATGATGGCCTAACAGGAGGCTTTAAAATGTTCTTTCTAGTGTCCTTCGTTTGGGAGAAAAATGCAATGGTACAAGACAGCTTTTCCTTGCCAATATCTCTCTTTTGCAAAGAGCTGCGCATTGGAAAATTTAGGGCTATGTCGTGTAGATGATGGCCTAACAGGAGGCTTTAAAATTTTCTTTCTAGTGTCCTTCGTTTGGGAGAAAAATGCAATGGTACAAGACAGCTTTTCCTTGCCAATATCTCTCTTTTGCAAAGAGCTGCGCATTGGAAAATTCAGGGCTATGTCGTGTAGATGATGGCCTAACAGGAGGCTTTAAAATTTTCTTTCTAGTGTCCTTCGTTTGGGAGAAAAATGCAAAGGTACAAGACAGCTTTTCCTTGCCAATATCTCTCTTTTGCAAAGAGCTACGCATTGGAAAATTCAGGGCTATGTCGTGTAGATGATGGCCTAACAGGAGGCTTTAAAATTTTCTTTCTAGTGTCCTTCGTTTGGGAGAAAAATGCAAAGGTACAAGACAGCTTTTCCTTGCCAATATCTCTCTTTTGCAAAGAGCTACTCATTGGAAAATTCAGGGCTATGTCGTGTAGATGATGGCCTAACAGGAGGCTTTAAAATTTTCTTTCTAGTGCCCTTCGTTTGGGAGAAAAATGCAAAGGTACAAGACAGCTTTTCCTTGCCAATATCTCTCTTTTGCAAAGAGCTGCGCATTAAAAAATTCAGGGCTATGTCGTGTAGATGATGGCCTAACAGGAGGCTTTAAAATTTTCTTTCTAGTGCCCTTCGTTTGGGAGAAAAATGCAATGGTACAAGACAGCTTTTCCTTGCCAATATCTCTCTTTTGCAAAGAGCTGCGCATTGGAAAATTCAGGGCTATGTCGTGTAGATGATGGCCTAACAGGAGGCTTTAAAATTTTCTTTCTAGTGTCCTTCGTTTGGGAGAAAAATGCAATGGTACAAGACAGCTTTTCCTTGCCAATATCTCTCTTTTGCAAAGAGCTGCGCATTGGAAAATTCAGGGCTATGTCGTGTAGATGATGGCCTAACAGGAGGCTTTAAAATTTTCTTTCTAGTGTCCTTCGTTTGGGAGAAAAATGCAAAGGTACAAGACAGCTTTTCCTTGCCAATATCTCTCTTTTGCAAAGAGCTGCGCATTGGAAAATTCAGGGCTATGTCGTGTAGATGATGGCCTAACAGGAGGCTTTAAAATGTTCTTTCTAGTGTCCTTCGTTTGGGAGAAAAATGCAATGGTACAAGACAGCTTTTCCTTGCCAATATCTCTCTTTTGCAAAGAGCTGCGCATTGGAAAATTTAGGGCTATGTCGTGTAGATGATGGCCTAACAGGAGGCTTTAAAATGTTCTTTCTAGTGTCCTTCGTTTGGGAGAAAAATGCAATGGTACAAGACAGCTTTTCCTTGCCAATATCTCTCTTTTGCAAAGAGCTGCGCATTGGAAAATTCAGGGCTATGTCGTGTAGATGATGGCCTAACAGGAGGCTTTAAAATGTTCTTTCTAGTGTCCTTCGTTTGGGAGAAAAATGCAATGGTACAAGACAGCTTTTCCTTGCCAATATCTCTCTTTTGCAAAGAGCTGCGCATTGGAAAATTCAGGGCTATGTCGTGTAGATGATGGCCTAACAGGAGGCTTTAAAATTTTCTTTCTAGTGTCCTTCATTTGGGAGAAAAATGCAAAGGTACAAGACAGCTTTTCCTTGCCAATATCTCTCTTTTGCAAAGAGCTACGCATTGGAAAATTCAGGGCTATGTCGTGTAGATGATGGCCTGACAGGAGGCTTTAAAATTTTCTTTCTAGTGACCTTCGTTTGGGAGAAAAATGCAATGGTACAAGACAGCTTTTCCTTGCCAATATCTCTCTTTTGCAAAGAGCTGCGCATTGGAAAATCCAGGGCTATGTCGTGTAGATGATGGCCTAACAGGAGGCTTTAAAATTTTCTTTCTAGTGTCCTTCGTTTGGGAGAAAAATGCAAAGGTACAAGACAGCTTTTCCTTGCCAATATCTCTCTTTTGCAAAGAGCTACGCATTGGAAAATTCAGGGCTATGTCGTGTAGATGATGGCCTAACAGGAGGCTTTAAAATTTTCTTTCTAGTGACCTTCGTTTGGGAGAAAAATGCAAAGGTACAAGACAGCTTTTCCTTGCCAATATCTCTCTTTTGCAAAGAGCTGCGCATTGGAAAATTCAGGGCTATGTCGTGTAGATGATGGCCTAACAGGAGGCTTTAAAATGTTCTTTCTAGTGTCCTTCGTTTGGGAGAAAAATGCAAAGGTACAAGACAGCTTTTCCTTTCCAATATTTCTCTTTTGCAAAGAGCTACGCATTGGAAAATTCAGGGCTATGTCGTGTAGATGATGGCCTAACAGGAGGCTTTAAAATTTTCTTTCTAGTGACCTTCGTTTGGTAGAAAAATGCAAAGGTACAAGACAGCTTTTCCTTGCCAATATCTCTCTTTTGCAAAGAGCTGCGCATTGGAAAATTCAGGGCTATGTCGTGTAGATGATGGCCTAACAGGAGGCTTTAAAATTTTCTTTCTAGTGTCCTTCGTTTGGGAGAAAAATGCAATGGAACAAGACAGCTTTTCCTTGCCAATATCTCTCTTTTGCAAAGAGCTGCGCATTGGAAAATTCAGGGTTATGTCGTGTAGATGATGGCCTAACAGGAGGCTTTAAAATTTTCTTTCTAGTGTCCTTCGTTTGGGAGAAAAATGCAATGGTACAAGACAGCTTTTCCTTGCCAATATCTCTCTTTTGCAAAGAGCTGCGCATTGGAAAATTCAGGGCTATGTCGTGTAGATGATGGCCTAACAGGAGGCTTTAAAATTTTCTTTCTAGTGTCCTTCGTTTGGGAGAAAAATGCAAAGGTACAAGACAGCTTTTCCTTGCCAATATCTCTCTTTTGCAAAGAGCTGCGCATTGGAAAATTCAGGGCTATGTCGTGTAGATGATGGCCTAACAGGAGGCTTTAAAATTTTCTTTCTAGTGTCCTTCGTTTGGGAGAAAAATGCAATGGTACAAGACAGCTTTTCCTTGCCAATATCTCTCTTTTGCAAAGAGCTGCGCATTGGAAAATTCAGGGCTATGTCGTGTAGATGATGGCCTAACAGGAGGCTTAAAAATTTTCTTTCTAGTGACCTTCGTTTGGGAGAAAAATGCAAAGGTACAAGACAGCTTTTCCTTGCCAATATCTCTCTTTTGCAAAGAGCTGCGCATTGGAAAATTCAGGGCTATGTCGTGTAGATGATGGCCTAACAGGAGGCTTTAAAATTTTCTTTCTAGTGACCTTCGTTTGGGAGAAAAATGCAAAGGTACAAGACAGCTTTTCCTTGCCAATATCTCTCTTTTGCAAAGAGCTGCGCATTGGAAAATTCAGGGCTATGTCGTGTAGATGATGGCCTAACAGGAGGCTTTAAAATTTTCTTTCTAGTGCCCTTCGTTTGGGAGAAAAATGCAATGGTACAAGACAGCTTTTCCTTGCCAATATCTCTCTTTTGCAAAGAGCTGCGCATTGGAAAATTCAGGGCTATGTCGTGTAGATGATGGCCTAACAGGAGGCTTTAAAATTTTCTTTCTAGTGTCCTTCGTTTGGGAGAAAAATGCAAAGGTACAAGACAGCTTTTCCTTGCCAATATCTCTCTTTTGCAAAGAGCTACGCATTGGAAAATTCAGGGCTATGTCGTGTAGATGATGGCCTAACAGGAGGCTTTAAAATTTTCTTTCTAGTGACCTTCGTTTGGTAGAAAAATGCAAAGGTACAAGACAGCTTTTCCTTGCCAATATCTCTCTTTTGCAAAGAGCTGCGCATTGGAAAATTCAGGGCTATGTCGTGTAGATGATGGCCTAACAGGAGGCTTTAAAATATTCTTTCTAGTGTCCTTCGTTTGGGAGAAAAATGCAATGGTACAAGACAGCTTTTCCTTGCCAATATCTCTCTTTTGCAAAGAGCTGCGCATTGGAAAATTCAGGGCTATGTCGTGTAGATGATGGCCTAACAGGAGGCTTAAAAATTTTCTTTCTAGTGACCTTCGTTTGGGAGAAAAATGCAAAGGTACAAGACAGCTTTTCCTTGCCAATATCTCTCTTTTGCAAAGAGCTGCGCATTGGAAAATTCAGGGCTATGTCGTGTAGATGATGGCCTAACAGTAGGCTTTAAAATTTTCTTTCTAGTGTCCTTCGTTTGGGAGAAAAATGCAAAGGTACAAGACAGCTTTTCCTTGCCAATATCTCTCTTTTGCAAAGAGCTGCGCATTGGAAAATTCAGGGCTATGTCGTGTAGATGATGGCCTAACAGGAGGCTTTGAAATGTTCTTTCTAGTGTCCTTCGTTTGGGAGAAAAATGCAATGGTACAAGACAGCTTTTCCTTGCCAATATCTCTCTTTTGCAAAGAGCTGCGCATTGGAAAATTCAGGGCTATGTCGTGTAGATGATGGCCTAACAGGAGGCTTTAAAATTTTCTTTCTAGTGTCCTTCGTTTGGGAGAAGAATGCAATGGTACAAGACAGCTTTTCCTTGCCAATATCTCTCTTTTGCAAAGAGCTGCGCATTGGAAAATTCAGGGCTATGTCGTGTAGATGATGGCCTAAAAGGAGGCTTTAAAATTTTCTTTCTAGTGTCCTTCGTTTGGGAGAAAAATGCAATGGTACAAGACAGCTTTTCCTTGCCAATATCTCTCTTTTGCAAAGAGCTGCGCATTGGAAAATTCAGGGCTATGTCGTGTAGATGATGGCCTAACAGGAGGCTTTAAAATTTTCTTTCTAGTGTCCTTCGTTTGGGAGAAAAATGCAAAGGTACAAGACAGCTTTTCCTTGCCAATATCTCTCTTTTGCAAAGAGCTGCGCATTGGAAAATTCAGGGCTATGTCGTGTAGATGATGGCCTAACAGGAGGCTTTAAAATTTTCTTTCTAGTGTCCTTCGTTTGGGAGAAAAACGCAATGGTACAAGACAGCTTTTCCTTGCCAATATCTCTCTTTTGCAAAGAGCTGCGCATTGGAAAATTCAGGGCTATGTCGTGTAGATGATGGCCTAACAGGAGGCTTTAAAATTTTCTTTCTAGTGACCTTCGTTTGGGAGAAAAATGCAAAGGTACAAGACAGCTTTTCCTTGCCAATATCTCTGTTTTGCAAAGAGCTGCGCATTGGAAAATTTAGGGCTATGTCGTGTAGATGATGGCCTAACAGGAGGCTTTAAAATTTTCTTTCTAGTGTCCTTCGTTTGGGAGAAAAATGCAATGGTACAAGACAGCTTTTCCTTGCCAATATTTCTCTTTTGCAAAGAGCTGCGCATTGGAAAATTCAGGGCTATGTCGTGTAGATGATGGCCTAACAGGAGGCTTTAAAATTTTCTTTCTAGTGACCTTCGTTTGGGAGAAAAATGCAAAGGTACAAGACAGCTTTTCCTTGCCAATATCTCTCTTTTGCAAAGAGCTGCGCATTGGAAAATTCAGGGCTATGTCGTGTAGATGATGGCCTAACAGGAGGCTTTAAAATTTTCTTTCTAGTGACCTTCGTTTGGGAGAAAAATGCAAAGGTACAAGACAGCTTTTCCTTGCCAATATCTCTCTTTTGCAAAGAGCTGCGCATTGGAAAATTCAGGGCTATGTCGTGTAGATGATGGCCTAACAGGAGGCTTTAAAATTTTCTTTCTAGTGCCCTTCGTTTGGGAGAAAAATGCAATGGTACAAGACAGCTTTTCCTTGCCAATATCTCTCTTTTGCAAAGAGCTGCGCATTGGAAAATTCAGGGCTATGTCGTGTAGATGATGGCCTAACAGGAGGCTTTAAAATTTTCTTTCTAGTGTCCTTCGTTTGGGAGAAAAATGCAAAGGTACAAGACAGCTTTTCCTTGCCAATATCTCTCTTTTGCAAAGAGCTACGCATTGGAAAATTCAGGGCTATGTCGTGTAGATGATGGCCTAACAGGAGGCTTTAAAATTTTCTTTCTAGTGACCTTCGTTTGGTAGAAAAATGCAAAGGTACAAGACAGCTTTTCCTTGCCAATATCTCTCTTTTGCAAAGAGCTGCGCATTGGAAAATTCAGGGCTATGTCGTGTAGATGATGGCCTAACAGGAGGCTTTAAAATTTTCTTTCTAGTGTCCTTCGTTTGGGAGAAAAATGCAATGGTACAAGACAGCTTTTCCTTGCCAATATCTCTCTTTTGCAAAGAGCTGCGCATTGGAAAATTCAGGGCTATGTCGTGTAGATGATGGCCTAACAGGAGGCTTTAAAATTTTCTTTCTAGTGACCTTCGTTTGGGAGAAAAATGCAAAGGTACAAGACAGCTTTTCCTTGCCAATATCTCTCTTTTGCAAAGAGCTGCGCATTGGAAAATTCAGGGCTATGTCGTGTAGATGATGGCCTAACAGTAGGCTTTAAAATTTTCTTTCTAGTGTCCTTCGTTTGGGAGAAAAATGCAAAGGTACAAGACAGCTTTTCCTTGCCAATATCTCTCTTTTGCAAAGAGCTGCGCATTGGAAAATTCAGGGCTATGTCGTGTAGATGATGGCCTAACAGGAGGCTTTAAAATGTTCTTTCTAGTGTCCTTCGTTTGGGAGAAAAATGCAATGGTACAAGACAGCTTTTCCTTGCCAATATCTCTCTTTTGCAAAGAGCTGCGCATTGGAAAATTCAGGGCTATGTCGTGTAGATGATGGCCTAACAGGAGGCTTTAAAATTTTCTTTCTAGTGTCCTTCGTTTGGGAGAAAAATGCAATGGTACAAGACAGCTTTTCCTTGCCAATATCTCTCTTTTGCAAAGAGCTGCGCATTGGAAAATTCAGGGCTATGTCGTGTAGATGATGGCCTAACAGGAGGCTTTAAAATTTTCTTTCTAGTGACCTTCGTTTCGGAGAAAAATGCAAAGGTACAAGACAGCTTTTCCTTGCCAATATCTCTCTTTTGCAAAGAGCTGCGCATTGGAAAATTCAGGGCTATGTCGTGTAGATGATGGCCTAACAGGAGGCTTTAAAATGTTCTTTCTAGTGTCCTTCGTTTGGGAGAAAAATGCAATGGTACAAGACAGCTTTTCCTTGCCAATATCTCTCTTTTGCAAAGAGCTGCGCATTGGAAAATTCAGGGCTATGTCGTGTAGATGATGGCCTAACAGGAGGCTTTAAAATTTTCTTTCTAGTGTCCTTCGTTTGGGAGAAAAATGCAATGGTACAAGACAGCTTTTCCTTGCCAATATCTCTCTTTTGCAAAGAGCTGCGCATTGGAAAATTCAGGGCTATGTCGTGTAGATGATGGCCTAACAGGAGGCTTTAAAATTTTCTTTCTAGTGACCTTCGTTTGGGAGAAAAATGCAAAGGTACAAGACAGCTTTTCCTTGCCAATATCTCTCTTTTGCAAAGAGCTGCGCATTGGAAAATTCAGGGCTATGTCGTGTAGATGATGGCCTAACAGGAGGCTTTAAAATTTTCTTTCTAGTGCCCTTCGTTTGGGAGAAAAATGCAATGGTACAAGACAGCTTTTCCTTGCCAATCTCTCTTTTGCAAAGAGCTGCGCATTGGAAAATTCAGGGCTATGTCGTGTAGATGATGGCCTAACAGGAGGCTTTAAAATTTTCTTTCTAGTGACCTTCGTTTGGGAGAAAAATGCAAAGGTACAAGACAGCTTTTCCTTGCCAATATCTCTCTTTTGCAAAGAGCTGCGCATTGGAAAATTTAGGGCTATGTCGTGTAGATGATGGCCTAACAGGAGGCTTTAAAATTTTCTTTCTAGTGTCCTTCGTTTGGGAGAAAAATGCAATGGTACAAGACAGCTTTTCCTTGCCAATATCTCTCTTTTGCAAAGAGCTGCGCATTGGAAAATTCAGGGCTATGTCGTGTAGATGATGGCCTAACAGGAGGCTTTAAAATTTTCTTTCTAGTGACCTTCGTTTGGGAGAAAAATGCAAAGGTACAAGACAGCTTTTCCTTGCCAATATCTCTCTTTTGCAAAGAGCTGCGCATTGGAAAATTCAGGGCTATGTCGTGTAGATGATGGCCTAACAGGAGGCTTTAAAATTTTCTTTCTAGTGCCCTTCGTTTGGGAGAAAAATGCAATGGTACAAGACAGCTTTTCCTTGCCAATATCTCTCTTTTGCAAAGAGCTGCGCATTGGAAAATTCAGGGCTATGTCGTGTAGATGATGGCCTAACAGGAGGCTTTAAAATTTTCTTTCTAGTGACCTTCGTTTGGGAGAAAAATGCAAAGGTACAAGACAGCTTTTCCTTGCCAATATCTCTCTTTTGCAAAGAGCTGCGCATTGGAAAATTTAGGGCTATGTCGTGTAGATGATGGCCTAACAGGAGGCTTTAAAATTTTCTTTCTAGTGTCCTTCGTTTGGGAGAAAAATGCAATGGTACAAGACAGCTTTTCCTTGCCAATATCTCTCTTTTGCAAAGAGCTGCGCATTGGAAAATTCAGGGCTATGTCGTGTAGATGATGGCCTAACAGGAGGCTTTAAAATTTTCTTTCTAGTGACCTTCGTTTGGGAGAAAAATGCAAAGGTACAAGACAGCTTTTCCTTGCCAATATCTCTCTTTTGCAAAGAGCTGCGCATTGGAAAATTCAGGGCTATGTCGTGTAGATGATGGCCTAACAGGAGGCTTTAAAATTTTCTTTCTAGTGACCTTCGTTTGGGAGAAAAATGCAAAGGTACAAGACAGCTTTTCCTTGCCAATATCTCTCTTTTGCAAAGAGCTGCGCATTGGAAAATTCAGGGCTATGTCGTGTAGATGATGGCCTAACAGGAGGCTTTAAAATTTTCTTTCTAGTGCCCTTCGTTTGGGAGAAAAATGCAATGGTACAAGACAGCTTTTCCTTGCCAATATCTCTCTTTTGCAAAGAGCTGCGCATTGGAAAATTCAGGGCTATGTCGTGTAGATGATGGCCTAACAGGAGGCTTTAAAATGTTCTTTCTAGTGTCCTTCGTTTGGGAGAAAAATGCAATGGTACAAGACAGCTTTTCCTTGCCAATATCTCTCTTTTGCAAAGAGCTGCGCATTGGAAAATTCAGGGCTATGTCGTGTAGATGATGGCCTAACAGGAGGCTTTAAAATTTTCTTTCTAGTGTCCATCGTTTGGGAGAAAAACGCAATGGTACAAGACAGCTTTTCCTTGCCAATATCTCTCTTTTGCAAAGAGCTGCGCATTGGAAAATTCAGGGCTATGTCGTGTAGATGATGGCCTAACAGGAGGCTTTAAAATTTTCTTTCTAGTGACCTTCGTTTGGGAGAAAAATGCAAAGGTACAAGACAGCTTTTCCTTGCCAATATCTCTCTTTTGCAAAGAGCTGCGCATTGGAAAATTTAGGGCTATGTCGTGTAGATGATGGCCTAACAGGAGGCTTTAAAATTTTCTTTCTAGTGTCCTTCGTTTGGGAGAAAAATGCAATGGTACAAGACAGCTTTTCCTTGCCAATATTTCTCTTTTGCAAAGAGCTGCGCATTGGAAAATTCAGGGCTATGTCGTGTAGATGATGGCCTAACAGGAGGCTTTAAAATTTTCTTTCTAGTGACCTTCGTTTGGGAGAAAAATGCAAAGGTACAAGACAGCTTTTCCTTGCCAATATCTCTCTTTTGCAAAGAGCTGCGCATTGGAAAATTCAGGGCTATGTCGTGTAGATGATGGCCTAACAGGAGGCTTTAAAATTTTCTTTCTAGTGCCCTTCGTTTGGGAGAAAAATGCAATGGTACAAGACAGCTTTTCCTTGCCAATATCTCTCTTTTGCAAAGAGCTGCGCATTGGAAAATTCAGGGCTATGTCGTGTAGATGATGGCCTAACAGGAGGCTTTAAAATTTTCTTTCTAGTGTCCTTCGTTTGGGAGAAAAATGCAAAGGTACAAGACAGCTTTTCCTTGCCAATATCTCTCTTTTGCAAAGAGCTACGCATTGGAAAATTCAGGGCTATGTCGTGTAGATGATGGCCTAACAGGAGGCTTTAAAATTTTCTTTCTAGTGACCTTCGTTTGGTAGAAAAATGCAAAGGTACAAGACAGCTTTTCCTTGCCAATATCTCTCTTTTGCAAAGAGCTGCGCATTGGAAAATTCAGGGCTATGTCGTGTAGATGATGGCCTAACAGGAGGCTTTAAAATATTCTTTCTAGTGTCCTTCGTTTGGGAGAAAAATGCAATGGTACAAGACAGCTTTTCCTTGCCAATATCTCTCTTTTGCAAAGAGCTGCGCATTGGAAAATTCAGGTCTATGTCGTGTAGATGATGGCCTAACAGGAGGCTTTAAAATTTTCTTTCTAGTGACCTTCGTTTGGGAGAAAAATGCAAAGGTACAAGACAGCTTTTCCTTGCCAATATCTCTCTTTTGCAAAGAGCTGCGCATTGGAAAATTCAGGGCTATGTCGTGTAGATGATGGCCTAACAGTAGGCTTTAAAATTTTCTTTCTAGTGTCCTTCGTTTGGGAGAAAAATGCAAAGGTACAAGACAGCTTTTCCTTGCCAATATCTCTCTTTTGCAAAGAGCTGCGCATTGGAAAATTCAGGGCTATGTCGTGTAGATGATGGCCTAACAGTAGGCTTTAAAATTTTCTTTCTAGTGTCCTTCGTTTGGGAGAAAAATGCAAAGGTACAAGACAGCTTTTCCTTGCCAATATCTCTCTTTTGCAAAGAGCTGCGCATTGGAAAATTCAGGGCTATGTCGTGTAGATGATGGCCTAACAGGAGGCTTTAAAATTTTCTTTCTAGTGTCCTTCGTTTGGGAGAAAAATGCAATGGTACAAGACAGCTTTTCCTTGCCAATATCTCTCTTTTGCAAAGAGCTGCGCATTGGAAAATTCAGGGCTATGTCGTGTAGATGATGGCCTAACAGGAGGCTTTAAAATTTTCTTTCTAGTGACCTTCGTTTGGGAGAAAAATGCAAAGGTACAAGACAGCTTTTCCTTGCCAATATCTCTCTTTTGCAAAGAGCTGCGCATTGGAAAATTCAGGGCTATGTCGTGTAGATGATGGCCTAACAGGAGGCTTTAAAATGTTCTTTCTAGTGTCCTTCGTTTGGGAGAAAAATGCAATGGTACAAGACAGCTTTTCCTTGCCAATATCTCTCTTTTGCAAAGAGCTGCGCATTGGAAAATTCAGGGCTATGTCGTGTAGATGATGGCCTAACAGGAGGCTTTAAAATTTTCTTTCTAGTGTCCTTCGTTTGGGAGAAAAATGCAATGGTACAAGACAGCTTTTCCTTGCCAATATCTCTCTTTTGCAAAGAGCTGCGCATTGGAAAATTCAGGGCTATGTCGTGTAGATGATGGCCTAACAGGAGGCTTTAAAATTTTCTTTCTAGTGACCTTCGTTTGGGAGAAAAATGCAAAGGTACAAGACAGCTTTTCCTTGCCAATATCTCTCTTTTGCAAAGAGCTGCGCATTGGAAAATTCAGGGCTATGTCGTGTAGATGATGGCCTAACAGGAGGCTTTAAAATTTTCTTTCTAGTGCCCTTCGTTTGGGAGAAAAATGCAATGGTACAAGACAGCTTTTCCTTGCCAATATCTCTCTTTTGCAAAGAGCTGCGCATTGGAAAATTCAGGGCTATGTCGTGTAGATGATGGCCTAACAGGAGGCTTTAAAATTTTCTTTCTAGTGACCTTCGTTTGGGAGAAAAATGCAAAGGTACAAGACAGCTTTTCCTTGCCAATATCTCTCTTTTGCAAAGAGCTGCGCATTGGAAAATTTAGGGCTATGTCGTGTAGATGATGGCCTAACAGGAGGCTTTAAAATTTTCTTTCTAGTGTCCTTCGTTTGGGAGAAAAATGCAATGGTACAAGACAGCTTTTCCTTGCCAATATCTCTCTTTTGCAAAGAGCTGCGCATTGGAAAATTCAGGGCTATGTCGTGTAGATGATGGCCTAACAGGAGGCTTTAAAATTTTCTTTCTAGTGACCTTCGTTTGGGAGAAAAATGCAAAGGTACAAGACAGCTTTTCCTTGCCAATATCTCTCTTTTGCAAAGAGCTGCGCATTGGAAAATTCAGGGCTATGTCGTGTAGATGATGGCCTAACAGGAGGCTTTAAAATTTTCTTTCTAGTGACCTTCGTTTGGGAGAAAAATGCAAAGGTACAAGACAGCTTTTCCTTGCCAATATCTCTCTTTTGCAAAGAGCTGCGCATTGGAAAATTCAGGGCTATGTCGTGTAGATGATGGCCTAACAGGAGGCTTTAAAATTTTCTTTCTAGTGCCCTTCGTTTGGGAGAAAAATGCAATGGTACAAGACAGCTTTTCCTTGCCAATATCTCTCTTTTGCAAAGAGCTGCGCATTGGAAAATTCAGGGCTATGTCGTGTAGATGATGGCCTAACAGGAGGCTTTAAAATGTTCTTTCTAGTGTCCTTCGTTTGGGAGAAAAATGCAATGGTACAAGACAGCTTTTCCTTGCCAATATCTCTCTTTTGCAAAGAGCTGCGCATTGGAAAATTCAGGGCTATGTCGTGTAGATGATGGCCTAACAGGAGGCTTTAAAATTTTCTTTCTAGTGTCCATCGTTTGGGAGAAAAACGCAATGGTACAAGACAGCTTTTCCTTGCCAATATCTCTCTTTTGCAAAGAGCTGCGCATTGGAAAATTCAGGGCTATGTCGTGTAGATGATGGCCTAACAGGAGGCTTTAAAATTTTCTTTCTAGTGTCCTTCGTTTGGGAGAAAAATGCAATGGTACAAGACAGCTTTTCCTTGCCAATATTTCTCTTTTGCAAAGAGCTGCGCATTGGAAAATTCAGGGCTATGTCGTGTAGATGATGGCCTAACAGGAGGCTTTAAAATTTTCTTTCTAGTGACCTTCGTTTGGGAGAAAAATGCAAAGGTACAAGACAGCTTTTCCTTGCCAATATCTCTCTTTTGCAAAGAGCTGCGCATTGGAAAATTCAGGGCTATGTCGTGTAGATGATGGCCTAACAGGAGGCTTTAAAATTTTCTTTCTAGTGACCTTCGTTTGGGAGAAAAATGCAAAGGTACAAGACAGCTTTTCCTTGCCAATATCTCTCTTTTGCAAAGAGCTGCGCATTGGAAAATTCAGGGCTATGTCGTGTAGATGATGGCCTAACAGGAGGCTTTAAAATTTTCTTTCTAGTGCCCTTCGTTTGGGAGAAAAATGCAATGGTACAAGACAGCTTTTCCTTGCCAATATCTCTCTTTTGCAAAGAGCTGCGCATTGGAAAATTCAGGGCTATGTCGTGTAGATGATGGCCTAACAGGAGGCTTTAAAATTTTCTTTCTAGTGTCCTTCGTTTGGGAGAAAAATGCAAAGGTACAAGACAGCTTTTCCTTGCCAATATCTCTCTTTTGCAAAGAGCTACGCATTGGAAAATTCAGGGCTATGTCGTGTAGATGATGGCCTAACAGGAGGCTTTAAAATTTTCTTTCTAGTGACCTTCGTTTGGTAGAAAAATGCAAAGGTACAAGACAGCTTTTCCTTGCCAATATCTCTCTTTTGCAAAGAGCTGCGCATTGGAAAATTCAGGGCTATGTCGTGTAGATGATGGCCTAACAGGAGGCTTTAAAATATTCTTTCTAGTGTCCTTCGTTTGGGAGAAAAATGCAATGGTACAAGACAGCTTTTCCTTGCCAATATCTCTCTTTTGCAAAGAGCTGCGCATTGGAAAATTCAGGGCTATGTCGTGTAGATGATGGCCTAACAGGAGGCTTTAAAATTTTCTTTCTAGTGACCTTCGTTTGGGAGAAAAATGCAAAGGTACAAGACCGCTTTTCCTTGCCAATATCTCTCTTTTGCAAAGAGCTGCGCATTGGAAAATTCAGGGCTATGTCGTGTAGATGATGGCCTAACAGTAGGCTTTAAAATTTTCTTTCTAGTGTCCTTCGTTTGGGAGAAAAATGCAAAGGTACAAGACAGCTTTTCCTTGCCAATATCTCTCTTTTGCAAAGAGCTGCGCATTGGAAAATTCAGGGCTATGTCGTGTAGATGATGGCCTAACAGGAGGCTTTAAAATGTTCTTTCTAGTGTCCTTCGTTTGGGAGAAAAATGCAATGGTACAAGACAGCTTTTCCTTGCCAATATCTCTCTTTTGCAAAGAGCTGCGCATTGGAAAATTCAGGGCTATGTCGTGTAGATGATGGCCTAACAGGAGGCTTTAAAATTTTCTTTCTAGTGTCCTTCGTTTGGGAGAAAAATGCAATGGTACAAGACAGCTTTTCCTTGCCAATATCTCTCTTTTGCAAAGAGCTGCGCATTGGAAAATTCAGGGCTATGTCGTGTAGATGATGGCCTAACAGGAGGCTTTAAAATTTTCTTTCTAGTGACCTTCGTTTGGGAGAAAAATGAAAAGGTACAAGACAGCTTTTCCTTGCCAATATCTCTCTTTTGCAAAGAGCTGCGCATTGGAAAATTCAGGGCTATGTCGTGTAGATGATGGCCTAACAGGAGGCTTTAAAATGTTCTTTCTAGTGTCCTTCGTTTGGGAGAAAAATGCAATGGTACAAGACAGCTTTTCCTTGCCAATATCTCTCTTTTGCAAAGAGCTGCGCATTGGAAAATTCAGGGCTATGTCGTGTAGATGATGGCCTAACAGGAGGCTTTAAAATTTTCTTTCTAGTGTCCTTCGTTTGGGAGAAAAATGCAATGGTACAAGACAGCTTTTCCTTGCCAATATCTCTCTTTTGCAAAGAGCTGCGCATTGGAAAATTCAGGGCTATGTCGTGTAGATGATGGCCTAACAGGAGGCTTTAAAATTTTCTTTCTAGTGACCTTCGTTTGGGAGAAAAATGCAAAGGTACAAGACAGCTTTTCCTTGCCAATATCTCTCTTTTGCAAAGAGCTGCGCATTGGAAAATTCAGGGCTATGTCGTGTAGATGATGGCCTAACAGGAGGCTTTAAAATTTTCTTTCTAGTGCCCTTCGTTTGGGAGAAAAATGCAATGGTACAAGACAGCTTTTCCTTGCCAATATCTCTCTTTTGCAAAGAGCTGCGCATTGGAAAATTCAGGGCTATGTCGTGTAGATGATGGCCTAACAGGAGGCTTTAAAATTTTCTTTCTAGTGACCTTCGTTTGGGAGAAAAATGCAAAGGTACAAGACAGCTTTTCCTTGCCAATATCTCTCTTTTGCAAAGAGCTGCGCATTGGAAAATTTAGGGCTATGTCGTGTAGATGATGGCCTAACAGGAGGCTTTAAAATTTTCTTTCTAGTGTCCTTCGTTTGGGAGAAAAATGCAATGGTACAAGACAGCTTTTCCTTGCCAATATCTCTCTTTTGCAAAGAGCTGCGCATTGGAAAATTCAGGGCTATGTCGTGTAGATGATGGCCTAACAGGAGGCTTTAAAATTTTCTTTCTAGTGACCTTCGTTTGGGAGAAAAATGCAAAGGTACAAGACAGCTTTTCCTTGCCAATATCTCTCTTTTGCAAAGAGCTGCGCATTGGAAAATTCAGGGCTATGTCGTGTAGATGATGGCCTAACAGGAGGCTTTAAAATTTTCTTTCTAGTGACCTTCGTTTGGGAGAAAAATGCAAAGGTACAAGACAGCTTTTCCTTGCCAATATCTCTCTTTTGCAAAGAGCTGCGCATTGGAAAATTCAGGGCTATGTCGTGTAGATGATGGCCTAACAGGAGGCTTTAAAATTTTCTTTCTAGTGCCCTTCGTTTGGGAGAAAAATGCAATGGTACAAGACAGCTTTTCCTTGCCAATATCTCTCTTTTGCAAAGAGCTGCGCATTGGAAAATTCAGGGCTATGTCGTGTAGATGATGGCCTAACAGGAGGCTTTAAAATTTTCTTTCTAGTGTCCTTCGTTTGGGAGAAAAATGCAAAGGTACAAGACAGCTTTTCCTTGCCAATATCTCTCTTTTGCAAAGAGCTACGCATTGGAAAATTCAGGGCTATGTCGTGTAGATGATGGCCTAACAGGAGGCTTTAAAATTTTCTTTCTAGTGACCTTCGTTTGGGAGAAAAATGCAAAGGTACAAGACAGCTTTTCCTTGCCAATATCTCTCTTTTGCAAAGAGCTGCGCATTGGAAAATTCAGGGCTATGTCGTGTAGATGATGGCCTAACAGGAGGCTTTAAAATGTTCTTTCTAGTGTCCTTCGTTTGGGAGAAAAATGCAATGGTACAAGACAGCTTTTCCTTGCCAATATCTCTCTTTTGCAAAGAGCTGCGCATTGGAAAATTCAGGGCTATGTCGTGTAGATGATGGCCTAACAGTAGGCTTTAAAATTTTCTTTCTAGTGTCCTTCGTTTGGGAGAAAAATGCAAAGGTACAAGACAGCTTTTCCTTGCCAATATCTCTCTTTTGCAAAGAGCTGCGCATTGGAAAATTCAGGGCTATGTCGTGTAGATGATGGCCTAACAGGAGGCTTTAAAATGTTCTTTCTAGTGTCCTTCGTTTGGGAGAAAAATGCAATGGTACAAGACAGCTTTTCCTTGCCAATATCTCTCTTTTGCAAAGAGCTGCGCATTGGAAAATTCAGGGCTATGTCGTGTAGATGATGGCCTAACAGGAGGCTTTAAAATTTTCTTTCTAGTGTCCTTCGTTTGGGAGAAAAATGCAATGGT